>NC_135394.1:16705000-17305000 GCF_051989625.1 Stigmatopora argus
CAGATTAAGCGGCTAAGATCTTTAAAAACGCCGAGACCAAAGGCCTTAATGGGAGACGACTTTCACTTCTTTTGAGGGGAATTTGACGGATTCCGTCTTTAAATGCATTATTTCCACAAAATTCAGATGTTCCTCTACTTACGGAATTAAAAGTTTTGTAACTTGGAATTTTTTGTAAGTAGAAATGCAGTTTATATGTAAATACCTGATTTTTTAAAAGTAGAAACGCAGTTTATATGTAAATACCTGATTTTTTTAAAAGTAGAAACGCAGTTTATATGTAAATACCTGATTTTTTTGTAAGTAGAAACGCAGTTTATATGTAAATACCTAATTTTTTAAAAGTAGAAACGCAGTTTATATGTAAATACCAGATTTTTTAAAAGTAGAAACGCAGTTTATATGTAAATACCAGATTTTTTAAAAGTAGAAACGCAGTTTATATGTAAATACCTGATTTTTTTAAAAGCAGAAACATAGTTTATATTTAAATACCTGATTTTTTTGTAAGTAGAAACGCAGTTTATATGTAAATACCTGATTTTTTTAAAGTAGAAACGCAGTTGATATGTAAATACCTGATTTTTTTAAAGTAGAAACGCAGTTTATATGTAAATACCTGATTTTTTTGTAAGTAGAAACGCAGTTTATATGTAAATACCTAATTTTTTAAAAGTAGAAACGCAGTTTATATGTAAATACCTGATTTTTTTAAAAGTAGAAACACAGTTTATATGTAAATACCTGATTTTTTTGTAAGTAGAAACGCAGTTCATATGTAAATACCTAATTTTTTAAAAGTAGAAACGCAGTTTATATGTAAATACCTGATTTTTTTAAAAGTAGAAACACAGTTTATATGTAAATACCTGATTTTTTTAAAAGTATAAACATAGTTTATATGTAAATACCTGATTTTTTGTAAGTAGAAACGCAGTTTATATGTCAATACCTGATTTTTTTTAAAGTAGAAACGCAGTTTATATGTAAATACCAGATTTTTTTGTAAGTAGAAATGTAGTTTATATGTAAATACCAGATTTTTTTGTTTTTTGTTGAAACACCGTTTATATGTACGGTACGTATCTTTTTTACTCTCTTATTTAAGATTTTACTTATAATATCTGAAGGTTCTATTAGCTTCTTTTGCATCATTTTTCATCCAAAAACGTATACTAATATTAGATAATTCCCATATTTATTAGTAAGCTTTTTTTCGGAAAAATGAAAACTTTTGGAGTTTAAAAGCCGAACAAAATTCCGAAAAAAATGACGGAAAAAAATGACGGAAAAAATGACGAAAGAAATTATATAAAAAAATTACGAGAAAAAAATACCGAAAAAAATACGAAAAAAATACGAAAAAAATCCGTAAAATATTCTATTGGACTTTTCTTTACATCGGAACAGCTATTTTACGGATTATTTCTTTAAAATGGCGACTGAACATTATTTTTTATTCTACTAGCATGGCGCTAACTTCCAAATGTTTTTAGGCATTTTTGCTAGTTAGCCTTGTCATGAAACTGTTTTAGTTTTCACCAAAAAATTGCCTTAGGCAGTCTTCGGGTTCATACGTTTCCAAGGTATCGGATCTGGACTCCGTATTGACAAAAATTCAGAACCTGGAGCTCGACTAGCCCGCAAATACATCCTTCATCTACGACTTGGACGCCTAAAACGAGGTAGCGACGAACACCTTGTTGTTGTAACCGTCAAAAAAACCCTCGTCTCGATCGGCATCGACCGATCCGATTTGGGATTAAAGCCAGTCGGAACCTCCCAAACGTCTCAATTAGGAGGAACGGCACAAAGGTCAGCACGGACGTCAACCCGAAGCGCATTATTGAAAATCAAAGATCCGCTCGGCGAAGGTCATCAAAAAAAAAAATGGAGTCGAGTTGAGAAGGCCTCACAAAGGACACCCGCGACGCGCAAGATAAGCACTTGTGGGATGATTTGGTGGAAATGTCAGACGGAAACCAGTCGGTTTTTTCCCCCCTCACTCGAGTATGGATTATTTTTAGTCCATTTCTATCGAGGTGGTGCTTATCATTAATAATTGGCTGTGAATGGCAGTGGTGCCTTCAAACGACTGTTCTTAACTTTTTTTGCACCATTTTCCTACTTGAATGTTAAGCCGAATTATGACTGGACATGTTTTTGTGGTTAGTGAGGTCGGGCTTGCAGTTTTGGGGTCGAGGGTTTGATCCCTGGTTGGTCATCTCCGTGTGGATTTTGCATGTTGTTGCATGGGTTTTCGCTGGGGGACTCCAATTTACTCCCACATCCCAAAAATATGCATGCTAGGCTAAAAAAAACTTTTTAAACGTTGACATTTTTAGGGCTCACAGTTCTGGGGTCGTGGGTTTGATCCCTGGTTGGTCATCGCTGTTTGCATGTTCTCCCAGGGCTTGCGTGGGGTTTCTCTGGGGACTCCGGTTTCCTCCCGCATCCCAAAAACATGCATGCTAGGCTAAAAAATGTTTTAAAAGTTTTTAAAAAAAATTGGGGCTCGCAGTTCTGGGGCCGTGGGTTTGATCCCTGGTCAGTCATCGTCGTTTGAATGTTGTCCCTGGGCTTGTGTGGGGTTTCTCCAGGGACTCCAGTTTCCTCCCATGTCCCCAAAACATGCATTCTAGGCTAAAAAAAGTTTTAAAAGTTAAAAAAAAAAGTTGGGGGCCCGCAGTTCTGGGGTCGTGAGTTTGATCCCTGGTTGTTTATCCCAGTTTGCATGTTTTCCCTTGGCTTGCGTAGGGTTTCTCCGGGGACTTCGGTTTCCTCCCACATCCCAAAAACATGCATGCTAGGCTAAAAAGACTTTTTAAAAGTTGAAAGTTTTTTTGGGCTCACAGTTCTGGGGTCGTGGGTTTGATCCCTGGTCGGTCATCGCCGTGTGGAGTTTGCAAGTTGTCCCTGGGCTTGCGTGGGGTTTCTCCGGGTTTCCTCCCACATCCCAAAAACATGCATGCTAAGCTAATCGTATGCTAACTTGTCCTTAGCTGTGAGCGATTGGTCTTGCATCTCTTTGTGCCCTGCCATTGGCTGGTCACCGATTCAGGGTGTACCCTACCGCCTAGTGCCCATAGTTGGCTGGGATAGGCTCCAGCACCCCCCACGCGACTCTTGTGAGGATATGAGGAATGAACAGAAAAGCACCTTAAGTAAAAAATACAACTCCCCAAAAATGTGACTTAGTCTTCCTTTCATTGTGCATTTTTTTGGGCTAACGCGACTTATAGTCCGACAAATATGGTATTCATTTTTTGAGGGGGGTGCCGTAACGCAAGGATGAGTCAGGGACGTCCTTTGTTCCGCGGCAGGACGTGCGCGACCTCCTGGTAGCCGGCCGCCGGGGCCTGAACCAGGGTCGGCTCTCTGGCGGGGGGCCGTCGAGGCGCACCTTCCGCCGGCCGGCGCGCATGCAAATGGCGCGCGCCGACCTTCCGCCGGCGCTTGATTAGCGTCGGCCGTGCGTGCGTGACTGCGTTAATTCAAGCCTTTCAAAGCATACGCTCTCTCCACCGCAAACAGACCGCAGGTGTTGCTCGGGAATACAAGCGAATCGAGATCGCTGTCTTTTTTTCAACTTCTTGTTTGTGTTTCCTTCAGATTCAGAGCGGCGGCGGCGGCCCCCCGCCGGCCCACCCCGAGGACGAGCTGGAGCGCCTGACCAAAAAGATGCTCTTTGACATGGACCACCCGCCGTCCGAGGAGTTCTTTGGTGAGCAATTTATCGTTTTTTTTTTGTGACTCGTATTGTGATTTTCTTACAAGAAATGGTCGTCTAAGAGCGATTACCCGACAAAATTCATTGTACCGTATTCTCCGCACTATAAGGCGCAACTAAAAGACTTCCGTTTTCTCAAGTGTGTGCGTCTTATCCGATGCGATCAATATTGGTTAATCATTGTAGGAAATTCTCTTTAGCATAGCTCCATCAACAACCCACTACTACTACAACAGCTCCATCTAGTATCTACTATAACAAAACCCACTACTACTACTAAAGCTCCATTTAGTTTATTTATAACAAAACCCACTACTATTATTACAGCTCCACCTAGTGACTCTATAACACAAAACCCACTACTACTACTACTACTACAACAGCCCCATCTAGTAGATCTATAACACAACCCTCTTCTACAACCACAGCTCTATCTAGTACAACTGTTACACAACCCACTACTACTACTAGGACTACTACTACTACTGCTGCTGCTACTGCTACTGCTACTACTACCACCACCACTACTACTACTACTACAGCTCCATCTAGTATCTACAATAACAAAACTCACTACTACTACTAAAACTCCATTTAGTGTATTTATATCAAAACCCACTCCTACTACTAGTACTACTACTACTACCACCACCACTACTACTACAGCTCCATCTAGTATCTACTATAACAAAACTCACTACTACTACTACTAAAACTCCATTTAGTGTATTTATATCAAAACCCACTACTACTACTAAAACTCCATTTAGTGTATTTATATCAAAACTCACTACTACTACTACTACTACTACTACAGCTCCATCTAGTATCTACTATAACAAAACCTACTACTACTACTACAGCTCCATCTAGTATCTACTATAACAAAACTCACTACTACTCCTAAAACTCCATTTAGTGTATTTATATCAAAACCCACTACTACTACTATAAAAAAAACCACTACTATTACTACAGCTCCATCTAGTATCTACTATAACAAACCCCACTACTACTACTAAAGCTCAATTTTCACGTTTTTATAAACTTTTTTTTTAATACTTGATAGCAGAAAAAAATCACAAAGGAGTGAATTCGCGATAATCGAGGGAAGACTGTAGTACGAAGTTTTGCATTCCGGAACGCCTTAAATACAAATCAAATTTCAAAACAGGCCATTCATTGAAGCAGCACGAGCGAGCACATGACCAACCATACAAATAACTCATTTTTTTAAACTGCGTTTGATTTCTTGTCATCATTGATTTCTATTGCTAATTATGATAAATAACGAGTGCCGTTCAATCACGAGTAAAACTGAACACACAACCATCATGACATTCCTTTTTTTTTTTCACTTTATGGATTATTTCCGATCATTCTATTCGACTGTATTGCAGGCGGCTTCTATTTATGTCCTTTTATTATTATTTTTCCACTTTTTTTTCTGATAATTAATTTAGCTCTGGCACGCATAAATAAAAATATAACTGCCAGGATTAAACGTTAATACTCTTTCGGGGATTGAACGAGGATTCTCTACGTTTAGACGTGGCTGATATTTTCCCGCCCTCTCCCCTCTCTGGAGCTTCTAATCCCCCACGGGGGTGACGGTGCCGTGCCGGGCAGGGCGGGGCGGGGCGGGTTGGCATGCCGTCGCCTCACGTGCCCATTACAAGGCCGACTGTGGCGTGTAGGTGTAGGATCATATTATTATCACCTTTAAAATGGTTCCCAAGACCTTAATTGGCTGCCTCGTTGAAGCCCAGGAGAGAAATGACCTTCAAAGACCCTTCAAAGACCCTCAAAGACTCGGGTGGCGAGTTGATAGACAGGTCGCGTGCCAGCCGAGGTCACCGGTCAGCGTTGCCGACGACAGGAAGTACATGTGTTGTGTTTGATTGGTTGGAAAAACCAAAGATTGTTCCATCGACAGTGGTTTTGTTGATTTGAATTTTTTCGTAAGCAGAGGTGCGCTTTATATGTAAAACCCGTAATCTGATCAAGTCAAAATTTAAAATGGCCTGTTTTATGTACAAGTAGACACAAAAATGCCAAAAGCAGCTGGTTTCTGACAAGAAATTTGGAGCGCACTAAAAATGATTTAAGAATTAAACTCTAGCAAGACACAAAGTCGGCAATTTTGGGTCAGAGTAGAAATTTTAGGCCTCAAGTGGAATGGTCCAATTTTTTAAATAACGCTTCTCATAGAGCCAGATTCGATTTTTTTGCAAAAATATCACGAGAAAATCTTGTCAAAAGTCTTCAAAATCATTGCGCAAAAAGACAGTCAGCCATTTTGGGTCAGAGTAGAAATTTTAGCCCTCAAGTGGAACGCTCCAATTTTTAAAATAACGCTTCTTATATAGCCATATTCGATTTTTTTGCAAAAATATCACGAGAAAATCCACTCAAAAGTCTCCAAAATAATTGCATAAAAAGACAGAGTCAGCCATTTTGGTCCGAAGCAGCCATTTTGGTCCAAAGCAGCCATTTGAGGTCTAAAGTGGAACGCTACAAATTTTTTTTGCTAACACTTCTCATATAGCCAGATTTGATTTTTAGCAAAAATATCACGAAAAAAAAGCCACTCAAGTCTCCAAAATCTGCGCAAAAAGACAGTCAGCCATTTTGCGTCCAAAGCAGCCATTTTGGGTCCGAAGCAGCCATTTTGGGTCCGAAGCAGCCATTTTGGTCCAAAGCAGCCATTTTAGGCCTCAAGTAGAACACTACAATTTTTAAAATAACGCCAGATTCAATTTTTGCAAAAATATAACAAGAAAATGCACTCAAAAGTCTCCAAAAATCATTGGGCAAAAAGACAGTCAGCCATTTTGGTCCAAAGCAGCCATTTTCCGCTGTTTACTCCGCGATTTTGAAGTCACCCCCAAAACATAAACTTTAATTCCCTGTCTATATTACGGTGAATACTAATTTAAAAAAAACAACTTTGCTAGGAACACCAAAACAAAAAAATCCGCCATTTTGGATCAAAACAGATCATTTCAGCCCATCTTTTAAAGAATTTCCTTCACATTTTGATTCAATTCCGATTATTCTCAAAAACCCATGACCCCAAAGACCCCCCACCAAAAAAAACCACAATTTCCGTCATCGTCCGTGCCAAAGTTTCTATAACTTTCCACGACATTCCATCTCACGCTTAACAAATCCCAATAAACCAAGGATCGTGAAAAGATTAAGACCTAGCGAAGGTGAGCGCAGCAACTCATTAGCAGAGTTACTGGACCGTCCACAGAGAGCCCCTCCCCCCCCCTTCCATACCGTCACCACGGCAACCTTAAGATCCATCACTTAAGTCCGCCATCTTTTTCTACAGCCGTTCCCAAAGCGAGAGACTTTTGCAATTACAAAGAATGTAATAGCGCACAAGCCTGGGTTTTAGAATCGAAAAAGACGAGGGGGGCGGGGCTCCGGGGGCGGGGGCTTCTGACGCCCCGGCCTCGCGGTCGCCGATACCCCGGGGCGAGTAATTAACGAGATTAATCAAAGTGGGGCTGCCAAACCGGACCCAACGGTTGCTTGGCTTTTCCCCGGCAAAGTTCCTCGGCTATCGGCGGGGTCTTTGATGAAGTTGAAACGGCGAGGTCTCCCCCGCCGATCCGCCGGGGCTTCGTTGAATTGAATTAACGTTCCAGATCCTCAAGTCGACAGTTAAAAGGGGGCAACGGACGGTACGAATAAAAAAAGCGGGTGTAAAGAGTTAAGTCGTCTGCGGAGTATTCAGCATCCGATTAGCCTAGCATGCATGTTTTGGGGATGTGGAAGGAAGTAGAGTACCCGGAGAAAACCCGCGCAAGCTAAGGTAGAACATGTAAAATCCGCACAGTGAGGACCCACATTGGTTCGAACCCTCGAGCACAGAACCATGAAGCCGACGCCCAATCCACTCGCCCACCGGACTGCATCAAATAAATCTGGATCGGTAAAAATTCCAAAAATAGTTAGTTTTTGTTCATTTTATGAAGGGTTGTAGGGGGTGCTGGAGCCTATCTTGCCAGTTGGGGGATAACCTGAATTAGTGCCAGCCAATCGCAGGGCTCAAGGAGATAAACAACCAATCGCTAGGGAGCATTTAGCATCCAATTAGCCTAGCATGCATGTTTTTGGGATGTGGGAGGAAGCAGAGTACCCGGAGAAAACCCACGCAAGCCAAAGTAGAACATGTAAAATCCGCACAGTGAGGACCCACATGGGTTCGAACCCTCGAGCACAGAACCATGAGGCTGACGCGCAATCCACTCGTCCACCGGGTCGTTGTCACATAAATCTGGATCAGTAAAAATTCCCGTAATATTAATATTTTTTTCTTGGAACATTAAAATGTGTGTATTTTAGAATCTATCATTTAAATAAAGCGAACGGTGGATGATTGGTTCGCACGTCGGCCTCACAGTTCTGGAGTTCTGGGTTCGAATCCAGGTCGGTCCACCTGTGTGGAGTTTGCATGTTTGCGTGGGTTTTCTCCGGGTTCTCAGGTTTCCTCCCAAATTCTAAAATTACTCCCCTTATTAGGCAATTTAATAAAAAAAAACTTACAAATGCGGCACACTCATGTAGGGCGCACGTAAAAGTCTTGAATTAACGTTCGAGATCCTCAAGTCGAGAGTTAAAAGGGGGCCACGGACGGCACGAATAAAAAAAGCGGGTGTAAAGAGTTAAGTCGTCGGCGAAAACCTGAAAATGGCGAAATCACGCACGTTTTAGCGTCTTTGATTTGGAGTCTTAGATGAGATCGGCGTCATCTGAAGGAGCCGTTCTTGTACAAATGTCATCATCCGTCATGTTTAATCCACTTAGGTGCCGCGTAGGTGTGTGCGCGCGCGGGTAAATTTAATAAGACGGCGAAGCGGCTGTACAAATTCGCTGGCATTTGTACGTTATTTTGTTGTCGCTACACGGCTGTCAAGCAAAAACCGGGACATAAAGCTGAATAATTGAAAAGGATGAGGGGCTTTGCATTATTTACAATTAGTGATGATGCCGTTTTTTTGCGTTTTTTTGCGTTTTTTACCCCCTTTGGCTTTGTTTCGTTTTAATGCGGGAATGACGTGATTGGTCTTTTCCTCTGACTCATTCTGACTTTACGGAATTTTGGGAAAATGGCATCAAATATCACGTACGTAGCGTATTTTTCGTAGCCGCTAAAGAATACCTGAAAAAGAGGAAAATAGATATGAGGCGCTTTTTTAGGGGTAATGTTTTTTATGAGAAATCAGGAGCAACGATGCGTTATAAAACAACGAAATTATAAAGATCAATTTATGTATATAAATTAGACAGAGGAGCAGCCAAACTTTGAAAAAAAGCGCAATTTATAGTCCAGAAAATACGGTCACATTCACGAAATTGGTTGAAATTGTTTCCAAGATGAAACTTTTTGCATGGCAACGCGCTCGTAACATAAACAAATTTAATTGAACTAGGATTATGATGCAGACATACTCAAAAATAAGTTTAATCTAACCTTACACTAGACTTAATTCTAATTTTGTTTTAAATGTTGATACCTTTCTGGCTCTATTGGCCCCGCCTCCACCCTGACTTTCAGACGCAACCTATCGAGGGTTGTTTGCTTTTGTCTTCCCTTCAAAATATTCCCAAAATGATGCACACAAATGTCCTTACAATAGGATAACGCACCACCACTTGCCAACGAGAAGTAGTAGTATACACTCCGCTCGTATTAGCGATCAATTCGCCATTCGTACTGACTAATGGGGAAAAAACACCCCGCAAAATGTAAATACACTTTCTATAGTCAATATTTTGTGGCGAAATCAGTCATTTTCTTATATTTATTCTTTTTTGACGCATAAATAGACGCATTTGCATTTACATTTTATAGAAAATTGGTATATTTTGATTAATTTTAAAGGGTTTAAGGCACAGGTGTCAAAGTGGCGGCCCGGGGGCCAAATCTGGCCCGCCACATCATTTTGTGCGGCCCGAGAAAGTAAATCATGAGTGCCGACTTTCTGTTTTAGGATCAAATTAAAATGAAGAGTATAGATGTATATTACATTTCCTGATTTTACCCCTTTTAAATCAATAATTGTATTTTTTTAATCCATTTTTTTCTGTTTTTAGTTCAAAAATCATTTTGTAAAATCCAAAAAAATATATAAAAAAGCTAAAATAAACATAGTTTTAGATCTATAAAAACTGAATATTCAGGGCTTTTAATCCAGTTCTTTTAATCCATTTATTAAAAAAAAAATCTAAATATTATATCTAAAATGGTCCGGCCCACGTGAAATCAAGTTGACGTTTAAGCGGCCTGCGAACAAACCGAGTCTGACACCCTTGGTTTAGGGCTAGTAACGATTGGTCGAACAAATGATGCGAATTCAACGTAAAATATGCTTCTACTTATGAACAATCCAACTTACAAAATTGCAATGTTTGTAAGTAGAGGTACCCGTTAATATCCCTTCCTTTCTATATTAGTTCATTCAAAAAATTCTCCTCCTCTCTATCACCCCTCCCCCACCTGGAATATAACAGAATTTCAATAATACCCCAATCCATATTCATACAAAGTTTCTCTCCGTTGTCGTTCGCCAGGCTTTCGTGAGACAATTTTTAATTTTTGGTTTCTTTTTAAAATCAGTGCCCTGAAAAATCCAAGCATGAAATTCTTTTTTTCCGGGAAATGTCAGGCGGAAGAGACGTCATAATTTATGAGGCACCTGGCATGAAATGTTGATGAAGAATCTTGGAAGACCACGGACCAAAGATCAGCTGAGGTAATTGGGTCAGGTGGAAGGAAGTTTAGCTGTTTCTTCTTCGGTGGTGGCGGCGGCGGTGGTATTAATAGACCCGTTCTTTTGACGCCGGTCGCCCACAGCGGCCTCTCGGGAACGCGCTTTTAGGTGTTGCCTGGCTTGTCACAAGAAGGAGATGTGGGTGTCAGATCACCCTGGAAAGATGAACTCCGTGCACCCTCATCAACGCACCCCAACAATCCCGGCTTCTACGTCGGGGGTGTCAAAACTCGGATTGGTTGGCGGGCTACGTGCCAAATAGATCGGACTCATTTACGCCATTGACGGCACTGAAATATGAGGGTGAAGGCCGTTTTAGTGAATTGGACATCTATTGTTGTCAAGGGCAGGCAAATAGTTTGTTTTGTGTCAGTTACGGTAAATTTTGGGTCATTTCCTCTTGATTTTGAGGGACTTTCCGGTTCGTTTGTTGGTTCCTGTTGATTTACGGTAAATTGTGGGTCATTTCCTCTTGATTTTGAGGGACTTTCTGGTTCGTTTGTTGGTTCCTGTTGATTTTTGGGGGATTTTGTTCATTTTATGAAGGGTTGTAGGGGGTGCTGGAGCCGGTCTCGCCAGTTGGGGGATCACCTGTATTGGTGACAGCCAATCACAGGGCTCAAGGAGACGAATAATCAATTGCCAGGGAGGATTTAGCATCCGATTAGCCTAGCATGCATGTTTTTGGGATGTGGGAGGAAGCGGAGTACCCGGAGAAAACCCATGCAAGCCAAGGTAGAACATGTAAAATCTGCACAGTGAGGACCCACATGGGATCGAACCCAGAACCATGAGGCCGAAGCGCAATCCGCTTGCCCACCGGACTGCCATCACATAAATCTGGATCAGTAAAAATTAGTGTAATAGTTCTTTTTTTTCTCGTAATATTACGATTTTTCTCTTAAAATGTGTGTATTTTAGAATCTATCATTTAAATTAGGCGACCAGAGTGGTTGGCACGTTGGTCTCACAGTTCTGGAGTTCTGGGTTCGAATCTAGGTCGGTCCACCTGTGTGGAGTTTGCATGTTTGCGTGGGTTTTCTCCGGGTACTCTGTTTTCCTCCCAAATTCTAAAATTACTCCCCTTATTAATGATTGCAATTCCCCTTATTAGGCGATTAAAAAAAAAAAAAAAACGTACAAATGCGGCACACTCACATAGGGCGCACGTAAAAGTCTAACATTTTCTCCAAAATGGACGCGGTGCCCAATCAGTCCGCACGGCACTAAATTCAAGATTCTGTAGATGTCACTGCATGACGCTGACAACTTAACCGTCTGCTTACATTGCTTACTGATGCGCTATATTTATATCGTGAAAAGGTACGGCAACATTAGCAGTCGACCATGACGATGCTGATTAGAGCCAAAATGGCTGAAACGAGATCGATTATACAAAAAAACATACTCAAAAAAATCCCTCTCTAAAGTTCTTATACAGTTTACACAATTTAAAATGCTCAAAAAACGTATAAAATATGGAAAAAACGTGTAAATTACGATACCAACCTAGCATCAAACAATTAAAAAAAATAAAAATAAAAGTATTCTCGCTAATCCTACTCATCATCCATTTTCTTCAGCACGCTAAAAAAAATGTCCGTCATCCATCCGGTCATGTAAAAACAGACACACTTGCGCATGTTAAGTTCCCTTCAAATGTCGTCATTTTTTTTAGGGCTCTTGCCATCAGATCCTTTTTTTATCTTTTTGCCCCGCCCCCTCCCCACTTTTAATCTGCTTACAGGCCCTTTAGTTGTTTCCTCTTTTGCTCCTATTTAAGGATTTCCTCAATCACTGCCTCTTTTGTCACGCTGCGCGGGCATGCGTGTGTGCATTATACGCGGGTGTGTACGCGCATTATGATGATGGGGCTGGAAGGAGGTCAAGCGGCAGCCGGGGGGCCACGAGGGGCCGTCAGTCTGGTGGTGACATGGCAGCTATTGCTCTTAAAACCTGGCATCGGTGTCCTCCCACCTACCCGGATTAGCGCCTAGCGTGCCACGGCCGCAACAAAAAAAAAGAGCACAATGGCCGCTCGGATCGGCGAGTCGCCTCCGAGCTAAAACGGGACAAAAGTCGGCGAGTGGGGTTCTTTTGCTCGGGAATGTTTTTCCGCTCGGTTGGTGATTGGACGCCGGGTCGACCTCGCGCTTTCGTTTTTTGTCGTTCGTCGCTTTGGAGCGGCGGCTCATTTGGACGGAGGTCGCACGGCCATTTGTTGGGTTGTTTTGCTAGTCTGGTCGTATTTGTGGACTATAAGTCGCACTAGCCAAAGAATGTTGACTACGACTTATTTATTATGTTGACTATTTATTATTATTATTTAGTTAGTTTTTTTTTATTTGTACACCTCCGTTGACAATTTATTATGTTGATTACTTTTATTATTTATTATTATGTTGATTTTTTTATTTACATATTTAGTTATTATTTTGTATTTATTGATTTATTATTTTTTGCTTATTTCTTTATTATTTATTATTTTTTAATTATGTATTTCTTATTTTTGTATTTATTTATTTTATTTATTTATTATTTTTTACTTATTTCTTTATTATTATTATTTTTATTATTTTTTACTTATTTCTTTATTATTTTTTACTTATTTCTTTATTATTTATTATTTTTTAATTATTCATTTCTTATTTTTTAATGTTTTATTTTTTTACTAATTTATTTATTATTTATAGAAGCTTTAAATCTCATTATACTTCAAATATTGATATAAATTGAATTGCTTGATTTTTATTTATTTTTTTAATTTTATTATTATTTTTAAATTTGATTGCTTGATTTCCATTCTTTCATTTTCTGAACCACTTATCCTCCCAAGGTTCGCGGGGATGCTGGAGCTTAACTCAGCTAACTCCAGGCACCAGGCCGGGCACAACCTGATTCTGTAAGCAGCCAATCGCAGGACACAATGAGACTAACGACCAATACAATTAGGCGCACAATTAGCCGAGCATACATGTTTTTGGGAGGTGGAAGGAAACCGTAATACCGGGAGTAAACCCACGCAAGCCCGGGGAGAACACGGAAACTCCACACAGTGAGGACCGACCTGGGATCGAACCCACGACCCCAGAACTGCGAGGCCAAAGTGCTAAGCGGGACTCTGCTTTCTAGTTTCTCCGCCGTCGTGTGCCAGCGCTTTTGTTGTCTTTCTCCCCCCCCCCGCTTTTTTTTTTTTCTCTCTCGCCGTTTCTCTCTGGCGGCGGTTCACGCGAGGTGACCGCCCCCACTCAACCCCCTCTGCCCCCCCTCCCGTCGTCTCCCCCCTCGGGCCGGGGCGCTCGCCGGCGCTCCTGCCTCGTTGAGACAGCTCCAGTCAGGCTTGCAAGATCAGCTGGCGTGCGAGCGCACGCCAGGCTGCCGGGCGCTCACGTTGTTGCTAGATTTCATTTGCGAGCGAGCGAGCGAGCGTTTGACCTCGGGAGTGTGCAGACATCTGCATGCGCACGCACGCAAACGCACGCACGCCAGCGCACGCGGTACACGACGGTGGGCGAACGCACGCTAAGCGCACGCATCAAGTCACCTGTTCCCCGCCTCGCCGCTCGGCTAACATGTAAGCCACACCGGCCCGGCCCCCTCGACCGCCCCGGCCCCCGACGGGGCCGGCGCTAATGTGGAGCGGCACGGGGTCGAGCTTCTGTTTGCTGACATTGGCGGACGGATTACAGGCCGGGTTAGCCAGAGCGCGGAAAGACGGCCGACGCCGCGGGGCGGAAACGGAACCAAAGATGACTCGCGCGCGCTCTTTCATCCGCCCGATGTTCAGTGACGAATGCTTTCGCCAGGTCATCCATTTGATTGGTCGTGGAGTTTGGCTGCCGGTTAAATGTGTCGTTATGTCATTGGCCTGAAGTTGGATGGGGTCAGGATTGGGGGAAGGAGGGGGGTCGTGGGGTCGTACGGATGTCGCCGATGCTATCGCTTGATTGGAAATCGACATTTTCAGAGGATTGAAATCTGATGACAAAAAAACAGTAGTAGTAGTAGTGGAAAAAGTAGTAGTAGAAAAAAATCGTAGTAGTAGTAGGAAAAGTAGTAGTAGTAGTAGTAGGAAAAGTAGTTGTAGTAGTAGGAAAAATAGTAGTAGTAGTTGGAAAAAATTTGTAGTAGTTGGGGAAAAAATTAGTAGTAGTAGTTGGGGAAAAAATTAGTAGTAGTAGTTGGGGAAAAAATTAGTAGTAGTAGTTGGGGAAAAAATCGTAGTAGTAGTTGGGGGAAAAAATAGTAGTAGTAGTTGGGGGAAAAAATAGTAGTAGTAGTAGTTGGGGAAAAAAATAGTAGTAGTAGTAGTTGGGGAAAAAAATAGTAGTAGTAGTAGTTGGGGGAAAAAAATAGTAGTAGTAGTAGTTGGGGGAAAAAAATAGTAGTAGTAGTAGTTGGGGGAAAAAAATAGTAGTAGTAGTAGTTGGGGGAAAAAAATAGTAGTAGTAGTAGTTGGGGAAAAAAATAGTAGTAGTAGTAGTTGGGGAAAAAAATAGTAGTAGTAGTAGTTGGGGAAAAAAATAGTAGTAGTAGTAGTTGGGGAAAAAATTAGTAGTAGTAGTTGGGGAAAAATAGTAGTAGTAGTTGGGGAAAAATAGTAGTAGTAGTAGTTGGACAAAAATAGTAGTAGTAGTAGTAGTAGTTGGACAAAAATAGTAGTAGTAGTAGTAGTAGTAGTAGTAGTAGTTGGACAAAAATAGTAGTAGTAGTAGTTGGACAAAAATAGTAGTAGTAGTAGTAGTAGTTGGACAAAAATAGTAGTAGTAGTAGTAGTAGTAGATGGACAAAAATAGTAGTAGTAGTAGTAGATGGACAAAAATAGTAGTAGTAGTAGTTGGACAAAAATAGTAGTAGTAGTAGTAGTAGTAGTTGGACAAAATTAGTAGTAGTAGTAGTTGGACAAAATTAGTAGTAGTAGTAGTTGGACAAAATTAGTAGTAGTAGTAGTTGGACAAAATTAGTAGTAGTAGTAGTAGTTGGACAAAATTAGTAGTAGTAGTAGTAGTAGTAGTTGGACAAAATTAGTAGTAGTAGTAGTTGGACAAAATTAGTAGTAGTAGTAGTAGTTGGACAAAATTAGTAGTAGTAGTTGGACAAAATTAGTAGTAGTAGTAGTAGTTGGACAAAATTAGTAGTAGTAGTAGTTGGACAAAATTAGTAGTAGTAGTAGTTGGACAAAATTAGTAGTAGTAGTAGTTGGACAAAATTAGTAGTAGTAGTAGTTGGACAAAAATAGTAGTAGTGGTAGTAGTAGTTGGAAAAAGTAGTAGGAGAAAACGGTAGTAGTGGTGGTAGGAAAAAGTAGTTGTAGTAGTAGAAAGAATAGTAGTTGTAGTAGAAAAAGCAATAGTAGTAGTTGTAGTAGTTGTACTAGAAAACATAGTAGTAGTAGTTATAAAAAATAGTATGCACAAATTAGGATTTTAATGAAAAATAATCATACAAATAATAAAAACTGGGTCAAAATGACCAAAATGGAAGGACACACAAGGAAAACACACCCCAACAAAACCTGACAATTGGTCACGATTAGTTCATTCAAATATCACAGGTTTAAAAGGGCTTTTGCTAGCTTACTAAATCACGAAAGTGAACTTATTTGACTTCAATTGCGTCAATAGAAAACTTTGCCCATTGAATCCCGTCGCCACCCTGAAAATCCTTCCCGTCCTTACACATAAATCCTTTCCACCCGCGGAATCATTGTACCCGTCCGAGATCTCGTCGCCGCGCCGCCGAGGCCTCGGAGGGCCTCGCAAGCGTTGCGCCAGCGCCGACGCCGTTCGCCGTTTTTCCCCGTCTCGCGGCAGGAAGTAAAGTTTTCCTCTCCTGCAAGAAAAAGTTGCGCTCCTCTCCTCTTTCTTTACACGCCGTGTCTTTGATTTGCGAGGATGTAAGATCAAATTGAGGCGCCGGCGTGCGTTCCCTCGCCGCCTTGATACACGCCTGGTTGAAAAACACACACACACACCCACACAAAAGAAGCCTTCCCTGCCACTCAACACCCGTCCGTCCCTAAACAAACGCCGTCTTTTCCTGTCACCGCGCCGATACATTAGCGATCCATTATTAATGGCCGAGAGTCGGGGGCTCTTTAATCTTTGCCTTTTATCCAATTAAATCGAAGCATTGGCGGGTGGGGAGAGGGGGGCGCGCATGCACCCCCCCAAAAAAAGGGAAAGGTTTTCTTTTCTTCCTTTTCTTCTTTTTTTTTTGACTTTGGCACAGAAGAGACACTTCTGAGGCGGCGGGAAATGAAAGCAAAGAGAGCGAGTCAAGTGGAAATGAAGCTGCCGCCCTTCCTTTCCCTCCCCTTCCCGTCACGCTCGTCGTATTTGAAGCGCTCGGTGACGCTCGCCGTCCGTCCGCCGGGGTGAAGAACGCCGGCGTCGCTCGCCGTTTTCATATTCTGCCCGAGCGCCACGCTACGGCGAATTCTTGATGCGTTACCAAAAAAAAAATTCGGTGATCGTACGGTGTATAAGTGGTTAGTGTGTCAGGCTTGCAGTTCTGGGGTCGAGGGTTTGATCACAGGTGGGTCCTCACTGTGTGGAATTTACAAGTTGTACCCAACATCTGGTTTCTTCCCACATTTCTACTTGAATGTTTACCCTATCATTTTTTTAAAGCGGTGGTTCAGTGGATAGCGTGTCAGCCTCGCAGTTCTGGGGTCGAGGGTTTGATCCCAGGTGGGTCCTCACTGTGTGGAATTTACAAGTTGTACCCAACATCTGGTTTCTTCCCACATTTTTACTTGAATATTTTTTATCCTATCATTTTTAAAGCGGTGGTTCAGTGGATAGCGTGTCAGCCTCGCAGTTCTGGGGTCGAGGGTTTGATCCCAGGTGGGTCCTCAGTGTGGAATTTACAAGTTGTACCCAACATCTGGTTTCTTCCCACATTTCTACTTGAATGTTTACCCTATCATTTTTTAAAGCGGTGTTCAGTGGATAGCGTGTCAGCCTCGCAGTTCTGGGGTCGAGGGTTTGATCCCAGGTGGGTCCTCAATGTGTGGAATTTACAAGTTGTACCCAACATCTGGTTTCTTCCCACATTTCTACTTGAATGTTTACCCTATCATTTTTAAAGCGGTGGTTCAGTGGATAGCGTGTCAGCAGTTCTGGGGTCGAGGGTTTGATCCCAGGTGGGTCCTCACAATGTGGAGTTTGCATGTTCTCTGGGTAATCTGGTTTCTACCCATATTTCTACTTGAATGTTAACTCTATCATTTTTAAAGCATTGGTTCAGTGGATAGTGTCAGCCTCGCAGTTCTGGGGTCGAGGGTTTGAATCCCAGGTGGGTCCTCACTGTGTGGAGTTTGCGTATTCTCCCTGGGCTTGCGTGGCTTTTCTCCGAGTTCTCTCGTTTCCTCCCACATTCCTACATAAATATTTACCCTATCATTTTTAAAGTAGTGGGTCAGTGGATAGCGTGTCAGCCTCGCAGTTCTGGGGTCGAGGGTTCGATCCCAGGTGGGTGTTCGCTCTGCAGAGTTTGCATGTTCTCCTTAGGCTTGCATGGTCTTTCTCCAGGTAGTCCGTTTTCCTCCCACATCCCAAAAATATCCATGCTAGGCTAATGATATGCTAAATTGCTCCTACCTCTGAGCAATTGGTTTTCTCAATTACTGCCAACTAGTGGATGGGAGTGGAAGTGCGGCCACCTATTTTTTTATTACCACCAAAAACACACTGTAAAAAGATCATTTCAGACAGATTTTAAATCGACAAGAAAGTTGTAATATCGCAGAATTAATTTTTCTGTTTAAAAAACATTTTATTGCCATTAATGTAACTTAAATTTATTTATTTCTTCTTTTTTTTTACACCACTCTCTGTTTTAAAAACGCAAACCTCACGGGACCATCCACGATCCCCAACAGGCTCCGTCTACACACACACGCGCACACACGTGTGAAGTGTTTACCCCTCTCGCGAGTCCTCCGACACCCCCGCGCTCCCCCGAGACCGGCCTTCCCTGCTTTGTTTAATGTGCCTGCCGTTATTGAGGCGCAGAGGAAGCTCCACATTGCAGGAATCGTTCAAAAGTAGCATGAAAAAAGCACGACGATTCGCTTTATCGTCATTTCTTGGCGTCAACGTTCTGATATTTTCCCACCCAAAAAATGGATTTTTTTCTTTTATGAATACGTGAAGTGTTTTTTGGATGATCTCACATGGAATGTTCACATGAGCGGAACATTTTAGAAGGAGACCTTCAACTTATTCCAGAAAAATGATGCTTGTTTTTTTTTTGCTTTTGATTCATGCTCGCTGGAGGAATTTTTTTTTTTTTTTGCTGCGTTTATATAATTTTAGAGGCAGAAATTGAACCCGCAGAAAGATTTTCTTAGAAGGAATTGCGGCTGGAAGCAAAATAATGACGGTTATTTGCCGCTTCTTTTCCCAGAATTGAATTGAATTGAATGCTTTTATTGTCATTATACAAGTAGAATGAGATTTAAAGATTCACCAACATGTGCACAATAACAACAATAGACAAGCATACAAATAAATGATCAACAAATAATAACAATAATTAATAAATAAGTCATAAAATGTTGTCAAATTTCTAAATATTAAATCTCATTCTACTTGTATAATGACAATAAAAGCATTCAATTCAAATTAGTTGTCACTATAATAATTAGTCAATAAGTTGAGAAGTGCACAAATAAGAACAACAATCAAACAGATAAATTACACAAAATAAGTAATCCATGAATAATAATTAAAAAATAATAATCTATGAATATAATTGTTAATAAATTAATAAAAAAAGTACTAAATAAATTAGTCAACATAATAAGTAGTCAACAACATAAATTGAGAAATGCACAAATAACTACAAACAAACAGATAAATTACACAAAATAAGTCATCAATAAATACTAATTAAAAAATAATCTATAAATATAATTTTTAATACATTAATAAAAGAGTAACAAATAAATTAGTCAATATAATAAGTAGTCGACAACATAAGTTGAGAAGTGCACACATCAACAACAACAGAAAAATAACACTAAAAAAGTAATCAAGAAATAATAATTTAAAAAAAACAAAATCGATAAATACAATTTAAAAAAAATCAATAAAAAGTAATAAATAAATGAGTCAACATAAGTAGTCAACATAAGTTGAGAAGTGCACAAATAACAACAACAAACAGATAAATAACACTAAGTAATCAATAAATCATAATAACAAATTAATAATCTATAAAAATAATTTTCAATACATTAATAAAAAAGTAATTAATAAATTAGTCAATATAAATAAGTAGTCAACAACATAAATTGAGAAGTGCACAAATAACAACAACAAACAAACAAACATTACACAAAATAAGTAATCAATAAATAATAATTAAAAAAATAATAATCCATAAATATTTTTTTTAAAAATCAATTAAAAAGTAATAAATAAATTTGTCAACATAATAAAATATTACTTTTGAAAGAAATTGGAATCTAAGTGGGAAATTTAAAAAATAATAATAATAAAAAAATCCAGGGAAAATTCCATATTCAAATATAATTCATTGAAATTATATTGCTAAAGTGTCTAAAATTGAAAAAAAAACTTTTCTATTCATGGTGAGTTGCAGTAAAACATTATTTAATAATAATAAAAATAATAATTCAAATAAATAAATAACGGGCCGACCGGTGGAGAGTGGTTAGCGCTTCGGCCTCACAGTTTTAGGGTCGTGGGTTCGATCCCAGGTGGGTCCTTACTGTGTAGCGTTCTTCTTGGGCTTGCCTGATTTTTCTCCGGGTACTCCGGTTTCCTCCCACAACCCAAAAACGGGCATGCTAGGCAAACTATGCTAAATTATTGCTAGCTCTGATCAATTGTTTATCTGTCTCCTCGTGCCCTGCGATTGGTTGACCGCCCATTCGGGGTGTCGCCCTCCCCGGAGCCCGTCGTTCGCTGGGATAAGCTCCGGCACCTCCCGCGAAAAAAGTGGTTCAGAAAATGAATGAATGAATCCATTTATGCGGCTACCTGCTAACGGCTAACGCTAGCATAGCGTCAAACGTCCCTCCCGAAGAGACGAGGTGCTTAGCCAGCTGCCAATCATCTTCCAAATCAGCCCCAAACTAAAAAGGAAGCGGAATGAAATGAAACGTGGCGCCGGAGATGGCATCGCCGTCAGATGTGTCAAAAATAACCCCTTCTCTGATATCTCTTTCAAGGCTATTATTGTCAGATAGCGCTAATGAAATTGACAGTGGCGTTAATTGGGCGCGTAGATAAGTGCCATTGAGGAGAGGACATCTGAAGCCAATTAAAGATATCGCCGGCGCAATTAAAGATATCCCAATGCCACACCAGCACGCACGCAATCGGGCTCTTCCGCAAACTTTGTTTTATCGCAAAAGGCGCTTTATTCTCTTTGCTTGCGTATCTTTTGTGGGATTACGTTGGAAAAAGTCGAGTTTGCGCCAATGAGTGGAACTCAAGTGCTCATTTTTTAAGTCGTTTGAAAAAAGATGGATGAACGTATAACTTTTTTTTATCCCTTCTAGAATGTTGAATTGCTTTTTGTTTACGTTTTTTTAAACATTCAAACTTTGCTGCTATGTTTAGAATAGACATACCGTATTTTCTCGCATATAAGCCGCCCCCACGTATAAGCCACACCTGTAAAATGGCCTTAAAATGGTTAAATTTGACAATTTTGCGCGTATAAGCCGCACCCTGATTCATAATTTTCACCTGCATATTCATGGTTTTAATAGGGAGTAGAAATGTGTTACTTTGAAGGGAAAATCTTAAGAAAAATCATAAGTCAGTTAGTTACTGTATGAATAAAAAGCGCATTAATATCTGTAATATCAATATCATGAAGTTAGTAATTCATCCAGTAATGCTTGTTCTCTTACTGCAAAACAGAAAATAACCAGCACATTAAATGTTAATTTGCCGACATTTACTGGAATTTTTTTTAGTTACGAATACGGCTTAAAGATAAGAAAATACAGTACACATTATTTTGTGTATGAACATTGAATTGAGTGTTCAAAAATTATTTTTTCAACTTGAGTCTTGAAAAAGAGGGTGTCGTCTTATAGTCGGGGTGGTCTTATATTGGGGGTCCTCTTATAGTCGGGGTCGTCTTATATTGGGGGTCGTCTTGTAGTCGGGGTCGTCTTGTATTCGTGGTCATCTTATAGTCGGGGTGGTCTTATATTGGGGGTCCTCTTATATTCGGGGTCATCTTGTAGTCGGGGTCGTCTTGTATTCAGGGTCATCTTATAATTGGGGTGGTCTTATAGTTGGGGTGGTCTTATGTTGGGGGTCGTCTTATAGTCGGGGCCGTCTTGTATTCGGGGTCATCTTATAGTTGGGGTGGTCTTATAGTCGGGGTGGTCTTATAGTCGGGGTGGTCTTATAGTCGGGGTGGTCTTGTAGTCGGGGTGGTCTTGTAGTCAGGGTGGTCTTGTAGTCGGGGTGGTCTTGTAGTCGGGGTGGTCTTGTAGTCGGGGTGGTCTTGTAGTCGGGGTGGTCTTGTAGTCGGGGTGGTCTTGTAGTCGGGGTGGTCTTGTAGTCGGGGTGGTCTTGTAGTCGGGGTGGTCTTGTAGTCGGGGTGGTCTTGTAGTCGGGGTCGTCTTGTAGTCGGGGTCGTCTTATTCTCGGGGTCGTCTTCTATTTCGGGGTCGTCTTCTATTTCGGGGTTTGTCTTATAGTCGGGGTCGTCTTATATTTCGGGCTCGTCTTATAGTCGGGGTCGTCTTATAGTCGGGGTCGTCTTCTATTTCAGGGTCGTCTTATATTCGGGCCAGTACGGCAGTCCTTTTCCTGGATATGATTCTGCTTTAGCATTTTATTTTATTTTTTTACATTTTTTTAAGTGAGTTGTCAGGTGTCGGCATTTATTGACCCGCAGCCTTCTGCTCTCTCCTCCAGGGCGCTGCGCTAGCTGCGGGGAGAACGTGGTGGGCGAGGGCACCGGCTGCACGGCCATGGACCAGGTGTTCCACGTGGACTGCTTCGTGTGCATGACCTGCAGCGCCAAGCTGCGCGGCAAGCCCTTCTACGCCGTCGAAAAGAAGGCCTACTGCGAGCCGTGCTACGTGGTGAGTACCACTTTTTGCTTCTCTTATCCGTTAGCATTAGCAAATTGTGTCCAAGTTAGCGTGGCGTTAGCGATTCACATTTGCAGTTAATCTTATCGATTAGCATTAGCAAGTAGTGTCTAGGCTAGCGTGGCATTAGCGGTTCGCATTTGCAGTTAATGTTATTGGTTAGTATTAGCACGTCGTGTCCAGGCTAGCGTGGCGTTAGCGATTCACATTTGCAGTTGATGTTATCGATTAGCATTAGCAAGTCGTGTCCAACTAGCGTGGTGTTAGCGGTTTGCATTTGCAGTTAATGTCAGCGATTAGCATTAGCAAGTGGGGTTCAGGTTAGCATAGCGCTAGCCATAACATCAATCATGTTCTGGGTAGATAACACCAACAAGATATTAAAATATTGTTTTTCTATGAATGTATGATTAAAAAAATACTCATACACTATAAAAAATGACCCCCCTAAAAAATTTAAAATATATTCAAACAATAAAAAACAAACAAAATGCCTCTTTATTGTTAAAATACTTGTTTTAAATTTCAAATTTTAGTTTATGGATATAAAAAATAACCCCAAAATTATTTTTTACCAAAACAAAAATGAAAAATAAACTCTAAAAGCAATCCAAACAAATATTTTAATTATATATATTATATTATAATTGGATGTCTATCATTGTCAATGGCAAGGTTAGATTAAAAAAGCTCACATTTCTAACTTTTTGCATTCAAACCAGTTTTATATAGTACTTTTTTTTTTGGAAATGATTTTGCTACTTTTTTAAAAGCGTTTTTCTGGCCGATAACAAAACAAAGCGACGGAATGACGATTCCATCTTTTTCTCTTTGACTCGGTTTCTTTTTTTTTCTGGCGTTTTGGAGTGAGCCGATGCTATCTGAGCGCCGATAAAAGCGATACGCCCGCAAGAACGCGTCTCGCCGCTCTTTGTGTATTCCACAAATGTCAAAAGCATGGCGGATGTTTTTTTAATTAGCTTTGCCGATAACAGAAGAAGAAAAAAATGTTGGATTTGTCTGACGGTTTAGAAATGTTTGATTTAAAAATATATATATATTTATTTATTTTAGATTTTTTTGGGTGTTGCCGTCTTTTGCGTCGCCGTTTTGATGTGATGTCCCGCTAATTACCGGAGGAAGACGTCGCAGGTGTCCAATTTGTTTCGATAGGGAGATTTGGCAGGGGATGATTATGATTTGGCGACTTTGACGGGGATAGGCGTCCAATCTGTCTGGACTGGGAGGGGCTAAATTGGATTGTTAAATTGAGTTTTAAGTGAAAAAATATCTTTTTTTGTTGTTGTGATAACATGATATCTAATGATATGATATCTTACCATCATGATATCTATAAAACAATAATATAATAATTTAAAGTTAATAAAATATATTTTTTTAACTAAGAATATTTATTTTTTGGGAAGATATTTCACGATAAATTGAACCAATAAGAATTGAAATAAGAAAAAAATACTGCTTTCTTATGATATTTTTATATTTATAATTAAAACATGTATTGCTTATTAAATTGAAAAAATAAGAATTTAAACAACTGTATTTTTCTCATTTATGTGATATGCTTATTTCTCATTAAATGAATAAAATAAGAATAAGTATATTTTTTAAATAAGAATATTTCTTTTTTTAAAGATATTTCACGATAAATTGAACCAATAAGAATTGAAATAAGAAAAAAATATGCCTTATGATATTTTTACATTTATACTTAAACCGTATATATTGCTTATTAAATGAAAAAAAAGAATTTAAACAACTATTTTTTTCATTTATGTGAAATGTTACCATATATTTCTCATTTAATTAATAAAACAAGAATTAAGTATTCAAAATGTTGGACAATTCACAGTTAAATAAATAAAAAATACTTTCTCTTTTTCATTCCTAATGAAAATAATAATAAAAATAAAGTAAAAATGAATACAATATTAAAATAAATATTCCGTGTCAATTTTGAGGTCAACAAAGTCTAAACAAAACATACCCGATGAATCAAGAACACCAAAATTGGGCGTCGATTCTTGTCAATGGCAGCCAAAAAAAGTCCAAACCAAAACGGCATATTTTTGTCCTTTCTTTGGTTCTTTTTAGCTAATGCTAGCGTAACATCGCCGCTTGTCTTTCCACGCTGGCTTTGTCCAAAAAATACGACGGCGGCGGCGGCGTCTCCTAAATCTTCCCATTTTGCGAGGCACTCACGGCGATTGAGGCGCCGTCCGTTCTGGAAGGTGTCCAATCGGCGGCGTCCAACAATTTTATGGCGGCATTTCATCAGCGTAAATGTTCTTCTGGCGAAGGATCAAAAGCGTGGCGCGGAAAACGGGGATTCGTGGAATGGAAGTTCTTCGCGCTCTTTATTTTTATGTTGTGGGTTTTCTTCGGGTTCTCCGGTTAAAAAAAAAACTTAGTCCGGCCCACATGAGATTTTGTGGACATTAATATGGCCCGTGGACCCTTAGTTTAGGGAGTACTGTATTTACTCGCATATAAGCCACCCTCACGTATAAGCCACACCCTGAAAGTTGCCTTGAAATTTTGTAATTTTACAATTTCTCGCGTATAAGCCGCCCCCCTGATATTTTTTTATGAATTTCATTCATGGACGCCAAAATAAATTTAGTTTAGCATTTTATCTGTTTATCTTTTCTCTATTTTGAAATAAATATGGTCCGCATTCGCAATGCGTCGTGACGTCACATTGCCATTTTGTCGTGACGTCACGTTGCCATTTTGTCGTGACGTCACCTTGCCATTTTGCCGTGACGTCACCTTGCCATTTTGTCGTGACGTCACCTTGCCATTTTGTCGTGACGTCACCTTGCCATTTTGTCGTGACGCCACGTCGCCATTTTGCCGTGACGTCACGTCGCCATTTTGACGTGACGTCATGTCGCAATTTTGTCGTGACGTCACGTTCCCATTTCGTCGCGACGTCACCTTGCCATTTTGTCGTGACGTCACCTTGCCATTTTGTCGTGACGTCACCTTGCCATTTTGTCGTGACGTCACCTTGCCATTTTGTCGTGGCGCCACGTCGCCATTTTGCCGTGACGTCACGTCGCCATTTTGCCGTGACATCACGTCGCCATTTTGTCGTGACGTCACCT
Organism: Stigmatopora argus; assembly: GCF_051989625.1. NCBI lineage: Eukaryota > Metazoa > Chordata > Actinopteri > Syngnathiformes > Syngnathidae > Stigmatopora > Stigmatopora argus. The sequence continues at coordinate 16,730,744 of NC_135394.1, forward strand.
TGCCATTTTGTCGTGACGTCACCTTGCCATTTTGTCGTGACGTCACCTTGCCATTTTGTCGTGACGTCACGTCGCCATTTTGCCGTGACGTCATGTCGCAATTTTGCCGTGACGTCACGTTCCCATTTCGTCGCGACGTCGTCGTGGCGTCTCCTTGCCATTTTGTCGTGACGTCACCTTCCATTTTGTCGTGACGTCCGTCGCCATTTCGCCGTGACGTCCGTCGCCATTTCGCCGTGACGTCACGACAAAATGGCAACGTGACGTCACGACGAAATGGCAACGTGACGTCACGACGAAATGGCGACGTGACGTCACGATGAAATGGCGCCGTGACGTCACATTGCCATTTTGTCATGACGTCATTGTGCCACTTGCAATTTCGTGCTTGTCGTGGTTTCATGCGCATATTCGCCATACCCTCGATTCAGCCATCATTTTTTTGTCCGACAAAAGCAATTTCTACGTGAGTAAATACGGTAATATCCAAGCTCAAATCCCACCTTTCCCATGTAAAATGTGACCCTACTAGCAAAAAAAAACGACTCCTGCCACGAAATAATTTCACAAAGCGAGGTATCACTCCACTCATATTCAAAAGTCATATGTCACGGGGGGGGCAAATGTAAATATATCATTATTACATCCAAAATCCATCCCATTTTAATCCGGCGAGCCCCCTGGAGGGAACTCATCCAGCCGTTTGGCAATCCTTGCTTTTTATCCCAACGAGTGGTCGCATAAAAAAATTAAAAATTCCGTTATGAATACAAATAGCCATCATATTTATCCTTAAAAACTCCAAAATTTGGTACCTCCTTCATTGCGTGAATAGAAACTTATGCGTATATGTGACCGATGACCTTGCGCACTGTAGTCCCATATATGTGGGTGTGTGTGTGGTTATGTTTATGTGAATGTGTGTATGTGTGTGTGTGTGTTAATCCTGTCATCTTGTTGCAGTGCACTTAATCAACTAGTGACAACACATTGAGCTGCTTAACGGCCTTGCTCGCTCGTGTCGCGCTCCTCAAATGGAGGCGCAATCCGCATTAGCCCCAATCCCGCAGATTAACACCGTTTAAAGTTGATGCCGCCATTATTCAACGGTGAGACCTTTTATCCCGCCGCTTCTCCACTTTTAGTCCCCGAAAAAAGAGAAATCCTCTTTTTTTTTTTTTTTACATGGCAGTTAAATATTCCCATTCCCGCTATTAAAACCCTTTAAATACTCACACGGATTGAATCGCGTCCCTTTATTGTCGTTATGCAAGTACAATGAGATTTAAAAAATCACCATAAAGTGCACACATACATAAGTAAGCCTAAAAAGATGTATATACAATTTTTTTTTTTTTTTTAAGTAGGTATTGGAGAGGAAAAAATAGCAAATATCAAATATATTTAAATGTATACCTGGATACTAAATGGATAAATGGATACTTTATTACATAAAACACCAAAATGTTGTATTGACAAATGTATTTAAAAATACTAAATAGGCACATGTTATTGAAAAAGTACCATAAAAAACAATTAAAATTTCATATTTCAAATACGGTGTGTATTGGAGATAAAAAATACTAAATGTAAAATATATTTAAATTTATACTTGGATCATAATTGGCAAAATTATAAATTATAAATATTGAGAAATGTATTAAAAATACGAAATAGCCACGTGATTGAAAAAGTACCATAAAAAATATTAAAATTAAAACTTTATATTTTAAACACAGTGGGTATTGGAGATAAAAAACACCAAATGTAAAATATATTTAAATTTATACTTGGATACTAATTGGCTAAATTATAATTTATAGTTATAAAATATAAATATAAATATTGAGAAATGTATTAAAAATACCAAATAGGCACGTGATTGAAAAAGTACCATTAAAAAAACGATTAAAACTTCATATTTCAAATACGGTGGATTTTGGAGATAAAAAATACCAAATGTAAAATATATTTAAATTTATACTTGGATACTAATTGGCTAAATTATAATTTAGTTATAAATTATAATTATAAATATTGAGAAATGTATTTAAAATACCAAATAGGCACATGATTGAAAAAGTACCACAAAAAATATTCAAATTAAAACTTTATATTTTAATTACAGTGGTAAAATAATGTAAAATATATTTAAATGTAACTATTTAAAGGTCTTCAACATATACATTAAGAACAGCTAAATGTATAAAAGAAAGAATTATGCTTTTAAAAGGATCAAAAATACTTTGTTACATAAAACACCAAATAGTTCTATTGAAAAATATTATAAAAGTACAAAATAAGCACATAAGAAAATAAAAAAAACATAAACTCAATTAAAACTAAAATTAAAAAGTAGTACAGCAAAAAAAGATGAAAATAATGTTAAGAAAATAAATGTAAAAAGTATAAAAATTGTAATTAAATGGAAAAATATTTCTGAGAACACCAAATAATTTTTCCAAATAATATGTCTAACACACTACCCTAGCAAAAATAAAATCTAATTCCTAAATTAAATAAACGCATATATCTTCTAGGCAAAAATACAGAAAAAAGTCTAATACAGCTTTAATAGCAAAAACAACAATAGTACCGTATTTTCACAACTATAAGGCGCACTTAAAAGTCTTAAATTTTCTCCAAAATAAACAGGGCGCCTTATAATCCAGAGTGTTTTATATATTGAGGGTGCGCCTTATAATGCGGTGCGCCTTATAGTCGTGAAAATGCGGTAATTTAAAGCCATGTAAAAGAACACAATGTCAATGCCTGCGGCCATATTGTCAACTTTTATCTCAAGAATATTTCCCCCCCCCCAAAAAAACCAACAAAAACGCAGGTGTCATTATTCCTCTCCCTCCCCGAGGCTCTAATTGCCTTTGTCAAATGCGCCGCCATCGCCGCTGCCGCCGCCGTCTAATTGGCCGGCCTCCTTTGAGGAATCAACAGCGACTTAATCACGTGTGAAAACACACAAGTCAATTAGAGCGCAGGCGGGAATATTTGATGACTCGGCACCGACCGAACCCGACCAGGGGGAGGGGGGCGGGGTCTGGCGTCTGCACCGCCGCGCCGGCGTGTGACGGTCCGCGTAAACGTCACGGCGAGCGTTGACAGGTGCGTGGGCGCGAGAACGTCGCCTCGGATTCCAGTCAAATGCCTGACAACAAAGCTATGATCCACTCTCGTTTGTCTTTTTGGTTTTCGTCTAGGCCACGGGTGTCAGACTCCACTTGGTTCGTGGGCCGCTTTAACTTGATTTCATGTGGGCCAGACCATTTTAGATATAATATTTAGATTTTTTTATTTTAAATGGATTAAAAGAACTGTATTAAAAGCCCTAACTATTCCATTTTTTTATAGATCTAAGACAATGTTTATTTTAGCTTTTTTAAATATATTTTTAGATTTTACACAATGATTTTTGAACTAAAAACACAGAAAAAATGGATTAAAAAAATTACAATGATTGATTTAAAAAGGGGGAAAATCAGGAAATTTAATAAACATCGGACCATTTTAGATATAATATTTAGATTTTTATTTTTTATAAATGGATTAAAAGAACTGGATTAAAAACCCTGAATATTCAGTTTTTTATAGATTTAAAACAATGTTTATTTTAGCTTTTTTTAAATATATTTCTAGATTTTACAAAATGATTTTTGAACTAAAAACACAGAAAATTTGGATTAAAAAATGACAATTATTGATTTAAAAAGGGGAAAATCGGGAAATGTAATACACAGCTATACGGGTTTTCTTAGGGTACTCCGTTTTCCTCCCACATCCCAAAAACATCCACGCTAAGCTAATGAGCTGCTAAATTGTCCCTAGCTATCAGGGATTGGTTGTTTGTCTTATTGTGTCCTGCAGTTGGCTGGCCACCTCGCCTGATGCTCGTAGTTAGCTGGGCTAGGCTCCGGCACCCCCCGCGACCCTTGTGGGGATAAGTGGTAAAGTAAACGAATGAATGAACAATTAGAATGTTGAAAGTTTTCAAAAGGCGACGTCATGTTTTAAATAACATTTTGCACGTTGTCAAAACGTTCCATTATTTTGAAAGTACCGCGCTCACTTCCTTTTCAACGACTCTTCGGTTATTTGTTATTGTTGCTGGTAAATGCCACTATGAAATATGATTTTTGACATTTGGCAACTCAGTGGAGGCGTCACCCGGTGAGAGATTGATCTAACGAGGAGTTCGGTCTGGGCAACCCGGTCGTATTTTTGTGACATCCTGGGTGGGAATGCGGGTGACACCCGTAGACGGAATGTTCATTGGGGTGTCTGCTGAGCTCAAGTTTTGATTTAGTTGACCAGACCGGTTTATCGAGCTGAGACGCGAGCTGCCCCCTGGAATACATTGAAATACCCGTACGTGCCATTCGTGGGTTTTGGAAGGTGACGGCGGTGACCCAAATGCTCCCGGCGTTTCTTCTCGCCCTTTGCTTTCTTTCGCTCACCCGGACGAGTTTCGTTCGCTATGACCTTGCGTTCTTAAGAGCTCAGTCAGTACGTTTGAAATAAGACGTGCATGCTAGGCTAATTGTATGCTAACATGTTTCTACCAATGTACGATGGGTTGTTTGTCTCCATGTGCCCTGTGATTGGTTGGCCACCAACGTCAGGGTGTTGTCCCCCGCCTTCTGGCTGTAGTTGGCTGGGATAGGCTCCGGCACCCCCCGCAACCCTTGTGAGGATAAGAGGTACAGAAAATTAATTAAGTGACTGAAATTTAGCAGGAAAATACACTGGTCGCCATTGATCACTTTTTCAAAAAAAAATCTCACAAGGTTCGCGGGGGTGCTGGAGCCTATCCCAGCTAACCACGGGCACAAGGAGACAAACAAGCAATCACTCGTAGCTAAGGAGAATCTAGCGTAGCGTTAGTTTAACATGCATGTTTTTGGGACATGGGAGGAAACTGGAGTACCCGGAGAAAACCCACGCCAACTCCACAGTGAGGACCCACCAGGGATAGAACACCCGATCTCAAAACTGTGAGACATATCGTATTGACCCAAATATAAGACAATTTTTTGGCATTTAAATAAGACTGACCAGGATCGAACCCACGACCCCAGAACTGCGAGCCCCACTCAGTAACCACTTTTTGACTGCACCGCCCATTATCTATTTTTTTATTTATTGACCCGAATATAAGACGATGTTTTTTTTGCATTGAAAAAAAGACTGACCAGGATCGAACCCACGACCCCAGAACTACGAGCCCCACTCAGTAACCACTTCTCAACTGGACCGCCCATTATTTTATTTTTTTAACTTATTGACGTGAATATAAGACAATGCTTTTTTGCAATGAAAAAAAAGACTGACTAGGATCAAACCCACTACCCTAGAACTGCGAGCCCCACTGAGTAACCACTTCTCAACTGGACCGCCCATTATTTTTTATTTTTTTACTTATTGACATGAATATGAGACAATGTTTTTTGCATTGAAAAAAAAGACTGACCAGGATCGAACCCACGACCCCAGAACCCCTAGGCCCACTCAGTAACCACTTTCCACTGGACCACCCATTATTTTTTTACTTATTGACCCGAATATAAGACGATGTTTTTTTGCATTGAAAAAAAAAACCGACCAGGATCGAACCCACGACCCCAGAACCCCGAGCCCCCTTAAGTAACCACTTCTCCACTGGTCCGCCCATTTTTTTTTTGTATTATTCCAAAAATGTGGGCAGAGGACCATAAAAAAAAATTGTATCAAAAGCAAAAAAAGCGCATTCCTGACACTTGGCGTTCCCAAAACAAGACACCCGACAGTGACGAGTGGGACTTGGTTGACTTGAAGTGTCCACTCCGCTGCAGTGAGTCCATTTCACCGGGTGAAGCGGACCAATTTGGACGGAGCCGTCTTGTCCGCGTGAACTTGACGTGTCACCCCCCAAAAAAAGGTGTCAGCGGTGCGGTCGTCTCACCGGGACAACTGCCGCTCTGCCTTAAAGTCCAAAAAGCCACCCCGACTCGGCCTTACTTTTCCCCCGACGTGACGGACCGCGGCGAACGAAAGGTGGCAGCGGCGGCGCCGCCGAGCCGTCCCCGTCCCCGTCCCCCCTCCTTCGCCCCCGTCCGGCGCCGCCTCGCCCCCGCAAAATCCCGGAGCGCGGCAGAAAGCCAGCCCTCCGGACTTTAGGCCACGTCTCCCGCCGCGCTCGCCGAGAGAAAGTGACAAAGACCCCGGCGGTCGCGGGCCCATGTCGTGAGTCGGAGTGACGCGGCGGCGGGTCAACGCCGGGTCGCCCGTATTTTCCTTCCCGCTCGCCACCCCCGGGCGAGGAAATGTGCTTAGACAAAAAACATGAGGGAGATTGGCCGTCCGCTGTCCAAACAATGGAGGCTAATAGCAACAATTTTAAGGCCGGAGGGCAAAACGCGGGTTATCGCCGTCCAGATCCGATCGCTACCTCTCACCCGTACCGACGGCGGCGGCGGCGACCGCTCTCGCAGCGTCCGGTTAGAAATTTCATCTGGGCGCTTCTCGGAATTGAAGACATTTTGTCCATAAGTCATAATGTCGTTATTTATACCAATAGGTGAAATCAGCTAAAATATATATATATTTATATAAAAAGTTTGATATCACGGGTCGGGAAGAAATTCATATTTTTCAAAAAGTTATCCCTTGAGACTTTAAAAGTCAAAATACATTTGTTTGCAGTTTTTAAAGTGCAAAAAGTCTCGGGACTCGGATCTATCACCATCGCTTTACCATATTTTAGCTAACAGGTTAGCATAAGGGTGTCAACTCAATTTCATGTGGGCCGGACCATTTTAGATATAATATTTAGATTTTTTGTTTTTATAAATGGATTAAAAGTAACATTGAAAACAATGTTTATTTGTGATTTTTTTTTTCTTAGTAAGGGAAAATTTCTTTTAATCATTTGTTTTTCATTTCAAAAGGAAACCAAATTTTTCTTTAATTATTTTCCATATTAAAGTGGAAAACAGAAAGAAATTTTTAGATATTACAGAGAACAAAGAATTGGATTAAAAGCCCTGAATATTCAGTTTTTTTATAGATCTAAAACAATGTTTATTTTTTTAAATATATTTATAGATTTTACAAAATGATTTTTGAACTAAAAACACAGAAAAAAATGGATTAAAAACATGAAATTATTGATTTAAAAGGGGGGGAAATGAGGAAATATAATATACATCTATAATCTTCATTTTAATTTGATCCTAAAACCGAAAGTCGGCACTCATGATTGACTTTCCCGGGCCACACAAAATGATGCGGCGGGCCAGATTTGGCCCCCGGGCCACCACTTTGACACCTGTGGGTTAGCGTAAAGCTTTAAGCACCCTTCAAAAGAGCCACATTAGGCTCCAGAGCCATAGTTTTCCTACCCCTGCTTTATATTATAAACTGTGCAGTATAAAATAATACAAAAAAATGGGAAAAATCTTTCTTATATGAATAAAATATTGAATTAAAATAATAGATTTTTTTTGGAAAATTGCACTCAAAAAGGATCTCAAAAATTCGATACTTAATTTAAAGAAAAAATAAAAAAATCACAATGTCACTTCAAAATGGCGCCCATGCGTGCGCCGTGACGTCACGACGCAAGCGAAAGCCGATAAAAATTTCAAGGCAACTTTCAGGGTGCGGCTTATACGTGCGGGCGGCTTATATGCGAGTAAATATGGTAAATCATATCACGTGTGCTGCTATGGCTAACCAACGCTAAGTTCAAAACTTAGAAGACATTTGCGACGCCATTTTGGTCCCATCTCTTCTTTTTGAGACTCGTTGTCACGCACCCTCTCACATCAACTTCCTCCCTTCGTTTGTCAAGCTTCGTTAAGTCATCACTCCAAACCGCCCCCCCCCCCCCGCCCCTCTTCTTACTCGCCGAGATGACTCACGCATCCGGCATTTTTGTCCCGTCTTTCACCCGGTCGCTGATTGGCCGGTCCCGCCCGCCGCGGTCGAGACGGGCAGCGAGCAGACGCGGCGGTAAATTTAGCGGCGGCGAGTTCATCCTGCCGGGTCATAAATCGCGTGCGGAGCGCCAGCCCGCCTCCCGTCGCCCCCGTTCGGCCTCGTTGGAAAGCGCGGTAGGCGCAGAAAACAATATGCCAGGTGTAAAAAGAAGTGTGTCAAAATCCGGGTAGATGAAGTTATGATCGGGGGGGGGAAAATATGCGGGAAACCGCTGATGCAATCGAGAGCCGCTTTCAAATCACGGTGGGTTGGGGGACACCGGGGGTGGTCCTGTACTGATGTTTGATTGACAGGGAGGCGGCTGGGGGTCCTTCTATCGTTTCCAACCTTTCAGGCATTCTTATTGGTCGGTTTTGTGTGGCAATCATTGTAGTGACAATTGACTATAACGTGTGTGTGTGTGAGTTTGTGTGTGAGTGTGTGTGAGAGTGTGTGTGTGTGTGAGTGAGAATGAGTGTGTGTGTGAGTGTGTGTCAGAGAGCGTGTGTGAGAGAGAGCGTGTGTGTGAGAGTGTGTGAGAGTGTGTGTGAGAGAGAGTGTGTGTGAGAGAGAGCGTGTGTGTGAGAGAGTGTGTGAGAGTGTGTGTGTGTGTGAGAGAGAGTGTGTGTGAGAGAGTGTGTGTGAGAGAGTGTGTGTGAGAGAGTGTGTGTGTGTGAGTGTGTGTGAGTGAGAATGAGTGTGTGTGAGTGTGTGTCAGAGAGCGTGTGTGAGAGAGTGTGTGTGCGTGTGAGAGAGCGTGCGTGTGAGAGAGCGTTTGTGTGAGAGTGTGTGAGAGAGAGCGTGTGTGTGTGAGAGTGTGTGAGAGAGAGCGTGTGTGTGAGAGAGTGTGTGAGAGAGAGCGTGTGTGTGAGAGAGAGCGTGTGTGTGAGAGAGTGTGTGTGAGAGAGTGTGTGTGTGAGAGAGTGTGTGTGTGAGAGAGTGTGTGTGAGAGAGTGTGTGTGAGAGAGTGTGTGTGTGAGAGTGTGTGTGTGTGTGAGAGAGAGAGTGTGTGTGTGTGAGTGAGAGAGTGAGACAGTGTGTGTGAGAGTGTGTGTGTGTGTGAACGTGTGAGAGAGTGAGTGTGTGAATGTGTGAGAGAGTGAGTGTGTGAATGTGTGAGAGAGAGTGTGAGAGTGTGTGTGAGAGTGTGTGTGAGAGTGTGTGTGTGTGTGTGTGAATGAATGTGTGTGAGAGTGTGAGAGTGTTTGTGAGTGTGTGTGTTCAGGAAGATTGGGCAAATAAATGAGCCATAAAATATGTATTTTAATGTGAATTTATAACGTCAAATGTTTACTTCAGAGAGGCAAAGTCAAATCTTTACTTTTAATAATTGTAAATTGAACTTAGTGTTTTGTTAGTCATTAAATAAATGGGAAAAAAATCCATTAAAAATGTAATTGCCTTGAACTATTTAAAAAAATATTTCAGTTTAATTTAGTAAATTAATAAAAAAATGAAAAGAATATAATATGAGAAAAAGTCAATAGACAAAATTATGATTATTACTATTATATTACTAAATATTGCCTATATACTATTGTGTAAAATGTTTTCTAAAAACTTAAAATATTAAAAATAAATAAATAAATGGTAACATTTCCCCAAAAAAGCACGTAACAAAATCCAAATTATGAATTCATTTTTATTTTGGGGTATTCTTTAAATATTCCTATTTAATTAGGGAAAAATATTTTTAATCAACAAAACACAATTAGTCTTAATAACACTGATATTTCACCCCCTTAATTTAATTTAATATAATAACTGACATTCAACGCTTCTTTAAAAACATGCATGCTACGCTAATTAGATGCTAACTTGTCCCTAACTACGAGCGATTGGTTATTTATCTCCTTCTTCCCCGCGATTGGCTGGCCACCGATTCAGAGTGTCCCTTGCCCGATGCTCGTACTTAGCTGGGATAGGCTCCGGCACCCCCCGCGACCAGTTCGCAAAATGAATTACCGAATAATCATAAATCTTGGAAGTAAACTGGGAAATACGTCAACATATATCAATTAATAAATCACAAACTTGCCCTGATTGGCCAACATTTCCACTTTTTCCTGATTGGACGCCTCGACCTGTCCATCAACCAACCCATGAACGGCGCAGACCAAACCGAAGTTCTTCTCTTCGTCTTTTTAATGCGAGTATTCTACCGCGGGAAATTGGTGATGCAAGTTTTAACGCGTTACGCAATCGCCGGCGGTTTTCGCATCATGGCGGCAAAAAAAAAAAGTAAAATAATAATAAATAAAAGCGCTTGAGAAGAAGAGTGAGCCGGAACGTCGACACGTATGAATGTGGAAAAACGCGGGTAACCGTTCCAAACATTTGGCGAGCGGGTGCAGCCGCCTCTCGCACGGAACAACATTACAATTACTTTTATTTTGGTAACCACGTTAGACAGCCTCATTAAGACGCCGTCGTTACGTCCGACCGCATTTATTTTTACTCGCCGTCTAATGGAGTCGGGGAGTAAAAAACACCAAGAGGATGCAAAGGGGCGCCGTGACCTCCGCTTGGACCTTTTTCTCTCACGCACTCCATTTTGAATTTCTACAAAACATCGTATATTGCAGTCCTATTAAAAAATATACTCAGTCGTACCTCTACTTACAAAATTAATTGGTTCCAAGACTTTTTTCCTAACTTGAACATTTCGTAAGTAGAGGTGTACTTTATATGTAAATTCTCTATGTCAACTGTGTCAAAGTGGCGGCCCGGGGGCCAAATCTGGCCCACCGCATCATTTTGTGTGGCCCGGGAAAGTCAATCATGAGTGCCGACTTTCTGTTTTAGGATCAAATTAAAATGAAGAGTATAGATGTATATTACATTTCCTGATTTTTCCCCCTTTTAAATCAATAATTGTCATTTTTTAATCCATTTTTTCTGTGCTTTTAGTTCAAAAATCATTTTGTTAAATCTAAAAATATACAAAAAAAGCTATAAACATTGTTTTAGATCTATAAAAAACGGAATATTCAGGGCTTTTAATCCAGTTCTTTTAATCCATTTATAAAAAAAATCTAAATATTATATCTAAAATGGTCCGGCCCACGTGAAATCGACTTGACGTTAACGCGGCCCGCGAACCAACCCGAGTCTGACACCCTTGCTCTAATTCGTTCCACGGTCGTCATACAACTACCAACTAAACCCTTTAAAATTGGTCAAAGTGTCCCAATTTTGTAGGAAAGATGTGAAGAAACACACAAAAATAAGAGAAAATTATATATAATTATATTTATTCATGCCTTAAAAGAGATAAAGCATACGAAAATGTGCCCTCTACTTACGAAATTAGTTGGTTCCAAGACTTTTTCCGTAAGTAGAAGTGTACTTTATATGTAAATTCTTTAATTGGGTCCACAGTCCTCACACAACTACCAACTAAACCCTTTAAAATTGGTCAAAGTATCCCAATTTTGTAGGAAAGATGTGAAGAAACACAAAAATAAGAAAAAAATGAATATAATTATATTTATTTCTGCCTTAAAAGAGATAAAGCATATGAAAATGTGCCCTCTACTTACGAAATTAGTTGGTTCCAAGACTTTTTTCCTAAATTGAAAATTTCGTAAGTAGAAGTGTACTTTATATGTAAATTCTCTCATTCGTTCCACAGTGCTCACACAACTACCAACTAAACCCTTTAAAATGGGTCAAAGTGTCCCAATTTTGTATGAAAAATGTGAGGAAACACAAAAATGAGAGGAAATTATATAATTATATTTATTTGTCTTAAAATAAATCAAGCATATGAAAAATGTGCCCTGCACAGCTGAAATATCTCTCTGCGAGCCATTATAGATGTAATACCCATGTTTGTCCGCTAGATGGCGTTCTACCGGGGCGAAAGCCGTCCACTTTGTAGTACATTTTAGACTTTTACGTGTGCCTATGTATATGTGTGTGAAAATATTTGCCACAATGCATTTTTATGGTTTTTAATTGTTTAATAAGGGGAATTCAAAATAAAATAACGGATAAGGAAATGCATTTACTTTTTGGGGGATTCGGTAACTTGGATCTTTTTTGTATCGCGAGTCACTCATTTGCATATAAAAAAAAAATTGTAACCTGAAATGTTCGTATCTAGAGGCATTTGTAAGTAGAGGTATGACTATATATTTTTTTACATTTACCACCCTTTGGCCCGGCTGATTTGTTCACCAAAACGGCGGCGGCGCCGGCGAGAGCGTTCCGCAAACAGTCCCCCTCGTTAATTCCCGGCGAAAAGAGGCCCGGCAGCGCGAGCGGCCTCGCCGTGTCAGCGGAACACATGCTTTCGCCTTTTCCAGTCCTCGCGACGTGCTTTGTTTTGCCAACACGACTCTTCGCGTCCGCCAAAAGCTGTCAGACGCCGTTTAGCGTCCGGGCCGCCTCTCGGCGGACACTGCCGGCTTGGCGGGAAGTGAAGTGAAGTGAAGTGGGATGGGATGGGAGGAGGGTTCGCGGGGGGGGCCTAGCGTGCGTACAATTGACTGCAAAGTGCGCGTCTGCGCGACCTACATTCGCTTTACTGCCGAGACGTTTGTTTAGCCTTGTGGGCAAACTCGCAAGTGTGTGTGTGTATATATGTGTGTGTGTGTATATATGTGTGTGTGTGTGTGTATGTGTGTGAGTGTGTGTGTGTGCATACAGTCAGTCGGGGGGGCTCTAATACTTGAGCGCTGCGCCCTCTAGTGGAGGGGCGCGTATGGACGTTTTGTAACCCAGGTGACAAAGCAAAGGGTTGGCAATCTGAGGGTGGCGGGCTCGGGAGTGAACCCGGGTTCAGGTAGATTGAGGAAAAAATATGTGGGTGTTGAAAATGTTTTTTTAACGATTTGGCTGCCTTAATTGCATTAAGTGTTCTACAAAATAAAAGAATGTATTTGCTAGCAATGACAACAAAAGATGGGCGATTGATTTTGACAATGAACTCAAATTTTATTGATTTTTCAACCCCAAAAAACTAAATTTTTAGCCCTCACTGTAACAAAAATCTAAATGAAATATTTAAAAAGAAAAAAAACTTACTGGAAATTGGATTTACAAATATCCAAATTTCAAAATAAAAGTGCTCTAGAAAATAAAATAAATTCTGCTACCAATGATGTCTTAAAATTTCATTATTTTCAAATTAAAACAAACAATAGCATTCATTTGGAAATAATTTTATAAAAATCCCCAATGTCCAAATTTCAAAATAAGTGTTCTAGAAAACAAAATAACTTCAGCTACCAATGATGGCTGACAATTTTAATATTTTCAAATTAAAACAAACAATAGCATTAATTTGGAAATAATTTTATACAAAAAAATCCCAATGTCCAAATTTCAAAATAAAAGCGTTCTCAAAAATAAAACATCTTTCCGTGCCCATCTTTTTCCCCCGCTTTCTAAACCTAGCTTCATCTCACGTCATCTGTCAAAAGTAACTAAGCGTCATCGGGGTTTTTTTTTAGGGGGAGTACGACACTTATTATGGCGGGCCGCAGGAAGTGAAATCACATGCTCCAGTTAAGCTAAACAAGGTCAAGGTATTCCCACAAGCAGGGCGCCAAAAGGCAGGGAAAGATGCGGATCAACTAGCGTTCTCACGTTGCACATGTATTTTATTACCAAGCCCCTCCCCCTATCCCCGAGCCCCTCCCCCGCCCCAAACCGCTTTGGTGCCCACGAGGTAAATAAAGCTGGCGGGCGGGCGGGCTCGCAGCATCCAGCTCATTAAAAAAAAGCTTTTTTATCCACTTCCAGCTAGCGCGCGGCGAGACTGCGGCGTGGACATTGTTTACACACAAACGCCGCCCGGGGAGTCGTGTCGATTTCTACGAGCGTGGCGCTTTTCATGAACTCTCGGAACCCCTTTTGGGGGAACGGGCTGAGGGGGCGCCGTGACGCCGCCCGTCGGAAAAAACGTTAACGTTTGCCGTCTGAAGACGACGTGGCCCGATTCGATTCTAAAAATAGTTATCGGGCTGCCAGGTGCGCAATTGGAAAATTTTTAGAAGTACGGATATCTTTTACAGCATAAAATAGAATTAAATTTTGTCAAAAAGTTATTAAAAATTGTCTTGCTTAGGTATAAGTACTTAAGGTCAAAGGTCATTCCCAAAATTGGACCTTGTTTTGGCTCGAAAATGGGTTTCTGGAACATTGTCAATTTTAAATAAATAAATAAAAAACCTTTATGGTTATGAGCTTATTCTACTGATCATTTTTCAATTTATTTGATATTTATAATATTGGCTGTTCTAACAGTAAAAACTTAACAAGTCCGTACTAATGTTAGCTTTTTCTAAGCTAGCTGTTTAGCTAGCTTTAACTGCTGATTAAGGGTTTCTGGCACATTGTCAATTATAAAAACTAAAATAAAATAAAAACTTTATGGTTAGCCCTTTAGCGCTTTTGCCGTTACCGCCCATGATGATAAACTTTTTTTTTTTAAAAAATACTATGATAATTTCTCAGGTGTAGAAGCTAGCTGCTAGCTGCGATTAATCGAGAGAACAAACTGTCAGGAAATTAAAATAAATACATAAATAAATAAATTGCCCAGGACTGGAAGCTAGCTGTTACTTCTCAACATTAGCATTTTAGCATATTGTTGATAAAGACGATAAACTAAAAAATCTCTGATCAGTTCTCAGGTGTAGAAGCTAGCTGCTAGCTGCGATTGACCGAGAGGAAAAACTTATGAGTTAATAAAAATAAAAATAAATAATTGTCTTCATTTCGTGAACTAGAGTAAAAAAAATCAATCAGGCAAAGTGAAAAAACTTTCTTTTTCTCGCATGCTAAAGGTATGCTAACCGGCTTTGGTTGCATAATTATTTGTAAGAAATTAAAGTATTATTCTCGATGGAACAAAGTTTCCCGCGGTTGTGACAAAAATTCATTAAAAAAATTGAGATTAAATTTTTTCGTAAGACAAGCTAGGACAAAAAAAAGCAAAACGGCATTTTTGGGGGTCCTCCACATTTATTTGCTCTTTGTTTTGGCATTTTGGATTGGTTCAAATTTGAAAGATAGCACGTCAAAACATTTCTGGAATGACCCCAGAACAAAGGTCACGTCCTCAGAGAGTCTTTGACCCGCATAAAAAGCGCAGTTATGACAGCGCGCGAGCAAGCACGCTAGCCCAAACGCGTTACGCTCAAGCGCTCATTAGCAAGCGGACGCGGAATGGAATCGCACACACACAGCGGCCACCGCGGGCCCGGCGGCGGCGGCGCGTGGCTCAGCCCGTGTTGGCCCACACGCCCACGACCATGTTTGGAAACTCTGAAACGAAGGGGTAGGGGGTGCCGAAGTGCCGAAGCGTGTGCCGTTTAGCCCGGTCGAGCGTGCGGAACAGCGGTGGCGGTGGGGGGGCGGGGTGGACACATCCAGGAAATACACAGAAGGGAATACAGTCATCCCTCGAATATCGCGGATTATGTAGACCAGAAATATAATCTCAGAAATTAATAATCTCACATTTCTGTAGTTGTCAAACTTTCTTTGAAGACAACTGAAAATTTTCATTCATTTTCTAAACCGCTTATCCTCACAAGGGTTTCAGGGGGTGCTGGATCCTATCCTAGGTAACTATAGACACACTGAATTCCTAGCCAGCCAATCGCAGGGCACAATGAGACAAACAACCAATCACTCATAGCTAGGAAGAATTTAGCATCCAATTAGCCTAGCATGCTATAGACACACTGAATTCCTGGCCAGCCAATCGCAGGGCACAATGAGAAACAACCAATCACTCATAGCTAGGAACAATTTAGCATCCAATTAGCCTAGCATGCTATAGACACACTGAATTCCTGGCCAGCCAATTGCAGGGCACAATGAGACAAACAACCAATCACTCATAGCTAGGAAGACTTTAGCATCCATAGCCTAGCATGCATGGTTTTGGTAAGTGCGGGAAAACCGGAATACCTGGAAAAAACCCACGCAAGGCACAATGAGACAAACAACCAATCACTCATAGCTAAGAACAATTTAGCATCCAATTAGCCTAGCATGCATGGTTTTGGGAAGTGCGGGTGAAACCCGAGTACCCGTAGAAACCCCACGCAAGCCTGGAGCTAAAATGCAAACTCAACACAGCGAAAACCACCTCTGGGGTTGAACCCACGATCCCAGAACTGCGAGCCTGACGCGCGAACCACTTCTCCACTGCTCCACCTACAGAAATTTCCCAATTTTTATTTTTATTTTTTTACTTTGCCAAAAAAAGGTCGGCCGGCGAACACCATTGACTTTTTCGGGCCACGCCAAATGATTTGTTGCGCCACCTGTCCCTTGAATTTGACTCCTGCACTCGAGACGAAGATGGCTGTATGTCCCGAAGATAAACGTGGTTTCGTTCCAAATGTTCGTCTCCGGCCAAGAACGGAAGCTAAAGACCTTGTCAAGATGCCGCCAAGAGTCTCTGAGGGTACGGCACGTCTCCATTCCCGACCGACCCCCCCCCCGATCCCCCCTAGACCGTAAGGCGAGAGAAAACAAATGGGAGAGATGCCACCGAAGCGACACACTAAGCAAAGCTCCCTCCCTCCCTCGGCCCTCCCCCGACTCCCCCGCCGTCTGCCCAAGTATCCTGGCGGGAGAAAGCCCGCAGTCATCACAAAGTGGAAATATTTACCGCCGTTCCCGCTCGCTAGGGAGGAAATCGGCAGCATAGCCGGCCGGGCGATGTAAGGACAAACCAGAGCAAAAAAAACAAGTTTAAATATCCTTTTTGACTAGTCAAACATCTACTGGGGCATCAAAAATGACTGACATTTTTTTAAAATCACTTCATTAATGAATATATGCATGAACTGATGTTGTATTTTTTGGCAGGAAGATGTAAATTATTAGGTTCCATACAATCACAGATTTTTTTTTTCCTAAGTTGTTTTATTTTGAAATTGAGGAACCCCACACACTTTTTTGCCGAGTCAAATATCTATTTAAGGGTGTTTTTTGTAGTTTTTAATTTTATTTATTTAATTTATTTTGAAATCCTGCATCCGCCTATTTTAGTTATAAAATATATATTTATATATATTTATTTTATTTATTTTGCCGTTTTCATGCAACTTAACAAAAAAACTGAGTGACTCGAGATACGAAAAATTACGAAATCCCCCAAAAAGTAAATGCATTTCCTTATCCATTATTTTATTTAGAATTTCCCTTATTAAGCGGTTAAAAACTACAATACAACGTGGCACATATTTTCACGCACACACACACAGGGCACACGTAAAAGTCTCAAATGTACTACAAAGTGGACGACTTTCGGCCCTGGTAGAAGTAGAGGTACGACTGTACTGTATTTCTGCATCGCCGATTTCATTTGCGATTGTTTTTTTTCCATATGTGTATGTATATTTTTAAAGCTCAGCGTATTCACCAGTGCGCCATTGTTTGTGTTTCAGAACACGCTGGAGACGTGCAACATGTGCAGCAAACCCATCATGGAGCGCATTTTGAGGGCAACGGGCAAGGCCTACCACCCCCACTGCTTCATCTGCGTGGTTTGCAAGCGGAGCCTCGACGGCGTTCCCTTCACCGTCGACGCCTCCAACCACATCCACTGCATACAAGACTTCCACAGGTTAGTATTCCTCAACACTTGAACTGCACGCGTCATGCTAGAAAATGCCGATCGAAGTAGAACACAATACAAATAGTAGCCATAGTTACGGAAACAACGACAGTTACTTGGTTTTCTCCTTTATTTGGAATAACGTAAAAATAGAAAATGTTGTTGTGGGGAAAGTTGTAGTAGTGAGTACTTTGTTGTAGTACTTTGAATACAAGTAGGAGTAGTAATGGAAACTACTACGGGAGGTTGGTTTTCTTCATTCAGAATAACGTAGAAAAATAAGAATTGTTATTAGTAGTGGTAGTGAGACTTAAAGTTGTATGAATAGTTGTAGTAGTTGGCCGCGTTTGACTAATAGAAGTTTTACTCGACTTGTTAAAGTATAAGTTCAAGAAGTAAGTGATTTTAAGGTCAAAGTAAAATACAATAATAATAGTATTTGTCGTAATAGATGTTGTAGCCAGAGTAGAAATGTTAAAATAATTTAGGTAATAGTAGAAATTGAAGTAGTGGTGGTGGTGGTAGTAGTAGTGGTGGTAGTAGTGGTGGTAGTGGTGGTAGTGGTAGTAGTAGTAGTAGTGGTACTAGTGGTGGTTGTAGTAGTGGTGGTAGTGGTGCTAGTAATGGTAGTGGTAGTAGTAATAGTGGTGGTTGTAGTAGTAGTGATAGTAGTAGTAGTAGTAGTAGTAGTAGTAGTAGTGGTAGTGGTGGTGGTGGTAGTAGTGGTACTAGTGGTGGTTGTAGTAGTAGTGGTACTAGTGGTGGTTGTAGTAGTGGTGGCAGTTGTACTAGTAGTGGTAGTAGTAATAGTGGTGGTGGTGGTAGTGGTGGTGGTAGTGGTGGTGGTAGTGGTAGTAGTGGTAGTGGTGGTAGTAGTAGTGGTAGTAGTGGTGGTTGTAGTAGTGGTAGTAGTGGTGGTAGTAGTGGTGGTGGTGGTTGTAGTAGAGGTGGTGGTAGTAGTAGAGGTGGTGGTAGTAGTAGTGGTAGTGGTGGTAGCAGTGGTAGTAGTAGTAGTAGTGGTGGTGGTTGTAGTAGTGGTGGTGGTGGGAGGAGTAGTAGTAGTAGTAGTAACAACTGAAATGAATGCCTTTAATTGTCAGTATACAGGTACATTGAGATTTCAAGTTTCATTTTAAAGTGCACACAAATAGGCATAAATGATATACAATAAAAATGCAATGAGGTGGAAAGTGACTTGTAGCAGTTGGACTAATCAGGCTCGAACAGGCACTTGTGATATTTGATTATTATTATTTTTTTTTTTTTGCTGTGGCCAAACAGGAAGTTTGCGCCGCGTTGCTGCGTGTGCGGCGAGCCCATCATGCCAGCCCCCGGGCAGGAGGAAACGGTTCGCATCGTGGCCCTGGATCGAGATTTCCACGTGCACTGCTACCGCTGCGAGGTGCGACGCGCGACCGTTCGCCATGGCGACATCCCAACTTTGACGTTAACGTGAGTGACGTGTCTCCGTTACAGGACTGCGGCTGCCTGCTGTCGGAGGGCGACAACCAGGGCTGTTACCCTCTGGATGGCCACGTTCTGTGCAAGAACTGTAACAGCGGACGAATCCAGGCGCTCTCCGCCAAGGCCACCACCGACCTGTGAACGGTCGGCCAATCAGAACGTACCCTTCGAAAAGCATCCCAATCGCCGTCGCGAATTTTGGGCAATTTCAGCATTTTCTTTGTCGCGTTTACCGATCAAAATCGGGCGAGCATTCCGCTAACATTGCCCCGTGCTAACTCGTTAGCGCTTTCTTTCCGAACTATCATTCCTCCTATGCAACTCTCTCTTTGTTTACGTCGGAAATTCCGCCACTAACATGGCTAGCATCGATCGCGTCGCATGGACACTTTATCAGAATTTTTATGAGTTTTTATGATTTTTTTTTTTAAAGCGCGCTTAGAGCAGATGTCGGTGCTATCTTTGCATCGGGCTAACGCCGTCGGTACGTCGCCGCCGCCTATCGATACGCGTGTTATTATTTCTTACATCGCGACACAAGCTACAAGTAGCCTCACTTAGCTAAAAGATAGCTTAGCAAGAGACTGTTATACTTTAATTCCCACGTGTATGACACGCATGACTATTTCCCGCTACGATCACCTAGCTAGGCCAAAATGCTAGCTAGCGCTAAATGGTAAGCACACGATAAATGACTTTAAATGATCCTATTTTTTAAATTTTAACCTTAATGACCTTTTTTTAATGCTGTTGTGTTGTTAGCTTGCTATCTTTTACTTAACAAAAAGTGCCTTTTTGCCCCTTTGTGACCAAAGTAAACAAACAAGATGGCCGCCTCACACGCAAAAACATGTTTTTGATGTTTATTTTTCCTTTCTTTAATAAAAAAATGTTGCAACTGCAGCCAATTATTTTATTTATTTATTTAAATGCTATTTTATTGTTCTTTTTTTATTAGTAGTTAGTTTTCTTTTTGTATAATGTTAACTTTGAATTAAATACTTTGTCATTATACAAGTAGAGGGCGTTCCAAAATGTTTAACCTCGTTTCGTAGGCTAATCATTTTGACAGTTTTCATTGAAATGACCTCAAATTTTCCAAGCTTGTGTAGAAACGTTTCAAGTTTTTGTGTATAACATTTGGCATTTCTATCTTTTCAGGTTAAGAAATGGCGTTCACTTCTAAAGAAGTGAGTCCGAGCGTACTCTAACATGCAAAATACCTTTTTCTTTGGAAGTCAACGGCATTTCTCTACCTGAAAATATAAAAATGCCAAACGTTACACACAAAAACTAGACATGTTTCTACACGAGCTGTGAAAATTTGAGCTCATTCCAACGAAAATTGTCAAAATTATAGGCCTACGAAATGGGGTCAAACATTTTGGAACGCTGTATAATGAGATTTAAAGCTTCACTAAAAACTGCACAAATACGACAACAAACAGACAAATAAATAATCAATTCATAAGTAATCATCTATTTTTTTTTACTTGTTATATTTTGAAGTGGGCGGCCCGGTGGGGCAAGTGGTTAGCGCATCGGCCTCAAAGCTCTGGGGTCCTGGGTTCAAATCCAGGCCACGTCCACCTGTGTGGAGTTTGCATGTTCTCCCCGGGCTTGCGTGGGTTTCCTCCGGGTACTCCGGTTTCCTCCCACATTCCCCAAAAAAACATGCATGGTAGGCTGATTGGACACTAAATTTCCCCTACCTGTAAGTGATTGGTTGTTTGTCTCCTTGTGCCCTGTGATTGGCTGGCCACCAATTCCGGGTGTCCCGCGTCTGGGTTAGGCTCCGGCACCCCATACACGACCCTAACGAGGACAAAACATTTCAGAAAATGAGATGAGATATTTAAGTTAAAAGAATAAAAAAAAAACGATTTGTTTCTTGGAAAAAAAAACACTTAATGCTATTATGCTAAGCTAATCAAAATAATGCTAAATACCCCCCAAAAGTCTTATCATTACTTTACATGCTTGCGTGAAAGGAAAAAATCTGCAATGACAGTTGACACCAGTCAAATTTCTATGAGTGTGCAAACATTTACATTTTGTGGAATCCCCCCGAAGACCCCCAGTCCCCCCCTCCTTAAAACCCATCGTTAACCCCCCCGTCACCTCCTTGTAGCTTCCCATTTACTCTCCCTTTTGCCCCCCTTGCGTCACCCCTGTAGCAACAGGGCTATCATCTCCTCGCGGGCCCCTTTTGGCCTTGATTTTACCTCCCTACGGCCCCTCTTTTGCCCCCCATTCCAAACCCCCTTGTCCCCCCCAACACCACATCCCTCCGGAATAATTCAGCATACTCGGAGACCCAAAAAAAGACAGCGAAAGTGCAGTCACGGTGGGATATTTATGCAGAGGAGGGACAGTACGGGGAGGGTGAGGGATGGGGGGGGGAGGGTTAGTGGCGCATAAGCCGGGGGGCGCATCACTCATCAATTTGTTTGTAAACAACAGATTTATGCGCACTAAAGCGAGCGGAGGGCCGGCGGCGACTTCTGCGCTGCACGCACAACGAGCTCAGCGCTTTTTGGGCTGCAGCTTGTCATGCCAAGGAACGGGGGAGGGGTGGTGTGTGTGTGTGGGGGCGGGGTTTGGGGGGCAATAAAAATGACCAGGAAATCACCCGACATGCTTGCATGCTAGTAAAACAAAGTACCGTTGGATTTAAGTCATAGGCTTGCCAAAATATTTCAACTTCTATCTATCACGGTGATAAATCATGTATTTTCTCGCATATTAGCCGCCGTCACGTATAAGGCGTACCCTTAAAATTGCCTGAAAATCGTTGAATTTGACGATTTCCCCCGTATAAGCCGTGCCCTTAAAATTGCCTTCAAATCGTTGAATTCGACGATTTCCCTCGTATAAGCCGCACCCTTAAAATTACCTGAAATTGTTGAATTTGACGATTTCCCCCGCACAAGCCATACCCTAAAACTTGCCTTCAAATAATTGAATTTGACAATTTCCCTCGTATAAGCCGTACCCTTAAAATTGCCTGAAAATCGTTGAATTTGATTATTTCCCTCGTCAAAGCCATACCCTTAAAACCATTGAATTTGACGATTTCCCTCGTATAAGCCGTACCCTTAAAATTGCCTTAAAATCGTTGAATTTGACGATTTCCCTCATATAAGCCGTACCCTTAAAATTGCTTTCAAATCGTTGATTTGACAATTTCCCTCGTATAAGCCGTGTCCTTAAAATTGCTTGAAAATTGTTGAATTTGACAATTTCCCTTGTATAAGCCGTATCCTTAAAATTGCCTTGAAATCATTGAATTTGACGATTTCCCTCGTATAAGCCGTACCCTTAAAATTGCCTTGAAATAGTTGCATTTGAAAATTTCCCTCGTAAAAGCCATACCCTTAAAATAGTTGAATTTGACGATTTCATTCATATAAGCCGTACCCTTAAAATAGTTGAATTTGACAATTTCCCTCATATAAGCCGTACCCTTAAAATTGCCTCGAAATAGTTGAATTTGACCATTTCCCTTGTATAAGCCGTAACCTTAAAATAGTTGAATTTGACGATTTCCTTCATATAAGCTGTACCCTTTAAATTGCCTGAAAATAGTTGAATTTGACAATTTCCCTCATATAAGCCGTTCCCTTAAAATAGTTGAATTTGACGTTTTCCTTCGTATAAGCCGTACCCTTAAAACTGCCTTAAAATAGTTAAATTTGACGATTTCCCTCGTACAAGCCGCCCCCGATTCACTATTTTCACCTTCACATTCATGGTTTTAATAGGGAGTACAAATGTGTTACTTTGTCAAGTCTAATTTGTGCGCATATAAAGCCGTCCCCTTGATTCAGTCATCATTTTTTAGCGTATATACGAGAACATACGGCACGTGTTGGATTTAAGTCGCAGCCTATCTAAAACATCTAAACGTCAACCTCTCACTATTAGCCAAAAGGGTGATAAATATGTTTAATTTGACAGCACAGCTGCAATAACCTTGTGCTTCCGCACGAATGACTCACCTCTATTGTTAGCCGGCACGTTAATGGCTATTAGCCGTCCTCTTAGCCGAGCGCGAGCTCCGTTACCGGCTGTCAAGGAAACGGGCCCGCTGTTTAATTCCGTTCATTCCGGCGTGTTCCGTTTCTTCCTTAACAATTAGTGGGAAGAATGAAAAGGTTAAAAAGTGAAAGTGAGTTTTTCTTTCCTTTCCTTTTCTTTTCTTAGCCCCGAGGTCGCGAGGTGGCGCCTCGATAGAGCTCCTTAAATCATGAGAACCGCGTTACCTTTCCGTAGCGCTCCCGCCCGTAAGTCGCTAAAGTCGGAAGACTTATCCCGGATCCTCGCGACGTTCCTCTCGTGAATATCAAGCAGATGTAGCAACCTTCCGTCGGCGCTAGGCTAGCGTTAGCGGGCCAGGCAAAGGTCAACGAGATGCTTCTTACAGCTAACATATCAACTTGGATTGTTTTGCGCTTTGAGTTTTTTTTTTTTCTAGATCACATGTGTCAAAGTGGCGGCCCGGGGGCCAAATCTGGCCCGCTGCATCATTTTGTGCGGCCCGGGAAAGTAAATCATGAGTGCCGACTTTTTGTTCTAGGATCAAATTAAAATCAAGAGTATAGATGTATATTAAATGTCCTGATTTTCCCCCTTTTAAATCAATAATTATCATTTTTTAATCCATTTTTTCTGTTTTTAGTTCAAAAATCATTTTGTCAAATCTAAAATTATATTTTTTTAAAAGCTAAAATAAACATTGTTTTAGATTTATTAAAAAAACTAAATATTCGGGGATTTTAATCCAGTTCTTTTCATCCATTTATTAAAAAAAAATCTAAATATTATATCTAAAATGGTCCGGCCCACCTGAAATCAATTTGACGTTAAAGCGGCCCGCGAACCAACCCGAGTCCGACACCCCTGTTCTAGATCATTTCGAGACGTGAAACCGAACGAATTGCCGCTCCGGCATTATTCGGGTAACTCCCATTAGCATCGGCGCTAGCATGAACCATACGAAACTCCTATACTAAGGCTTTTCCGTCAAATAAATAACCATGTATAGTAAAGCTTTCTTTTAAAATGCCCATGTATAGTAAGGCAGTGTTTCTCATTTAAAACTATGAAACCTATATTAATTCATTCCAAAATCTATTTTTTATTTTATTTTTTAGATACGAGTACAATTTTTAGCAAATATTTATCTTGAGATATCTACGAGCACTGGGCGGAACGTTGCATTTTTTTCAGTGTATTTTTTCCGTTAGTCAGTGCGAATGGCGGAGCTTGTTTGCTAATACGAGCGGAGTATATCCTACTTCTGGTTGGGAAGTGGTCGTGCGTTATCCTATTGTGAGGACATTTGTGTGCATCATTTTGGGAATATTTTGAAGGGAAGACAAAAGTAACTCTCGATAGGTTGCATCTGAAAGTCAGGGTGGAGGCGGGGCCAATAGAGCCAAGAAAGGTATCAAAATTTCAAACAAAATTAGAATTAAGTTTAGTGTAGGGTTAGATTAAACTTATTTTTGAGTGTGTCTGCATCGTAATCCAATTTCATTTAAATTTGTTTACGTTATGTTACGAGCGCGTTGCCGTGCAAAATGTTCTGCTAATATTACGATTTTATTCTGGTAGCATTAAAAATCTCTCGGAACATGACAACATATTGTCTGTCATTCATTTTCTCCACGTGACCAATTGCAAAACTTCTTGATTGACATTCCAATTGTCCGTTACTAACTGGTTCTTATGACTGGTCATTATGACTGGTCTCCACTCCAGCTCCGCCGCGACGTGCGCTAAATGTAAATATGTGAACGCTCAAGTCGATGAGCCCATTAGCGCGGCGTGTAAAATAATACGAGTAGCAGCATGAATAGCAATTTGCTCGGCGGCTGTTTTAATTAATTAATAATTTTCAAGTCATGGAGACTCGCCGTCTTTGTTTCTTCGTGTTGCATCAAAAAAGTGGTTTTAATTTGGGGGGTTTCAATTCCCCCCGCAGACAATTATTTGATCAGAGGTGCATTTATTTTTTTAAAAAGGGAATCAATTGGACGTACAACAAAGACCAGAAGCATCAATTATTCACACCGAACGTCCCTCGTCGCTTTTTTTTTTGCTAAGAAACTTGTCCAAGTTTGGAAAAAACTCAAAATACATAGCACTTGGGTTAGTTTTATGCAGATCTATGTCGGGTATCGGTATATTGGTTTATAGCTTTTTATTTTTTTTAAATTTATTTTAGTTTGTACGGGTTGGTATTATTTTTATTTATTTTTCTATTTGTACAGATTGGGATTTTTTATTTTATTTGTATAGATTGGGATTATTTTTATTGATTTTTTTATTTGTACGGATTGGGATTATTCTTCTTTTTTTTAAAGTTATTTTTTTTATTTATTTATTGAAATTTTCATGGCTAAAAAATCACTAGCTGTTTTTAGACTTATTTTTTAGTATGTTGGCAATGGAATTTGAAGAAAAAAACTATCACTAAAGTAGTTGTAATTGTGGGACGATAGATTTTAATTGAATATGAAATAAAAATAACATATAATGCAACTTTTTGATTGGAAGTTTGTACATTTATAGCTTTTTTTTTACCTTTTCATGGCTAAAACATGACTTTTTGACGTTTTTACACTTTTTAGGATGTTGGCAAGGGAATTTGAACTTGCAAAAAAACTTTAGTTTATCAGTGAAGTACTTTAATTGAATATGAAATTTAAAAAAATAATTCAACATTTTAATCAGGGGAAGTTTGTACATGGTGGAATTCTTTTTTAGTTTATCAGTAAAGTACGGGACTATAGGTTTTAATTGAATATGTAATAAAAATAACAAGTTCATTCATTTAATCAATTCTTTCAGTTCTTTCATTTGAAACAGCTTAAAATAATTTTATTTATCACTTAGCTATTTTAGGCCATTTATTTCTTTGTATCATGAAATTTAACGAATGTTGTATGCCATAACATTAAGCTTTTAATTTTTTTGCTCCTTCACAATGATCATAGGGGGTGCTGGAGCCCATCCATGCTAACTACGAACACCCTCAAGCAGTGGCCAGCCAATCGCAGAGCCCACGGAGTCAATCAACCAATCTAGGTACAATTTAGCATAAAAATGGGATAATTTAGCATAAAATTGGGACAATTTAACATAAAATTGGGACAATTTAGCATAAAATTAGCCTAGCATGCATGTTTTTGGGATATGGGAGGAATCCGGAGTACCCGGAGAAAACCCACGCAAGCCCGGGGAGACCATACAAACCCCACCCACCCGCGATCGAACCCTCGACTCCACAACTGCAAGGCCGACACATTAGCCACTCCCCCACCAGTCCACCTACTGTCATTATAATGATTCCAAAATGCGTCCATTGCCATTTTTTGGAGGTAAGGGGCAAATATAATTTGTCGTATTCCTTCCAAATTCAATTCCTCACGTGGTTTCACCCTGGCTGAGGTCTCGTCTTATCCCCGGCTGATTTATGCGGCCTGTTTTTTTGTCGGGGATCAAGCGGCTGTGATTAAGGGGATTTGGGAGGAGAGGAAGCGCCCGCAAATGTGTGTGTATATGTAAGTGTGTGTGTGTACGTAAATGTGTGTGTGAGTGTGTGTGTGTGTGTGTTGGGGGGGATTTTCTGGATTAGCGGTGCAAGGTTCAAATGTGTGTGTGCATGCGCGTGTGTGAAAAACAGCTGAATGTCACAGGTTGTGTGTGCTACCATTGACTTTAGCTCGCGCACTGGATTAAAGCAACATCAGCTACTGTCACATTAGGAACAAATGTTTTGCTGTCAATATGCTGCACAAGGGGAAACTGACATTGACAGAAATGTGGGTTTTCTCACAAAAAAATATATATATATATATTAAGGGCCGCCTAGTGGTTAGCGTTTCGGCCTCACGGTGGGAGACCTGGGTTCAAATCCAGGTTGGTCCACCTGTGTGGAGTTTGCATGTTCTGCGTGGGTTTTCGCCAGGTACTCCGGTTTCCTCCCACATTCCAAAAAAAAACATGCATGCTAGGTTGATTGGACACTCTAAATTGCCCCTACCTGTAAGTGATTGGTTGTTTGTCTCCTCGTGCCCTGCGATTGGCTGGCCACCGATTCTCCGGGTACTCCATTTTACGCCCACATTTCAAAGACATGCATGCTAGGCTAATTCTATGCTAAATTGTCCCTAGATTGGTTGATTGACTCCTTGGGCTCTGCTGATTGGACAGCCTAAATTGCCCCTAGCTAAGAGTGATTGGTTGTTTTTTCTCCTTGTACCATGCGATTGGCTGGCCCCAAGTCAGCTGGGATAGGCTCCAGCACCCCCCGCAAAAAGGAAGTCACGTGAACGGTACAACCAGAAAGTGTATCCGTTGTGGTCTAGTTTGTCATCCCTAGGTAAGATGGCGGCGCCCTGAGCGAGCAATGGCAGGCACAAGTAAGTGAATTTTTTCACATTTTATGCAAGATACACTTAATTTTTTTTCTTGAATTTCATTCATAGATGTCAAAATTAATTTTTTTAACCATTTAATCTGCTTATTGTTTCTCTATTTTGATATAAATGACCGTATTGGCATTCACTTGCGTCGTGACGTCATTTTCAAATTTAAATTAAGTATCGACTTTTGGAGATCATTTTTGAGTGCAATTTGCAAAAAAAACTCTTTTAATTCAATATTTTATTCATATAAGACATAATTTTCCCAAATTTTGACGTGACGTCATGGTGCCATTTTGAACGTCGTGTTATCATTTTTTTTTAGCAACAAATACGGCTTATATGCGAGAAAATACGGTAATTTCTTAACACAAAATGATTGTCCTCACTATTCCCCAGTCCCCGAGTTTGACCTTTGACACGATCCTATACTCCACCGTATGTCCTAGAAATCAAACCAAAGTGTCCCATGTACACACTTCCTGTTTTTTTTCTGTCAATAGCGACTGTTTTATGATTTGTTTGTTTGTTAAATCAAACTAAAAATAACTGTAAATGTCACCTCGACATTTTTATACCGTCGGCAGGAGATGCGTGAGACGGCCGTAAAGTGCTCTTGAATTACACGACGAGGAACGACGGGGTGATGTCAAGGGGGGGTTTGGGGGGCGTTTAAGTAGTGTGGCGTCCATGCAAAGTGCTTTGGACTGATGTAAAGCGGGTAGAACACGTGGTAGACAGGAAGTGTCTGGCAACAATGTGAAGCAGACACCAGCTTTGGAGTTTAATCGTCCATTTTGTGGCAAACCGCACGCGCCCCGGTTTCGAGCCTCCGTCTTTCCGACCGCGCTCGTCAATGATTTACGACCCGCCGAAAGTTGTTTTGCGGACGACGCCGTCGGCGGTCCGGCTCTCGGATTCGCGTCTCGGGACGGGACGGGGAAAAAAGTGCGAGTGATACCGCCTTGCATTTGAAGAAATCATTAAGAATTAAGAAGCGTGAAAGACGGGCACGCGAAGGAGGAAAACCGACCAGAATCGTCACGCGTTTGGCGCGCTAGGGGGGGGGGAGCTGTCGGCTCTCGGATTGGGGAAGATGGCCGACTTGGCACGGGAGGACGAGGATTTTCCGTCCACGTAAGTAAAGATGGCTTTCAAAGAAGAGTGGAAAAGACAAGAAGTGCTAGCTAATGCTAACGTTAAGGGTTTATTAAGCCAGAAAATGTGACCAGTGTGACCCATTTTTTAAAATTGAAGATTTGGTATAATCCCCGCTAAGAAGTCCTTTTCTTGTACTAGTCAACCTAGAACCGAAGGACAACAAATCCAGAAGAATGGGTGGCCAGTCAATCGCAGGGCACAAGGAGACAAAGGACAACCAATCATAGCTAGGGGCAATTTAGAGGGGTCAACTAGCCTAGCATGCATGTTTTTGGGTTGTAGGGAGGAAACCGGAGTACCCGGGGAAAACCCACGCGACATCCAAACCGCACACAGTGAGGAGCCACCTGGGATCAAACCTGCGACGCCATAAACTGTGAGGCCAACGCGCTAACCACTCGTCCACCGCGCATAATTTTTGCGTTCTAATTTTTAAAAAAAGGGAAAACATATTTTTAATGTTATTATATTATTTATTTATATATAACACAATATCTACTTTATTTAGAGCCTTAAGAGAATTTTGGACAGTTTCAAAAACTTATATATAAATAAATAATATAAATAAGTGTGTTGCTGAAAAAAATATATATATATATGTATATTTGTATATATATATATATATATATGTGTGTATATATATATGTATATATGTGTGTATATATTTGTATATATGTGTATATATATATGTGTATATATATGTATGTATATATGTGTGTATATATATATATATATATATATATATATGTATATGTGTATATATATATATGTATGTATGTATATATGTATATATATACATATATATGTATATTTGTATGTATGTATATATATGTATGTGTATATATTTGTATGTATATATATGTGTGTATATATATGTATATTTGTATGTGTACATATATATATATAGACATATATATATACATATATACATACAAATATACATATATATATACATATATATATATACATACAAATATACATATATATACATACATACAAATATACATATACATACAAATATCCATATAAATATATCTATACATACAAATATCCATATAAATATATCTATATATATATATATATATATATATATATACATACAAATATACATATACATATATATATATATAGATATACATACAAATATATATATATAGATATACATACAAATATACATTTACATATATATATATATACACACACAAACACATACATATATATATATATATATTTGTACTAGTACAGATAGATAAAAAAAAACACGAAGACTCCCCAACTTCCTGCGAGTGAAAGCGAGTTTGCAGGCGGGCGCGTGGCGCCTGCAAATGGACTTCCTGTCTTTCGCAGCGACTTCCTTTGAGCCTCTTTAATCAGCCTCTTCACAAAAGGTCATTGACGTGCATTAAGTGGAGTGTCCTAGTCTTTATCTGCCTCATTCACAAGACTTCATTCCGCCAACAATGTTATCACGTCTCGTCGTTCTCTTCGTAATTGGCTTTTTTTTTTGGGGGGGGGGGGACGCTTTCCACACAAAAAGACGAGTCGGGGAAAAAAAAAGAAATGGCGTTTCCCCGGGGACATTTTTTTCCCCTTTGCCTTATTTGAGAAGAGGGGGCGGCGAGGGTGGGGGGGGGTACGCGATTTCGAAAAGATGCCGACGCGCCGTTATTGTTCCGCTGTTTATTGCTATTTGCGGCGCTTAATACAATGATTCCCAAGCGCGACCTATTTAAGCGCAGCCTTTGGCAATCAGCTAGCTACAAAGTTAGCGCGCTAGCACGTGTGTGTGTGTGTGAGCGTAGGTGGAGGTTCAGAGGCCGCTTGTTTGTCTTCATTTAAGTGACGTTGTGTTGCTATAGGAGCGACGCTTCCTTTTTCGTCAGCGCCGCCAACCTCGCCACGTGTCGTTGATGATGAGGTGTCAAGAAAAGAGGTTGAAGTTGTCCAGGTTTTTGGGTTTTTTTTTTCCTACCACAATTTGGATTTATATTTATTTCTATCGTGCAAATTGCTGGTTGTCATGAGCGACGAACAGGGAGAGGTTACTTTGACCTGATATGGTCAAACATGAACATTTTGAGCAATGTGATGGTTTTCCCCGGAAAAAAATGGGTGTAAATATGATAGTTTTGTTCCGAGATGGAGTTAAAGAATTTTAGTTTGCTGTTGAATATTTAGTGTTTTGAGCTTTAAAAAAAGGGTTATGTTACATTAACAGATGGCTCATTTGTTTGTTGTTTTATTTTACTCTTTAACGTATAATGTTAGATTTTGGTTTCTGATAAATAAAAAAACAAAAACAAAATATGACTTTACTACTCTGCGACTAATTTTTTTTCTCTGGTTGAGTTAAAAACGTAAGTACCATTTTTTTCTCGCATATTAGCTGCCTCCGCGTATAAGCCACACCCTAAAAATTGCTTTAAAATGGTTGAATTTGACAATTTCTCTCGTATAGGCCGCCCCCTGATTCACAATTTTCACCTCCATATTTATGCTTTTAATAGGGAGTACAAATAAGTTACTTTGAAGGAAAAATCTTCGGAAAATTATCGCATGTGGTATTTTTTAGATACTTTATAAATCAATTGCTGGATTGCACATTCCGAAAGGGTGTTGCCCGCATGTAGACAAATTCAAACAGGAAGTCATGTGGGCAGTACAAACAGGAAATATGTCCGTAGCGGTATAGTTTGTCACCTCTAGGTAAGATGGCGGCGCCCTGAGCGAGTAATGGCAGGCACAAGTAAGCAACTTTTTCACGTTTTAGGCAAGATACGCTTTATTTTTTTTCTTGAATTTCATTCATAGACGTTAACATTAATTTTGTTTAGCGTTTTTATCGGTTTATCTTTTCTCTATTTTTAAATAAATGACCATATCAACCGCATTGTCTTGCGTTATGGCGTTTAGTCTTTGTCACCTTGCACTTTCGTGCATGTCAAGTCTAATTTATGCGCATATAAGCCTTGATTTAGTCATCTTTTTTTTTTTTGTTACAAATACGGCTTATATGCGAGAAAATACTATAATTTTGTTTTTCAAGTTTAATTTGATATTTTACGGCTAAAATGAGAAAGCTGCGAAACTTGATTTGTCCGTCTACACATGTTGCTGCATGACCAAAAGCCAGTCAACTTTACTGCCCAATTTGGATTAACCGAGCTAAAGCGCTAGCTCGTACCTTGGAAAACTCCTAATTGGCTTCTCTCGTATCTCAAGGGGCCGCCGTCCTCATCAGCCGTGACGACTTTCCAACCTTGCGCGGTGGAAAGTAAACAGGACGAGTGGAAATAATGGAGAGTCAACAAAGTCTACTTCAGTCTGCTTGTGATCTCTCCCTTTGCACAATAACACTCAGCCCAATTGAAAAAGTGGGTCAGCCGAGCTATTCTTAGTAGTCGCCGAACATCTTGCTTCCCCCCAAACAACGCTCGCGAGTCAACACGCAGGTGGAAAATCAACTTTTGCTTTGTTTTTAATTTATTTATTTGACCGGATGCTAACTCCGCGCTACCAAGAGGGGGAAACATGATGGTCTCCCATGTGGACTTGAGCTTGCCCCGCACATTTTTATCACTACCTTACCTCAAATTACCTACCTTCAGAGACGAGTTGGAAGGCAGAATGCTTGGCGGGGACGCCGTGGGAGTATCGGAGAAGTCGGCAGATTTTCACGTGCGTCCTTGGTTTCACCTGCGAAAAGTTTGCGGAAATAAGAAAACATGATATATGACGTCCCGTATTTTCTCGCATTTAAGCCGCCTCCGCATATTAGCCGTACCCTTAAAATGGTTGAATTTGACAATTTCTCTCGTATAAGCCTCCCCCTGATTCACAATTTCCACCTCCGTATTCATGGTTTTAATAGGGAGTCCAAATGTATTACTTTGAAGGAAATTTATTTCTGAGATACTTTATAAATCGATTGCTGGATTGGACATTCCGAAAAGGTGTTGCCTGCACGTAGACAAATTCAAAAAGGAAGTCATGTGAGCAGTACAACCAGGAAGCGTTTCGGTTTCCTTTCACAGGTTTTTATGTTTGCCAACATGGGCTGCCCTTATTAAACAATTAATTTATCTCAATGCTCTTCCTTTAAGAAAGCAAATCTTCTCTTAAATGCCGTATTTTTATAAATAAGTATAAGTCACAGCTGAGTATAAGTCGCACCAGCCAAAAATGTATATAAAAAAAGTATATATTGGAATATAAGTCGCATTTTAGGGAGGGTAAGTTTTAACCTCCTGCTAGCGGCTGTTAACAAACAACAGCTTGCTCACCCCGATGGAGTTTTTATTGTCGCTGGTGATTTCAACAAGGCGTGTTTACAGACTGTTTTACCTAAGTTTATTCAATACGTAAATTGTAATACTAGAGGAGACAAAACTCTTGACCATGTCTATTCTAACATCAAACATGCTTACAAAGCCACTTCCCTACCCCACCTAGCTGGATCAGATCACCTCTGCCTATCTCTCACCCCCGCTTACACACCACTCCGGAGGCAAACAACGCCACAAATAAAGACAATAAAAACTTGGCCCGACAACGCACTCTCTCAGCTGCAGGACTGCTTTTCCCGCACCAACTGGGAACTTTTTGTACACGACAACCTCCAGGACTACACGGACTCTGTTCTTTCTTACATAAAAAACTGCATCGACAACGTCACTATAGATAAACGAATACGGGTTTTTCCTAACCAAAAACCCTGGATGACCAATGAGACACAGGCACTCATCAAATGCCGTAATTCCGCCTTTAGATCAGGGGACAAGATAAAATATAGCGCTGCCAGAGCTGAGCTGAAAAGAGGCATTAAAAAGGCCAAGGCAGCATATACCAAAAAAATTGAGGAGCACTTCACAGAAAATAACCCAAAGAAGATGTGGCAAGGAATACGCCATATAACCAACTACAACAACAATACTATGTCTGTTAATGCAGATGCCTCACTAGCGGAGAATTTGAACCGTTTCTTTGCCCGCTTTGAGACTGACAAATCAGGCCCAGTCTCAACACCCCCACCACCACCCTGCAGCAATACACTGACGTTCCGGGAACAGGAAGTGAGACTGGTAATGCGGTCTGTGAACACCAGGAAGGCGGCGGGCCCTGACGGAGTACCTGGGAAGGTGCTCAAAGCCTGTGCTGACCAGCTGGCTGGAGTCTTCACAAATATTTTCAATTGTTCCCTGCAACTATCCATCATTCCATCTTGTCTGAAATCTGCCACCATCATCCCTGTCCCCAAAAAGCCAACCATTGGCAGCATGAATGATTATAGGCCTGTTGCCCTCACGCCTGTGATCATGAAGTGCTTTGAAAAGTTGGTAGCCCGCCATATCAGGAATACAATCTCTCCCTCAATTGACCCTCACCAGTTTGCTTACAGGGCAAACAGGTCCACTGATGATGCTATTGCCATTGCTCTTCATACAGCACTGAGCCATCTGGAACACCCTGGGAACTACGTGAGGATGCTCTTCATTGACTACAGCTCAGCCTTCAATACCATAAAACCGGACATTCTGACTAACAAACTCTCCCACCTTGGACTATCCTCTTCAATCTGCTGCTGGATAAAGGACTTCTTGACCAACCGCCCACAGACTGTTAGACTTGGTCCCCACCTCTCTTCCTCCATTACACTAAGCACTGGCTCCCCTCAAGGCTGTGTACTGAGTCCTCTTCTGTACTCCCTGTACACCTACGACTGTGCACCCACCCACCAGTCTAACGCCATCATCAAATTCGCTGACGACACCACTGTGGTCGGACTCATCTCAGGAGGGGATGAGTCGGCTTACAGAGATGAGGTCAACAATTTGTCTTCGTGAACAATCTCACACTGAACACCACGAAAACTAAAGAAATAATCTTGGACTTTCGCAAACACGGCACAGATCTGGCCCCACTCCTCATAAATGGAGTATGTGTAGACAGGGTCCAGTCCTTTAAATTCCTGGGGGTCCACGTCACGGACAAGCTCTCATGGTCTACAAACACCACGGCAGTGGTGAAGAAGGCTCAGACACGACTCCATTTCCTCAGGGTGCTCAGGAAGAACAACTTGGGCTCCAATCTTCTGAGAACCTTCTATAGAACCACTGTAGAGAGCATCCTGGCGTACGGCATCACAGTGTGGTACGCTGGAAGCACGGCGGCAGACAAGAAGGCCATGCAGAAAGTGATTAACACTGCCCAGAGGATTGTCGGCTGCTCTATGCCCTCACTTGAAGACATTGCCAGCCCGCGTTACCTCAGCAGAGCCAAGCACATCATAGGGGACCCTTACCACCCTGGTCACAATCTGTTCCAGCTGCTGCCCTCTGGCAGACGCTATAGGTCCCACAAAGCTCGGACAAATAGGCTTAAGGATAGCTTTTTCCCCACATCCATCAGACATCTAAACTCGCGCTAACATACACACATTCCCTTCTGCGGCATATGAATAGATGTTTGGTTGGTGATCTGCCGCCTCCTAGCTGACTTGAAGGAAGGTAAGTGGCAGACAGTGTGCGGTAATCGAGAGGTAAGCGACCTGTATGTAATCGCGAGGTAAGCGACCTGTATCCACAACAGCGGAATGACAAATTACAAGTCCGTAACTTACACTTATTTAGGTCTTTTGCCGACTAAACGTAGCTTATGGAGAAGCACCATCAATTTCGTCACACGCAGTTTCTGCGTGTGATGACAAGTAGGCTTTTTTGTGTTGTGGTAATGACGACATGGCCTATGTCCGATTATTATTATTATTATTATTATTATTTGATCGGAAACCAAGAACAAACATACATAAAAAATAGTTAAATGGACAACAACAGGCTAAATAGGCCCCTCTTAATGTAACATTTAGATTTTCTTTGTGTGCTTTATAGTCCGTAAAATACGGTACTTACATTTCATTATTATTTTCATTTTAATGAAAAAAGATGAAAAGTGGAAAGCCATCTATGGCATTTTCTTTAATTGCCCCCTCCCAATCCAAACGGATTGGACGTGCGGTTGGTTACATTCCGAAAACATACACGCTAGGCTAATTTAGCACTCTAAATTGCTCCAGGGTATGAGTGTGCGCATCACTGCTTGTTTGTCTCATTGCGATTGGCTGGCCACAAAAGTCAGGGTGCTCATAGTTGGCTAGGATGAGCTCCGGCACCCCCCGGCACCCTTGTGAGGATAAGCATCACGGAAAATGAATGACTTTATGATTCCCATGCACCGTCTCAGAATGAATTCTCATTTCTGAACCGCTCGGGTTTTGGGGGTGCTGGAGCTGACTTGGGTCTAGAGCAGGGGTCTCGAACTCAATTTACCTGGGGGCCGCTAGAGGCCGAGTCTGGGTGAGACTGGGCCGCATCAGGATTTCCACAAGAAAAGCACTGATAAAACATTCAGTTCTATGCTGAGAGCAGCGGAGGAGTGTGCGCGCCGAGCGGAGTGATCGGCCTCACGGCTTCTCCTCCGCCCAGCTGATTGGAGGAATGAATGAGTGAGTGAGCGAGGCACTGGACAGCCCGGCCGATGTCCCGCCCTCCAGAGCCGTATACCTCACCGTGATTGGTTCATTCAGCTCCGAACCAAAGTTCCCTCTAATTTTTTGTTGGTCTGAGCAGAAAGACAACCTCCCTGAGCGCACTGAGTACCAGTGTGAGCGACATCATCGGTCCTCGGATGATTCGCCTAAAGACGTTTCGCCGACGGACGTTTGACAGACGGGCAGGTCGCCGAATGGACGTTCCACCGAACGTTCATTCGGCCGAACGGAGGTTTCGCCGAAACGGGATTCGAACGCTCGCCCCGCCGGATCGTGTGTGTACAAGTTTTTCAACCTCGGCCCGCGGGCCATATACGGCCCGTTAGGATTTTTAATCCGGCCCGCCGCCGGTGTTGTCCAAATTATAGTAAAAATCAATGTTCGTCTACCATCAATGGCAGTCCGGGAATAAGCACTCTTGGGCAGGCAGATGTAGCAGAACCGAGCCGTAAAATGACAGCAATCGGGTCAAATCCATCCTAAAACAGCATTTAATGATTAAATACAAATACTGGATGATATCGCGATGGAGGCAAAAAAACGTCTATAGACGTCCATTCGCCAAACGGCTCAAAATGCTCTCAAATTCGGTCAAATCCAGCTGAAAACAGCGTTTAATGATTAAATACAAATACTAGTATTTGTATTTAATCATTAAACTAACAAATACTAGTACGACCTGTCCGTCTGTCAAACGTCCGTCGGCGAAACGTCTTTAGGCGAATCATCCGGTCACGACATCATCATTGCTCGCTATCGGCACACCAGTATCACACCTGCCACAAGCAGGTGCATGTCAATGTTCCCTCTAATTTTTCATGTAAAACATGCTGTAAAACAAGAAAAACATGAGTGGACAGAGCTACTGCCACTGGCTGCCACTTAAACGGCGCCATCATGGGGAAAGGGGTAAAAAAAAAAAAAAAAAAAAAAAATAAAAAAAAATAAAAAAAATTATAAAAAAAAAAATCGATCTTTCATATTAAGACGGGGGCCGCAAATTATCGTCCCGCGGGCCGCAGTTGGCCCGCGGGCCGCAAGTTTGAGACCCCTGGTCTAGAGGCTGGGGACACCCTGAATTAGTGGCCAGCCAATCACAGGGCACAAGGAGACAAACAACCAATCACTCTTAGCTAGGGGCAATTTAGAGTGTCCAATCAGCCTAGCATGAATGTTTTTTTTTATGTGGGAGGAAACCGGAGTACCCGCAGAAAACCCACGCAGGCCCGGGGAGAACATGCAAACGCCACACAGGTGGACCGCCCTGGATTTGAACCCAGATCCCCCACTCATATCTCTAATTCAATTCATACCAATTAATGCCGCGATGTGACATAGACGTAAATACAAAAACAACAACAACAACAACTGGAAATTACAAAAAAAAAGTTGAAACACAGAATTTGGTTTTTTTTTTTATTTATTTATTTTTAAGTTAATGATGACGGGGTGAGCAATCGGGCCGGATACGTCTCACACGAGGCTGTTTGCGCTGGCTCGCTAGAGCAGAAAGTGATTTGGAGGCCGAGCAGAA
Source organism: Stigmatopora argus (assembly GCF_051989625.1). Classification (NCBI taxonomy): domain Eukaryota; kingdom Metazoa; phylum Chordata; class Actinopteri; order Syngnathiformes; family Syngnathidae; genus Stigmatopora; species Stigmatopora argus. Next base: position 16,768,444 of record NC_135394.1, read on the forward strand.
AATGCACTGTCTCCCTGCAGGCATTGCATGACAAATCTGCAAACTGGCACACTCTTCCCCCTCCCCCCTCCATCTTGTTTGTTTGTTTGTTTATTTTTTGGGGTTTGTTTGTTTGGATGACTACCTGAACGCTCGCTTCACCCTTGGCCCCGGCCATCCGAAATTGCAGCTGTCTTTTCCTCCACTTTTTAGAAAGTGTCCGTCAGATGCCGGGAAGGATTTCCAGGAATGTTTTATTTAACTTTTGACTGATTTGATAATGGGTGCGCGCGGTGGAGTAGTGGTTTTTCCGCCCGGCTTTGCCACGGGGAGTCTGGGTTCGATTCCTTCTCGGTGGCGGTGTAATGGTGAGCGTGGGGGGTTGTTTGTTTCTTAGATTTTGATTGGCTGGAAAGCAATTTAGGGTAGGGATGGGGCTCCGGCACCCCCCGCGAGCCTTATGAGGAGAAGTATGGAAGATGAATGAAAGTGACTGATTAATAAGCAGAAAGTTGATCATTTAAAACTTGTTTTTGACGCTATCAGGATGTAATGTTATATTGACAATAAGCCAACTACTACTATAAAAATTAAATTAAAATTTAAAAAATCAAAATGAATAAATAAGCGCTTACTCGATGTAAGCTCTTATTTATTCATTTATTTATTTTTATTTTATTTATTTTAATTTAATTAGTAATAAATATTTAATTAATTTGTAATTTATAATTAAACTATTAAATACTAATAAATAAACTAAATAATTTAAACATTAAATTACAATTTAAAAAATATGAATAAATAAATGAATGAATAAGAGCTTATTTATTCATTTCAAAATAAAATATCAAAATAAATAAATAAATAAGAGCTTACTCAATGTAAGATCTTATTTATTCATCTATTTATTTTGATTTTTAAAATTTTAATTTATTTTTTTAATTTACTTAATTTATATTTTGTTATTTATCCGTTTGTTTGATTGTTTGTTGTTATTTGTGCACTAATTATGTTGACCACTTATTTATTATTAATGTATTGATTATTTATTTGTCTGTTTGTTTGTTGTTGTTCTTTTTGCACTTTGTGGTGAAAGCTTGAAATATTATACTTGCATATAATGACTATAAAAGCATTCCATTTAATTCAATGAAGATCTTTAATTTGAACAAAATGGGCATATTTAATTGGATTCATAGAGGACAGGCTTCATTAAGACCTAATTTGTTGCTACGAATACATGTCTAAACTTGATTTGCAATCTCGTTAGGAGTCAAATTTCAGCTCGAATATCCGTCTTTTACGTTATTGTGTAATCAAATCAAGGCGTATTGTCAAAAATAATGAGACGGCTTAAAGGCTAATTTGAGGAATGACCGCATATTTTCTGTTATAGTGGTACCTCGAGATACGAGCTTAATGCGTTCTGGGACTGAGCTCGTATGTCAATTTGCTCGTAACTCAAATGAACGTTTCCCATAGAAATGAACTAAAAAACAAATTAATTGGTTCCAACCCTCTGAAAAAACACCCAAAACAGGATATTGGATTAGAAAAACATTTTTATTTGTTCTAATTCGCCATCTATTAACAAAGTCACAAATAACTAGTGGTTTAATAGCAATAAAATGTGATTAACATTATTAAAATTAGACGGATTTCGGAGGGGAAGTCCGCTGTCTGCTCAAAAATAAGTTGAATCTAACCTTACACTAAATATAATTGGTTAGCATGTAGTTGTCAACTTATAAGTTTTTCCCGTATTTTATACGTTTTTGATCATTTTAAACTGTGTACGCCGTATAACAACTTTTTTGTACGGGATTTTTTTTAAGTACGTTTTTTGTCAAACCGATCTCGTTTGACCCATTTCGGGTCCAATCCGGATCGTCTCATTGGTCATTGGTAGCAGACGAAAACGTCGATTGCTAATGTTGTTATGCTTTAATTTAAGCATGCTCTGCGCACCCTTAACATTTCTGCCTTTTCACTCTAAAAATATAGCGTGTCAGCAAGCAATGTACCCAAACAGCCTTTTCACTACCGTATTTTCTGGACTATAAGTCGCACCACCCAAAAAAAAGCATAATTAAGAAATGAAAAAGCATATATAAGTCGCACTGGAGTATAAGTCGCATTTTTGGGGGAAATTCATTTGATAAAATCCAACACCAAGAAAATAAGTTTAATCTAACCTGACACTAAACATAATTCTAATTTAGTTTTAAATTTTGATACCTTTCTTCTCCCGGTTTGGCTTTATTGGCCCCGCCTCCACCCTGACTTTCAGATGCAACCTATCGAGGGTTGTTTGCTTTTGTATTCCCTTCAAAATATTCCCAAAATAATGAACGCAAATGTCCTCACAATAGGATAACGCACGACCACTTGCCAACGAGAAGTAGTATATACTCCTCTCGTATTAGCGAACAAGCTCCGCCATTCACACTGACTAACGGGAAAAAACATGGAGAAAATGCAAGGCTCCGCCCAGTCCTCGTAGAGACATTAAACAAGCGACGAAAATTTGTCTCGTATCTCAAGATAAATATTTGCTCAAAATTGTACTCTTATCTCAAATTGCTCATATGTTGGGGCACTCGTATGTCAAGGTACCACTGTATATCTTATTTTTAATCATATTACCCAGTAAATGAATTGATTGCGGAATCCCATGTGCTCTTCTTCCGGGAAAAACGCCTCGATTTTTGTTACCGCTCTGATTTGACACCTTTGTGTAATGTACCTTTGTGAAAGAGGCTCTGAGTTGCTTTATGGCCTCCTGTGTCACCGTGGTTACGCAGCTGGAAGCACCCTCCACAAACACGCGTAGACACAATTTGCCATAAAGTGTGATGTTGCTGGACTGCAGCCTTGAGCGGCAAATGACTTTGGCACGGAAAAGTTGCCTGGAAATTGCTGCTTTTGATTTGTGGGTCCTAAAAGCCTGAGCAGAGACTATGAATTAAAGGTGCTAAGTGACACCGTTTTATTTATCAAGCCTTTTTTTTCCACCCCAAAGGACTCGATGAAGACTTTGCAGTTCGGCAGTTGTGCTTTCAATGTTCTCACTTTATGACTTGGTAACCAAAACACGCAGCCCTTGCGGGACAAACTGATCCTGGGGGTCATAAATCTTGAACCTCGCTGCTTTCTAGTTCTGTAACGTTGTTGTCCAAACAATCTTGTGTAAATAATGATGAAATAAACCTGATGTAGGTTTGCCGGAATCTTTTAGGACAGCTCAAATATCAGATTTGACCGGTAAGAAGGTCATAAATCATGTACCGACTTTAAAACGTAAAGGCCCTGATCAGATTGGTTATTATCTTGTCAATATGACACCAAATATGACAATAAATATCAACGTAATGACCTAAAACACGCACTTCTTTTGCCCAGTAGGGTCATAAATCACTACTGTGTTTGGTGAAAATTAATTAATTAGCAACAAAACACATGAAGCCTTTCCAAATATGTTTTTTTTCTTATGTCCGCAAATTTGAAATAAAAAACTGAACCATAGGGAGCCGGTGTATGAATCTAATAATCCTTATTGGAGAAAAAAGTAAACTCATAGCTAGTGCCATTTTATTTTAAAGAGGGTAATAAATCATTTTAAAATGACCTGGGGTTGTAAATTTTCCAAATATTGATATTTAAATTTAAGGTATTTTAGAAGCTTTTCCGCAATTCCGACTACACCATTTGTATGCCACCATATGTTGCTCCCCAATAATTATAAATAACGTTAAATGTATAATTTGACTTGTGACATGGTCATAAATTACCTGTCTGCAAACTGCATGGAGTCACATGTTAAATTAAAGCACTTAACGATAGCTTTCCAGACATGACAAAAAGACCTCCCATGCTCATGTATATAGCCCCAAAACGGCTACTAACGGGGCGCTAAATCCAACATCCCTTTTCAAAGTACACCATATTTCTATTTGTATTGACCCACGTGTACTCGCACCTCAAATTAAAGGTCTTGATGAGGGGTTCGCAAATATGTAACTATTTTCCAAAATACCTCATCTCCCGACATAATAACGGCAAAAAAAGCTTTCCCTGTCTCCAATTTGAGTAATTACGGGGTCGCACATCAATCTGCTACAAATATAGCCGCTAGCTCTTGTCAGGGTTCGACGATGCTAGTGAGGACTTTCCAGATATATCCCTACTTGGTCAATATGCCCTTATTTGACATGCCTTACCCACATTACACAAGAAGTATGTTGTAACATCACATGTATTTAGACTCGCTTAAATGTGAGTCAACTCGTAGACGTGAATGCGACTTCGCCATGGCTGGAATAACACTGCCACTTAGTGGTTGCATCATCTCGTCCATGTGGGACCAAGCTTTTTTATTTTACGCCGCCAAGGGGAATAAAAAGTTTGCGCGGGGTAAAGAAGAAAGGGCAAAGGCCGGTCGCGGCTCCCACAACGCTATCTGTTATTACGCAAGTGCTTACTTTTTAAAAGACAGTCTTTTTCTTTTGCCCAGGAGGGGCCATATTCATTTAACATTTAAATAGACTTTAGCCCTGATTTTTTTTTGGTGTCTGTGATGTGACAAAGCTGTGAGGAGTAAAAAGGGCCGGAAAAATATGCGGTGAACTTACCAGATAGGACAACTTGGGGTGACGTTGTCTTCAAAAATGGACCAAATTATGCCTCCTAGAGTTGTGGAAAAAGAATAATGATATTTAAAATAAACAACAAACTTAATGTCATATTATTTATTAGTTTGTATTGACCATTTTTTAAAAATAAATCCAACTCAAATCCAGTCTAACTCAAGCGATCGATTGTTAGCATGTATCTGTAAGTGCTACTGTTTTGGTTAGCACGTCCCTGTCAACTTTTCCTTTTTTCCCGTATTTAATACGTTTTTGATCATTTCAAACGGTGTTCGCCGTATAACAACTTTTGATTTGACTTTTTTTAGGTATGTTTTTTGTAAAACCGATCTCGTTTGACCCATTTCGAGTCCAATCCGGATCGTCTCATTGGTCATTGGTAGCAGACGAAAACGTCATCGTCGATTGGTAATGTTGTCATGCTTTAATTTCAGCATGCTAATTTAACATGTCCGCCTTTTCACTATACAAATATAGCACGTCAGCAAGCAATGTACCCAAACAGCCTTTTCACTACAGTATTTTCTGGACTATAAGTCGCACCTGTTCATAAGTCGCATCTTTGTATAAGTCGCACCACCCAAAAAATGCATAATTAAGAAGGAAAAAAAACATAAGTCGCACTGGAGTATGAGTCGCATTTTGGGGGGAAATGTATTTGATAAAATCCAACGCAAAAAACATACAGGTTATCTCAAAAGGCAATTTAAAATTAAAATAAAATAGAGACCAACGGTATACTAACGTTACATGACTGACATGCCTGGTAATGTCAGTAACGACGTAACATATTAAGATTTATTCCGATAACTCTAGCATAAAAAAAAAACATGCTAACAAATTAACCAAACGATCAGTTTCCCTCCAAATCACGAAATCCAATGAAATCTTCATCCTCAGTGTCACTTTTAAACAGCTCCCCCCAACTCGCGCGGTAGACAATTTTTGTTGTTTTTATAAATTACCGACAATGTTGAAATGATCAACACAGGCCTAGAGCGCCCTCTGGCGGTTTGGTGTAAAAAATAACATGTGAAATAATATTATAATGTTAATAATTTCACATAAGTCGCACCAGAGTATAAATCGCACCCACCCCCGGCCAAATTATGAAAAAAAAAAACGATTTATAAGCCGAAAAATTCAGCAAGCAAGTACCCACTACCCACACAGTCAAGCTGTCAGCGTCATACAGCGACATCTACACAAACTTGAATTTAGTACATACCGATTGGTCACCTCGTCCACTTTGGTGAAAATATTAGACTTTTAAGTGTGCCTTATGTGAGTAAATACGTTTAAGTTTTTTTATCGCTTAATAAGGGGAATTACAATCATTTTTAAGGGGACCGATTGACCGAGGTTGCCAGATATGTTAGCAAGCATTTTCCTGTCCTCAGTGAAATAGCTTTTGTGTTTTGGTCTTTTGTTTCCGGCTCAGAAAGCTTTGCCGAAGCTAATGAACCCGAAGCGTCACACCCCGCATTATTTCCGCGACTAAAAAAAGAGCTAGCGCGTCCGTCTACGCCTCAGCAAGCGTGGAACTTCTCCGCGGCTGGTCGAAAGGGGGTCTACGCTCCATTCTAAACATCTGCCGATTCTCCCCCCTCGTGCCATGTCCCGGACTCGCTAGCGCGCCGCCATGCGGATAAACAAACATGGCGGGAAGCTAATTGAATTACTTCCCGACATCAACAACCATGCAGATCAACCGAATGTCGGCACGCTGTGTTGAGATCTCGGAGGACAAGGCGTAAGAGTGTTGACAAAACATGGATCAGGGGGCTTTTTTTGTATTTTCCCAGTGATAAACCATTAAGAACGAGCGATAACCCGCATGATTATAAAAATAGACCCAAATATTCATACGTAGTGTGGCCTAACCTTGATTAGAGGAACAAGAATATTTCATAAATGTCACACAAATACCCCCAAATCTACTGAAATACTCAATGTTGGCTAAATAGTACCTAAAAGACAACTTAATACTTTCTAATAATTTCTAATAAATGTGCAAAAATTGTCATGGCAACGTCGTAATTATCGTACTGGCGCGAATATAAGACGACCTTGAATATAAGACGACCCCCTTTTTCAAGAAGTTAGAAAAAAAGACTTTTTGAACACCAAATTCAACTTTTATGCAGAAAATAACAACTATGGCTGGCACGATTAATTAATTAATTAATTAACAACTAGTTGATTATGAGAAATCTATTATAGTAGTTTTTGGTAGTAATGTGGACATTTAAAAAAAAATGAATCACCGATGTAGAGACATTTTTGACCAAAAATAATCATTAAAAAATATTAAATGTTTTAGTTCACTTAAAGATACTTTAATTACCGTTTTAAAAATTATAATTCACCATAACAAAAAACAAAAAAAGAGGAAAAAACAGGAAATATTCTCTTTTTCCTATTTCTTTATTTGTGAAAATTCTCAAATAAAATAAAAATCTTTAATAATTTAAAAAAATCCAAAGAAAAAGATAATATAAATAGTTTTTATCAATGTATTTGTTTAAAAAAACTGTAAATATTCTCATTTTTTTCTAGAAAAAAATTGACGATTAATGATTATGCCATTTTCCTTGCATGAAAACATATTGCGAAAACGTTTGATTATTATTGGGGAAGTCTGGAAAAGATTAACAAAATGCCACATTATTTCAATAACAAAAGATGATTTAAAACTATTTTTTTACATAGACAGAACATATAAAACTCATGTCTACAAATCACTGTAATTAATTAAAGGATTTACAGTGGTGACTCTACTCTTTTACCATAATTTCCTAAGGTGAAAGAGACGCTTGAAAAAAAAAATCTCAGATTTATTTGTAGCAACAACAACAACAAAAGCAGAATAATGCATGATAATAAGTTACACGCAAGCCTTAAACACACAACAATGGCAAACACGCTCTCGCAAGCCATTAAAGGGAAACTCGTGTATTATTCACTGTGTTATTAATTCATGACGGAGCCCATCAGCGATAAACACGTACGGTGTACGTCGTCTAAGACGTAAACGTGAGGAGATAGAGGAACATCTCCGCATTTTACGCCGTGTTGATTGCTTGGCCTAGATACAACATTATGGATTATTCTTATCCTCGCCTCTCGGGCTGCAGCGATGCATCATGGGGGCAAAGGCTTTCTAAGTTCACTTGCTTACGTAAAAAAAAAAAGTAGCGTATTGTGTAGCAGCCGGAATCCACGAGTCACACTGAGCCCTTTTTTTTTGGACTCTATCATAATCCCAATGCAGGGGAAGATCTCAGGGGGGAATATTCGCAATGCATTCTGGGAGGCCGGTAATTGAACGTTTGGAAGGCACATAGAAAGGTTGAGTGTTGACGCGTATGTTTTTTTATGACCGTTTCTTCCGCCCGGTAAGGCGCGCATTCGACGGGTGGTTTGTCTTACAATTTGCTTCATGTATAAGGTGCGTCGGATTATAAAACGTACTAGTAGTGGTGATCGGAATGGTGGTAGTGGTAGTAGTAGTAGTTATTGTAGTATTGGTGATATTAGTAGTGGTTGTAGTAGTAGTTATTGTAGTAGTGGTGATATTAGTAGTGGTTGTAGTAGTAGTTATTGTAGTAGTGGTGATATTAGTAGTGGTTGTAGTAGTAGTTATTGTAGTAGTGGTGATATTAGTAGTGGTTGTAGTAGTAGTTATTGTAGTAGTGGTTGTAGGGGTAGGCGTAGTAGTGGTCATCATCATTGTAGTTGTAGTGTTCATAGTAGTAATAGTAGTCATTATAGTAGTAATAGTAGTCATCATAGTACTAGTAGTCATCATACTAGTAGTAGTAATGGTAGTAGTCGTAATAGTAGTAGTGGTAATAGTAGTAGTAGTTATCGTAGTAGTAGTAGTAATAGTAGTAGTAGTCATAGTAGTCATCATAGTAGTAGTGGTAATAGCAGTAGTAGTGGTAATAGTAGTAGAAGTTAAAATAGTAATAGTAGTCATCATCATAGTAGTAGTAGTAGTAATAGTAGTAGTAGTCATAGTAGTCATCATAGTAGTAGTGGTAATAGCAGTAGTAGTCATAGTAGTAGTGGTAATAGCAGTAGTAGTCATTATAGTAGTAGTGGTAATAGCAGTAGTAGTCATTATAGTAGTAGTGGTAATAGTAGTAGTAGTCATCATAGTAGTAGTGGTAATAGTAGTAGTAGTCATCGTAGTAGTAGTAATAGTAGTAGTAGTCATCATAGTAGTAGTAGTAGTAGTAGTAGTAGTCATCATAGTAGTAGTAGTAATAGTAGTAGTAGTCATCGTAGTAGTAGTAGTCATCGTAGTAGTAGTCATCGTAGTAGTAGTAGTCGTAATAGTAGTAGTAGTAATAGTAGTAGTCGTAATAGTAGCAGTATTAGTAGTGTGCTAAAGGGAAATTCATACATGATTAAACAATATTGATCCATATATAAGGCACATAAGATTATAAGGGTACTGACCAAGTATTGTTCAGTTGTATTTAACATATGTAGGAACAATTGTTGCATCAACAATAAATGATTAATTATTTACATACGGTTTGTTTTATTTTTCAATATTTACGCAGCATTACTATTTTAGAGCCACCAACTTGACCTTACCATACTTTTGAAGAGAGCTACATGTATCTTGTATAACTAGGAATGCGTCATACCTCTTTTCCATGTTGTTTTAATCGGTCAATTTGCTTCGTTTTCAGGGATGGCCTCACCAACGTTGTCCCTGTCAAAAGTAAAAGCATAAAACAACTTAAACAGCATAAAAAAACAAGCACAAGTCAAATGCTTTGACTATTTAGGACATCATTTGCATATGTTTTGTGTTATTTCTGTCTAGGAAGTATCTACACAAAAGGAGATCATTTTTAAGACATTTTCCTGCTAGATGTGCAGAAAGATTTTCCTCCAAACAACAGAGGACTAATCCAAAATTGTTGTTCTTTTTTATGAATCACAGCAGAATTATTTATGTATGACAGTTTTATTGAACACACAGATGACTTGACAGCTCTCAGATGCGTAGGGTAAACAACGTTGACAGTGTTGACGAAGGATTTTCAACACGTCTTCCTAAAAATATCACTCAATGGCGTTTAAAGGCGCCACCGGACAATGAAACCGACGGGCGATTTGTTGCACAATGAGATCTTTACACCCACAAAATCCTGGAAAAATAGCAGCAGCCATTGAGCCGTCAATCATGTTTTGTCAATCTCAAATGTTCCGGATCTAAAAAAAAAAACACGCCTCGTCGGACCTGGGACCTGTCAGACGAGCGTTAGCGTCGGTTGTCGTTCCGCTCGATGGCTTCTGTCGTGGCGTGAATGGTCGTCAAGTCTTGAAAGCTAACGCCGCGAAACTTATTTTTGCGATGGATTTGTGAAATCTCTATTCAGGGTCTCTTAGACTTAGAAAGAGTAACGTAACCACGTGTTTACTTAAATTATTCCAGAACATTTTCACCACGATTAAGAGCTTTTAATATCAAAACAACGGAAATGAGGACTTATTGTTGCCTAGCCGTGACGACCTAAATGATGTCAAAGGTCAAGTTCTCAATTCAAAGGTCAAGTACCTGAATGTCATGGCCTAAGGCTTTTGTACTGAACATTTAATTAAAAAAATAATCAAATAAATCTGATACCTTAAAATAATGGAGGTGTAGCTCATAAATTTATAATCCACTATAATTGAGCATAATTTGGATCGTAAATGCGCTTTATTATTGTATAATTTGGCCATATCATATTTCCCCCTTTCACTTAAATTCTATTTAGAATTTTTAAATGAAATAAAAACGACCGTTAATGGGTCTGCGAGCCTTACAGTACACGAAAATAATAAATTGAAAAGTTACGTTCCAGTTTTTTGTTCCTATTGCCTATTGTAAGCGCTAGCTTTAGCAGCTAGCATGACGCAGCTATTAATCTCCTATAAAATAAAAGTTTAAACCTGTTTGTTCCAAAATTGTTGTAATTATACGTCCCTATGTATCATAATGTTAAATAAGACACACATTAAAAATAAAATAATAAAATAAACTTACCAATTGAAGTTCTTTATCGAAGTTTTTCTTTTTTAACAGCAATTTGTATATGTAATGGAGGATGTGTGTCTGATAAATTTATAATCCACTATAATTGAGCCTAATTTGGATCGCAAATGCGCTTTATTATTATATAATTTGGCCATTTCATATTTCCCCCTTTCACTTCAGTTCTAGTTATAATTTTTAAATGAAATAAAAACAACCACTAATGAGTCTGCGAGCCTTACAGGACACGAAAATAATAAATTATAAAGATACGTTCGAGTTTTTTTGTTCAAGTGCCTATTGTAAACGCTAGCTTTAGCAGCTAGCATGACGCAGCTATTAATCTCCTAGAAAATAAAAGTTTAAACATGTTCATTCCAAAATGGTTGTAATTATACGTCCCTATGTATCATAATGTTCAATAAGACACACATTAAAAAGCAAAAAATAAAATAAACTTACCAATTGAAGTTCTTTATCGAAGTTATTCTTTTTTGACAGTAGTTTGTATCCGTTCGTCTTAATGCTTAATAAATTAAAAGCATTCACATTCATGTCATCAAACAAACTTGATAACATGTTTTAAAATAACAATAAACGAGTATTATTGGATGTTTGGTGCATGGTTCAAGTAACACGATGGCGGAAACAGGAAATTCTCGTCGCACCTGTTTTGGACGATAATTTGGGGCATTTGAAAAAAAAAAGAGGAAAGAAGCGAACGTAACTTCCCTTGACTTCGTATGCGTAGTTGTGTTATCCCTGAAGTTTGGCTTTGTTTAGTTTACTTTTGCTTTTTTTGTTAACGTTTTTCAATGGAAAAAGGCACGACACCGGCGGAGCAGGTGGCCGCTTCGGGGGATGAGGTGCCCAGCGGTGAAGCCCAAAAGCCGGCGGCGAATGACCAAGCTAACCGTCGTCTGTTCGGAGACCCATCCGAAGACCCACAGCTGTGTGTGAATCGTTTTAAATGCGAGAAATACTTCGTTCTCAGGGTAAACTCTTTTATTTACTCATATGTATCTACTTTGTCATCTTGTTCGATAAATGAAAGTTAATGGTAAAAGGAATACTTCATTAAGCTAGGCTTTTTGTTTGTTCATCACTGCACTTGTGCGTAATTATGTTGTTTGTTTATCTCTATATGCTCATTAAAGAGCACATTTCCGTATTTTATTAATGTTTTGAGTTTTAAGAGACAGTCTTTCAAAGGGCAAATGATAATTTTGGGGGGGTTTACAACCCCAATTAACGATAAATTATTTTATTTGTTTGTTTTCGTAATACTATTGGACTCGTCAAATGTGTCCAATTCGTTTAAACTGGGAGGATTGGCTACGAATGCTAATTTTTCAGTGCCATTATCATCTGTTATGACTGGCTAGTAAAATGAATTGGACGTCTAGCGACGTCATGGTCAGCCCATGAGTTATATGAGTGCACTTGAAGAGAAAAAAATCTAATCTAATAATCATAATTCATATGCAAAAGCAGGGGTGCTCAAACTTTTTTTTTGCTGAAAGATCTACTACCCTTTTTCAGTTATGTATGCTAATTATATATTGTATCGAGCACCCCTGTGTAAAAGTGTCATAGTATGTTGTAATCCCAAGTAATCAAATCATATACTGAACGTGAGTATAGAAATAATACTTTTAATAGTGCTAATAATACTCATGATAACGTTTTAGCATACCTGTAAACCTCGCCCAATTTGCCACCCTTATTAATGATTGAATTCCCCTTATTAAGCGATTTAAAAAAACTGTCCAGTGACCGAGACGATCCAGATTACAGCCGAAATGTGTAAAACGAGGTCAGTTTTACAAAAAACATACCGTATTTTCACATCTACAGGGCACACTTAAAAGTCTAAAATGTTCTCTAAAATGGCCGACGCATCCAATCGGTCGGTGCGTCTTGTCTGTGCACAATTCAATTTTTGTATGGCCCTGACCGCTTGAGTGACTGGTTTTATTTATCTAAACAATAGCCTCCCCGCGCATTCCAAGCAGTACGGTAAATCCATTCAAAACATCCCAGGGGAGTGGCAAGGTATTTGACTTCCGTGTGCTCGCAGCGCTTTGACCCTGCTGTCTTAAGAAAAAAACATGTTGGTGCCTAGCCTAACATACATTAGCAGCTAGCATAACATACACAAGTGGATAGCATAACATAGGTACGCTAGCTTTTTTTTTTTTTTTTAATTTACCTTGCCCGGACGTGACTTTTTATATTACTTATTTATGTTTTTACTTTTGATTTTTGTTTTTACTGAGAAACACGCACTTTGTGGAGTAGCACCACTAATTTCATTATACTCAGCTGTTCTATAATGACAATAAAGGCTTTGATTTGATAGCGGGTAGCATAACATACGCTAGCCTAGTGTCATGCTAGCGCCTTATCCGACGAAGCGTCCAATGTATTGACAAAAAAACTGAAAATATACCCACAAATGAGACTGCAACCTATCAGTGTGAAAATACGGTACTTAAAAAAATAAAATCCTGTACTAACATTATTATACAGCGTACACAATTTTAAATGATCAATATAAAATACGGGAAAAACATATGTTTTGGGTGTCATAGTGGACCATTTAGCGGCATAGTGACAACCCAGTGTCTGTTTTTTATTTTTTTTATTTTATTTTCCTTTGTAGCCCGGCACACTCCAGCAAGCCCTCAAAGAAATTCAAGTTCTGGTGAATCCAAAACTCGACGGCAACATTCTCAGCATCTGGCTTATGGCGGAGTGAGTTTATGACACACGCACACACTCACTTTTCACAAAATTCATCCGCTTTCAAACCCAATTTCACCTGATAGGAAGTCCGTCACCGTCACTGCCAGCCAATTGAATAAATATAATTTCTCATTATTTAGTTTGACTTTGGCAAAATGTCCTAACATAAACCGACATGTCAAATATAGCGCGGACGTTAGCACTGTAACGACTTGCGAGCTGAGCTTTCAGGAAACGTTTGAAAGGCCACGCCAGCAAGTGGATTGAATGAATTATAAATAATACATATTTTTTCCTTGTTTAGATTTGTCCTACATTCGGATCAGCGGCTTTTCGCCCCTGCCAGATTCCCGCCGAGCTTGTATGGTCTCGTGTTATTGACATGATCGACCCGTGTTAGTATTTTGCACCATGCTAGCAGTTGGAAAGCTAGCTTAAAAGTTTAAAATTTCATTTTCACCTGACTGCAAATGTTCGTACTTTGCGTTAGCTAATAGCGTGAGTGCTAGTGGATGATGTTGCGACACATTAATGGCCACGCCCTCTTTTTGGGCGTTTCAGAGTTAGTTTGAAAGCTCAATACAAAATTGAAAGCAAAGAGATTTTTCCGTAAGTTACTTTCACTTCGACCAAACCGGTTCGCTGCTTGAATATTTTTCGTGGTTTCAGCCACGGGTGAAACGGGTGACGCACATGCCGGGATTTTATTGGGTGGTTTGATGTGGATGCTTTGTTTGTTTTTGTTTTTTTGTTTTTATTTTTAACAGTATTCGTCTTTCTGTTCTGACTGAGACAATTGAGGACTTTAGAAAAGTAAAATTTATTTTAAAAAAAAATCAAGGTATTGAAATGAAATTCCCAATATTTGGAAGATTGAATTTTTGTATTCATTTTGAAAAAATTCATCATTTTCAAAATTGTCAGGTCCTCCCAAAAATTATATTCTAAATGATAGCAAAACCATTAGTGATATTTTTTTTTAATACAATTAAATCTTCCAATAATTACAACTTTTGACTGTACATGACAAAGTAAAATGAAAATAAATAATTAAATAAAAAAACGTTTTTGTTTTTTAAGTTTATAATTTTCAAAATTGGGGGGTCCTTCCAAAAATTATATACTTATTCTAAATGATAACAAAACCATTAGTGTTACATTTTTTTTAAATAATATTTAAATCTTGCAATAATTACAACTTTTGACTGTACAACACAAGGAAAAAATAAATAAATAATTTAAAAAATCCCAATTTTTGGAAGATTTGTTTTCGATTCATTTTTTTAAAAAAAAGTTTTTATTTTCAAAATTGGCAGGGCCTTCCAAAAATTATATACTTATTCTAAATGATAGTAAAAACTTTTTTGTTTTTTTTAATACAATTAAATCCTGCAATAATTACAACTTTTGACTGTACATGACAATGAAAATAAAAACAATAAAAATAAAAACTCCCAATTTTTGGAATATTTGTTTTTGATTCATTAAAAAAAAATATTTTCAAAATTGGCAGGTCCTTCCAAAAATTATATACTTATTCTAAATGATAGCAAAAACGTTTTCGTTTTTTTAAAATTCAATTAAATCTTGCAATATTGCAACTTTTGACTGTAATAATCTAAAATAAATACAGAATCTTTGTAGAATTTCTTCTTTCAAATTTCAGAATTTTGCAAAAATATCTGTTTTTGCCCCATAAAATAAAGCAATGACTTAAAAATGTCATAATTTTTGTAATGTTGCAACATTTCTCCTTCAAAATATTACTTAAAAGCATCAAGAAGCAATATATTAAGAATAAACAGAATAGCAAGCGCATCTTCTTCTTTATTTGCTTGCTTAAAACCAGAATGGAGACCTTAGAAACACCCGCATGCATACTTTATGATCTTTTCGCCGCCGGCGTTTTTCTGAAAATTTTTCAGCTTTTTTTTTAATCGTACATAATTGAGTAGCCTCCGATACATGTTTTTTGTTCTCACTCATAAGTTGCCATGTTGACTTAAATGTTAGCAGTAGAGCTTTCTTCCCTGTAACGCAAGTCATTTTCCCTAATGAGCTGCAATTAGTGTTTTTAAAGGTAAACAGAAGACGTCAGACAAAATGTC
This sequence comes from Stigmatopora argus, assembly GCF_051989625.1. Lineage (NCBI taxonomy): Eukaryota > Metazoa > Chordata > Actinopteri > Syngnathiformes > Syngnathidae > Stigmatopora > Stigmatopora argus. The sequence continues at coordinate 16,783,968 of NC_135394.1, forward strand.
AATCCTGCCAGTCGTTAAGGGGAAAAAAACATTTTCTCCATTTACCAAATTCATGCAGGCAATTGCTGTAAATTACCGTATTTTCTGGCATATAAGCCGTATTTGTCGGCCCAAAAAATGATGACCTAATTGAGGGTACGGCTTATATGCGCATAAATTAGACCTGACATGCACGGAACGCAATAATGCAAAGACAGTGCGGCCGATGCGGTCATTTATTTTGAAATGGAGAAAAGATAAACAGATAAAACGCTAAAGAAAATTATATTTTTAAAATTTTAAATTATTTTTTGAACGAAATAAACCGTATCTTGCATAAAACATGAACTGCCTATTAAAACCGTGAATATGGAGGTGAAAATTGTGAATCAGAGGGCGGCTTATACGAGAGAAATAGTCAAATTCAGCCATTTTAAGGCCATTTTAAGGGTATGGCTTATACGCGGTGGCGGCTAATATGAGAGAAAATAAGATAAGCGGTTAAAAAAACATAAAAATACAACGCAGCACATATTTACTCACATTTGACAAAAAAACGTACTTAAAAAATCCAGTTTAAAAGTTGTTATACGGCGTACACAATTTGAAATGATAAAAAAAACCCGTATAAATTACTAGAAAATGTATCAATTCGCATTTTTACCTGCATTGACAAAATGGCCGCTTTGTAGGAATCTTGGCTTTATTTATTGACAACATGAAATTGTGTGTTATTCAGGTTACTATTCTGAGTTAAAAATGTTCTTGTTATGATAAAACTTGTCTTATGAAAACATGTGATTTAAAATCATCATTCTTCCGTCTTTCATAAAAGTTGCCGTGACCCGGATTCGAACCGGGGTTGCTGCGGCCACAACGCAGAGTACTAACCACTATACGATCACGGCGAGCTAGTCGGCCTGGCCTCCCGACCCCCGACGCGGCTAAAAATAAACACGATATGTTTGGCTTCAGGGTGGATCACTGGAACAACGAGAAGGAGCGTCTGTCCATCATCACCGACAACTTCCTGCTGGTCTGCAAGTACGACTTCCTCATGTTCCAGTGCGAGCAGATCCAGAGGATCCCGCTCCACCTGGTGGACCGCATCTGTCACGGACCCTTCACCTTCCCGGCCAGTTCCGTCCTTCAGTAAGTAAACCAAAAAAAAGAAATACAGTGGTACCTTGAGATACGATCATAATTTGTTCCGGGACTGAGCTCGTATGTCGATTTTCTCGTAACTCAAATGAACGTTTCCCATAGAAATGAACTCAAAATAAATTAATTCATTCCAAACCTCTGAAAAAAACACCCAAAACAGGATATCGCATTGGAAAAACATTTTTATTTGTTCTAATTCGCCATCTTTTAACAAAGTGACAAATAACTAGTGGTTTAATAGTACTAAAATGTGTTTAATAGTACTAAAATTAGACAGATTTCGCGGAGGGGAGAGAGAGAGAGACTTTTTGCATGGCAACGCGCTCGTAACATAACATAAAGAAATTTAAATTAACTTAGATTACGATGCAGACACACTCAAAAATAGGTTTAATCTAACCTTACACTAAACTTAATTCTAATTTTGTTTTAAGTTTTGATACCTTTGGCCCCGCCTCTACCCTGACTTTTAGATGCAACCTATCGAGGGTTGTTTGCTTTTGTCTTCCCTTCAAAATATTCCCAAAATGATGCACATAAATGTCCTCACAATAGGATAACGCACGACCACTTGCCAACGAGAAGTAGTATATACTCCTCTCGTATTAGCTAGCAAGCTCCGACATTCGCACTGTCTAATGCACATGTGTCAAAGTGGCGGCCCGGGGGCCAAATCTGGCCCGCCGCATCATTTTGTGTGGCCTGGGAAAGTAAATCATGAGTGTCGACCTTCTGTTTTAGGATCAAATTGAAATGAAGAGTATAGATGTATATTAAATTTCCTAATTTTTCCCCCTTTTAAATCAATACTTGTAACTTTTGAATCCATTTTTTCTGTGTTTTTAGTTCAAAAATCATTTTGTAAAATCTAAAAATATATTTTAAAAAAGCTCAAATAAACATTGTTTTAGATCTATAAAAAACTGAGTATTCAGGGCTTTTAATCCATTTATTTAAAAAAATCTAAATATTATATCTAAAATGGTCCGATGTATATTAAATTTCCTGATTTTCCCCCTTTTAAATCAACAATTGTAATTTTTGAATCATTTTTTTCTGTTTTTAGTTCAAAAATGATTTTGTAAAATCTAAAAATATATTTAAAAAAAGCTCAAATAAACATTGTTTTAGATCTATAAAAAAACTGAATATTCAGGGCTTTTAATCCCGTTCTTTTAATCCATTTATAAAAAAAAAATCTAAATATTATATCTAAAATGGTCCGGCCCACGTGAAATCGAGTTGACGTTAAAGCGGCCCGCGAACCAAATGATGTTGTTATGAGCAACCTTTCGCGTCCGCTGTCTGCTCGTCTATCAAAATTTGTCTCGTATCTCAAGATAAATATTTGCCCAAAATTTTACTCGTATCTCAAATTGCTGGTATGTCGGGGCACTCGTATGTCGAGGTACCACTGTACATTTAAAAATGTCTGCCGTGGCTCCGCTCATCAACGCGCATTGTTATGAGCTTAGTGCGCCCACTCCAACACTTTGTCAGGTTTTTAGCAGCTAATTAAAAGATCGGGGAAAAAAAGGTTCTGCCTCGAGAGTTCCCAGAATTCCTTGTAATTAGCCAGCTCGTGTTCCACTTTGCTTTACATGAAAAAAACACTTTTTAATCTGCAGGCAAGGGTTTGCTTTTTTTTTCTCGTGCCTCAAAAGTATTTTTTTTTGTTTCGTTTTGTTCCATTTTGTAATTTATCTTGGGGAGGAAAACTAAGAAAAATGGATAATAAGGACAAAATGGGGAAATATGAGCGCTAGTGTTTTTAAGGATGTTTTTATACATGACAATTAATACATTTTTTCATCTGTACTTTATGTTTTTTTTATCGTTTCAAATTGTGTACGCCACAGGTGTCAAAGTGGCGGCCCGGGGGCCAAATCTGGTCCGCCGCATCATTTTGTACGGCCCGAGTAAGTAAATGATGAGTGCCGACTTTCTGTTTTAGGATCAAATTAAAATGAAGATTATAGATGTATATTATATTTCCTGATTTTCCCCTTTTTAAATCAATAATTGCAATTTTTTATCCATTTTTTTCTTTTGGTGTTTTTAGGTCAAAAAGCATTTTGTAAAATCTAAAAATAAATATATAAAAATATTTTCACTTCAATATTGAATATAATTTTAAAAAATGTTTCCATTTGAAATGAAAAAAATGATTATTAAATGTTTTCCCTTACTAGGCAAAAAAGTTCAAATAAACAGTTTTATATCTATAAAAAACTGAATATTTAGTGCTTTTGATCCAGTTCTTATAATCCAATAAAAAAAATAATCTAAATAGTATATCTAAGATGGTCCGGCCCACATGAAATCGAGTTGATGTTATTGCAGCCCGCAAAACAACCCCACTTCAAAATATAACAAGTGAAAAAAATTAGATGATTAGTTATTAATTGATTATTTATTTGTCTGTTTGTAATTTGTGCACTTTTTAGTGAAGCTTTATATGAGATTGACCCCATTTCGTAGGCCAAGAGTGTCAGACTGGTTGGTTCGCGTGGGGCGCTTTAACGTCAACTTGATTTCACGTGGGCCGGACCATTTTAGATGTAATATTTAGATTTTTTTTATAAATGGATTAAAGGAACTGGATTAAAAGACCTGAATATTCGGTTTTTTCATAGATCTAAAACAATGTTTATTTTAGCTTTTTTTAAATATATTTTTAGATTTTACAAAATGATTTTTCAACTAAAAACACAGAAAAAATGGATTAAAAAATGACAATTATTGATTTAAAAGGGGGAACATCAGGAAATTTAATATACATTGATACTCTTCATTTTAATTTGATCCTAAAACAAAAAGTCGGCACTCATCATTTACTTTCCCGGGCCACACAAAATGATACGGCGGGCCACATTTGGCCCCCGGGCCGCCACTTTGACACATGTGGATTAGAAGAACTGGATTAAAAATCCTGAATATTCAGTTTTTTATAGATCTAAAACAATGTTTATTTCATCTTATTTTATATATTTAGATTTTACAAAATGATTCTTGAACTAAAAACAGAAAAAAATGGATTTAAAAAATACAATTATTGATTTAAAAGGAGAAAATCAGGAAATTTAATATACATCTATACCCTTCTTTTGAATTTGATCCTAAAACAAAAAGTCGGCACTCATGATTTACTTTCTCGGGCCGCACAAAATGATGCGGCGGGCCAGATTTGGCCCTCAGGCCGCCTTGACACCTGTGCCCTAAATCAGGAAATGTAATATACATCTATACTCTTCATTTTAATTTGATCCTAAAACAGAAAGTCGTTGATATAAATATTATTGAAAAATTCTGACATGGCTTTAATCTTGAATATTTATGTTTTTCGATTGAACGTTTTTTCCCTTTTTTCTCCCTCACAATCTGAACCTTTTTGTCTTGAACCATGCTTTGAAAGTCGGCCAAGTCAAAAGACGACGCGCGAGGGATCGGCCGTCATCGGGTTAGCTCGCAAGCTCCTTTCTGTAACGGGAGGAAGTGCGGATCTGTCACTTGGAACTGTCACTTAGCTGATTAGCGTCTAAAACGAACACGGTCCTTTTGATGCGAACCTTTTTCTTTTCTTTTTTTTTTAAAGACGGCTCCAGGGGTAGCCCCGCGACGCCGGCTAATTTGATGAATAAAATGTAACGCGCTGTGAAGAGCTTAGAGAGCGTCGTCTTTATTCCGGGCTTTATCTCGCCCGCATTCCCTTAAATTATACATAAAAGAGTCGGCGGAAGACACGCGGGAGAGACGGATCCCGAGCCAGGGCCACGTTCTCGCTCTTCTTCTTCTTCTTCTTTTCTGCCGTCCCGCCGGGAAGTCTCGTGATTTGGCGGCGAGGTCACGCCGTCACGTTCGCACGCTTCCTGGTCCGTCTGTAAAGTTCTACTCGTTTGTGATTGGAGGAAAAGGTGACCTAATGTCCCCAATTATGCGGGAAAGTCATGCCGCTTTACAAATTTAAATGTCAGGATTTTAAGATGTTAGTATGGCATAGTGGGGGAGTGGTTAGAGTGTCGGGCTCGCAGTTTTGGGGTCGAGGGTTCGATCCTGAGTCGGTCCTCACTGTGTGGAGTTTGTGTGTGCTTCGTGGGTTTTCTCTGGGTGCTCCGGTTTCCTCTCATATCCCAAAAACATGCATGCTAGGCTAATTGGATGCCAAAGTCAGTGGAGTGGTTAGAACGTGGGGCTCGCAGTTCTGGGGTCCAGGGTTCGATCCAGAGTCGGTCCTCACTGTGTGGAGTTTGTGTGTGCTTCAAGGGCTTGCTTGGGTTTTCTATGGGTACTCCGGTTTCCTTCCACATTCCAAAAACATCCATGCTAGGCTAATTGGATGCTAAAGTCAGTGGAGTGGTTAGAGCGTGAGGCTCGCAGTTCTGGGGTCGAGGGTTCGATCCGGAGTTGGTCCTGAGTGTGTGGAGTTTGTATGGGCTTCAAGGGTTGTGTAGGTTTTCTCTGGGTATTCCGGTTTCCTCCCACATTCCAAAAACATGCATGCTAGGCTAATTGGATGCTAAAGTCAGTGGAGTGGTTAGAGCGTGGGGCTTGCAGTTCTGGGGTCGAGGGTTCGACTGTGGAGTTTGTGTGTGCTTCAAGGGCTTGCATGGGTTTTTTCTGGGTACTCCGGTTTCCTCCCACATTCCAAAAACATGCATGCTAGGCTAATTGGATGCTAAAGTCAGTAGAGTGGTTAGAGCGTGGGGCTCGCAGTTCTGGGGTCGAGGGTTCAACTGTGTGGGCTTCAAGGGCTTGCGTGCATGCTAGGCTAATTGGATGCTAAATTGCCCCAAGCTATGATTGCTTGTCTGTCTTAACTTGTATATAATGTTTATTGTTTACGTTTAGGGGCGGCCCGGCGGCTTGAGTGGTTAGCACGTCGGCCTCACAGGTCTGTGGTCCTGGGTTCAAATCCAGGACGGTCCACCTGTGTGGAGTTTGCATGTTCTCACTGGGCCTACATGGGTTTTCTCTAGGTACTCCGGTTTCCTCCCACATTCCAAAAACATGCATGCTAGGCTAATTGGACACTCTAAATTGCCCCTAGCTAAGAGTGATTGGTTGTTTGTCTCCTCGTGCCCTGTGATTGGCTGCCCACCAATTCAGGGTGTCCCACCCCTCTTGCCCGAAGTCAGCTGCGATAGGCACCAACACCCCCCGCGACCCTAGTGAGGATAAAGCGGTTCAGAAAATGAGACGAGAGATGATATATCTCCCATCCATTTTCTTCTTACCCCATTCTTACCAGCAGAGGTCACTGTTTCTCTACAAAAAAGACTTATGACCTCACACTGACATTTGTGCACTATGAAAAATGTACTGAAAAATACACTTTCCTCAAGGTTAACTTTTCAAGTTGTGTGCGGTTTTTTTCAAGGGTTCGTCTGTACACACCGAACTCGACAAGCCTTATTTTCCGACTACAATACCTGCTTTGACCTGATTTTGCTCGAGCGACATTAAATAAAACATGATGACATATTAGAGGCACAGTTCAACGGCAAAAGCAAGCAACATTAAACATTTACTTTCCTTAAAAAAACAAAACAAAGAGTGCACGGCTTTTTCCTGCTGAATATTAAGGAAGATATGAATTAATAAAAAGGAATAAATATGAGATGTTCCTGGTATACCGATCTTAATTCATTCACCTCCAGAGAAGTGTGATGCACTCGTGCTTGTCCCGTAAACAAGATTAACACTTAACTCGCTTGTCGCCATTGACGGCGATAAGCGTCCATTTTCATAAAGTATGTAGGGGTTGTTATCGCTTATTCTTTCATTTTCTGAATCGCTTTATCCTCACTAGGGTTGTGTGGGGTGATGGAGCCTATCCCAGCTGACTTTGGGCCAGGGGAGGGGGACACCCTGAATCGGTGGCTAGCCAATCACAAGGCACAAGGAGACAAACAACTAGTCATTTAGAGCTAGGAACAACTTAGCATCCAATTAGCCTAGCATGCATGTTTTCCACCAATTTCGTTATACGCAGTTGTGTATGATGACAATAAAGGCCTTTTGATTTGATTTGATTTTGGGATGTGGGAGAAAACCGGACTACCCGGAGAAAACCCACGCAGCTCTGGGAGAACATGCAGACCTGGATTCGAACCCAGGACCCCCACCGTGAGGCCGACCGTGGGCTCTATCCCTTGTGGATCCTCACCGTGTGGACTTTGCATGTTCTCCCTCGGCTTGCGTGGGTTTTCTCCGGGTACCCCAGTTTCCTCCCATATTCTAAAAACATGCATGCTAGGCTAGCTAGTTGAACACTCTGAATTGCCTAACCCACAGGTGTCAAAGTGGCGGCCCGGGGGCCAAATCTGGCCTGCCGCATCATTTTGTGTGGCCCGGGAAAGTAAATGATGAGTGGCGACTTTCTGTTTTAGGATCAAATTCAAATGAAGATTAAAGATGTATATTACATTTCCTGATTTCCCCCCTTTTAAATCAATAATTGTCATTTTTTAATCCATTTTTTTCTGTGTTTTTAGTTCAAAAATCCTTTTGTAAAATTTCAAAATATATTTCAAAAAAAGCTAAAATAAACATTGTTTTAGATCTCTAAAAAACGGAATATTCAGGGCTTTTAATCCAGTTCTTTTAATCCATTTATTTAAAAAAAATCTAAATATTATATCTAAAATGGTACAGCCCAGATGAAATCAAGTTGACGTTAACGCGGCCCGCGAACCAACCCGAGTCTGACACCCTTGAAATAGATGTATATTAAATTTCCTGATTTTTCCCTTTTTTAAATCAATAATTGTCATTTTTTAATCCATTTTTTTCTGTGTTTTTAGTTCAAAAATCATTTTGTAAAATCTAAAAATATATTTCAAAAAAGCTAAAATAAACATTGTTTTAGATCTATAAAAAAAACTGAATATTCAGGGCTTTTAATCCATTTATAAAAAAAATCTAAATATTATATCTAAAATGGTCCGGCCCACATGAAATCAAGTTGACGTTAACGAACCAACCCGAGTCTGACACCCCTGGCCTAACCCTAGCTATGATTGGTTGTTTATTTATCTCCTTGAGCCCTGCAATTGGCTGCCCACCGAATCAAGCCCTGTCATTACCGGGGATAGGTTCCAGCACCCCCCGCGACCCTTGTAATGATAACCAGTTCAGAAACTGAAATATGAGCCAATTTGTCGACTCCATTATGCTGCAAATTTTGAATTGGGAAGTCACCCCAAATCTTTGGACTCTCTTACGGACTCTTCCGGTCTCGCCGTCATGGCGCCCGACCTCGCGAAGTAACAAAATCTGGAAATCGCGCCAAGATGGAGGCGCGATTGAGCAATCGGCGCTCATTTGTTTGTTCGCCTGGAGACAATGCGGGACACTTGCCACGACAGCTGGAGCTGCACTCTATTTATCTTGCGTGTTGACTTACGCGTCCGAGGCGCTTGAGAGCCCACGGGCGGAGACTCCGCCCCCTTTTCAAACCCCATCACTCGCCCCCCGAGCTCATAATACAGTGTTTCTCTCGGCGTATGTGCGCACTCCGGATTAAGTGGGGCGCTAAAGGGGAGGTCAGTCAAGGGTGGATTTCCTTACCTTCCTTACCTTCGGGTGTTGGGGGAAGGATGACATCATCGGGTCGGAGTCAGACCCTCAAGCCTGGGTTTGTCGACTTTCAAAATAAGAAGCCATGCCTGAAAAGTCTGACGTTTTGTTTTGAAAAAGACATTCATTCATTTAACGTATTTTCTCGAGTATAAGCTGTACACTTAAAATTGCCTTAAAATGGTTGAATTTGACAATTTCTCTCGTATAAGCCGCCCTCGATTCACAATTTTCACCAATGTATTCGTGGTTTTAATAGGGAGAACAAATGTGTTACTTTGAAGGGAACATCTTAAGAAAAATTATCGCACGTGCTATTTCTGAGATACTTTATAACAAAGCGTCAAAGTGGCGGCCCGGGGGGCCAAATCTGGGCCGCCGCATCATTTTGTGCGGCCCTGGAAAGTAAATGAACTTTCTGTTTTAGGATCAAATTCAAATGAAGAGTATAGATGTATATTAAATTTCCTGATTTTCCTCCTTTTAAATCAATGATTGTAATTTTTTAATCATTTTTTTGTTAAAAAATAATTTTGTAAAATCTAAAAATATATTTAAAAAAAAGCTAAAATAAACTTTGTTTTAGATCTATGAAAAACTGAATATTCAGGGCTTTTAATCCAGTTCTTTTAATCCATTTATTAAAAAACAATCTAAATATTATATCTAAAATGGTCCGACCCACATGAAATCAAGTTGACGTTAAAGTGGCCTGCGAACCAACCCGAGTCTAACACCCTTGATTTATAAGACAAAATTGCCAGATTGCACATTCCTTAAGGCACAGGTGTCAAAGTGGCGGCCCGGGGGCCAAATCTAGCCCGCCACATCATTTTGTGTGGCCCGAGAAAGTAAATCATGAGTGATGACTTTCTGTTTTCGGATCAAATTAAAATGAACATTATAGATGTATATTACATTTCCTGATTTTCCCCCTTCTAAATCAATAATTGTCCTTTTTTAATCCATTTTTTCCTGATTTTTTAGTTCAAAAATCATTTTGTAAAATCTAAAAATATATTCAAATATTTTCTGTTTTCCACTTTAATATGGAACGTAATGATTAAAAGAGATTTTTCTTTACCAAGAAAAAAAGCTCAAATAAACATTGTTTTAGATCTATAAAAAAATGGAATAGTTAGGGCTTTTAATCCAGTTCTTTTAATCCATTTATTTAAAAAAAAAGTCGTGAAAATACGGTAGTTACCGTAATAAACCAGGTATTACGGTATTTCGATTTCCAGACCACTTCTTCCCAGATTTTTTACCCCATCGTGTCCCCACCGAAAAAGAAATACCCGGATTTGACGTATTCGCCACCATTTTGAATTTTTTTAATCTTAAATCCCAACTTTTTTACGTCTCCCTTCGCGTGCTTTGTCATCCGCAAAGAGCGCCAGAGGCGTCTCAGCGAAAGTCCAAAAACCCACATAAAGCCGGCAAAGACGTCCAAGGCCCCCCGGCTGAATGAGGCCCCGCCCTGTTCTCGGCTTGTTTGGACCGGTCTGGTTGATCGCTTAGCTTTGGAATTCACAAAGCTTTTTTTTTTTTTTATAAATACATATATTTATTTATATATATATATATAAATACACCCCTGCATTTACACCAGGGCCATAGATCAGCGTCCATGACAAAGGCCAATGTGTACCCACCTAAGTCTCCGTCCTCCGTCATCACCCGGGAAATATAATCGCTCTTTTGAGGCCGGGATTTGCTTGGGTGCCGCCATTTTCTTTCCTCCCCCTCGCACAAAATGTTTTTTTTGTCGTGGCTAAAAGCTCTTCTGTAAACACTTCTTCTTGCGCGACCACGCCGCCCCTCCCTGGCCCACCGTGGCCTACCCTTGGCGGGTTTTTGTGTCGCGGGTGTTTGGCCCCGGGGCCCTTCGTTTGAATCTTGTGCAAGATTCCGCGGTAAAATGAGCGGGGTGACAGATGATGGATCATTAAAAATATTGGCGTTCTTAGGAAATCGCACACGCCCTACTTTGTTCATCGCTAGGTTATGCTGGAGGCGGGCCAGCGGTTTGCACGTCCGCCTCGACGTTTACGGGGTCGAGGGTTCGGTCCCGGGTGGGGAGTTTGCGTGTTATCGCCGGGGTCCGCGTGGGTCTTCGCCGGGTACTCCGGTTTCCGATCACATCGTAAAAACATGCATGCTAGGCTAATTGAATGCTAAATTGTGAGGGATTGGTCGTTGGTCTCCTTGTGCCCTGTGATTGGCTGGCCACTGATTTAGGGCCTCCACCACCTGGTGCCTGTAGTTAGCTGGGATAGACTCCAGCACCCCCTGCGACCCGGCGGAGGAGTGGTTAGCGTGGCGGCCTCCGGTTTCCTCTCACATCCTAAAAACATGTATGCTAGCTAGGCTAATTGAATGCTAAATTGTGAGGGATTGGTCGTTTGTCTCCTTGTGCCCTGTGATTGGCTGGCCACTGATTTAGGGTGCCCCCAGTGACCCGGCAGGGGAGGGGTTAGCGTGTCGGCCTCACAGTTCTGGGGTCAAGGGTTTGATACCAAGTGGGTTCTCACTGTGTGGTGTTTGGATTTTCTCCCCTGGGCTTGTGTGAGTTTTCTACGGGTACTCTGGTTTCCTCCCACATCCCAGAAACATGCATGCTAGGCTAGGCTAGCTGGGTGAACACCCTAAATCAAGGGTGTCAGACTCGGGTTGGTTCGCGGGCCGCTTTTACGTCAACTTGATTTCACGTGGGCCGGACCATTTTAGATGTAATATTTAGATTTTTTTAAATAAATGGATTAAAATAACTGGATTAAAAGCCCTGAATATTCTGTTTATTATAGATCTAAAACAGTGTTTATTTGAGCTTTTTTTAAATATATTTTTAAATTTTACAAAATGATTTTTGAACTAAAAACACAGAAAAAAATGATTACAAAATTACAATTATTGATTTAAAAGAGGGAAAATCAGGAAATTTAATAAATCTATACGCTTCATTTGAATTTGATCCTAAAACAGATCATGATTTACTTTCTCGGGCCACACAAAACGATGTGGCGGGCCAGATTTGGCCCCCGGGCCGCCACTTTGACACCAGTGCCCTAAATGTCCCCTAGCTAAGAGTGATTGGTTGTTTGTCTCCTTCTGCAATTGGCTGGGATAGGTTCCAGCACCCCCATGGAGTGATTAGTGCGTTGGCCTCACAGTTCTGGGGTCGAGGGTTCAATCCTAGGTTTGTCCTCACTGTGTGGAGTTTGGATGCTCTCCCCGGGCTTGAGTCGGTTTTCACCGGGTATTTTCCGACATCCCCAAAACATGTATGCTAGGCTAGGCTAGCTGGGTGAACACTCTAAATGTCCCCTAGCTATGAGTGATTGGTCGTTTGTCTCCTTGTGCCTGTACTTAGCTGGGATAGGCTCCAGCACCCCCCACGACTCGGTGATGGAGTGGTTAGTGCGTCGGCCTCGCAGTTCTGGGGTCGAGGGTTCGATCCTAGTTTGGATGTTCTTCCCGGGCTTGAGTGGGTTTTCACCGGGTATTCTCCAACATCCCAAAAACATGCTAGGCTAGGCTATTAAATTTAAGGGTTAATTTGATATTAGTGACCTTTCAACCTATCAATAGAAGCGGATTCTTTCCATAGTTTGGGTCGATTTCCAGACGACCTTTGACTTTTCGCTTCGCGTGACTGCGCACAATGTTTTTTTTTTTACCCGTGAAGGTTTTTGTACTGACATTTTGTTCCGTTTTTGCGGGGTGGAGCGGGCACGCCAACGCTGATCTAACCGATTAATAAAATGCTATTTTTCCCAGTCTTGCGCAACTGCCATTTAACAATGCTCGCTCCAGGCTTTTCATTGTCTTTGATGTCTTACAGTCCTCCAAAAATTGTAAATATTCTAATTTTTTTTTAACATCCCCGTCAACCCGCTCGCTAAAAAAATCCCACGTTTCCCCGATAATACCCCGCTTAAGCGCCAGGCCTAGATGACGTACGACGGACAAATACCACGCGGAGTGGCGAGGAAGGCTTCAAAGACCCGCCTTGGTTCGGTTTTCGAAAAAAGCAATGCTTCATCTAGCCTTAGAAAAGATGTTGCCTGGGGGCTTTTTCATTAAAACTGTCGGTATTTCCCACTTAAAAAAAGGAGCCAGCAGACAGAAGACAGAAAATGACGAACGCACCGTTGATTAGCTTCAAGTCTTGAGATCACGCTCGCATAACGAGCGCGCCCCGGGGGGCGCCGTTGCCGTTGAATACCCACAGATCCCCCGAAGCAAAATCAGGAGAAGCGATGGCTTAAAAACAACAAAGAGAAGAAACTACAAATCAGGCTGCTGCAGTTGTTAGTCTCTTTTAGTGCTCTGTGATTGGCTAGGAATCCGTTCAGGGCCTGTTGATGGATGGTGGAATGCTCCAGCACCCTTGCGTTCGATTTAATGTGGTGCCAAAGTGAATTATTTACAAAGACATCATTTCTTGCCGAAATCAAATTTAGTGGAACTAAACACTATGAAAATCAAAATATTTGCTGCCCCGCCTCTATTTTAAAAAATATTTTTATTGAAAAATGTACCGTATTTTCACGAATATACGGCGCATTGCATTTAAAGGCGCAGTGTCAGTAACGAGTGCTATTTCTGTATTTGACACACACAAAGGACGCACCGTTTTTAAAGACGCAGCCAGGCATGGCAAAACATGCACCAGTTCAAACATACGGACACACGCTAAAAACACGTTTTTAAAAAGGCAACGGAAGCAAAACTGAGTTGGGTTGTACTTTATTTCGCCATTTTACAATGTACTCGCGTCATCATCACCCACAAATCCATCAAAGTCCTCATTTTCTGTGTCCGAATTGAACAATTGTCCAAAAGAGTCATCGAAAACGCTGAGTTTTATACGTTCGTCCAGACGGCCACAATCCATTCGCAAATAGTAGCTAGCTAGTAGCTAGCGTAACTTTTCCAACGCTGCTTTCCATGCTTCGTAAAGCTGTGTTGATGTCGATGTATACTGGCCACAATCCAGTCGCAAATAGTAGCTAGCTAACGAGTCGATTAACCGTAACGACCCTCTGAAGGAAACCATGATGACAACGAAGCACTGCTTGTATCAATTATCTCACATTTTTTCGCTATTTTCATATTTTCTATGCTCCTTCATAACGTCGCTTATGTCATCTTTTGTCTTCAGCCGTGCGGGTGAAGGCTTGCGCGTCTTCTGGGACCGCCTACGAGAGCCGTCCTTCACTTCCTGGTGGAACCCCTTCGCCACCGACCTTCCCTACATGACCTTTACGGAGCACCCCGTGAGGATGATCGGCGACGCCTTCGCCACCATTTGCGACGTAAGTTTTAACCATAAAATTGTTCCGTAATGCAAAATAATCAAACAGGCCGCAATTTTTTATTTTTTGTCTTTATATTTTTATTATTTTTATTTTATTATATTTATATTATTTATTTTATTATTATTTTTTTTATTTTTTTATTAACTTACTTATTACCTCTATCTAAAAGGCCTTTTGATTTTTGATTTTTATTATTATTTTTATATTATTTATTTATTTTATTATATTTATATTATTTATTTTATTATTTTTATTTATTTATTAACTTACTTATTACCTATCTATCTAAAATGCCTTTTCATTTATTATTTTATTATATTTATATTATTTATTTTATTATTATGATTTTTATTTATTTATTAACTTATTACCTATCTATTTATGTCTAAAAATGCCTTTTTATTTATTATTATTATTTTATTTATATTATTTATTTTATTATTATTATTTCATTATTTTATTATATTTATATTATTATTATTTTTTATTTATTAACTTACTTATTGCCTATCTATTTTTGTCTAAAATGCCTTTTTATTTATTATTTTTTATTATTATTTTATTGTTTTATTATATTTATATTATTTATTTTACTAACTTACTTATTACCTATCTATTCTAACGACATTTCCCAAATACGGGATGAATAAAGTTATCCAAAAGTTATCCAAAAAATAAAAAATAAAGTTATCCAAAATCCTCGTGACTCATAAAAATAGAAAATAACAGCTTGATGCGATGCTTTAAAACGAACAAATGAATCATCTCCCATCAAACCAAATGTTTTGGAATCTTCTATGAGTCATTTTCAAAATAAGCAGCATTCCCAAACAGTTATCCGAAATAGGACGGGTCGTTAGAATGTTTATTAAAGACGATTTGTGATGCAACGGAGTGATGCTATGTGGCAATTTTTATCACTAAGGAAAGGAATTGGGTTGGTCCGCATGACGAGGAGAAAAGAATTGAGCAATCACCACCACGACGCCATTCCAGCCGTGTCATAACATTTCAGCTGGAAGGGGGCGGAGCCGCGTGGGTTGTCGTCAAATTACATATACAGTCATACCGCTACTTACGAAATTCATTGCTCCCAGATCTTTTTTCCTAACTTGAACATTTTGTAAGTAGAGGCGTACTTTATATGTAAAATCTCTAATTCGTTCCACGGTCCTCACATAACTACCAACTAAACTAAGGGTGTCAGACTCGTGGGCCGGACCATTTTAGATATAATATTTAGATATTTTTTTTATAAATGGATTAAAAAAACTGGATTAAAAGCCCTGAATTTTCAGTTTTTTATAGATCTAAAACAATGTTTATTTGAGCTTTTTTTTCTATATTTTTAGATTTTACAAAATGATTTTTGAACTAAAAACACAGAAAAAAATGATTAAAAAATGACAATTATTGATTTGAAAGGGGGAAAATCAGGAAATTTAGTATATATCTATACGTTTCATTTTAATTTGATCCTAAAACAGAAAGTTGGCACTCATGATTTACTTTCCCGGGCCACACAAAATGATGCGGCGGGCCAGATTTGGCCCCCAGGCCACCACTTTGACACATGTGAACTAAACCCTTTAAAATTGGTAAAGTGTCCCAGTTTTGTATGAAAGATGTGCGGAAACACACAAAAATCTGAGAAAATTATATATAATTATATTTATTTAGATCTTAAAATGGATAAGGCATATGAAAATGTGCCCTCTGCTTATGAAATTTGTTGGTTCCAGAATTTTTTTCGTAACTTGAAAATTTTGTAAGTAGAGGTGTACTTTATATGTAAATTCTCTCATTGGTTCCACGGTGCTCACACAACTAGCAACTAAACCCTTTAAAAATGGTCAAAGTGTCACAATTTTGTATGAAAAATGCGAGGAAACACACAAAAATGAGAGAAAATTATATATAATTATATTTATTTATGTCTTAAAATGGATAAAGCATATGAAAATGTGCCTTTTACGAAATTTGTTGGTTCCAGAATGTTTTTCGTAACTTGAACATTTTGTAAGTAGAAGATTACTTTATATGTAAAATCTCTAATTCGTTCCACGGTCCTCACATAACTACCAACTAAACCCTTTCAAATTGGTCAAAGTATCCCAATTTTGTAATAAAAAATGTGAGGAAACACAAAATGAGAGAAAATTATATATAATTCTATTTATATATGCCTTAAAATAGATAAATCATATGAAAATGTGCCCTTTACTTACGAAATCAGTTGGTTCCAGAACTTTTTTCGTAACTTGAAAATGAAAATGTGCCCTCTACTTACGAAATTAGTTGGTTCCAGAACTTTTTTCGTAACTTGAAAATGTTGTAAGTAGAGGTGTACGTTATATGTAAATTCTCTAATTCGTTCCACTGTCCTCATACAACTACCAACTAAACCCTTTAAAATGGGTCAAAGTGTCCCAATTTTGTATGAAAAATGTGCGGGAACACAAAAATGAGAGAAAATTATATCTAATTATATTTATTTATGTCTTAGAATAGATAAATGTATGAAAATGTGCCCTCTACTTACGAAGTTAGTTGGTTCCTGAACTTTTTTCATAACTTGAAAATTTTGTAAGTAGAGGTGTACTTTATATGTAAATTCTCTCATTCCTTCCACGGTCCCAATTAGGGAATTTACATATAAAGTACACTTATACTTACAAAATGTTCAAGTTACAGAAAAAGTCTTGGAACCAATTAATAAGTAAGTAATTTCTAAGTAAAGGTACGACTGTAGAATAAAATAAAGTATGAAAATGTTAGTGTGGTGTCCACCAATAGTTCCTCAGTATTTCCATAGAATGTATTTTGATGATGTCATCAATTTTGCAAGGCGCACCAGTCCCTCCTGAAGCAAAACAATCTGCAAGCGGGTGCTGTCATGCTCGCTAGCGCCCCTATTTTTTGCCTCCAAGCGTTACGACTTGTACTAGTTTTCAGGTTTTCAACAGTTTTTTCCACCTGCTATCTAGGCAACATTACTTTAGCATCCGCGGCTAGCGTTATTTTTGTGTTTGCCTCTTTCTTCTCTGGTATCTGACCCGTCGGCCATGTTGTCCACAGATGGAAAACTTCCGTTTGCAGCTCCGAGACGCGGCGCAGCGGGCCCACAAGGTCCAGCCGGTGGCCGGGAAGGCTAACGGGGTCTTGATCCTGAAGCAGGACATTTTTATCAAGGCCTACGTGGGTCTCATGTCCTTTTTGGGGAACACCAACAAGCTGGGCTACTGCGTCGCGAGAGGAAACCTTGGCTTTTAAGTCTACACGGTACTTGGAATTATTTTTTTCTTGCTTTAGTTTAAAACAAGGGTGTCAGACTCGGGTTGGTTCGCGGGCCGCTTTAACGTCAACGTGATTTCACGTGGGCCAAACCATTTTAGATATAACATTTAGATATTTTTTATATAAATGGATTAAAGGAACTGGATTAAAAGCCCTGAATATTCAGTTTTTTCTAGATCTAAAACAATGTTTATTTGAGGTTTTTTTCTTAGTAAGGGAAAATCTCTTCATCATTATGTTCAAAATTAAAGTGGAAAACAAAAAATATTTTTATATATTTTTAGATTTTACTAAATGATTTTTGAACTAAAAACACAAAGAAAAAAATGGATTAAAAAATTGCAATTATTGATTTAATCAGGCGAAAATCAGGAAATATAATATACATCTACATTTGTTTTTCATTGCAAAAGGAAACCATTTTTTTCTTTAATTATGTTCCGACCAGAAAGACAGTGGCCACGGTGTTCTTATGAGCAGCCTATCACGTCCACTGTCTGCTCGTATATCAAAATTTGTCTCGTATCTCAAGATAAATATTTGCTCAAAATTTTACTCGTATCTCAAATTGCTCGTATGACGAATGCGGTAACGGCTTAATATTGTTTCTTCTTTGCAATCTCAAACGTTGAATTGTATCGTTGCGTAATAATTTCATCAAACTTATTTTTTGTTGTTGTTGTTTTTTTGTCAACAGGGAAGCCGTCCCTCCCACGTGACTTCAACTGTAGCCGCCGTCCTACAATTATTCTACTTTGCGCCAGCACGAGATCACAGACATAAAATTGTTGTGTTATTACAGGTAATATTTGTGGGGAATTTTGTTTGACCTTACTGACCTTTGAAAATTCAATCTTTACTGCTTACTTCAGTTTTGAAACTGATTGTAGTTTACACTCCAAATCAACAGGGGGCGTCAAACACAATGGGTGTTGGTTTTTAGTTTTTATATGGTAATCAATTACTCTCCTGCAAAATATTTTATTCATATTTGGTTTTTATGGGATGAACAAAGACAATATTTTGTAAAATCAAAGCATGTGTATAGTATTATATAATAATAAAAATGTATTTTCTTGTCACTTCGGTTTAGTTTACTTATTTAGTATTGATGATTACAGTCGTCCCTCGATTATCGCAATTTCACTTATCACGAAAAGTTTTTTTTTCCCGCTATTAATTATTTAGAAAAAACAAAAGTAGTTATGATCATAATTTGCGATTTTTCAATTATCGTGGCCATGTTTGGTCTACATTAACCGCGATATTCGAGGGATTACTGTATTGTGAATTTGTATGTAATCTAATTTAAAAAAAAAACAGCTAATATAAATATATATTAGGGGTGTTTTTTTATAAATTGCTTTGCGATATATTGCGATATTTTACAATTCCCTTATTGGGTCAAAATCCATCTGAATTAATCTTTACACTGTTTTTGGTGGAAATCAACAATGGGTGACTGTACTTCCACTTGCGTCCAGTAGTAAGCAGCAGTCAGCCGCTGTGTAGTAACCATGCTTGGACGTGCGGGGGCGCTGTTTCCTGGCTCACGTCCCATATTGAGTGCTATACATCTTAGATTTTTTTTTTCTTTTATATTATTGATATTAAAGTGATGTATAAAAATAGCAATCACCTTAAAGTAGAATGTCAATCATATCGCCAAATTTGAGCCAATACATACCCTCTAATATGTATATTTATATAAATATATTTAATTCATCTATTCATTGACCTTCCCTACTGCGCATCCTCGTAAGGCTTGCGGGGGTTGCCGGAGCCTATCCCAGCAGATTCCGGCGAAAGGCAGACGTCGCCAGTCATCCGTAGGGCTCACGGAGAAACAGACGACCATTCATACCACAGGTGAACCACTACATCATCACTGTTGTTACAATTGTCACAATTGTTTAAATATATATATATATATTTTTTTTTAAATTGAACTTTTTAAATGTAATTTTTTGAATTGAATTGAATTGAGGGCGGACTGGTGGGTGAGTGGTGAGCATGTTGGCCTCACAACTCTGAGGTCCTGGGTTTGAATCCAGGTTTGTCCATCTGTGTGGAGTTTGCATGTTCTCCCTGGGCCTGCATGGGTTTTCTCTGGGTATGCCGGTTTCCTCCCACATCCCAAAAACATGCATGCTATGCTAATTGTATGCTAACATGTTCCTAGCTATGAGCGATTGGTTATCTGTCTCCTTGTGCCTTGCGATTGGCTGACAACCAATTCAGGATGTTCCTTGCCTGGTGCCCCAAGTCAGCTGGGATGGGCTCTAGCAGCCCCCGCGACCATTGTGAGGATAAAGCAGTTCAGAAATGTGAATGAATGAAACAATATACAGTATATAACATTCATTCAATAATTTCCTAAACCGCTTTATCCTCACAAGGGTCGATCGTGGGGCACAAGGAGACAAACAACTAGTCATTTAGAGCTAGGAACAATTTAGCATCCAATTAGCCTAGCATGCATGTTTTTCACCAATTTCGTTATACGCAGTTGTGTATGATGACAATAAAGGCTTTTGATTTGATTTTGGGATGTAGGAGGAAACCGGAGTACCCAGAGAAAACCCACGCAGGCCCGGGGAGAACATGCAGACCTGGATTCGAACCCAGGACCCCCACCGTGGGGCCGATGGGGTCGTCGGCCAGCCAATCGCAGGGCACGAGGAGACAAACAACCAATCACTCTTAGCTAGGGGCAATTTAGAGTGTCCAATTAGCCTCGCATGCATGTTTTTGGAATGTGGGAGGAAACTGGAGTACCCAGAGAAAACCCACACAGCCCCGAGGAGAACATGCAAACTCCACACAGGTCGACCGACCTGGATTTGAACCCAGGACCCCAGAGTTGTGAAGCCGACCCACTAACCACTCATGAGCTGCAGTTTTTGTTGTTGTTTTTAATTAATTATTAATGTTTTTTTCATTGAATTGAATTGACAAGTCTTGAGCACAAACGTCCAATGATTTGTTGTGCCGTCCCTCCCCCACCAACTTTCTGACAGTATGCTAACATAGTAGCCTCTCACAATATGATACCCAAACATCCAATGTTTCCGTTTTGAACTCAAGGCTACTTTTGGTGAGTGACAAATTCAATTCAAAGTCAAGCCTCGGCGTTAAGTCCGTCTTCGGGCGTCGCCCCTCTTTCCCCGGGCAGGAAACCAGGTTAAGTACCTTAACGAGCACGCCGTCCAGCTGGAGCTCCACCGGGCAAAGCGGCGGCTGGAGTTCAGCGCCCCGGCTATCGAATGTCGGCACCCCAGGGGGCCCACGAAAGGGGGCTTAACCTGTTTCCTCCCTGGGAAGCGAGGCGGCGTCTGGCGTGGGGTTCAAACTCTTTGCTCCCGCTTGACAACTTGTCCGTACGTCTCGTTTGCGTGCGTCTTCGTCTCACCGTACGCCGCTTCGACATTGACCGCCCCCGAAAAAGCCCTCAGGAAGTCTTCTTTGTTCTGAAAAATGGCGTAGAGATTAGATTGAATGTGGCAGTTTAGTTTGTCAGCCATTATTTTGGCCGGGGCAGCCCGGTTCTGGGTTCAAATCCAGGTCGGTCCACCTGTGTGGAGTTTGCATGTTCTCCACGGGCCTGCATGTTTTTTTCCAGGTACGCCAGTTTCCTCCCACATCCCCAAAACATGCATGCTAGGCTAATGGGATGCTAACGTGTCCGGTTTCCTCCCACATCCCAAAAAAACATGCATGCTAGGCTAATGGGATGCTATCTTGTCCGGTTTCCTCCCACATCCCAAAAAAACATGCATGCTAGGCTAATGGGATGCTAACTTGTCCCTAGCTATGAGCCATTGGTCGTCCATCTCTTTGTGCCCTGTGATTGGCTGGCCACCGATTCAGGGTGTCCCTCGCCTCTGGCCTAAAGTCAGCTGGGATAGGCTCCAGCACCCCTCGCGACCCCAGTGAGGATAAAGCAGTTCAGAAAATGAATAAATGAATGTTTTTTTAATTGTATTTTAGTTTTTAATGTGTATTAGAAGCAAAGTATGTATTGGGGTATGAATATTAAGTAACAGAATAAGTTTTTATTTTATGAATAAAATATACAAAAATAAAAGCTGATATTTGCAAAATTCACATTTTGAAAAATTACATAACTGCATTTTAATTTCTTTTATTTAAA
The DNA here is from genome assembly GCF_051989625.1 of Stigmatopora argus. Classification (NCBI taxonomy): domain Eukaryota; kingdom Metazoa; phylum Chordata; class Actinopteri; order Syngnathiformes; family Syngnathidae; genus Stigmatopora; species Stigmatopora argus. Next base: position 16,805,463 of record NC_135394.1, read on the forward strand.
ATACTTGCTATTCCAAATAAAAATGATAAAATAAGAATTCAAATCAGTAAAACGAATTATTGATAGGGATTTTGCATTTGAAAAATAAAACCCTAATATTTACTATTAAAAAGCCCCCAAAGAATAAAGATTAGAAAAGCCGGATGATTGTTAGCAAACAGTATCTCATTTTAATTAAAAAAATATACACATGTAAGACTGATAAAATAGCACGGATACTCGGTCTAATACAAATATGAATTAAAAGTCACATCGAATTAATAAAAACAAATTAAAAAACTTAGAACCGAGAGCCAAATATTATTTTTTTCTCTACTTGTCATTTCTGGTTAGTTAGCAGAGGAGAACATGTTTTCGTAGCGCTCGCTACGTGCCCAAACTTGCCCCGTCTTATACTCATAACTTGGGATTTGGACTCAAAACCCTGCGAGACGGAAGGTGGAAAACAAGCTGCTAGCTAGCTCGCTAGCTAAAGTGGAAATTGTATTGCCGAAATAATTCCAAAATAAATTTGGGGCTAACGCCCCGTTGCGTTCCTCTGCTTTTATTGGGAACACATTGTAACGGATAAAAAAAAGTGACTTTCCCAGCCAATGATTGCATTCCTGTGCATCAAGGTAATTTGTTACCCGCGGTGACATGGTGGAGGGCCCCGCCCTCCCTCCCTCGCTCCAATTATTTGGCGCTTTGTGGCGGCATACTGACAACAACAACAACAAAAAAAACTTGGACCGGATTCTCTTAATGTTTTGTGTCATGTGCTTTCAATATGAAGAAAAACACATTGGAATTTTCTCATAAAATAAGTGGGAACATAATTTTGATGGCTTTTTTGGGGGGCGAAGAACCTAAAATTTAAAAAAGTTTGGCTGAAATTTGAGTGCCTGCCCTCCCAGTCAAACTGGGTTGGACATTTTTCTCCATAAATCAGTGTTTTTAAATCACAAAAATGGGGCGACACAGTGTAAAGTGGTTAGTGTGTAGGTCTCGCAGTTCTGGGGCCGAGGGTTCGATACCAGGGTCTCAGTCTTCACTGGGTGGCGTTTGCATGCTGTCCCCGGCTTCTGTGGGTTTTCTCCGGGTACTCCGGTTTCCTCCTAACATCCCAAAAACATAGATGCTAGGCTAATTTAGCACTCTAAATTATCCATAGCTATATGATTGGTCGTCCTTTGGCTCCATGTGTCCTGCGATTGGCTGGCCACCGATTCAGGGTGTCAACCACCTGATGCCTGTAGTTAGCTCCAGCACCCCCTGTGACCCAAGTAAGGATAAAGTGGTTCAGAAAATGAATGAAATGGTTCTTGTATTTTTTTTCAGTTAGCAAAAAATGTTGTTTTTGTCATGTGGTTCCGTTTCTTTAATGATAATAACCTCAGTTTGAACTCATCGTAGCCTTTAATTCCGACCTGGCCGATTGGGGTCAAAGGTCGCGCAGGTGTTGTTTTACTATCGTCGCTAAGACGGGTCGGGCCTTCGAGCCGAATACCGCTCGGTGTTTATCGGGGTCCTCTTGTGGGCCTTTGTGTCGCTGTGGCGGGAATTCGGGGCGTGGAGCGGCCCGCATAGTCTGGACGCTCGGCGGAGTTGACGGGTGTCCAAGTGGCCGCCACCGCTGAAAAACCACCGCAGACACAACAAGTGACAGCTGAATGCGCGCGTTGCCGTTTGTGTGTTTGCGTATTGGTGTGAGTGGATGTTAGTTATATGTCGGTGACATGATTGATGAATTGTGTATCAACTGAAATCACATATTTTTGCAGCGGAGTTTGAATCCGGGTCACCTGATTTGGAGGATCTGACGGCAAAACATTGTTTGTGGTTGTTTTAGACAGTAGTCTTGTGCATCTGGATTGTTTTGGTACTTTTTAGTATTGGCTTCCTGCCAATACACGCGACCACGTTTAGCCCAACGGCGGCTAACCCGTTAGCAACTTCAGCTGGCCTGTTAGCAAAGGCGGCTTGGCCGTTAGCAATGGCGGCTAACACATCAACAACGCCATCTAGCCCTCTAACAACAGCAGCTAGCCCATTAGCAACCCCATCTAGCCCATTAGCAACAGCTACTAGCCCCTTAACAATGGCAGCTGGCCTGTTAGCAATGACGGCTAACTCGTTTACAACGGCAGCTAGCCCATTAGCAACGGCATCCACCCCATTGACAACGGCAGCTAGCCCATTAACAACGGCTGCTAGCCCGTTAGGAACAACAGCTAGCCCATTAGCAATGGCGGCTAACTCGTTAACAATGGCAGCCAGCCCATTAGCAACGGCAGCTAGCCCATTAACAACAGCTGCTATTCCATTAACAACGGCAGCTAGCCCGTTAGGAACAACAGCTAGCCCATTAGCAACGGCATCTATTCCACTAACAACGGCAGCTAGCCCGCTGGCAATGGCGGCTAACTCGTTAACAGCGGCAGCTAGCCCATTAGCAACGGCATCTAGCCCACTAACAATGGCAGCTAGCCCCTTAGCAACCCCACCCAGCCCATTGACAACAGCTTCTAGCCCCTTAACAACAACAGCTAGCCCGTTAGCAATGACGGCTAACTCGTTAACAACGGCAGCTAGCCCATTAGCAACGGCATCTAGCCGATTAACAACAGCTGCTATCCCATGAAAAACAGCAGCTAGCCCGTTAGCAATGACGGCTAACTCGTTAACAACAGCGGCTAGCCCATTAGCAACGGGGCTCTAACTCCTCGTTAGCCTGTTTAACAGCCAAACAAACAAAACGGCTATCTCCCGCCACTAGAACTGGTCTCCCGCGACAGCACCCCCCGGCAGGCATCCCGGTCTGGGCCGTTCCGGGTCGCCTGTGGCATTCCCCCGTCTCGCCTTGCCGCCAAATTCCGCTACCGGCAGAACCTTGACGTCCCGCGCGAGCCTAGCAACAGCCTTCATTTGTCATTGGAGCGACTTCTCTTTTTGGACCCCAGGATCGAACCCTCGACCACAAAACTGTGAGCCAATCGCGCTAACCACTTTACCAACGCACTGCCATTTCCCTTCTAGTCATTTAAATTGCACATAAAACAATGTACGTTCCTTTGATTGGAAAAGGGTGAAAAAGCGGGATTTGTGCGGGTGGGGGCGGACATCTGGTGAAACCGGAGCACCACAGCTGTCGCTCGTCTCGCTCTCAAATGTTCCCTCTGCCGACGTACCACATGCCAACCGTGTCCGCTGCGTATTTGTCAAGTGGCGGGAGAGAAAGGGGGGAGGTGGGGAGGGAGGGGGGGGGAGGATGGGAGAGGGAGAGGGGGTGCGGGTGCTGGGTAGTGAGAGGGCCAGAAAATGACCTGTCGTTGGGTTTGCTGGGGGAGAGGGGCCACTTTGCGTCATCATCCTAATTGGATGCATTCTTGTTGATTAGCATTAGCATCACAATATTATCCAAATCATTTCAAGAGTTTTTGCCCTTTAAAAGTGGCGGAATGGCAAAAGAAAATTGCACACATTGTCATGTATTTTCACTCTTAAATTTGGAGTTGGCGGTCCAGTGGTGGAGTGGTTAGCTCGTGGGGCTCACAGTTCCAGGGTCGAGGGTTTGATCTCAGGGTCCAAAAAGAGAAGTCGCTCGGTGTGTGGAGTTTTGATGTTGTCCGTGAGGTTGCGTGGGTTTTCTGCTGATGCCTCGGTTTCCTCATATATCGCAAAAACATGCATGCTACGCTAATTGGATGCTAACTTGGCAGCTGGTTTCGTCCCACATGCCAAAAAACATGCATGCTAGGCTAATGGGATGCTAACTTGTCCGGTTTCCTCCCACATCCCCAAAACCATGCATGCTAGGCTAATAGGATGCTAACTTGTCCCTAGCTATGAGCCATTGGTCGTTCATCTAGGCTAGGCTAGCCGGTTGAATACTCTAAAAATTTCCCCTATCTATGATTAGTTGTTTGTCTCCTTGTGCCCTGCGATTGGCCGGTCGCCTACCTCGTGCCTGAAGTCTGCTGGGATAGGCTCTGGCACCCTCTGCGACCCTTGTGAGAATAAAGCGGTTCAGAAAAGGAATTAATTAATTAATTTGGAGTATGGCGCTCAAGGAATAACATTGCAAAATACAGATTGTTTTCTTACTATCAAAAATAAGGGGAAAAATGAATTTTAAGAAGTGAGCTTCAGCTTTTGTCACGTGCAACGTGATTTCCGGACTGGCGTTATATTTGGACAACTGCGATCTATTCTCTCGTTGTTTTGATAAGTGCGAGGGCGCGTTGTTGTGAAAAGCTCACGCTCGATGAAAGATGGCGTTCTTTTCTTTACGCGATGAATGTGTGTGTGTGTGTGTGTGTGTGTGTGTGTGTGTGTGTATATAGTGTTTCTCACCAGTTAAAAATGTGGCAGACCAAGAACAAAACAAAAAAACACTGCCCAGTTCACTTTCAGTTTTTTTGCCTTACGCCGATTTAGATATGTTGGAGGGGTTTCGGGATTAAAGTTAAGGGGGGGAATCTTGAGGATTTGGGTTTGAGGGCTACGGGTGAGTTTACGGGTGAGTTTATGGGGGAGTTTATAGGGGGGTTTGAGGAGAGGAATTGGATTAGATCACCGGTGTCCAAGTTTTTTTTAAATCTAGAAACATCAAGTGATGCTAATTTGAAATCCCCGAAATGTTTCATATCTCATCTCATCTTCTTCCACTTCTCAAATGTTTAACATATTCACTGCTCGTCATCACAAAGGGGGTGCCGGAGCCTATCGCGGCCAACAACGGGGAAAAGGCCCTGAATTGGTAGCCAACCAATCACAAAGCATAACAAGACAAACCACTGTTCGTGCGCAATTTAGACTGCTAAATTAGCTTAGCATGCATGTTTTTGGGATGTGGGTGGAAACCGGAGTACCCGGGGAAAACCTACATACATTCCAGGACCCACTGGGATCGAGCCCTCGACCCCTGAACTGCAAGGCGGACGTTCTAACCACTCTTCCACCTCATATAATGTAGTAAATTATAAATATTTAGTTTCAAGTATGGACTCATTGGCTGCCATTGACAATGATAGACGTCCAATCCGGTTCATTCCAGTTTATATAGATTTATTGATTGTAAGTGTCAATGTAATATTTTTTAAAATGGCGGCTAGTAAGTTCACAAAATAAACTAGTCCGGCCCACACGTGATCTCGTTGTGGAAATAAATGCGGCCAGCGAACCAAAACGGAGTTCGATACCCAACCTGGTTATTTTTTTTCAGGTCTGATTCAGAGATGTGGTGGATAAGTTTCAAATTTGGAAAAAATTCAAAGGTAGTACAAAAGTACACATGCGTGAGAGAGAGAAAAAAAGAAAAAAGAAAAAAAAGAAGCTTGGCACTGTTGTTTTCCTCGCTTTTGTGTGTGTTGCAACACTTTCTGGGTGACTGGGAAAGTCGGGGTGGGGCGGAGCCTAAAGGGGCGGAGCCTCAAGGAGCAATTTGGCCTGGCTGGAGATTACACGGAAAAAGTGACTGATGGTGATGATGATGATGATGATGACACATTCACAACATTTTACGCCCTTCACACACACAAGAAAAATAACAGGTGGGAATTATCAAGTAGGCCAAGTGTTCATTTTGTCTTTCTCGTTGGTTTTCACCTCAAAAAAATTGGTCCCATTGTGGATTGGTTCCCCCCAAAAAAGCCCTGTTTGTTTAATAATCACATTTCATGCCAAAAAAGCATAACATTTACATGAAAAATGGTTTACAAACAAGATATTCAAATCGTTTCACAGCATCAAAATGTTGATTTGATCATTAGATTAGATTAGATTAATACAGGGGTGTCAAACTCGGGTTGGTTAACGTCAACTCCATTTCATGTGGGCCGGACCATTTTAGATATAATATTTAGATTTTTTTTTTAATAAATGGATTAAAAGAACTGGATTAAAAGACTTTAATATTCCGTTTTTTATAGATCTAAAACAATGTTTATTTGAGATTTTTAAAATATATTTTTAGATTTTACAAAATTATTTTTGACCTAAAAAGACAGAAAAAATTGATTAAAAAAATTCAATTATTGATTTAAAAGGGGGAAAATCAGGAAATTTAATATACATCGATACTCTTCATTTTTATTTGAAATGTTAATTTTAAAACAGAAAGTCGGCACTCATTGGATTAAAAGAACTGTATCAAAAGCCCTAAATAGTCGTTTTTTTATAGATCTAAAGCAATGTTTATTTGAGCTTTTTTTCTGAGTAATGGAAAATTTCTTTTAATCATGTTTTTCATTTCAAATGGAAACTAAATATATTTTTTAATGATGTTCAATATTAAAGTGGAAAACAGAAAATATCTATATATTTATTTTTAGATCTTACAAAATGCGCTTTGAACTAAAACCACAAAAGAAATAAAAATGGATTAAAAAATGACAATTATTGATTTAAAAGGGGGAAAATCAGGAAATATAATATACATCTATACTCTTCATTTGAATTTGATCCTAAAACAGAAAGTTGGCACTCATCATTTACTTTCCCGGGCCGCACAAAATGATGTGGCGGGCCAGATTTGGCCCCTGGGCCGCCACTTTGACACCTGTGGATTAGTACTTAATTTCCTTGGTTGCAGTAGCAAAACAGACACAGAAGACATTGTAGACCTAGATATTTTTTTTTTAAACATACAATGGTACTCTGACCTCTGACCTCAGAAACTTTCCTTAACAGAGCGAAAAGGCAGTACAGTAATCCCTCGATTATCGCGGCTTCACGACATTGCAGGTTTTTTTTTCCTGGGGGAATTTTTTTGGGGTTAATTACATTTTTTTGGGGGGGGGGGGGGGGGGTAAATTCATAAAAATGCCAAAATCTCTGTTGCTACTAGGACTCAAGTTGATAATAAAATAATCATGACGTTGAAACCCCTGAAAAATGTCCAAAGAAAATTTTAAGAATGTCCTGAAAGTAAAAAAAATCCTGCAAAAAACTAAGAAAAACACAAACCATAAAAAAACGTGAAACCTAAAAAACACAAAAATCACTCACAAACTGGCCCCAAAAAAGACCTACAAAAATTCGATACCCAATTACAGTAATCCCTCGATTATCGCAGTTAATGTAGACCAGACATGGCCGCAATAATCAAAAAATGGGGTTACCCCATTAAAAAAAGAAGTAATAATTAATAAATACATTTAAAAAAATAAAATATACATATTTATATATTTTTTTATTTATTTAAATTATTTATTAATTATTACTTCTTTTTTTATAGATCTAAAACTATTTGTATTTTAGCTTTTTTATATATATATTTTTTAGATTGTACAAAATGATTTTTGAACTAAAAACACAGAAAAAAATGATTTATTAAAAATTATTAAAAAATTACAATTATTGATGTACATGCATGCATATGGTGGGTCTTAACACTCAGCCATTTGTTTTGTTAAAGATACTTGATAAAAATCGCCGCTGATATTTGCCATCCTCCCTTTGTCGTCGTAGATTGGACGTCCATCGCCGTCAATGGAAAAACTCACCATAATTTTTTTTTTGACCTACACAGAAAATTACGACTTCCAGCCTACCTAGTAAAAACGGATTGGACATCTATCAACACCCCAAGAAACTCTCCACTACTGCCGGCCGGGTCTCCCCATTGAAATGGATTGGACATCCGACAAATCCCAACTTTCCCGGAACCAAGAACCACACGTAAGTTTACAGTATTCAACCAGCTAGCCTAATGATATAATGCACATGTGTCAAAGTGGCGGGCCGGGGGCCAAATCTGGCCGGCCGCATCATTTTGTGTGGCCCGGGAAAGTCAATGATGAGTGCCGACTTTCTGTTTTAGGATCAAATTCAAATGAAGAGTATAGATGTATATTAAATTTCCTGATTTTCCCCCCTTATAAATAAAATATTGTATTTTTTTAATCATTTTTTTCTGTGTTTTTAGTTCAAAAATCATTTTGTGAAATCTAAAAATACACATAAAAAAGCCAAAATAAACATTGTTTTAGATCTATAAAAAAACGGAATATTGAGGGCTTTTAATCCAGTTCTTTTAATCCATTTATAAAAAAAATATATCTAAATATTATATCTAAAATGGTCCCGCTCACGTGAAATCGAGTTGACGTTAACCAACCCGGGTCTGACACCCTTGATATAATGACAATAAAAGCATTCAATTCAATGTTTTTGGGATGTGGGAGGAAACCGGAATACCCAGAAAAAACCCAAGCAAGCCCAGGGAGAACATGCAAACAGTGGGAATCGAACCCTCGACCCCAAGACTGGAAAAATTCAATATAAATCCTTAGTCATCATAAATTATGGCTAATTAAGTCCAACTTTCACATATTTACCCACGCTTTAGCCGCGGTTTTTCGGCATCGGACCGACGCAACCGTTGGCTTCGGCGACCGTTCTCCGGTCTCGGCCGCGGATTGACGGGTGACGTTACGCCTCGGGAAGCCGGCCGGCTCGACCTGACATTCCGCCGCGGGATCGTCTTTCGCGTGCGCTCGTAGCCATGTCAATTCTCTAAAGCCCGCCAATTAGTGGCTTGACATCACCCGGCGGGCATGAGGGGGCGTGGCCTCAGCGCAACTAAACACCCGCGAAATATAAACAACAGTCGTCAAGGTCATGACAGAATTGCTGATTGGGCGGGAACAAAAGGCATTTTTATTTACAGGCTTAACTCGAAGGTTTGGGACGTTATTTTGTCGTCATTGTTCGAGCCGCGACGTTACGTAAATTATATTTTTATATGTTTTTAATAGTTATGAGTCTTGATAGTTGCTTTTGTTCAGGTTCTATCATTTAAATAGTGTGTAAAAATATGTGAAAGTTGGACTTAATTAGCCATCATTTATGTTGACTAAGGAATTATATAAAAAAATTTCAGTCTTGGGGTCGAGGGTTTGATTCCCACTGTTTGCATGTTCTCCCTGGGCTTGCTTGGGTTTTTTCTGGGTATTCTGGTTTCCTCCCACATCCCAAAAACATTGAATTGAATGCTTTTATTGTCATTATATCAAGGGTGTCAGACCATTTTAGATACAATATTTAGATTTTTTTATTTATAAATGGATTCAAAGAACTGGATTAATATCCCTGAATATACCGTTTTTTATAGATCTAAAACAATGTTTATTTTAGCATTTTTTTAAATATATTTTTAGATTTTACAAAATGATTTTTGAACTAAAAACACAGAAAAATTGATTAAAAAATGACAATTATTGATTTAAAAGGGGGAAAATCAGGAAATATAATAGACATCTAGACTCTTCATTTTAATTTGATCCTAAAAAAGAAAGTCGGCACTCATGATTTACTTTCCCGGGCCGCACAAAATGATGCGGCGGGCCAGATTTGGCCCCCGGGCCGCCACTTTGACACATGTGCATTATATCATTAGGCTAGCTGGTTGAATACTCTAAATTTCCCCTATCTCTGATTGGTTGTTTGTCTCATTGTGCCCTGCGATTGGCTTCCCACCGATTCAGGCTGTCATTGTTAGCTGGGATAGCCTCCAGCACCCCCCCCGCGACCCAGTTCTGTAGTCAAGGGTTCGATTCCCAGGTGACTCCTCACTGTGTGGAGTTTGCATGTTCTCCCTGGGCTTGCGTGGGTTTTGTCCGGCTGCTCCTCCCACATCTCAACAACATTCAATTGCTTTTATTGTCATTATATCATTACATCATGCGTGCTAGGCTAGGCTAGCTGGTTGAATACTCTTCTCCCGGGGCTTGTGTGGGTTTTCTCCGGGTACTCAATTTTCCTCCCACATTCCTAAAACATCCATGCTAGGCTAATGAAGCGGTTCAGAAATGGAAACAAATGAATATGTAGTTGGAGTTTGGAATCAATTTCTTAACAATAAACCGTAGCTTTTGCGATGGTAAATTTAGGACAACCCGCACATCCATCTCCTCGCCCCGGGGAATAATTCCCTTTCTCCCCAAGTGTGTCCCGCAACACGGACAGCATGTTTTATTTTTAAAGGACCTATCCGGTGACAAAGAGTACTTGAACTCAGATTCCAAAGGGGCCTAGCGCAAGCTCATGCGCCGCGGCTAACGTGTCGACATCTCCTCGTCGAGAAATGCTTTTTAACAGGCCCCGCCCCCATTTTTCCCGGGCTATTGCCCGGATACCGCCGGCCGTCGCCGGGCCAAAACACCGCTCCGCGACTTTTACGTCATGCGCTATCTTTCCCGGGGTTTCCGACGTGGAACGATCGGGTTACCGCGCAGAAGTGCTGAAGCAGGTCGCGGCGGCGGCGGCCAGCTGCTCACCCCGCGCCGCGTAAACTTTCGTGGCCCTTGTCCCAATTCTCCACCGTCCCCGTTCAGATTAGGGGATTACCGTATTTTCCCACATATATGCTGTATTTGTAACAAAAAAATGATGACTGAATCGAGGGTACGGCTTATATGCGCATAAATTAGACTTGACATGCACGAAACTGCAAGTTGACAACGCCATGACTTCAAGATGCCATGGCGCCCTGACGCTATGACTTCAAGACGCCATGACTTCAAGACGCCATGGCACCCTGACGCCATGATTTCAAGACGCCATGACGGCATGACGGCATGACGCCATGACGCCATGGCGCCCTGACGTCATGACTTCAAGACGCCATGACTGCATGACGCCATGGTGCCCTGACTTCAAGACGCCATGGCGCCCTGACGTCATGACGCAAGATAATTTGGCCAATACGGTCATTTATTTCAAAATAGAGAAAATATAAACAGATAAAATGCTAAACAAAATTTATGTTGATGTCTATGAATGAAATTCAAGAAAAAAAAAAAAAACGTATTTTCCATAAAACGTAAAAAATTAACTTACTTGTGCCAGCCATTGCTTGCTCAAGGTGCCACCATCTTAGCTAGGGATGACTAATTAGACCGCTATGGACACACTTCCTGGTTGTACTGCTCACATGACTTCCTTTTTGAATTTGTCTACTTATAGGAAACGCCGTTTCGGAATGTGCAATCCAGCAATCGATTTAAAAAGTATCTCAGAAAATATATTTTTTAAAGATTTTCCCTTCAAAGTAACACATTTGTACTCCCTATTAAAACCATGAATATGGGGGTGAAAATTGCGAATCAGGGGGCGGCTTATACGAGAGAAATTGTCAAATTCAACCATTTTAAGGCATTTTTAAGGGTACAGCTTATTCACAGAGGCGGCCAATATGCGAGAAAATACGGTAAGCGGGAAGAGAACATTTGAAAGTGTTTTTTGCTGTTTTTGAGTAGCGTATTGTTCCGATCTTGGAACTGGTTGAGTGACCCATCCCAACGGTTCCACTCGTGTTCCTTGCATTTGGCAGCGGCTGAAGGAAATTGAAGATTGTGTTAACCCTGAAAAAACAATCGGTGTCTTTGGAAAGAGAAAGGACGCAGGGAAAAAAACAAAACAAATCCAGTTGGACTTGTTTGAGAAGAATCACTTTTTTAGTTTACAGTTTGATGTTTTTCTTTCGTTTGCACGACGCTGTCTTTATGGGTGGCCTTTCTCAGGGTAGCATTTATGCTAGTACAAAAATAATAATTCCAATCGGGTGTTTTGGGGTCCAAATAAATAGAAATGTTTACGTATTAGAATAAAAACTATTATTTTCTACTCTTTTAGATGATTGGACGCTTGATCCCGAGTGTCACCGCGCCGAACATAAACGTTTTGTGTCAAAATGAGATTTGGGATTGTGGAAATCTTAGTTTGAATGGCAAGATTTAGAAAGAGATTTGAGCGGGATTTGGGTTTGGAAATGATGTTGAGATTTTAGCGAGATTTTTTTGGTGTGTTTTCAGAGAGATTTTTTCATATTAATGGGGATGAGATTTTAGAAGGATTTTGTTGAATAGTAAAGATTTCACTTGGGATTTTTTCAATAGTATATATTGGAGATTTGTTTGCAAGGAAATATTAGTCTGAGATTTAAGCAGGATTTTGTTGTGACAATGAAGACATTGAGATTTTTTGGGGGAGATTTCCATTGAATTGTTTTTTTATATTAACAATGCTAAGATTTAAAAAAAAAAAAGTTTTGATATGATTAACAAAAGATTGAGATTTTAACAGGATTTTGCGTCAATAACAAAGCTAACATTTTTATCAAAACTAATTTTGAAGCTTTATTTACATTTTTTTTCATAATATCGAATAGAATTAAAATGGATTTGATTAATTGAATGAAAAATTTCAGATATTTAAAAATAATAATAATTTCAGGGTAGATTATGATCAAATTTAACTATGAGAGTTTACTAGAACATTGCTAAGATTTCAACTGCAATTGTTTAATACATAAAGAATTTTTTCATTTTTTACCTATAACTTTTATATCCGACATACGTACGAATAACATACTTTCCGCATAACATACTTTCCGCATAACATACTTTCCGCATAACATATTTCCGCATAATTTAGAAAAATACCGCACAAATTTCATGCACGTATTTTATCTCCGACCTCATTAACCGCTCAAATAGCCACCATTGTTGCGCTTAGCCTAGCTTTTTGCACCGTCCCAGTGAGGGTATCGCGCCCACCGGGCGGGTTTGGGCAAACAATGCCGGGTTGCCGGGCAGTTTGACCGTATAGATTGCACACTTTCACCCCCGTGTCAAACTTCTGACTCATGTGGATTTCCCCCGCATTAGTCACCCGGCGCAATATACCCACACACAGACATCCTCAAGTATGTCCATATAGCCAACACACACTTACACAGTGTGAGAGTTATGCGCCACGCTGACTGACAGCCGGCGGTTCGTTTCCGGCAGCTGCCGGGCCGAACGCTAGTACGAAAAATATGCGGCCATGGCTTCCAGGACGACGGCGGCGGGACAATTAACGACGAGGATTAAGACATTTAACGCCCGTTAAGGCCTATTTTGCGAGGGTGGGCGTCGCCGATTTCCTACCCGCGTTGCGCGATGACAGCATGACGTAGCCGTCAAGTCGTAAACGCAAATGAAGTCATCGAGGGCCCAGCGACCGGCCTTGGCGTAATTAATGATGTAAGGGTGTCGTGTGTCGACCCTCGTAAAAATATCTCGTTTAATGGGGTCGCTTTGTCCCGGCGGTAAAAGGTGCATTAACAGGATTTTGTTGGGTAAATTGCGTAATGCGGGGATATTAGGGGGATTTTGGGAGGATTGGGGGGCAATGTGTAGGGTAAGACTTTGATTTTGACAGTGTTGCTAGCTTTTCGACAGTTTAAAAACAATGAAAAAATAGATTAAGACATTCTAAAGAGGCAGATTTGATGAGATCTTGATGAGATTTTGACTGATTTCTGGAAAGAAAATACTGAGATTTTAACAAGATTTTTGTCGTGTAATTCTGGAATTTATAGAATTTTGGGGGGTTTCAATCAGGTCATTCTAAAGATAATATTGTAGAATTGGGGGGATTTTGATGAGATTTTGACAGGATTTTGACATTTCTGCATAAATACTTATATTTGAGCAAGATTTTCATCATGTAATTCAGGACTTTCTACAATTTTTGGGTTTAGATCAGGTAATTCTAGAGATAATATTGTATAATGTGAAGATTTTGCTGAGATTTTGACATTTCTGCAAAAATACCAATATTTGAACAGGATTTTAATTATGTAATTCTGGACTTTCTACAATTTTTGGAATTAGCTCAGGTAATTCTAGAGATAATATTGTAGAATGCGCAGATTTTGCTGGGATTTTAACAGGATTTTGACATTTCTGCAAAAATACTGTTATTTTAACAAGATTTTAATCAGGTAATTCCGGACTTTCTACAATTTGTGGGTTTAGCTCAGGTCATTCTAAAGATAATATTGTATAATGATAAGATTTTGACATATTTGCAAAAATACTAATATTTGAACAAAAACTTCAACCACATATTTCCAGACTTTCTAATATTTGCCGTATTCATTCATTTTCTGAACCGCATATCTTCACAAGAGTCGTGGGGGGTGCTGGAGTCTATCCCAGCTGACTTCAGGTCTGAGGTGGGGAATAGCCTGAATCTTTGGGCAGCCAATCGCAGGGCACAACGAGACAAACAACCAATCCCTCATAGTTAGCAACAACTTAGCATCCAATTAGCCTAGCATGCATGTCTTTGGAATGTGGGAGGAAACCGGAGTACCCGGAGAAAACCCACACAGGAGAGAACATACAAACTCCACACAGGTGGACCAACCTGGATTTGAACCCAGGTCCCCCACTGCGAGACCGGCCCGCTAACCACTTCCCCACCGAACCGCCCCCAATAGCCTTACCCGAAGACAAAAAGTCGAGGAAGCATCTTGGAAGCTGGGCTTGTGTTCCCTGGATACAGAGCATCTATTTATTAGCGTGACCCCGGTCGGCCGGTTGGCCGGTCGGCCATCTTTTTTTATTTTAGCGCTGTGATTCACCTGCTGCACCTCTAAGTTTACATTCGCATGCCGAGACGCCGCACCATAATGCGTCCCCAAAAGAATGCTCGTTACTCAAACAACTCGTACCTGTCCTTCTTAAGCCCCGCTGCACTCATGCAGCGTCAACTAAGGCGGGGCTGTCAACCTCGGTTTGGTTGGCGGCCCAATTCCGTCTCACGTGGGCCGGACTACTTTATTTTTGGCCCAAAAAGTCACTTCCTGGCCGCCATTGACGGCGCTAGACGTCTAATCCATTTTGACACGGAAGGGTGAACGTTCATTAATTTTTTATAAGATCCTATCATTCATTTTTTGAACCGCTTATCCTCACAGGGGGTGCTGGAGCCTATCCCGTCTAGCGGGGGACACCCTGAATTGGTGGCCATCCAATCACAGCACACAAGAAAACAAACAAGCAATCTCGGGACAATTTAGAGTTTTCAATTAGCCTAGCGTGCATGTTTTTGGGATGTGGGAGGAAACCGGAGTACCCGGAGAAAACCCGCGCATGCCCAGAAAAAAAATGCAAATGCAACACAGTGAGGACCCACCTGGGATCGAACCTCCAACCTTCGTAATGCGAGGCAGACGCGCTAACCACTTATATATGTTTAGCATATTCATTCATTTATTTTCTGTACCGCTTAGCCTCACAAGGGACGTTGGGGGTGCTGGAGTCAATCCAGGTGGGTTACAACCTGAATCTGTGGGCAGCCAATTGCAAGGCACATGGAGACAAACAACCAATCTAGGGACAATTTAGAGTGTTTAGCATTATTTACTGGGGGAGGGATACAGTAATCCCTCGAATATCGCGGCTTCACGACATCGCAGATTTTTTCTGGGGAAATATTTTTTTCAATGACATTTTTTTAGTAGTTCATAAAAATGTGAAAATCCGCAGGTAAGCCACTCCCCCGTCCTCCACTTGCTACTGGAACTCAGCATTTAAGTTATATATATATATATATATATATATATATATATATATATATATATATATATATATATATATATATATATATATATATATATTTAAATAGTGGTGACCCTACTTTGCTGTTTTTTGTTTATCGTGGCCATGTCTGGTTTACATTAACCGCGATAATCGAGGGATTACTGTACTTAGAAATGCAAAGAATAATTTTAATTAATAATTTTATGTTTATTTTATTTTTGAATAGGGGTAACTCTACTTTGCGTTTTTTTGTTTATTTTTATTTACATTTCATAAAATTTTGAAAATCCACGCTGAAACACGCAAGCGGAAGCCACTCCCCCTGTCGTCCGCTTGCTACTAGAACTTAGCACTGAAGTAAAAAAAAAAAAATTCATTATTATTATTATTATTATTATTTTTAATAGGGGTGACCCTACTTTGCTGTTTTCCGTTTATCACAGCCATGTTTGGTCTACATCACGGCCCGCGAACCAACCCGAGTTTGACACCCTTGCTCTAAACCACAGGTGTCCAAGTGGCGGCCCGGGGGCCAAATATGGCCCGCCACATCATTTTGTGTGGCCCGTGAAAGTAAATGATGAGTAGCGACTTTCTGTTTTAGGATCAAATTAAAATGAAGAGTATAGATGTATATTACATTTCCTGATTTTCCCCCTTTTAAATCAATAATTGTCATTTTTAATCCATTTTTTCTGTTTTTAGTTCAAAAATCATTTTATAAAATCTAAAAATATATAAAAGAAGCTAAAATAAACATTGTTTTAGATCTATAAAAAACGGAATATTCAGGGCTTTTAATCCACTTCTTTTAATCCATTTATAAATAAAAATCTAAATATTATATCTAAAATGGCCCGGCCCACGCGAACCAACCCGAGTCTGACACCCCTGCTCTACATTAACCGCAATAATCAAGGGATTACTGTACACCCATTAACCAGAAAGACAGGAAAAAATAGGGTACGTCACCCCATTTAAAATGCACGACGCCATCGACAAATTGACAAATCAGGCCTTCGAACCCGACAAACGACACAACGACCCCGCGCTAAAAGCCACTGTGTGCGTCTGTCGGGGCAACGGGGTCAACTTGGCATGACATGAATATCCCAGCAACTGCGCCTTTGCCAGCAAAATGCGGCGATTGGTCGCGCCGGTTTATCAAACCCCTCCCTTGGGTGAAGCCAAAATACCTCAATTGAAAACAGGTCTCACTCACATCACTCTCGGCCTCAGCGCAGCGCATCGCAGCACCCCCGGGCACTTTATTAATGCCCGCCATTTCTATTAATAGCCATATTTCCCAGCCGGTTTTCACGTCGTCTTGATGCGGCACTCAAACTTTTTCTGACTTTGGTCCGATTGGCGTGACAACATGAATTCGCCCCACGCGGCCGTGCAGTGCTACCCCGACTTTGCCTTTCACCGGTAAGTGAGCGCCACACGTGCTAACGCGGCTAACGGATTTTGAGTGGGGATGGTAGCGGAGGTGGTTGGGAATCCCCCTTTTACAAAAAGCGCCCGGCGACAGTTGGTCGGGTCCGACCGACGCAGCTGAAGAGTCGGCATTTGTCGGGGGTCGTCAAAGGGCCTGTCGTCGGCCCGCTTGGTTTTCGTGCTCGTAGCTGATTGGCTAATGGCTAATTGAATTGATTTGAATTGAATTGAATGCTTTTATGGTCGTTATTCAAGTGGAATGAGTTTTAAAGCGTCACCACCAAGTGCACAAATAATGACAACAAACAAACAAACAATTGAATATTCAATAAATAATAACCATAAAAAATAAATAATGAATAAATACTAACAATAAATTATAAATCAGCAAAGAATAAGTCATAAATAAAAAATAAGTAGTCACAACATAAATAGGAAAGTCCACAAATAACAACAACAAAAAACAAACAATTGAATATTCAATAAATAATAATAATAAAAAATAAATAATGAATAAATACTAACAATAAATTATAAATCAGCAATGAATAAGTCATAAATAAAAAATAAGTAGTCACAACATAAATAGGAAAGTCCACAAATAACAACAACAAACAAACAAACAATTGAATATTCAATAAATAATAATAATAAATTATCAAGAAATACTAACAATAAATGAATCAGTCATAAATAATAAATAAGTAGTCAGGTAATAAGTGGTCAGAACATAAATAGGAAAGTGTACAAATAACAACAACAAACAAACAATTGAATATTCAATAATTAATAACAATAAAAATAAAGAATCAGGAAATACTAACAATAAATGAATCAGTCATAAATAATAAATAAGTAGTAAGGTAATAAGTGGTCACAACATAAATAGGAAAGTGTACAAATAACAACAACAAACAAACAAACAATTGAATATTCAATAAATAAGAACAATGAAAAATTAATAATCAAGAAATATTAAAATTAAATGATACATCTTCAATGAATAAGTCATAAATAATAAATAAGTAGTCACGTACTAAGTTGTCTCAACATAAATAGGAAAGTGTACAAATAACAACAAACAAAAACAATTGAACATTCAATAAATAATAATAATAAAAAATAAATAATCAAGAAATACTAACAATAAATGAATAAGTCGTAAATAATAAATAAGTAGTCACGTAATAAGTTGTCTCAACATAACTAGGAAAGTGTACAAATAACAACAACAAACATATGAACGTATAAATAATCAATGAATAATAATAATTGATAAATAAATAAAGAAGTAGTCAAATAATAAATAAGTACTGATTTATAGATTATTTATTTATTGTTATTATTCATTGATTGCTTATATGTTCGTTTTTTTCTTTGTTGTTATTTGTGCACTTCTCAACTTATTTACGTTGTTGACTACTTATTTATTTATAATTGATTATTTATTAGTATTTATGGATTATTTATTTGTCCGTTTTTTGTTGTTGTTATTTGTGCACTTCTCTACTTATTTATGTTGTTGACAGCTACTTATTTATTATTTATAGATTGATTATTTACATTCATTGTTATTATTTATTGCTAATTTATTTCTCTGTTTGTTTGTTGTTGTTATTTATGCACTTTGTGGTAAAGATTTCCATTTCATCATATTTATATAATGACAATAAAAGCATTCAGTTTAATTCAAAAGTAGTCATCAACATAGATAAGTAGTCAACGTAGATAAGCAGTCAACATTAATAAGCGGTCACATAAATAAGTAGGCACAAAAAGGCTAAAGTGGTTAGCATAAGTCTTGATTAGGTGCAGAAATCCAGTTGTTTGTCTTGGCTGTTATGGCACGGTGGTGAGAAATGACCAATCGCGTAAGGCTTGACAATTGGATTGAAGTTCTGGCGATTCCGTTCAAGTGAGATATGTATTTTGAAAATAATATCACCATTTTAGAAAGAGATTTTATGACCACAAGGGGCAAAAGTGAACCCGTTTTCTTGGCGGACTAGACTAGATTTGACTTTAAACTGTTTCCATTGAGGAGTCAGTGCGGGTGAAACCTGCGGCTTTCTTTTGTTTGGCCAGCGTGTCGTCCTTTTTTTTTAGGGGTGCCGTGACGCAGTTTCTTTGAACAAGTGATTCATACGGACACTGGAGAAGCCGAGAGAACTCTGTTTGTTTTGATTGCGTTTTCATCGGCCGCCGTCGGCAGACAATGGGCCGACCCTGTTTTTAGGTTCGACCTCTGAACCCGACCCCCGTCTGGAGGTCTTTAAGTGGTGGCCGGACAGCCTTCGCCTCGGGCCGGCCCAGGAAACCGGACACCCGTCGACAGACAAACAAAAGACGTCCGTCACTTGACTCTCTCTCCGACCGTTTCCGACGCTTCAAAAATGAGGCCAATTCTCGTCAATTAGAGGCGGAGCTTTGGCCATTTTCAAGATGAAGCCCCCGCAGCTAGGTTTACTCGGCGGCGGGAAATTCGGTGGGCGGGTCTGCCTAAAAAAGTCTTAAGGAGTTGTGCTGGAAAGATTACAGGAAGTTGGAAATTTTGGTTTGGATTGGCGAATGGGTCATAAATAACCTTGTTTTGACAATTTTGTTGCTGAAAACTTATCACGGTAATTGGTAGGGGGTCCATCATGAGTAAAGCTACAAAAAAGTCTTAAAAAGTTGTGCTGGAAAAACTACAGGAAGTTCGGAAATTTAGTTTGAATTGGCTAATGGGTAATAAATAACAGTTTTGACAATTTTGTTGCTGAAGGCAGTTTTGCTTATCACGGTTGAAATTGGTTGGGGGATTCATCATGAGTGAAGCCACAAAAAAGTCTTAAAAAGTTGTGCCGGAAAGATTGCAGGAAGTTTGGCATTTTGGTTTGAATTGCCGAATGGGTAATAAATCTTGTTTTGACAATTTTGCTGCGGAAGGGAGTTTTGCTTATCACGGTGAAAATTGGTTGGGGGATCCATCATGAGTGAAGCCACCAAAAAGTTGTGCTGGAAAGGCTACAGGAAGTTTGGAAATTTGGTTTGAATTGGCTAGTGGGTAATAAATAACATTGTTTTGACAATTTAGCCGCTGAAGGCAGTTTTGTTTATCACGGTGAAAATTGGTTGGGGGATCCATCATGAGTGAAGCTACAAAAAAGTCTAAAAAGTTGTGGTGGAAATATTATGGGAAGTTTGGAAATTTAGTTTGAATTGGCTAGTGGGTAATAAATCACCTTTTTTGACAATTTAGCCGCTAAAGGCAGTTTTGCTTATCACGGTGAAAATTGGTTGGGGGATCCATCATGAATAAAGCTACAAAAAAGTCTTAAAAGGTTGTGCTGGAAATATTACGGGAAGTTGGAAATTTGGTTTGAATTGGCAAATGGGTAATAAATCACCTTGTTTTGACAATTTAGCCGCTATAGGTAGTTTTGCTTATCACGGTGAAAATTGGTTGGGGGATCCATCATGGGTGAAGCCACCAAAAAGTATGAAAAAATGTTGTGCTGGAAAAATTACAGGAAGTTTGGAAATTTGGTTTTAATTGGCTAATGGGTAATAAATAACCTTGTTTTGACAATTTTGCTTATCACAGTGAAAATTGGTTGGGGAAGGCCATCATGAGTAAAGCTACAAAAAAATCTTTAAAAGTTGTGCTACAGGAAGTTGGAAATTTGGTTTGAATTAGCTCATGGGTAATAAATAACCTTGTTTTGACAATTTTGTCGCTGAAGGCAGTTTTGCTTATCACGGTAAAAATTGGTTGAGGGATCCATCATGAGTGAAGCCGCAAAAAAGTCTTATAAAGTTGTGCTGGATAGACTACAGGAAGTTGGTAATTCAGTTTGAATTGGCTAATGGGTAATAAATCTTATTTGTAAAAAGCCTGCCATTTAGAGTATCTTCCCAATGGATTCTGAGTGGCCAATGCTACCAATATTACAGCCATATATGTACTACAAAGATGATTACGACTAAATTCCATAGAATTGGTTGACATTTTTCAGTATTTCATATGAATCTATAAACAAATGTCTTCATGTCAATCATTGAAATGTTAAACTGGTCAACCAATCCAAGCCCAGAGGAGCACTAAGTGTTTTCCACATGTCCTAAAGGCTAATTGTATGTCATGTACTTTGACCTGGCAAAGGTCAGCAGGTTGAACCACACCTAAAACACCCTTAAAATGCACTCCACACCCTTCGTGATTGTTACCCTTTGCCGTTATTTATTTGCCCTTTGCTTGTATTTTCCTTAATTTACATTAAATAGTCATTAAATCAATATATTTACTGCACGGTGGCCCATTGGTTACTACGTCCGCCTCACAGTTCTAAGATCGACTGTTCAATCTTATGTTCGTACCTTCCTGTGTGGAGTTCTTTTGTGGGTTTTCTCCGGGTACTCCGGTTTCCTCCCACATCCCAAAACCATGCATGCTAGGCTAATTGTATGCTAAATTGTGGACTATGATTGGTTGTTTGTCTCCTTCTGCCATGCAATTGGATTCCCACCAATTCAGGGCGTCCCTCGTAGTTGGCTCCAGCACCCCCGTCACTCTTGCGGTATGGAAAATGAATGATTGAATATTTGATTGAATATTTACTGCAAGTAAATAATTTAGTGTAAATATTAATTCATTCATTCATTTTCTGAAACGCTTCTAATGGTGGTGGGGGTGCTGGAGCCAAGCTAACTATGGGGACCAGTAGGTGGAAGACACCCTGAATCGGTGGCTAACCAAATGCAGTCTACGAGGAGACAAACAACCAATCACTCAGCGCCAGGGACAATTTAGCATAGAGTTAGCTTAGCATGTAGCATGGATGAAAATCGGATGGATGTTTTTGGGACATGAGAAGAAATTGGAGTACCTGGAGAAAATCCATGCAAACCCAGGGAGAACATGCAAACCTAGGGAGAACATGCAAACTCCACACAGTGAGGACACAACCTGGAATCGAACCCTTGACCCCAGAACTGCGAGCCCGACGCTCTAACCCAGGGGTGTCAGACTCGGGTTGGTTCGCGGGCCGCATTAACGTCAACTTGATTTCACGTGGGCCGGACCATTTTAGATATAATATTTAGATTTTTTTATAAATGGATTAAAAGAACTGGATTAAAAGCCCTGAATATTCATTTATTTTTTATAGATCAGAAACTGTTTATTTGAGCTTGTTTTATATATTTTTAGATTTTACAAAATGATTTTTGAACTAAAAACACAGGAAAAATGGATTAAAAAATGACAATTATGGATTTAAAAGGGGGAAATCAGGAAATTTAATATACATCTATACTCTTCATTTTAATTTGATCTTAAAACAGAAAGTCGCCACTCATCATTTACTTTCCCGGGCCACACAAAATGATGCGGCGGGCCAGATTTGGCCCCCGGGCCGCCACTTTGACACATGTGCTCTAACCACTCATCCACCTAGTGTAAATATATAAATAGTATTTCCATTTTGCCTAGATGCACAAATCAAAATCACAGTTTTTTTTTTTTTTGAACGCTTCCATGTAAACCCAAATTGAATTCCGTGTAATAAGCGTGTTTGTTGACAACGCCAGGGGGGATTCCAGCGCTCCTCAAATAGTGCGCGGCGCTGAAGGAATTTGGGTGTCTGCTACTTGTCGGGGGGGCCGCGGGTTGTGGGGGGCCGGTGGGGGGGCCGGTGGTTCCGTATCTCTGGGGAGGGAAGCCAGCGTGCGCCACTTGAACGTCAACAATGGCGGCGCGAGCTGTGAAGCGGGTGTCAGTTTTCAGCCCACAATCGCCATTATGCGCACCACAAATATTCACAATGGCCGACCGGTTGGCCCATTGGCTGGGTGGGTGGCATCCGGGAAATCCTGGAAAGGCGCTCACGCGGGGGGCTTAGTATTGCTCTTTTTGGGGGGGGGGGGTTTGAAAGCCGATATGTCTGACTAAAGATGATTGCGTTTGATGGTGGTTCTGGTGTTTCACCCCCCTACAGACGGAGGGAGCCCTTCCTCGCCGCCGCCGCTGCCGCCGCCGCCTCGTCCCACGGACAGGCCTCGCCCACCGCCGAGGTTTTCGGCCAGGACGTCTTCAACCAGCTCTTTGATATGCTCGACCAGTGAGTGCCATCGAAACAGCACAGGGGCGGTCATAAATTGACGCCGTTTTAGCACAGGGTTGGCTAACTTGTTGTTGTTTTATGGCAGGGGATGGAGTAAAGAAATGCTGTATTTTGAGGACTATAAGTCACACCCGAATATTTTGAGGGTGTTTTTTTGGAGGAGTGATTTTTAAAAAAATGTACGTAGCTAAAACCAAGAACAAATATATTTTAAAGTATCGTATTTTAAATCGTGCCTGAATAGAAATACCGTATTTTTGGACTATAAGTCACACCCGAATATTTTGAGGGTTTTTTGGAGGAGTGATTTTTTTTATTTATTTACGTAGCTGAAACCAAGAACAAATATATTTTAAAGTATCATATTTTAAATCGTGCCTGAATAGAAATACCGTATTTTTGGACTATAAGTCACACCCGAATATTTTGAGGTTGTTGTTTTTTTAGGAGTGATTTATTTATTTATTTATTTACATAGCTGAACCCACGAACAAAAATTTGATTTTTTAGTATCATATTTGAAATCGCACCTGAATAGAATTACTGTATTTTTCGGACTATAAGTCGCACCCGAGTGTAAGACGTAAGCATCAAAGATTGCGCAATCAAGAGGAAATGAATAGTTTTTTATGAGTGATTTTTTTTTTTAATTTAGGTACCTGAAACCAAGAACAAATATTATATTTTTAAGTATTGTATTTTAAATCGCACCTGAATAGAAATACCGTATTTTGAGGACTGTAAGTCGCACTTGAATATTTTGAGGTTGTTGTTTTTTTGGAGGAGGGATTTTTTTTATTTACGTCGCTGAAACCAAGAACAAAAATTATATTTTTTGGTATCATATTTTAAATCATGCCTGAATAGAAATACCGTATTTGGACTATAGGCCGCACCCGAGTGTAAGACGTAACCATCAAAAATTGTGTAATGAAGATGACAAGCATATTTTGAGGTTGTTTTTTATGGGTAGTGATTTTTTTTTTCATTTACCTCGCAGAAACCAAGAACAAATATTGTATTATAAAGTATCGTATTTTAAATGGCACCTGAGAAGAATAGAAATACTGTATTTTTCAGACTACAAGCCGCACCCGAGTGTAAGACGTTCATTGATGTTGTCTTTTTTTTTTGTGCACCAGCTCGTCCATCCATTCGGTGTTTGGCGAGGTTCCGCCCCACGTCTCGGCCGGAAACACCATTCAAATCAGCATGGACTGCATCACCATGCACGAGAACGACGGCGCGCTAGCTGTGAGTAACGTTGCTTTTTTTAAGACAGATGCTCACCTAAAATGGCCGCCCCAAAACAAAAAGTTCCTCTCTTCAAATTAGACTTTTTGGTGTAATAATAAGTTGCTTTTTTATAGTAAGAACATTTAGTCAATCGTTAAATTGTGTCAGACCTTTTTGTTCATTTTCTGAACTGCGGGTCTCTGGGGGTGCTGGAGCCTATCCCAGCAAACTACGGGCACAAGGAGACAAATAACCAATCGCTCATAGCTAGGGGAAATTTAGAGTGTTCAACCAGCTAGCCTAGCCTAGCATGCATGTTTTTGTGTGTGGGAGGAAACTGGAGTACCCAGAGAAAAGCCACGCAAGCCCGGGGGGAACATGCAAACTCCACATAGTGACCCACCTGGCTTCTGTTTATTTTCTGATGACTTCCTGTCGATTCTAGGGCATTTCCAGGTGACTTCCTGTCGATTTGAGGGCATTTCCAGTGACTTCCTGTTGATTTTAGGGCATTTCCACGTGACTTCCTGTTGATTTTTGGGTGTTTACGTGTCACTTCCTTGTTGACTCATTGGCTGCCATTGATGGGCGCCATTTTGACCGGGAAAAAACTGAATTTCTGGTTTTACTTGGCAATGATGTCAAAATAAAAGCCTGCAATTTGAGTAGAATAAAACCCAGGTTGACAGCCTTGCTCGAGATGATCAATTTTCAACAATTTTCCATATCCTGACGAGCGACCGTGAAGTAGACGTCGTACGACGTTCTCGCCACAACGACGGAATTTCCCCAGGCCGGACTTTGATGCAGAACATCTTGGTGAGCGGCGTTATCAGCAGATGTCGTCTCGGAGGGTTCGCTCGCTGATAGCATCTCACGGTGCGCTTTGACCCCTGCGCATCCCCTCGGGGACGGTGGTGGGGGCGGAGCTTCATTGATGTCGCGGACGACATGCTTTCGAACGTTTCCTTTCCCTTTCCATGAAGATGCTTTTTCATTGATGGGGTTGCCAGGTCAAAATTTGGAAGTAAATATCAGTTTTGTGTTGCTGTTATCTTGTCCCAAACCCAATGCAAAGCAATCTGGCTTAATCCCAAATGGCTGACTTCCAGTACATTTTTGGGCATGAGTTTTTGAGACTTTTTTGTGGGTCTCGTCATGATCGACATGCCAACCAATTACCACGCAGCTCAGTCAAACTGGCTTTAGGGGCTGAATTTTTTTGTTACCTTGCCCTTTTTGCCCAATGCAAAACAATCTGGGCTAATCCAAAATGGCTGATTTCCTGTACATTTTTCGGCATGAGTTCTTGAGACTTTTTTGTGGGTCTCGTCATGATCGTCATGCCTACCAATTAGCATGCAGCTAAGTCAAACTGGCTTTAGGGGCTGATTTTTTTTGTTACCTTGTCCTTTGCCCAATGCCAAGCAATCTGGGATAATCCAAAATGGCTGACTTGCTGTACATTTTTCGGCATGAGTTTTTGAGACTTTTTTGTGGGTCTGCTTAGGATAGACATGCTTACCAATTAGCATGCAGCTAAGTCGCACTGGCTTTAAGGGCTGAATTTTTTTGTTACCAACACAAACCAATGTAGCTGGGCCAATCCAAAATGGCGGACTTCCTTTGCTTTTGTGGGCGTGGCCACAAGAAAATACTTTGAAAAACCTGTCTCATTTTTTTGTCTAATATCTCATCTGTTTTAAAACAAGCTAAACTGACTCCAAAAAATCTAATTTCAGGAAGATCTATAACTTATTTACGACTATTTTGGGTCTTCCATCACTTTTTTTTATGGTAGGAAACCAAAAAAGGGACATTTTTGAAGCTGCATTTTTTCCCCCAGTTTTGACATTCAGAAAATATATTTGCAAAGCTCGCAGGAAGGCTGCAGGCTGGGAAACGTCGCAAATATAAATTTGCTTTGTGGAGCTGAGTGATGTCGCCTCCCCCAAGGAAGGGCCGTCCTCTCTGGGTGATTGACGACCCTGACCCGGCACCCACCCCTACTCACGCAAAATCTCGTACATCAGTGGCTGTGTCAAAGGTGTGGCCCACGGCCCGAAAGGGGTCCGAATCGGTCCGCTAGCGGGGTTGTTTTCATTTATACTCTACAACCAAAAGACAATTGTTGCGCTATTAAAAAAGCTCTTTTGAAAAATTGGTTTTTAACTAATAAAAGATTGACTTTACAAACAAAAATGCAATCATTTGTTTATTAGGCTCCAACATCTGTTTCTGGCTACCATAAAAAAATTCAACTCTCTACGTTGCACATTTTGGACAAACGTAGCGAGAGAATCTTAACATACACACACACACACACCCATAAATCACACTTTATAAGGATTATAGACAAGCAGAATCAAATGTTTTTATTTTTTTATTTTCCTTTCTGCATTCATATTTGTTCTTTGGACCCCTGCAGTCAAAATGGCATCTTCTATAGGTTAGCAATTTACCCAGAAATGCCCAGAAACTAACAGGAAATCACCCGCAAATGCCCAAAATCAGCAGGAAGTGATGCAAAATGAACTCATCGCCTGCCATTGACTACAATAGATGTCCAATTCCTTTCAACTGGCAGTGGATGCTCTTATTTCAGTGGTATTGACGACGCTAGACCATATTTACATTATATGTTCATTAATATTTATTGTCCCTTTATTAAATAAATCAAACTCAAGTTTTTGGGCCAAAAATGAAAATACAGTAATCCCTCAATTATCGCGGTTAATGTCGACCAGACATGGCCACGATAAAAGAAAAAATGCAAAAGTAGGGTCACCCCTATTAAAATAATTATGATAATAATATTTTTTTTACTTCAGTTCTGAGTTCTAGTAGCAAGCGGAGGATGGGGGAGGGGCTTCCGCTTGCGAGTTTCAGCGTGGATTTTCACATTTTTATGAATTTACAAAAAAATCTGAAAAAAAATATTAAAAAAAATATTTATAAAAAAATGAAAAATAAAATGAAAAAAAGTATTAAAAAATATTTAAAACAAATATTTAATAAAATATTTAAAAAAATATTTAAACAAAATATTTAAAAAAATATTTAAAAAAATATTTAAAAAAATATTTAAAACAAATATATTTAAAACAAAATTTCCCCCCAAAAAATCCACGATGTAGTGAAACCGCGATATTCGAGGGATTACTGTAATCCAGCTCCCCATTAAATCTATCGTTGTTTTTTATGCCCCTCCCCCTGACCCAAACTAACTTGTAACATAGATTCCTCATTTGAATAATTCATCACTCTCTGCAGAGGATCAAGAATATCCACTTTCAATCATCTAAATTTTAGTACCATTGAGTTGAGTTAATATCTCACCACGGCTTCACTTTATTTTGACATTTTTTGGAAAAATATGCAGAGGGGACCCCCCGGCCCCCACCCCCACGACTGTAGCCACGCCCCCTACCACCTCTTTGAGGCCTGCCTGCGTTGAGTCATTAAATGGCAGCTCCCTGTTTAGTGCCCCGAAGGATCTTATTTGTATGGTGGAGGTTTTTTTTGGTGTGGTTTTTGTTGTTTTTTTTACGTTGAATCTGAAATTCCTCTTGGCCCCTCCCCCTCCAGTGGTTGCTGGAGGGCGACACTTTAACACGAGCGCTCCCATCTCTCATCGATCAGCGTCTCCCAACACACCCGCGTTAAGAGGATGCAAACAGAGGGTAGGATAACACCCGAGGAATGTGGCGGTCCCCGAAACGTTATATCCTGGCCCTTAAACAGCTGATTTTACAAAGCGATAAGGCGGGGGATCAGCTGGGTGGCGCAAAAAAAAGGCCGCGGCCACGCCCATTTTCGGGGGCTTCGGCCACACGAGGGGTTAGCGGTCGCGCGGCGTTAGCGGTTGTTGTACGGCGGGAGGGGGGAATTAGGGATTTTATTTTTGGACAGTTTTTGGTGGTTAAAAAAGGATAATATGTGGGAGAAATTAAGGAAATTCATGAGGTGTTAAGCTAATTGATCATTGTTTTGGTTAGCAACGCTAGCTAGCTATAGCAATGTGAGCGGTTAGTGCTGGGCTGGTGGGAGTTTCAAAGTGTTTGTTATGAGTACAAAATATTTGATGTTGGAGCATTCATTTTTAAAATATGTCACTAGTTTTTTTCGGAGGTGAGTTAATTTCTGTCGTTTATTTTTTTTAATGAAGTTAAATGTGAGGCATTTTTTGTAGATTTTTAAAATATGTCATTGAATGAATTTTGATTTGAAGTGAAAGTTTGGGAGGTGGGAGTTTATTTCTATAGTTTATTTTGAAAAAAATGAAGTGAAAAATGAGGCATTTTTTTGTAGATTTTTAAAATACATCGTTGAATGAATTTTAATCTTAAGTGAAAGTTTCAGAGGTGAGAGTTTATTTGTATCGTTTATTAAAAAAATGAAGTATTTATTTTGCAGATTTTAAAAATATGTTCGTTCAGTAAAAAATGAAGTGAAAAATGAAGCATTTATTTTGTTGAATTTTAAAATATGTCATTTAATGAATTTTGATATGGAGTGAAAGTTTCAGAGGTGAGTTTATTTCTATCGTTTATTTAAAAATGAAGTATTTATTTTGTAGATTTTTAAAATACGTTTGTTTAGTAAAAAATGAAGTGAAAAATAAGGCATTTATTTTGTAGATTTTTTAAAATACGGAATTGAATGGATTTTAATCTGAAGTGAAAGTTTCAGAGGTAAGAGTTTATTTCGATCGTTTTGTAAAAAATGAAGTGAAAAATGACGCATTTTAAAATATGTCATTGAAGGAATTTTAAGCTGAAGTGAAAGTTTCTGAGAGTAGAGTTTATTTCTGTTGTTTATTAAAATGTGTTAAAAATGAAAAATTTATTTTGTCAAAAATCGGGAAAGTGGGACCTGCAATCCGATTTTTTTTAGCGGGTTCAAAACTGCTAAAGTAGCGTCTTTATTTCTTATTTTCTTCTTGTTCCCGATTTGGTTAGGCGTGCACTTAGTCAGGTAGCTCCCAGGTAGACCCGACACCCCTCCCTTCCCGGGCACCCCCCCTTCCCCCAACCGCCTCCTTCTCGGTATATAAGAGGCCTCCCATGGATCCCGTGGGAGCTTCTTCTTTTTGGTTTGACCCGCCCGCCGCCCAGGTCGCCCAGCGAATCTCCCCAAAAAGAAAATTTGGCAATTTTGCAAGTTTTTTGTTGTTGTGCCGGGCGTCCCAGTCGAGATTTTTCGGGGGGAAATCCTGGAGCCGGTGGAGCAAACCGCAGCCGCCCTGCTCAATCTCAGCGCCAACATGTTGTACCTGGAGACGGGCACCAGTGCGCCCTATAGCGAGGTGAGCGCCAAGGGGAGGCGGAAAAAAGAAGGGTGTCCGAATGTTGGATTTGGTGGGATTGCATTTGATTGAAAGGGGTTTTGTTGGGGTGGTGGATTTGGTGGAAGGGTCGATAAATTGGATGGTTGGGAGATGGTGGAATGGGAACATCTGGATGAGAGGGGATTTAGTTTGGGAGTTTGGTTTTTGGAGTTTGGATGGGGGGGGTGAGGTTTTTGGGTTTAGTATTGGAGCGGGGCTTTAGTTTTTAAGATTTAGTTTTTGGGCTTGTGGGGTATTTGGGTTTAGTATTTGAGTGGGTCTTTAGTTTTTAAGTTTTGGTTTTTGGATGGGTGGGGGTGAGTTATTTTGGAGCGAGTCTTTAGTTTTTAAGATTTGGTTTTGGGAATTTTGGGGTGACGTATTTGGGTTTGCGTGCCTTTAGTCTGGAAGTTTGGTTTTTGGACTTGTGAGGTATTTGGGTTTAGTATTTGAGCGGGGCTTTAGTTTTTAAGATTTCGGTTTTGGACTTGTGGGTAGGTATTTGGGTTTAGTATTTGAGCGCGTCTTTAGTTTTTGAGATTTGGTTTCTGGATGGGTGGGTGAGGTATTTGGGTTTAGTATAGGAGCGAGTCTAGTTTTTAAGATTTGGTTTTTGGAATTGTGGGGTGACGTATTTGGGTTTAGTATAGGAGCGAGTCTTTAGTTTTTAAGATTTGGTTTTTGGACTTGTGGGGGAGGTATTTGGGTTTGCGTGCCCTTAGTTTGGAAATTTGGTTTTTGGACTTGTGAGGTATTTGGGTTTAGTATAGGAGCAAGTCTTTCGTTTTTAAGATTTGGTTTTTGGGCTTGTGGGGTATTTGGGTTTAGTATTTGAGCAAGTCTTTAGTTTTTAAGATTTGGTTTTTGGACTTGTGAGGTATTTTGGTTTAGTATTTGAGCGCGTCTTTAGTTTTTTAGATTTTGTTTTTGGATGGGTGGGTGAGGTATTTGGGTTTGGTATAGGAGTGAGTCTTTAGTTTTTAAGATTTGGTTTTTGGACTTGTGAGGGAGGTATTTGGGTTTGCGTGCCTTTAGTTTGGAAGATTGGTTTTTGGACTTGTGGGGTATTTTGGTTTAGTATTTGAGCGGGCCTTTAGTTTTTAAGATTTGGTTTTTGGACTTGTGGGGGAGGTATTTTGGTTTGCGTGCCTTTAGTTTGGAAGTTTGGTTTTTGGATGGGTGGGTGAGGTATTTGGGTTTAGTATATAGGAGCGAGTCTTTAGTTTTTAAGATTTGGTTTTTGAACTTGTGGGGGAGGTATTTTGGTTTAGTATTTGAGTGTGCCTTTAGTTTTTGAAAAAAATAATTTAATTTGACTCAAACTGTAAGCTTTCGTAAGCTAAATTTGGAGGGAAACAAAAACAATTTCAAAGTAATGGCTTGTGTATTATTTTGGTAAATCGCTTCTTCTTGCACATTGGTTGCCACTGACGGCAAAAGACGTCCAATCCATTTTGATTGGAGGGCTGACAGCAGTCAGCACTTAATCACTGCCAATGAGTTTTGCTGTTTTATGAATGGTTTTCTTTATTTTATGCATTTGTTCCCGCTAAATGTCGACTAAATTGTGGGTTTTTGCTGGTTTTTCAGGTTGAAAAGCGCACTGATTGATGTACACCGTTTAATTTTGACAGTCAGTTGAGGCGTTTCCTACTTTACTTATTGGACCCAAACCCCATTGAGTCATGCCTCATATTAAAGGTCTTAACAAGGGTTTTTCAATTTTGGCATTATTTTTTGTTAATAAGTGAAGCACATTGAACATTTTCGGAAAGAAGCCAAAATATATAATCAGATTTTTTAAAATGTATTTGGCTAGTCATACGTGGTAAATTTAACAAGGTAAAAATATTTTTAATCGTTTTAAATCTGGTTTTTTTTGCAACTGTTTTGGTCTCCTTAGACGCCATTTTGGACATTGTTACTGCAATGTGTGGTTTTATCAGATTTCAGGTAGCTTTTAGAGGCTAAAAAAAGCACTTTTCTTTTTAGACCCAAACCCCATCGAGTCATGCCTCATATTAAAGGTCTTGACAAGGGTTTTTCAATTTTGGCATTATTTTTTGTTAAGAAGTGAAGCACATTGAACATTTTCGGAAAGTAGCCCAATTTTTTAATCTGATATTTTTTAATGTATTTGACTAGTCATACATATGCGGTAAATTTAACAAGGTAAAAATATTTTTAATCATTTTGAATCTGATGCTGTTTTATTGCAACTGTTTTGTTCTCCTGAGCTGCCATTTTGAACATTGTTATTGCGATGTGTGGCCTTTTCAGATTGCAGGTAGCTTTTAGCAGGCTAAAAAAAACACTTTTCTTTTTGGACCTAAACCCCATCGAGTCACATCTCATATTAAAGGTCTTAACAAGGGTTTTTCAATTCTGTCATTATTTTTTGTTAACAAGTGACACACTTTGATCAATTTCGGAAAGAAGCCGAAACTGTTTTGGTCTCCTAAGCCGCCGTCATTTTGAACATTGTTACTGCGGTGTGTGGCCTTCTCAGATTGCAGGTAGCATTTAGCAGGTGTGTGGGGTGGGGGGTCACTAGCTTTCAACCTGTTGTTAAGCAAAGCGGGGGGGGGGTCTTTAAGTGGTGTCCGGCTCGGTCGGTCGGGGGTGCGGCGGGGTGGGGGTCGTGTTGCAAAGCCCCTCGCTAGCCACCTTTAGAAGCAGACAATGTTAGCGTGCGGGGCTGGTAATTGCTTTAATGGCGTGTTGATGTTGATACAATCGCCTGACGCCGAGACCGCTAATGCTAACACCTCCCTCGGGCTAGCACGAGCGAGTCTTTTGAGCAGGGGTGTCCAATTGTGTTCGGGTTCACCGGTTTGGTGGCTTAATGGCCGGCGTTGATGGTGCTAGCCATTTGGAGTGGGAGGGGCTAATGAAGGGTAGTTCATAGGACCGCTAGTGCCGTCAATGGCACTGAAAGGTGAGCAACCACAGCCAGTTGAAGTAAATTGGACATCTATTGTTGTCAAAGCGTTTTGAGAGACTTCCTTGTCATTTTGGGTAATTTACAGGTCACTTCCTGTAAATTTTGGAGCATTTCCTGTTGTTTTTTTGTGTTTTTGGGGTGCTTCCTGTGTTTTGGTGGCTTTCTGCTGATTTTTTTTTTGTCATTTCGGGTGACTTCCTGTTGCTTTTGGGGCATTTTAAGGTTCAATGATAACTTATGGAAGACGCCATTTTGACTGCAGGGGTCAAAAGGTCAAATATTAATAATGTTATATTATTTGCTGCTATTTTGACTTTTTGGCTGTTCATTGCGATAAAAAAAACGAAGCATTTGTTTGGTATTATGAGTATTATTTTTCATATATGTAACGGAATTTATTTCGGAAGTGAATGTTTCTGAGGTGGGAGTTCATTTCTATTTTTTTGGGAGGTAAATAGTGATTTCAGACTTTGTGACCTTTGAAGGTGGGAAAAAAATTTGAAAGGATACCGAAGACGTCAACCGGAATGTTCCGAAAGCGCTTATTAAGCGGCTATTATGGGGGAATCACATCAAGGAGATTTTGGGGGCGGGGTTTTTTATCCTGACTTCCAGACAATTAAGCAGCAAATCCTTGCTGACGCGCCTTTTTTTAGTGGAAAGGCTGGAATTCCGATGTCTATTCTTCCCGGTGATATTTGATCATAATCGCCTGTCGTATTTTCGCGTCATTGGTAAACCATCGGAATCTGACCACGCCCCCTCCGACAACCGCAGACGAGGACGTGATGTCACTCATTCTCGGAAAGGATTGAATTGCGCAAGAATGTCGTTTCCTGGTTTTGTGCGTCATTTTTTGGCAATTTTTTGGACCAATGAATGCAAAGGGAAAGAAATCAATGTAAATTTGAAAAAGTGAATCGAAAGTGAATTGATTCCAAGGTGAAATAGAGCAATAAAAATGTTAGAGATTATACAAATATTGGAATAAAAATGGAATTAGATAGAATTTTAAAAGGAAAAAAATGTAATTTGATTAAAGTATCTTAAAATATGAGTGAAAATGTTTCAAAACAAAATGTAGGTAAACTCTAGGCAAAGGAAACTTGAACTAAACCTTAAAAATCAATGAATTAATCCCTATTAAAATGATTAAAATGTAATATAAATATGTATGTTGAAATAGATGTTGAAGAAAATTGAAAGTCCAAATTACACATTGAAATAAATGTACAGAAAAGGTAAAATAATTGATAACTAAAATAATGAATACAAATCAATACAAATAAAAACATGAAATATATATATATATATATATATATATATATATATATATATATATATATATATATATATTTATATATACGTGTATAGAATATATATATATTAGACTGTACGTTCCAATAAATGTATTTATTATATTGAAAAAAAAATAGAAATAATTGCAAACTGACATAAATAAAAAAATGTAATTAAGAGAGCACAAATATATAAACAAAAAAATGTGAAAATAAAAGTGCCCTATTTGATTCATGACGAAATGGAACGAATATATTTCGAAAATTAAAGTTTAGATAAGTAAATCCTTAAAGTAAATCATTATTGCAATAAATAAATAATGGTCGAGTGGTTTGAGCGAGGGTCTCACAGTTCTTGGTTCGAGAGTTCGATTCCAGGTTCTAACATTCAGTCTGCTGGGATAAGCTCCAGCATCTCCGGCGAACTTTTGAATATACGCAGTACGAGAACGAAAACCCCTTCTCAGTCAATAAAAAAATAGGAAGAATAAATTCCCCAAAAAGTAAATAGCACACCATTGTAAGCAATTCTCAAGCTGAAACTAATTTGGAGTGATTGCCGCGACTTCGACGTCACTCGTCGGCGACGGCGGTCAACGAGTTCGCCTTGTGAAGAAACCCAAGTAGTTTTGTCTACGTCCCAAAGTCGCCGTTCCGTTTGAACGGCAGCCATTTGGGGGCTACAATCTCAACACCTGCGCGGCGGCACCATTGTGTCGCCATTTCCTGGCTTTTTCTAGCCGCACTCGGCTGACCTCGCCTCGCCTCGCCTCGAGAGCGCTTCATTAAGGTTGGTTGTGCTAGCTAACACCTGGGCTCGGGGCTGGCTTGGGTATAAACCGACGACAGAATGATGTATTGCCGTCCCGGAATGCGACGTTTATTAACATGACGTTTGAAGACGGGTAGGTTCCGTCACGGTTAGCCGTTAGCGGCTAGCGGCTAACGGGTAGGTTCCGGCGCTGTTAGCCGTTAGCGCCCCACGGTGGTTAGCCGAGCTTCAAGTTTGACTTTTTATGTGGTTCGTTTTTTTTTCTCGTTCCTGAATGTTTGTAGGAATTTAAGATTGGTTAATGGTTGAGAAATTTGCGTGATACGTTTGGTTCGTAGGAAAGTAGAAAATGGCGTTTAAACGTCGCACTAGCTTCTGCTAGTTAACATAGGTGAACATTTCTAGAGTGGTTACCGGTACTGAAACATGAGCATCGTTTTATATATTTATTTTAGAAGATAATTATTAATTTTCTGTCTAGTTTATCCTCACAGGGGTCGCGGGGGGGGGGGTGATGGAGCCCAGCTAATTTGGTGTGTCAGGCGGGGAACACCCTCAATTGGTGGCCAACCAATCACAGGGCGCGTTGAGACAATGGGCAATCAATCATAGCGAGGGGCAATTTAGCGTCCAATTGAAATCCAATATTCCTTTTTCATTCATTTTTATGCATTTTTAAAAAGTGAATATATATTTTTAAATTAAAATATATATTTACTTTTATCTCTTTTTTTGGTACATATGTTCTATATTTGGTCAAATATTTGAAATACATAAATATACACTTAGGACTTTGGTGTTTTTAGCATGTCTCGACATTGTAACGAAGCGTATATTATTTTTAAAATTATTTTATCTCGTCTTATCAGTTTAAACCACCCAAAAAAATCATTTTCAGCTTTTTCCCCTGATAGTGTAATTAGTAACGAACACAAAGAGCAGAAAAATGCTAGTTATTATCGTTATAGTTGCCATTTTCCTTCTGTTTTGATGACATTTATAGAGGGAAAAAAGACATAAATCACAGGAACAGGTGTATCGTTCACTAAAAGTCATTTTTCACAATAAAGGCTGGTATTTATGAACACCAAAAAGGCTAGACAATGTCGGCTTTCAAAGGAAAAATTCACGTCGCAGGAAAGCGTCAATAAAAACTCAGTTATTGTTTCACACATACAAAATATTAAATATATTATATGCAGGTATTATTATTTTGGGTTTTTTATTCATTGACATTTCATCACATCCTGGGAAATGTCCTGCCCACATACATGGACACCATCATTTTATTGTTTTATCATTATTTCATGCATTTTCAATGGATAAATACGATTATACATGAATTAAATATTAAACATAGTCAAATTAATCCAACTAAAATGAATACAAACAGAAATAAACTCATTATTATTCACAGAATTCTGACTTTTAAAAGCCATTGACGGGCACTAGACGTCCATTATATTTGAAGTGGGAGGTATGGCAGCCCATAAACGAACTACTTGAAACGGATTGGTCGTCCACTGGCGATAGGACGTCGCCCTCACAGTTCCAGGGTCGTGGGTTCGATCCCGGGTCAGTCCTCACTGTGTGGAGTTTGCATGTTCTCCCGGGGCTCACGTGGGTTTTCTCTGGGTACTCCAGTTTCATGCATGCTCGGCTAATTGTATGCTAACTTGTTCTTAGCTATGAGTGATTTGGTTGTTTGTCTCATTGTGCCCTACGATTGGTTGGCCACCAATTCAGGGTGTACCCCACCTGTGCACGGGATAGGCTCCGGCACCCCCTGCAACCCTCGTGATGACAGATAAAATGAAGGAACCCCCCAAAAAATCCCAGTTGTTGACTTTTCATTTTTTTTTCATCCCTTAGTCTCAGTACACCAACCTTGGCTTGTTGAACAGCATGGATCAGAACATCCAAAATGGCGGCTCCACGTCCACCAGCCCGTACAACACGGACCACGCCCAGAACGGCGTGGCGGCGCCGTCGCCCTACGCCCAGCCCAGCTCCACCTTCGACGCCCTGTCGCCCTCGCCGGCCATCCCGTCCAACACCGACTACGCCGGCCCGCACACCTTTGACGTTTCCTTTCAGCAATCCAGCACGGCCAAATCCGCCACTTGGACGGTAATTGTCTCTTTTTTTCCCGCTATTTTACCGGGGGTGGGGGGTTGCTGACCTCTGTCGTCAGCTGTTTCAAAGGGAGAAGTGGCAATTTATTTTGGGGTGGAAAAAAATCAAGTTGGCAGGCAGTGACGTCATGTTAAAAAAAAAAAAAAATGAATTTAGAACAGGCATTTTTTTCAGCGTGGAAATTTTAAGCCTCTTTTTTTCTTTTTCGGGATAAGCAGTGAAAAAATAATTAATGATGAATTAATTCATAATTATTATCACATTAAGTCAAATAAAGAACTGTCACGAACAAGGGATCGCGTTTCCAAGACAAATCGTAAAAATTAAAAATAATACAAGATTTATTGGGTTTTTGCAATTCTTGTTATAAGGACAGTAACATAGTTTAAAATCCGTACCAATGTTAGCTTTTTCTCAGCAATAGAAGCTAACGGTTTAGCTAGCTGTTGCATTAGAATTAAATGCCTTTATTGTCATTTTACAAGTACGATGAGATTTAAAGCTTCGTCATTAAAAGCAAAAAAATAAAAATCGTGCCATCGACGGCATGTTATTGCGTTCACCCCCAAATGTATTTGACGTGTGGCGCCCTCGACGGCCGCCAATGGGTAAAATTCCACTCCCCTAACCAACGGCGTCCTCTCACGGAGACGCGCCTAATCCCCGGGACATCACCTGGCCTCTTCCTGTGCGGAAAGCCGAAGGTGACACGCAACCTCCCCCTTCCCGGTCCGCCTCTTCCCCGAAATGCCCCCCCACCGCGTCCCTCCACGACTGATCTCCCGGCTCCCAATTCGACGGCGCACCCCCATTGTGAAGGTGTTTGCCCTCGGTCTTAGGGGGGGGGGCGCCGGGATTACAGTAATGGATGAACGCCCCTACCGAGGATAACGCTTGTGTCAATATTTCTTTTTGGAGTCCATTGCGCCGCCGCGGGAGAAGAAGAAGGAGGAGAAGGAGGAGGGAGTGTCATGGCGAAAGGCGGCAAGACGTGGCTTGTCGGGGAACATCTGCGGGCCCGTCCCACGCCTCGCGACTTGTTTGTGTCGGCCGACGTGTTCGGACTCGTCGGAAGCTACCGGAGGAGTTGGGAAGGATTTCTTGGTGGAAAAGTGGAAGAACAAAGTTTGGGGAGG
This sequence comes from Stigmatopora argus, assembly GCF_051989625.1. Taxonomy (NCBI): domain Eukaryota; kingdom Metazoa; phylum Chordata; class Actinopteri; order Syngnathiformes; family Syngnathidae; genus Stigmatopora; species Stigmatopora argus. The sequence goes on from NC_135394.1 coordinate 16,843,220, forward strand.
GGGGGGTGTTCGCGTGGCGGATGAGCGGGTTGGAGGCCTGTCGGTGTGAGGGAAAGAAGAAGGGTGGGTGGGTTTAATAGGGAAAGAAGGGAGGATGGGAAGGAAGGGAAGAAAAAGAGAAGGAAGGAAGGGTAGGGAAGGGGGGAGTGAGGGAGGAGAGAAGGAAAAAGAAGGAAAGAAGGAAGGAGAGGAGGAAAGGATGAAGGGAGGGAGGAAAAAAGAAGGGAAGAAAGGGAAGGATGGAGTGAAAGAGAAGGAAGGGAAAGGGGGAGTGAGGAGAGAAGGAAAGAGGAGGAAATGATGGAGGGAAACCAAAGGGAGGAAAAAAGGAAGGAAAGAGTTGGTAGGGAAGAAAGGGAAGGATGAATGGAAGAAAAAGAGAGGGAAGGATGGAGTGAGGGAGGAGAGAAGTAAAAAGAAGGAAGGAAGGAAAGGATGGAGGGAAACAGAAGGAAGGGAGGGAGGAGAAAAAAAAAAGGAAAGAGGAGGTAGGGAAGAAAGGGAAGGATGAAGGGAAAGAAGGAAGGAAGGAGGAAAGTGAAGGAAGTGAGGGAGGAGGAAAGGAAAGCGAAGAAAAGGAGGGATGGAGGAAGGAAGGTAGGAGTGAAGGAAAGAGAAGGAAGAAAGGGAAGGAGGAAAGTCAAAAGGAGGGATGGGTTGCAAAGGAGGAAAGAGAAGGAAGGGAGAGAGGGTGAACAGAAGGAAAGAGGAGGAGGAAAGGCAAAGGAAGGAAGGAAGGAAGGGAGTGAGGGAGGACAGAAGGAAAGAAAAGGAGGAAAGGTGAAAGAAGGGAGGGCGTGGGGGAGGACATTAGGAAGGAAGAAATGGAAGTAAGGAAGAGATAAAGTATGAAAGAGGGAGAGAGGAAGGATGGCATGACAATGAGGAAGAAGGCCCAAAAAGAAGGTCTGGAAGAAGGAAGATGTCACAGGCACATGCAAAAAGAAATCAACAAGTGCAAGAACTTGATTGGCACGGTGTGAAGAGAAGGCCGAGATTGGTCGCAAGGATGGGTCTCCGTCACGCCGCTGAAACAAAATGGCGACAGCAGAAGCAAAGAAGCAAACGGCAGCTCGAAGGAAGTCCTTTCCTTCACGGTCCGAGCCTTAAGAGTTAAAGTTCAATGCAGGTGTTTGCCACGCAAGACTGCTAGCAAAAGAAAAGAAAGAGGGAAAAAAAAACAAGAGTCTCGCACTCGCGCGTTCTTCACGTCGGAGGCAAGACGCGACACGTCAGGAATGAAGCAGACAAGACCAGAGGCGCCACGCCGTCCTTGTTTTGTCAGGACTTGACTGGCGCGCCCGCAGCGCCCGGCCACGGGCCTGCCGGGACCCGCCGGAGCTCGCGCGTGCTACGCCGTGCTACGCCATTGACCCGCGGTCAACTCAAAAATGGGGCGGGGTCCAAACCACGTTGGCCTCCGTTTCAATACATTTTGCAGGTGAACCCGTTGACGTGATCGGAAAAAGAAACGCGGTTTTAGCGCTTTCGTGGAGAAAATGGCGGGTTCAAAACCGGGTTTGAAGACTGTCTAGTGCAAGGGTGTCAGACTCGGGTTGGTTCGCAGGCCGCGTTAACGTCAACTCGGTTTCATGTGGGCCAGACCATTTTAGATATAATATTTAGATATTTTTTTATAGATGGATTAAATGAACGGGATTAAATGCCCTGAATATTCAGTTTTTTATAGATCTAAAACAGTGTTTATTTGAGCTTTTTAAATATATTTTTAGATTTTACAAAATGATTTTTGAACCAAAAACACAGAAAAAATGGTTTAAAAAAATTACAATTCATTTAAAAGGGGGAAATCAGGAAATTTAATATACATCTATATCTATCATTTTAATTTGATCCTAAAACAGAAAGTCGGCACTCATGATTTACTTTCTCGGGCCGCACAAAATGATGCGGCTGGCCAGATTTGGCCCCCGGGCCGCCACTTTGACACCTGTGGTCTAGTGGGTAGTGCGTCGGGCTCGACGGGCTGGGATCGTGGGTTCGATGCCAGGTGAGTTTTCATACTGTGTGGAGCTTCTGAAAAACATGCATGCTAGGCTAATCGGATGCTAAATTGTTCCGAGCTTCGCGTGTGAATGGTTGTTTGTCTTTTCGTGGTTTGTGATTGGCGGGCCAACAATTTAGGGTAGTTAGCTGTGATAGGCTAAGTGTACATTATAAGTCGCATTTTGATTGGATCAAAAACTAAGAACAAATCTATCTTAAAGTAAAAATGGGTTAAATAGGGCCCTGTTAATGTCACATATAGAATTTTTTAAAACATAAAACACAAGTCGCACTTGAGTATTCTTCAAAAAAGTGTGACTTATAGTCCGGAAAGTACGGTAGGTCATTGTTTTTTGTCTGTAGCTATTAAAAATAAAAACATTGTATAAAGCTTTTTTTACTTTTGATGACAGCCATTTTAAATTCTTCCTGTATAAACGTTCAATTGGAAAAAATGATATTTTTTTGGGCTGTTTCCAATTTTTAAAGAGTTCATGTTTAACTGCCATCCATTGACGCCAATAGACGTCCAATCCAACTTGACTAAATCATATTGAATACATTTTTTTGACATGATTTTTCTTTCTCTCACCCTTCTTACCTTTAGCTCCCATTCAATGTATTTTTTTCCATTCCCCTGTTTCCCCGCATTCCTTCAATTCCCGCTTTATCCAGGCAACGCGGTCTAATGACACGCCTTAGCTACCGAATCCCATCATTCAAAGCGGTTAGCGTTAGCGAGCAAAGTTTGCCGCCGCGGGGCAGGGATGGTCCTGTTGCGTCCTCGTCCGCTTGGGTGGGTGCGAGCGAGCGAGCCTGGGATGCTTTGAGATCATCTAAACAAACTTTGGCCAAGATTACATCTCAAACTCGCGCGTGGCTTTTGTTTTGAGCCTAAAGCCATGCAACACCAACCCCCAAAAATGCAGCCTATAATTACCGTATTGGCCCGAATATAAGACGACTCCCTCTTTATTCAAGACTCAAGTTTGAAAAAAGACTTTTTGAACACCAAATTGAATTTTTATACACAAAATAATGACACTACATTGGAAATAAAAGATTATAGCAATATATTCGAGGGAAAAAACGTGTTATTTTGCCTCATTCAAATCATGCAAAAACTGTCTATCGCGTCTTAATATCTGAACATTTAAGTATGTTTTTTTGCCAAAAAAAAAAAAACTAAAAAGGCAGGCTAAATTCCGTATTGGCCCGAATATAAGATGACCCCCTCTTTTTTAAGACTCGTTTGAAAAAATACTTTTGGAACACCAAATTCAATTTTTATACTCAAAATAATGACAGTACTCTGTAAATAAATGATTATAACAATATATTCGAGAGAGAGAAGCATGTTATTTTGCCTCATTGAAATCATGCCAAAACTATAACATCTTAATATCTGAACATTTAAGTATCTATTTTTTTGCCTAAAAAAAAACCAAAAAACGCAGACTATTACTGTATTGGCCCGAATATAAGACGACCCCATTTTTTCAAGACTCGAGATTTGGCCCCAAAAACTTTTTGAACACCAAATTCAATTTTTATACACAAAATAATGACAGTACACTGTAAACAAATGATTATAACAATATATTCGAGAGAGAAAACGTTATTTTGCCTCATTCAGTTAATCCGAAAACTATATAACGTCTTAATGTCTGAACATTTAAGTGTCTCTTGTTTTGATCCTAAAGCGACGCTAAAAAACACAAAAGATGCAGACTAGAATTACCGTATTCCCCCGAATATAAGACGACCCCATTTTTCAAGACTTGAGATTTGAAAAAAAGAACTTTTTGAACACCAAATTCATATTTTTATACAGAAAATAACGACAATACATCATAAATAAACGATTATAACAATATATTCGAGATAAAAATGCTATTTTACCTCATCTTAATACCTGAACATTTAAATATATGAACTTTTGTAAAGGAACGGCTTCTGCTGTTTTAAAAGTTTGCTTACATTTACCACAAACATTGCCTTCACTCGTCATTTCTTGTCACTTCCTTACCTAGCCTGCAGAGGGCGCCAATGTTGCCCCACTAGGCTGACTTACACTCCCATCAGATGGCCACGCCCTAGCCGTTAAAAAGATAAAAGCCAGGTCTCGTTTAATTGCGGCTGCAGGCTTGTTTTTTTATGGAGCTGCTCAAAACACACGCACACACATCTTCAAGGATGCCCGTAACGAGTGTGTGTGTGCGTGTACTCAAGTAGGTTGTAATCACAGTCCTCTTTGGTACCTCCTTTTTGCTGGAGGGCCCAAGCAAGGCAGGGTTGGGTCCAGCCAACAGGTGTTGCCCCCGTCCGGACGTCTCTTCAATTAAGCCTCTTCTTCTTCTTCCCCTTGTCGTCGCTCTTTGCGCCCTTTCATATTTTCCGCCTTTCCCATACACAGATACGCCAAGAAAACACCCGTCAAAAAAGTATGCCGCAAAAACAAAAACGGATCACGTGACGGGCAAAATAATTTAACTTGAAAATGACAAGGCGTTAGCTAGCAGTGTATCCTGTGGGAAAGTGGCATTTCAGGCTTCTGACGTTAGCTTCAAATAGCAATTTCCAAATTAGACAGCCCGACTCTCAACAACAACAACAAAAACCTGGCTTTTATTACCCTCAGTTTTTTATTACCCCCAAAATTTTGTTCAGTATTATTAAAACTGCATTTATGGATTATTTAAATCATCGGGGTGTTGATTGAAATATTTTAGCAATCAACCAATGACTTAATGCTCCTCCTACCTGCCCACGCCCCCTTTTAGACCCCAAAATCCGGGTGTGCCCGCACCACCAGAACCCCCCTATGTCCGCCCCTGCTCAGGGCCCCTTTATATATCTATTTTTTTTTCATTTTAGGAACCGTTTATCCTCACAAGATTTGCGGGGGTGCTGGAGTTGATCCCAGCCAACTGCGGGCACTGGGCGGGGAACACCCTGAATCGGTGGCTAGCCAATTGCAGGGCACGAGGAGACAAACAACCAATCCCTCATAGCTAGGGGCAGTTTTGAGTCCTCAATTAGCCTAGCTTGCACGTTTTTGAAATGCGTAGTACCCGCAGAAAACCCACACAAGTTTGCAAAGAACATGCAAGGGAGCCACCTGGGATCGAACCCTCGACCCCAGGACTGTGAAGCCGACGCGCAAACCACGCCAAATCCATATCTCTTTGTTTTTTATACAGCAATAACCAAAAATGGAGACAGCTAAAATGTGGGTGTTTTTTCCCCGCGTGTTGACTTTGTGTGTCTTTTCTGATTTCAGTACTCCACAGAACTGAAGAAACTCTACTGCCAGATCGCCAAAACGTGTCCCATCCAGATCAAGGTCCTCACCAACCCCCCGCAGGGCGCCGTCATCCGCGCCATGCCCGTCTACAAGAAGGCGGAGCACGTGACCGAGGTGGTGAAGCGCTGCCCCAACCACGAGCTGAGCCGCGAGTTCAACGACGGTCGGTGGCGCCACGCATTGATCGATCGATCGATTGATCGATTGGTCGCCGATCCTTGACCGTCGTCTTATTCCACACCAGGTCAGATCGCGCCGGCGAGTCACCTGATCCGCGTGGAGGGCAACAGCCACGCCCAGTACGTGGAGGACTCCATCACGGGGAGGCAGAGTGTGCTGGTGCCGTACGAGCCACCTCAGGTGAGGTGGACTTGATGCTAGCTTGCTAGTCATCTTAGCTAGCACCCATTGATTTTTTTGTATTGCCGACACGGACTGTGCCAATGCCTACCGTTTAAAAAAAAAAAAAAGCCTCATCTCATTTTTGGAACCCCTTTATCCTCACTAGGTTCGCGGGGGGTGCTGGAGCCTATCCCAGCTGACTTTGGGCAAGAGAAGGGGGACACCCTGAATGTTTTTAAATACAGTAATCCCTCGATTATCGCGGTTAATGGCAGTGACAAATGAAAAAAACGCAAAGTAGGCTCACCCCTAATAAAAAAATAATAATATATATATATATATGTTTTTTACTTCCGTGCTGAGTTCAAGTGACAAGCTTTCGCTTGCGAATTTCATCGTGGATTTTCATATTTTTATGAACTTACTAAAAAATTATTTAATTAACAAAAAGAATTCCCCCAGAAAAAAATAGCGATGTAGTGAAGCCGCGGTATTCGAGGGATTACTGTTCTCAATTACTGCAAATTACTGCACATACCATATTTTCCGGACTATAAGTCGCACTAACCAAATAATGCACAATGAAGATGAAAAAATTGTACACAGTAATCCCTCGATTATCGCGTCTTCACTTATCGCGAATTCTCTACTTTGCGATTTAGAAAAAAAAAAAGTAAGTTCATCAAAACGTGAAAATCCACACTGAAACTCGTAAGCGGAAGCCACCTTTGGTACTAGGACGAGTACTGAAGAGAAAAAAAGTTATAGGGTGCCCTATTTTGTGATTTTTCGATATCGCGGCCATGTCTGGTCTACATTAACCGCGATATTCGAGGGATTATTGTATATAAATATGATTATGTATAAATGTCGCATTTTAGGGAAGGATTTTTTTAAAGTATAAATAGTTACATGGATAAGAACTGGCTAAATAGGCCGTCTAGTAATGTAGCATATATATATTTTTTAGATAACTATAGTCTAAAAAGGCGGCCGAGTGGTTAGCGCGTATGCCTCGTGGTTCTAGTGTCGTAGGTTCGATCCCGGGCGTGTCATCACTGTGTGGAGTTTTCTCCGTCCCCCCCCAAAATCTCAAAAACATGCATGCTAGGCTAATAGTATGCTAAATTGTTCCTTCGCTCTGAGTGATTGTTTATTTGTCTCCTCTTGCCGTGCGATTGGCTGGCCACCGATTCGGGGCGTCACCCGCCTGCTGGCCCTCGTTAGCAGGGATTGGCTTGTGAAAATTTAAATGATTGAGGAGCTGTTGTTAAACTAACTTGTCGTTGTCAAACCATCAGGTGGGCACGGAGTTCACCACCATCTTGTACAACTTCATGTGCAACTCCAGTTGCGTGGGCGGCATGAACCGGCGACCCATCCTCATCATCGTCACCCTGGAAACCAGAGAGTATGTATTGGCTGGGGGGTGAGACGCGGCGTCCTTTGGCGGACAAGAGCCACAACCCGCGTGTGCCGTCTTTTCCGTCCAGCGGTCAAGTTTTGGGGCGGCGATGTTTCGAAGCTCGAATCTGCGCCTGTCCGGGCCGCGACCGCAAGGCGGACGAGGACAGCATTCGCAAGCAGCACATCACGGACGCCAACAAGAGCGGCAGTGAGGGTACGAAGCGCCGTAAGTAGAGCTTGGGGCAGGGGCTTGCTTGGTGGTGGTGGGCTAGCCTCTGCGCATTTTTTGGCTTAGAGGGAAAAACAAGACGTATATTTAGGGATTTTTTGTCAAATTAACGTGTAAAGTAGGACAGTTTTCTAAAAGAAAGGCCATGGATAGTAAGGTTTTTTTCGTAAAAAAAAATGACCATGTATAGTAACGCTTTTTTTTCGTAAAAACGACATTGTATAGTAAGGCTTTTTTGCAAAAAAGGTTAGGCTTAGGTTTAGGCTTTTTTCTTTAAAAAACGACATAATATAGTAAGGCTTTTTTTCGTAAAAACGACATAGTATAGTAAGGCTATTTTTTCTCAAAAAAAACGACATAGTATAGTAAGGCTTTTTTTTCTTTAAAAAATGACATAGTATAGTAAGGCTTTTTTTTCTTTAAAAAATGACATAGTATAGTAAGGCTTTTTTAGCATAAAAACGACATAGTATAGTAAGGCTTTTTTGGGTAAAAAACGACATATAATAGTAAGGCTTTTTTTCGTTAAAAAGGACATAGTATAGTAAGGCTTTTTTTCGTAAAAAAACGACATAGTATAGTAAGGCTTTTTTTTGTAAAAAAAACGACATAGTATAGTAAGGCTTTTTTCGTAAAAAAACGACATAGTATAGTAAGGTTTTTTTGCAAAAAAAGAAAGGCTTATGTTTAGGCTTTTTTCGTTAAAAACGACATAGTATAGTAAGGCTTTTTTTCTTTAAAAAAGACAGTATAGTTAGGCTTAGGTTTAGGCTTTTTTCGTAAAAAAAACGACATAGTATAGTAAGGCTTTTTTTCGTAAAAAACAACATAGTATAGTAAGGCTTTTTTTCTTTGAAAATGACATAGTATAGTAAGGCTTTTTTGCATAAAAAGCTTAGGCTTAGGTTTAGGCTTTTTTTCGTAAAAAACGACATAGTATAGTAAGGCTTTTTTTCGTAAAAACGACATAGTATAGTCAGGCTTTTTTTTCGTAAAAAACGACATATTATAGTCAGGCTTTTTTCGTAAAAAACGACATAGTATAGTAAGGTTTTTTTCATTAAAAAAACGACATAGTATAGTAAGGCTTTTTTTTTTGTTAAAAAAAAGACATCGTATAGTAAGGCTTTTTAAAAAAACGACAGTGTAGTAAGGATTTTTTGGTTTAAAAAAAACGACATAGTATAGTAAGGCTTTTTTTGTAATAAACGACATAGTATAGTAAGGCTTTTTTTCCGTAAAAAAAACGACATAGTATAGTAGGCTTTTTTCGTAAAAAACGACATAGTATAGTAGGGCTTTTTTCGTACCAAACGACATGGTATAGTAAGGCTTTTATTTCGTAAAAAACGACATAGTATAGTAAGGCTTTTTTGTAAAAAAAAAAAAAAAAAACGACATAGTATAGTAAGGCTTTTTTTTCTCCGTAAAAAAACGACATAGTATAGTAAGGCTTTTTTTCGTAAAAAAACGACATAGTATAGTAAGGCTTTTTTTCCGTAAAAAAACGACATAGTATAGTAAGGCTTTTTTTTCTCCGTAAAAAACGACATAGTATAGTAAGGCCTTTTTCGTAAAAAACGACATAGTATGGTAAGGCTTTTTTTCGTAAAAAACGACATAGTATAGTAAGGCTTTTTTTCGTAAAAAACGACATAGTATAGTAAGGCCTTTTTCGTAAAAAACGACATAGTATGGTAAGGCTTTTTTTCGTAAAAAACGACATAGTATAGTTAGGCTTTTTTTCGTAAAAAACGACTTAGTATAGTAGGCTTTTTTCGTAAAAAACGACATAGTATAGTAGGGCTTTTTTCGTACCAAACGACATAGTATAGTAAAGCTTATTTTCGTAAAAAACGACATACTATAGTAAGGCTTTTTTTCTGTAAAAAACGACATAGTATAGTAAGGCTTTTTTTCGTAAAAAACGACATAGTATAGTAAGGCTTTTTCTTCGTAAAAAACGACATCAGGCTTTTTTCGTTAAAAAACGACAAAGTATAGTAAGGCTTTTTTGCAAAAAAAGGTTAGGCTTAGGTTTAGCCTTTTTTCTTAAAAAAACGACATAATATAGTTGGGCCTTTTTCTTAAAAAACGACATAGTATAGTAAGGCTTTTTTTCGTCAAAAACGACATAGTATAGTAAGGCTTTTTTTCGTCAAAAACGACATAGTATAGTAAGGCTTTTTTTCGTAAAAAACCGACATAGTATAGTAAGGCTTTTTTTCGTAAAAAACGACAAAGTATAGTAAGGCTTTTTTGTAAAAAAAACCACATAGTATAGTAAGGCTTTTATTCTTTAAAAAAAGACAGTATGGTAAGGCTTTTTTGCATAAAAAGGTTAGGCTTAGGTTTCGGCTTTTTTCGTAAAAAAACGACATAGTATAGTAAGGCTTTTTTATAAAAAGAAAACCAACATGTAAAGTAAGGCTTTTTTGCAAAAAAACACCATGAATAGTAAGGTTTTTTTCTCAAAAAGGACATTATATCAAGGCTTTTTCGTTTAAAAAAATACACCAGCTTTTGTTTGTTTTTACAACGAGCATATAGAGACAGACTTTTCTTTGAACATTTTTTTCAACTAGTTGGACATTGACACTAATTGAAACATGGTTCATGATTACTACAGATCAGTTAAGATCAGATAAGATCAGGAAGTGCGCAGAGGCACGGTTGGGGCTCTGGTTGTCGGTGCATCCCACTTGGCTCTCCTGCTCTGCTGTAGTATATCGCGATGGCAGTGGCGTCCTCTCTCCCACGTAAAACCCACTTCCTCTCTTTTGCTCCTCCAGCTTTCCGCCAGGTGTCCCAGATCCAGATGTCGGCCATCAAGAAACGGAGATCCACGGACGAGGAGGTCTTCTGTCTCCCCGTGAGTCCCGTCCGGCCTAGCCTTGCCGTCGCATTGCTTTCGCTAGCGTTGACAACCGCCACTGCGCCGTTTCAGATCAAAGGACGCGAAATCTACGAGATTCTGGTGAAGATCAAAGAGTCTCTGGAGCTGATGCAGTTTTTGCCGCAACACACCATCGAGTCGTATCGGCAGCAGCAGCAGAACCTCCTGCAGAAACAGTGAGTTTCAAAAACTTTTCAACTTTTTACCCAACAAAAAACACACAAAAACTTTGAAGAAAGGTGATACTTTACCAAACTATACAATCAACGTTTTATTTAACTTTTTGACAACTCCAAAATAACATTTAATAACAATAAAACATATAAGATTTTGATATTTTTTTTGTATTAAAAAATATTTTGATCATTTTTTTTTGTATCGGAAAAAGATTTTGATCATTTTTTTGGTTTTCTTTTCATTTTATTACCACCCCGTAAAAACATATTCAAGTTCAAGATTCAGGTTTTTAGACACTAAAAGGTTTTAAACCGCAAAAAAATGAATATTTTCCCTTTAAAAAGCACAAGAGAACTAGCATAAATTACAATACCACTCAAAACATTGCAATACTTTTTCCATCACCTATAAATAAGCTACTTTATTAATAACATTTAATGTAATCAAATACACCAAACTATTTTTTAAAACTTTTTCCTTCCTACTTTTCAAAAAAACAAAAAAAACAACGATTTTCATACCTCCTTTTCAATCCAACAATTTACCGTACGACTATTTGGCATGGCGCCCTCTCGTGGCTGACTACAGCAGTGCACCTCTCCTTCCTTTTGCGGACTCTTGTGTCTTGTCTGCCTTTTTTTCACTTGTTTTGTGTGGTTGGTCATTGCAGCGCCATCAAAACCCGCCTCGGCAGTCATCTGCTGGATCCCGCCAGGGACGCCAGGTGGCGCTGCACCTCCCCCTGAATCTTCCTCCTTCATCTTCCTCCTCCTCCTCCTTTTTTCTTGACACTTTTTGACGAGTTTGCATGCGTCGTTTCGTGTGAATGTGTCTCTTTTTGGCCGGAGCTGGTCTCACTCGTGTTCTTACGCTTATGATTTTTAATGTTATGATTATTATTTGTGAAGACAAAATGCTGGTCATGTTTTGTAAAAGTCACTGCAGGACAGTTTGGGGGAAACAAGCAAATATTGTTTTTCTTCTGTTTGAAACAGATGCCCACACAAATAAAATGGCTTCTTTTCTGATTTGGGTTTTTATGTTTTTTTTTTTTTTTAAAACATGGCGACTTTAACCAAATAAGAGTGTTAAAGTACATTAAAATAAGCAAAACTCAATGTAAGCTTATGTCTTACTTATTGGATTTAATACATTTGAAAGAATGCTTATTTTTATTTATTTAAAAAGGGGATAAATAGTGTTAAATGTTTTTTTTAAATATTTAAATCCAATTGGACATTTGTTTTTCTTCTAGTTGTATGTATTTTTAAAATACTTAAGATTTTTTAGGGTAGTAAAATCAAAAACAAAAGTAACTTTTGGGCTGAAAAAAGTGTATTTTATGAGCTTGTTAATTAAAAAAATAATATTAATTGAGTAGATTTGTCAAAATGAAAAGCAATTTTAAGTAAAACAATTAATTTCTCCATCTATTGTATTTTGTTCCCAATTTGTTTCGCTTAACGTAAAGAAATATTTTAAAATAACTTTGTGCTGAAGAATATATTTTTCAAGTTATGCGATAAAATAAACTTTTTATACTGCTAAACGGAGCCTAAAGCAAAAAAAAAACACGCGGGGTGGGCAATGACGGGGTGTTTCGCCCGCAGGACGTCATCGATGGCGCCCCAGCCGGCGTACGGCTCCAACTCGCCCCCCCACGGCAAAGTCAACAAGCTGCCGTCGGTCAGTCAGCTGATCAACCCGCAGCAGCGCAACAGCCTCACCCCGTCCGCCATGAGCGGCGGACTTACCGACAGTGAGTTGCTTTTCCTTTTTCATCTGTTTTCAGCTTCGATCCAGTCATTGGCTGTCACTGACGGCGATAGACGTCCAATTGGTCACCTCTTACAGTAATTGGATGCCTTATTTAGATGAAAAGTTGATAGCTTAGCGACAACGATAAAATGACATGTACAGCAAAAAGCCTTACTATACTATGTCGTTTTTTTACGGAAAAAAGCCTTACTATACTATGTCGTTTTTTAAAGCAAAAAGCCTTCTTATACTATGTCGTTTTTTAAAGCAAAAAGCCTTACTATACTATGTCGTTTTTTTTTTTAAAGAAAAAAGCCTTACTATACTGTCGTTTTTTTAAGAAAAAAGCCTTACTATACTATGTCGTTTTTTAAATTAAAAAGCCTTACTATACTATGTCGTTTTTTTAAAGCAAAAAGCCTTACTATACTATGTCGTTTTTTAAGAAAAAAGCCTTACTATACTATGTCGTTTTTTAAAGAAAAAAAGCCTTACTATACTATGTCGTTTTTAAAGCAAAAAGCCTTACTATACTATGTCGTTTTTTAAAAGCAAAAAGCCTTACTATACTATGTCGTTTTTTAAAGCAAAAAAGCCTTACTATACTATGTCGTTTTTTACGGAAAAAAGCCTTACTATACTATGTTGTTTTTTTAAAGCAAAAAGCCTTACTATACTATGTCGTTTTTTAAAAGCAAAAAGCCTTACTATACTATGTCGTTTTTTAAGAAAAAGGCCTTACCATACTATGTCGTTTTTTAAAGAAAAAAAGCCTTACTATACTACGTCGTTTTTTTAAAGAAAAAAGCCTTACTATACTATGTCGTTTTTTTAAAGCAAAAAGCCTTACTATACTATGTCGTTTTTTAAGAAAAAAGCCTTACTATACTATGTCGTTTTTTTAAAGAAAAAAGCCTTACTATACTGTCGTTTTTGAAGAAAAAAGCCTTACTATACTATGTCGTTTTTTTAAAGCAAAAAGCCTTACTATACTATGTCGTTTTTTAGAGCAAAAAGCCTTACTATACTATGTCGTTTTTTTACGGAAAAAAGCCTTACTATACTATGTCGTTTTTTAAAGCAAAAAGCCTTACTATACTATGTCGTTTTTTAAGAAAAAACCCTTACTATACTATGTCGTTTTTTAAAGAAAAAAAGCCTTACTATACTATGTCGTTTTTTTAAAGAAAAAAGCCTTACTATACTATGTCGTTTTTTTAAAGCAAAAAGCCTTACTATACTGTCGTTTTTTAAAGAAAAAAAAGCCTTACTATACTATGTCGTTTTTTAAAGCAAAAAGCCTTACTATACTATGTCGTTTTTTACGGAAAAAAGCCTTACTATACTATGTCGTTTTTTAAAGAAAAAAGCCTTACTATACTATGTCGTTTTTTACGGAAAAAAGCCTTACTATACTATGTCGTTTTTTTAAAGCAAAAAGCCTTACTATATTATGTCGTTTTTTAAAGAAAAAAAGCCTTACTATACTATGTCGTTTTTTTAAAGAAAAAAGCTTTACTATACTATGTCGTTTTTTACGGAAAAAAGCCTTACTATACTATGTCGTTTTTTTAAGAAAAAAACCTTACTATACTATGTCGTTTTTTAAAGCAAAAAGCCTTACTATACTATGTCATTTTTGAAGAAAAAAGCCTTACTATACTATGTCGTTTTTTTAAAGCAAAAAGCCTTACTATACTATGTCGTTTTTTAAAAGCAAAAAGCCTTACTACACTATGTCGTTTTTTAAGAAAAAGGCCTTACCATACTATGTCGTTTTTTTAAAGCAAAAAGCCTTACTATACTATGTCGTTTTTTTAAAGCAAAAAGCCTTACTATACTATGTCGTTTTTTAAAGCAAAAAGCCTTACTATACTATGTTGTTTTTTAAGAAAAAAGCCTTACTATACTATGTCGTTTTTTTAAAGAAAAAAGCCTTACTATACTATGTCATTTTTGAAGAAAAAAGCCTTACTATACTATGTCGTTTTTTTAAAGCAAAAAGCCTTACTATACTATGTCGTTTTTTAGAGCAAAAAGCCTTACTATACTATGTCGTTTTTTTACGGAAAAAAGCCTTACTATACTATGTCGTTTTTTTAAAGCAAAAAGCCTTACTATACTATGTCGTTTTTTAAGAAAAAAGCCTTACTATACTGTCGTTTTTTAAAGAAAAAAAGCCTTACTATACTATGTCGTTTTTTTAAAGAAAAAAGCCTTACTATACTATGTCGTTTTTTTAAAGCAAAAAGCCTTACTATACTGTCGTTTTTTAAAGAAAAAAAAGCCTTACTATACTATGTCGTTTTTTAAAGCAAAAAGCCTTACTATACTATGTCGTTTTTTACGGAAAAAAGCCTTACTATACTATGTCGTTTTTTAAAGAAAAAAGCCTTACTATACTATGTCGTTTTTTACGGAAAAAAGCCTTACTATACTATGTCGTTTTTTTAAAGCAAAAAGCCTTACTATATTATGTCGTTTTTTAAAGAAAAAAAGCCTTACTATACTATGTCGTTTTTTTAAAGAAAAAAGCTTTACTATACTATGTCGTTTTTTACGGAAAAAAGCCTTACTATACTATGTCGTTTTTTTAAGAAAAAAACCTTACTATACTATGTCGTTTTTTAAAGCAAAAAGCCTTACTATACTATGTCATTTTTGAAGAAAAAAGCCTTACTATACTATGTCGTTTTTTTAAAGCAAAAAGCCTTACTATACTATGTCGTTTTTTAAAAGCAAAAAGCCTTACTACACTATGTCGTTTTTTAAGAAAAAGGCCTTACCATACTATGTCGTTTTTTTAAAGCAAAAAGCCTTACTATACTATGTCGTTTTTTTAAAGCAAAAAGCCTTACTATACTATGTCGTTTTTTAAAGCAAAAAGCCTTACTATACTATGTTGTTTTTTAAGAAAAAAGCCTTACTATACTATGTCGTTTTTTTAAAGAAAAAAGCCTTACTATACTATGTCATTTTTGAAGAAAAAAGCCTTACTATACTATGTCGTTTTTTTAAAGCAAAAAGCCTTACTATACTATGTCGTTTTTTAGAGCAAAAAGCCTTACTATACTATGTCGTTTTTTTACGGAAAAAAGCCTTACTATACTATGTCGTTTTTTTAAAGCAAAAAGCCTTACTATACTATGTCGTTTTTTAAGAAAAAAGCCTTACTATACTGTCGTTTTTTAAAGAAAAAAAGCCTTACTATACTATGTCGTTTTTTTAAAGAAAAAAGCCTTACTATACTATGTCGTTTTTTTAAAGCAAAAAGCCTTACTATACTATGTCGTTTTTTAAAGAAAAAAAAGCCTTACTATACTATGTCGTTTTTTAAAGCAAAAAGCCTTACTATACTATGTCGTTTTTTACGGAAAAAAGCCTTACTATACTATGTCGTTTTTTAAAGAAAAAAGCCTTACTATACTATGTCGTTTTTTACGGAAAAAAGCCTTACTATACTATGTCGTTTTTTTAAAGCAAAAAGCCTTACTATACTATGTCGTTTTTTAAAGAAAAAAAGCCTTACTATACTATGTCGTTTTTTTAAAGAAAAAAGCTTTACTATACTATGTCGTTTTTTACGGAAAAAAGCCTTACTATACTATGTCGTTTTTTTAAGAAAAAAACCTTACTATACTATGTCGTTTTTTAAAGCAAAAAGCCTTACTATACTATGTCGTTTTTTTACGGAAAAAAGCCTTACTATACTATGTCGTTTTTTTAAAGCAAAAAGCCTTCTTATACTATGTCGTTTTTTAAAGCAAAAAGCCTTACTATACTATGTCGTTTTTGAAGAAAAAAGCCTTACTATACTATGTCGTTTTTTTAAAGCAAAAAGCCTTACTATACTATGTCGTTTTTGAAGAAAAAAGCCTTACTATACTATGTCGTTTTTTTAAAGCAAAAAGCCTTACTATACTATGTCATTTTTTTAAAGCAAAAAGCCTTACTATACTATGTTGTTATTTAAGAAAAAAGCCTTACTATACTATGTCGTTTTTTTAAAGAAAAAAGCCTTACTATACTATGTCGTTTTTTAGAGCAAAAAGCCTTACTATACTATGTCGTTTTTTTACGGGAAAAAGCCTTACTATACTATGTCGTTTTTTTAAAGCAAAAAGCCTTACTATAGTATGTCGTTTTTTAAGAAAAAAGCCTTACTATACTATGTCGTTTTTTAAAGAAAAAAAGCCTTACTATACTATGTCGTTTTTTTAAAGAAAAAAGCCTTACTATACTATGTCGTTTTTTTACGGAAAAAAGCCTTACTATACTATGTCGTTTTTTTAAAGCAAAAAGCCTTACTATACTATGTCGTTTTTTAAGAAAAAGGCCTTACCATACTATGTCGTTTTTTAAAGAAAAAAAGCCTTACTATACTACGTCGTTTTTTTAAAGAAAAAAGCCTTACTATACTATGTCGTTTTTTTAAAGAAAAAAGCCTTACTATACTATGTCGTTTTTTTAAAGCAAAAAGCCTTACTATACTGTCGTTTTTTAAAGAAAAAAAAGCCTTACTATACTATGTCGTTTTTTAAAGCAAAAAGCCTTACTATACTATGTCGTTTTTTACGGAAAAAAGCCTTACTATACTATGTCGTTTTTTAAAGAAAAAAGCCTTACTATACTATGTCGTTTTTTACGGAAAAAAGCCTTACTATACTATGTCGTTTTTTTAAAGCAAAAAGCCTTACTATATTATGTCGTTTTTTAAAGAAAAAAAGCCTTACTATACTATGTCGTTTTTTTAAAGAAAAAAGCTTTACTATACTATGTCGTTTTTTACGGAAAAAAGCCTTACTATACTATGTCGTTTTTTTAAGAAAAAAACCTTACTATACTATGTCGTTTTTTAAAGCAAAAAGCCTTACTATACTATGTCATTTTTGAAGAAAAAAGCCTTACTATACTATGTCGTTTTTTTAAAGCAAAAAGCCTTACTATACTATGTCGTTTTTTAAAAGCAAAAAGCCTTACTACACTATGTCGTTTTTTAAGAAAAAGGCCTTACCATACTATGTCGTTTTTTTAAAGCAAAAAGCCTTACTATACTATGTCGTTTTTTTAAAGCAAAAAGCCTTACTATACTATGTCGTTTTTTAAAGCAAAAAGCCTTACTATACTATGTCGTTTTTTAAGAAAAAAGCCTTACTATACTATGTTGTTTTTTTAAAGAAAAAAGCCTTACTATACTATGTCATTTTTGAAGAAAAAAGCCTTACTATACTATGTCGTTTTTTTAAAGCAAAAAGCCTTACTATACTATGTCGTTTTTTAGAGCAAAAAGCCTTACTATACTATGTCGTTTTTTTACGGAAAAAAGCCTTACTATACTATGTCGTTTTTTTAAAGCAAAAAGCCTTACTATACTATGTCGTTTTTTAAGAAAAAAGCCTTACTATACTGTCGTTTTTTAAAGAAAAAAAGCCTTACTATACTATGTCGTTTTTTTAAAGAAAAAAGCCTTACTATACTATGTCGTTTTTTTAAAGCAAAAAGCCTTACTATACTATGTCGTTTTTTAAAGAAAAAAAAGCCTTACTATACTATGTCGTTTTTTAAAGCAAAAAGCCTTACTATACTATGTCGTTTTTTACGGAAAAAAGCCTTACTATACTATGTCGTTTTTTAAAGAAAAAAGCCTTACTATACTATGTCGTTTTTTACGGAAAAAAGCCTTACTATACTATGTCGTTTTTTTAAAGCAAAAAGCCTTACTATACTATGTCGTTTTTTAAAGAAAAAAAGCCTTACTATACTATGTCGTTTTTTTAAAGAAAAAAGCTTTACTATACTATGTCGTTTTTTACGGAAAAAAGCCTTACTATACTATGTCGTTTTTTTAAGAAAAAAACCTTACTATACTTTGTCGTTTTTTAAAGCAAAAAGCCTTACTATACTATGTCGTTTTTTTACGGAAAAAAGCCTTACTATACTATGTCGTTTTTTTAAAGCAAAAAGCCTTACTATACTATGTCGTTTTTTAAGAAAAAAGCCTTACTATACTGTCGTTTTTTAAAGAAAAAAAGCCTTACTATACTATGTCGTTTTTTTAAAGAAAAAAGCCTTACTATACTATGTCGTTTTTTTAAAGCAAAAAGCCTTACTATACTATGTCGTTTTTTAAAGAAAAAAAAGCCTTACTATACTATGTCGTTTTTTAAAGCAAAAAGCCTTACTATACTATGTCGTTTTTTACGGAAAAAAGCCTTACTATACTATGTCGTTTTTTAAAGAAAAAAGCCTTACTATACTATGTCGTTTTTTACGGAAAAAAGCCTTACTATACTATGTCGTTTTTTTAAAGCAAAAAGCCTTACTATACTATGTCGTTTTTTAAAGAAAAAAAGCCTTACTATACTATGTCGTTTTTTTAAAGAAAAAAGCTTTACTATACTATGTCGTTTTTTACGGAAAAAAGCCTTACTATACTATGTCGTTTTTTTAAGAAAAAAACCTTACTATACTATGTCGTTTTTTTAAGAAAAAAACCTTACTATACTATGTCGTTTTTTACGGAAAAAAGCCTTACTATACTATGTCGTTTTTTTAAGAAAAAAACCTTACTATACTATGTCGTTTTTTAAAGCAAAAAGCCTTACTATACTATGTCGTTTTTTTACGGAAAAAAGCCTTACTATACTATGTCGTTTTTTTAAAGCAAAAAGCCTTCTTATACTATGTCGTTTTTTAAAGCAAAAAGCCTTACTATACTATGTCGTTTTTGAAGAAAAAAGCCTTACTATACTATGTCGTTTTTTTAAAGCAAAAAGCCTTACTATACTATGTCGTTTTTGAAGAAAAAAGCCTTACTATACTATGTCGTTTTTTTAAAGCAAAAAGCCTTACTATACTATGTCGTTTTTTTAAAGCAAAAAGCCTTACTATACTATGTTGTTATTTAAGAAAAAAGCCTTACTATACTATGTCGTTTTTTTAAAGAAAAAAGCCTTACTATACTATGTCGTTTTTTTACGGGAAAAAGCCTTACTATACTATGTCGTTTTTTTACGGGAAAAAGCCTTACTATACTATGTCGTTTTTTTAAAGCAAAAAGCCTTACTATAGTATGTCGTTTTTTAAGAAAAAAGCCTTACTATACTATGTCGTTTTTTAAAGAAAAAAAGCCTTACTATACTATGTCGTTTTTTTAAAGAAAAAAGCCTTACTATACTATGTCGTTTTTTTACGGAAAAAAGCCTTACTATACTATGTCGTTTTTTTAAAGCAAAAAGCCTTACTATACTATGTCGTTTTTTAAGAAAAAGGCCTTACCATACTATGTCGTTTTTTAAAGAAAAAAAGCCTTACTATACTACGTCGTTTTTTTAAAGAAAAAAGCCTTACTATACTATGTCGTTTTTTTAAAGCAAAAAGCCTTACTATACTATGTCGTTTTTTTAAAGCAAAAAGCCTTACTATACTATGTCGTTTTTAAAGCAAAAAGCCTTACTATACTATGTCGTTTTTTAAGAAAAAAGCCTTACTATACTATGTCGTTTTTTTAAAGAAAAAAGCCTTACTATACTATGTCATTTTTGAAGAAAAAAGCCTTACTATACTATGTCGTTTTTTTAAAGCAAAAAGCCTTACTATACTATGTCGTTTTTTAGAGCAAAAAGCCTTACTATACTATGTCGTTTTTTTACGGAAAAAAGCCTTACTATACTATGTCGTTTTTTTAAAGCAAAAAGCCTTACTATACTATGTCGTTTTTTAAGAAAAAAGCCTTACTATACTGTCGTTTTTTAAAGAAAAAAAGCCTTACTATACTATGTCGTTTTTTTAAAGAAAAAAGCCTTACTATACTATGTCGTTTTTTTAAAGCAAAAAGCCTTACTATACTATGTCGTTTTTTTTAAAGCAAAAAGCCTTACTATACTATGTCGGTTTTTTAAAGCAAAAAGCCTTACTATACTATGTCGTTTTTTAAGAAAAAAGCCTTACTATACTATGTCGTTTTTTAAAGAAAAAAAGCCTTACTATACTGTCGTTTTTTAAAGAAAAAAAGCCTTACTATACTATGTCGTTTTTTTAAAGAAAAAAGCCTTACTATACTATGTCGTTTTTTTAAAGCAAAAAGCCTTACTATACTATGTCGTTTTTTTTAAAGCAAAAAGCCTTACTATACTATGTCGGTTTTTTAAAGCAAAAAGCCTTACTATACTATGTCGTTTTTTAAGAAAAAAGCCTTACTATACTATGTCGTTTTTTACGGAAAAAAGCCTTACTATACTATGTCGTTTTTTAAAGCAAAAAGCCTTACTATACTATGTCGTTTTTTAAGAAAAAAGCCTTACTATACTATGTCATTTTTTAAAGAAAAAAAGCCTTACTATACTATGTCATTTTTTAAAGCAAAAAGGCTTACTATACTATTTCGTTTTTTTAAGAAAAAAGCCTTACTATACTATGTCGTTTTTTTAAAGAAAAAAGCCTTACTATACTATGTCGTTTTTTAAAGAAAAAAGCCTTACTATACTATGTCGTTTTTTAAAGCAAAAAGCCTTACTATACTATGTCGTTTTTTACGGAAAAAAGCCTTACTATACTATGTCGTTTTTTTAAAGCAAAAAGCCTTACTATACTATGTCGTTTTTTACGGAAAAAAGCCTTACTATACTATGTCGGTTTTTTAAAGCAAAAAGCCTTACTATACTATGTCGGTTTTTTAAAGCAAAAAGCCTTACTATACTATGTCGTTTTTTTAAAAGCAAAAAGCCTTACTATACTATGTCGGTTTTTTAAAGCAAAAAGCTTTACTATACTATGTCGTTTTTTAATAAAAAAGCCTTACTATACTATGTCGTTTTTTAAAGAAAAAAAGCCTTACTATACTATGTCGTTTTTTAAAGCAAAAAGCCTTACTATACTATGTCGTTTTTTAAAGAAAAAAGCCTTACTATACTATGTCGTTTTTTTAAAGAAAAAAGCCTTACTATACTATGTCGTTTTTTAAAGAAAAAAACCTTACTATACTATGTCGTTTTTTACGGAAAAAAGCCTTACTATACTATGTCGTTTTTTAAAGCAAAAAGCCTTACTATACTATGTCGTTTTTTAAAGCAAAAAGCCTTACTATACTATGTCGTTTTTTTAAAGAAAAAAGCCTTACTATACTATGTCGTTTTTTTAAAGAAAAAAGCCTTACTATACTATGTCGTTTTTTAAAGCAAAAAGCCTTACTATACTATGTCGTTTTTTACGGAAAAAAAGCCTTACTATACTATGTCGTTTTTTACGGAAAAAAGCCTTACTATACTATGTCGTTTTTTAAAGCAAAAAGCCTTACTATACTATGTCGTTTTTTACGGAAAAAAGCCTTACTATACTATGTCGTTTTTTTTAAAGCAAAAAGCCTTACTATACTATGTCGTTTTTTTAAAGAAAAAAGCCTTACTATACTATGTCGTTTTTTAAAGCAAAAAGCCTTACTATACTATGTCGTTTTTTACGGAAAAAAGCCTTACTATACTATGTCGTTTTTTAAAGCAAAAAGCCTCACTATACTATGTCGTTTTTTACGGAAAAAAGCCTTACTATACTATGTCGGTTTTTTAAAGCAAAAAGCCTTACTATACTATGTCATTTTTAAAGGAAAAAAAGCCTTACTATACTATGTCGTTTTTTAAAGCAAAAAGCCTTACTATACTATGTCGTTTTTTAAAGCAAAAAGCCTTACTATACTATGTCGTTTTTTACGGAAAAAAGCCTTACTATACTATGTCGATTTTTAAAGCAAAAAGCCTTACTATACTATGTCGTTTTTTACGGAAAAAAGCCTTACTATACTATGTCGTTTTTTAATAAAAAAGCCTTACTATACTATGTCGTTTTTTAAAGAAAAAAAGCCTTACTATACTATGTCGTTTTTTAAAGCAAAAAGCCTTACTATACTATGTCGTTTTTTAAAGAAAAAAGCCTTACTATACTATGTCGTTTTTTTAAAGAAAAAAGCCTTACTATACTATGTCGTTTTTTTAAAGAAAAAAGCCTTACTATACTATGTCGTTTTTTAAAGCAAAAAGCCTTACTATACTATGTCGTTTTTTACGGAAAAAAAGCCTTACTATACTATGTCGTTTTTTACGGAAAAAAGCCTTACTATACTATGTCGTTTTTTAAAGCAAAAAGCCTTACTATACTATGTCGTTTTTTACGGAAAAAAGCCTTACTATACTATGTCGTTTTTTTTAAAGCAAAAAGCCTTACTATACTATGTCGTTTTTTTAAAGAAAAAAGCCTTACTATACTATGTCGTTTTTTAAAGCAAAAAGCCTTACTATACTATGTCGTTTTTTACGGAAAAAAGCCTTACTATACTATGTCGTTTTTTAAAGCAAAAAGCCTCACTATACTATGTCGTTTTTTACGGAAAAAAGCCTTACTATACTATGTCGGTTTTTTAAAGCAAAAAGCCTTACTATACTATGTCATTTTTAAAGGAAAAAAAGCCTTACTATACTATGTCGTTTTTTTTAAAGAAAAAAGCCTTACTATACTATGTCGTTTTTTAAAGCAAAAAGCCTTACTATACTATGTCGTTTTTTACGGAAAAAAGCCTTACTATACTATGTCGTTTTTTTAAAGCAAAAAGCCTTACTATACTATGTCGTTTTTTAAGAAAAAAGCCTTACTATACTATGTCATTTTTAAAGGAAAAAAAGCCTTACTATACTATGTCGTTTTTTTAAAGAAAAAAGCCTTACTATACTATGTCGTTTTTTTAAGCAAAAAGCCTTACTATACTATGTCGTTTTTTAAGAAAAAAGCCTTACTATTCTATGTCGTTTTTTTACGGAAAAAAGCCTTACTATACTATGTCGTTTTTTAAAGCAAAAAGCCTTACTATACTATGTCGTTTTTTTAAAGCAAAAAGCCTTACTATACTATGTCGTTTTTTTAAAGAAAAAAGCCTTAGTATACTATGTCGTTTTTTAAAGAAAAAAGCCTTACTATACTATGTCGTTTTTTAAAGCAAAAAGCCTTACTATACTATGTCGTTTTTTACGGAAAAAAGCCTTACTATACTATGTCGTTTTTTAAAGCAAAAAGCCTTACTATACACAGTCGTTTTTTACGGAAAAAAGCCTTACTATACTATGTCGTTTTTTAAGAAAAAAGCCTTACTATACTATGTCGTTTTTTAAGAAAAAAGCCTTACTATACTATGTCGTTTTTTAAAGAAAAAAAGCCTTACTATACTATGTCGTTTTTTTTAAGAAAAAAGCCTTACTATACTATGTCGTTTTTTAAAGAAAAAAGCCTTACTATACTATGCCGTTTTTTAAAGCAAAAAGCCTTACTATACTATGTCGTTTTTTACGGAAAAAAGCCTTACTATACTATGTCGTTTTTTAAAGCAAAAAGCCTTACTATACTATGTGGTTTTTTACGGAAAAAAGCCTTACTATACTATGTCGTTTTTTACGGAAAAAAGCCTTACTATACTATGTCGTTTTTTTTAAAGCAAAAAGCCTTACTATACTATGTCGTTTTTTTAAAGAAAAAAGCCTTACTATACTATGTCGTTTTTTTTAAAGCAAAAAGCCTTACTATACTATGTCGTTTTTTTAAAGAAAAAAGCCTTACTATACTATGTCGTTTTTTAAAGCAAAAAGCCTTACTATACTATGTCGTTTTTTACGGAAAAAAGCCTTACTATACTATGTCGTTTTTTAAATGAAAAAGCCTTACTATACTATGTCGTTTTTTACGGAAAAAAGCCTTACTATACTATGTCGTTTTTTTAAAGCAAAAAGCCTTACTATACTATGTCGTTTTTTTAAGAAAAAAGCCTTACTATACTATGTCGCTTTTTACGAAAAAGGCCTTACTATACTATGTCGTTTTTTTTAAAGCAAAAAGCCTTACTATACTATGTCGGTTTTTTAAAGCAAAAAGCCTTACTATACTATGTCGTTTTTTTTAAAGCAAAAAGCCTTACTATACTATGTCGGTTTTTTAAAGCAAAAAGCCTTACTATACTATGTCGTTTTTTTAAGAAAAAAGCCTTACTATACTATGTCGTTTTTTAAAGAAAAAAAGCCTTACTATACTATGTCGTTTTTTTAAAGAAAAAAGCCTTACTATACTATGTCGTTTTTTTAAGAAAAAAGCCTTACTATACTATGTCGTTTTTTAAAGCAAAAAGCCTTAGTACACTGTCGTTTTTTACGGAAAAAAGCCTTACTATACTATGTCGTTTTTTAAAGCAAAAAGCCTTACTATACCATGTCGTTTTTTAAGAAAAAAAGCCTTACTATACTATGTCATTTTTTAAAGAAAAAAAGCCTTACTATACTATGTCGTTTTTTAAAGCAAAAAGGCTTACTATACTATTTCGTTTTTTTAAGAAAAAAGCCTTACTATACTATGTCGTTTTTTAAAGCAAAAAGCCTTACTATACTATGTCGTTTTTTAAGAAAAAAGCCTTACTATACTATGTCGTTTTTTTAAAGAAAAAAGCCTTACTATACTATTTAGTTTTTTAAAGAAAAAAGCCTTACTATACTATGTCGTTTTTTTAAAGCAAAAAGCCTTACTATACTATGTCGTTTTTTACGGAAAAAAGCCTTACTATACTATGTCGTTTTTTAAAGCAAAAAGCCTTACTATACTATGTCGTTTTTTAAAGCAAAAAGCCTTACTATACTATGTCGTTTTTTAAAGCAAAAAGCCTTACTATACTATGTCGTTTTTTACGGAAAAAAGCCTTACTATACTATGTCGTTTTTTAAAGCAAAAAGCCTTACTATACTATGTCGTTTTTTACGGAAAAAAAGCCTTACTATACTATGTCGTTTTTTAAGAAAAAAGCCTTACTATACTATGTCGTTTTTTTAAAGAAAAAAGCCTCACTATACTATGTCGTTTTTTAAAGAAAAAAAACCTTACTATACTATGTCGTTTTTTTTAAGAAAAAAGCCTTACTATACTATGTCGTTTTTTTAAAGCAAAAAGCCTTACTATACTATGTCGTTTTTTAAAGAAAAAAAGCCTTACTATACTATGTCGTTTTTTTAAGAAAAAAGCCTTACTATACTATGTCGTTTTTTAAAGCAAAAAGCCTTACTATATTTTGTCGTTTTTTTAAGAAAAAAGCCTTACTATACTATGTCGTTTTTTTAAAGAAAAAAGCCTTACTATACTATGTCGTTTTTTTACGGAAAAAAGCCTTACTATACTATGTCGTTTTTTTAAAGCAAAAAGCCTTACTATACTATGTCGTTTTTTAAGAAAAAGGCCTTACCATACTATGTCGTTTTTTAAAGAAAAAAAGCCTTACTATACTACGTCGTTTTTTTAAAGAAAAAAGCCTTACTATACTATGTCGTTTTTTTAAAGCAAAAAGCCTTACTATACTATGTCGTTTTTTTAAAGCAAAAAGCCTTACTATACTATGTCGTTTTTAAAGCAAAAAGCCTTACTATACTATGTCGTTTTTTAAGAAAAAAGCCTTACTATACTATGTCGTTTTTTTAAAGAAAAAAGCCTTACTATACTATGTCATTTTTGAAGAAAAAAGCCTTACTATACTATGTCGTTTTTTTAAAGCAAAAAGCCTTACTATACTATGTCGTTTTTTAGAGCAAAAAGCCTTACTATACTATGTCGTTTTTTTACGGAAAAAAGCCTTACTATACTATGTCGTTTTTTTAAAGCAAAAAGCCTTACTATACTATGTCGTTTTTTAAGAAAAAAGCCTTACTATACTGTCGTTTTTTAAAGAAAAAAAGCCTTACTATACTATGTCGTTTTTTTAAAGAAAAAAGCCTTACTATACTATGTCGTTTTTTTAAAGCAAAAAGCCTTACTATACTATGTCGTTTTTTTTAAAGCAAAAAGCCTTACTATACTATGTCGGTTTTTTAAAGCAAAAAGCCTTACTATACTATGTCGTTTTTTAAGAAAAAAGCCTTACTATACTATGTCGTTTTTTAAAGAAAAAAAGCCTTACTATACTGTCGTTTTTTAAAGAAAAAAAGCCTTACTATACTATGTCGTTTTTTTAAAGAAAAAAGCCTTACTATACTATGTCGTTTTTTTAAAGCAAAAAGCCTTACTATACTATGTCGTTTTTTTTAAAGCAAAAAGCCTTACTATACTATGTCGGTTTTTTAAAGCAAAAAGCCTTACTATACTATGTCGTTTTTTAAGAAAAAAGCCTTACTATACTATGTCGTTTTTTACGGAAAAAAGCCTTACTATACTATGTCGTTTTTTAAAGCAAAAAGCCTTACTATACTATGTCGTTTTTTAAGAAAAAAGCCTTACTATACTATGTCATTTTTTAAAGAAAAAAAGCCTTACTATACTATGTCATTTTTTAAAGCAAAAAGGCTTACTATACTATTTCGTTTTTTTAAGAAAAAAGCCTTACTATACTATGTCGTTTTTTTAAAGAAAAAAGCCTTACTATACTATGTCGTTTTTTAAAGAAAAAAGCCTTACTATACTATGTCGTTTTTTAAAGCAAAAAGCCTTACTATACTATGTCGTTTTTTACGGAAAAAAGCCTTACTATACTATGTCGTTTTTTTAAAGCAAAAAGCCTTACTATACTATGTCGTTTTTTACGGAAAAAAGCCTTACTATACTATGTCGGTTTTTTAAAGCAAAAAGCCTTACTATACTATGTCGGTTTTTTAAAGCAAAAAGCCTTACTATACTATGTCGTTTTTTTAAAAGCAAAAAGCCTTACTATACTATGTCGGTTTTTTAAAGCAAAAAGCTTTACTATACTATGTCGTTTTTTAATAAAAAAGCCTTACTATACTATGTCGTTTTTTAAAGAAAAAAAGCCTTACTATACTATGTCGTTTTTTAAAGCAAAAAGCCTTACTATACTATGTCGTTTTTTAAAGAAAAAAGCCTTACTATACTATGTCGTTTTTTTAAAGAAAAAAGCCTTACTATACTATGTCGTTTTTTAAAGAAAAAAACCTTACTATACTATGTCGTTTTTTACGGAAAAAAGCCTTACTATACTATGTCGTTTTTTAAAGCAAAAAGCCTTACTATACTATGTCGTTTTTTAAAGCAAAAAGCCTTACTATACTATGTCGTTTTTTTAAAGAAAAAAGCCTTACTATACTATGTCGTTTTTTTAAAGAAAAAAGCCTTACTATACTATGTGGTTTTTTAAAGCAAAAAGCCTTACTATACTATGTCGTTTTTTACGGAAAAAAAGCCTTACTATACTATGTCGTTTTTTACGGAAAAAAGCCTTACTATACTATGTCGTTTTTTAAAGCAAAAAGCCTTACTATACTATGTCGTTTTTTACGGAAAAAAGCCTTACTATACTATGTCGTTTTTTTTAAAGCAAAAAGCCTTACTATACTATGTCGTTTTTTTAAAGAAAAAAGCCTTACTATACTATGTCGTTTTTTAAAGCAAAAAGCCTTACTATACTATGTCGTTTTTTACGGAAAAAAGCCTTACTATACTATGTCGTTTTTTAAAGCAAAAAGCCTCACTATACTATGTCGTTTTTTACGGAAAAAAGCCTTACTATACTATGTCGGTTTTTTAAAGCAAAAAGCCTTACTATACTATGTCATTTTTAAAGGAAAAAAAGCCTTACTATACTATGTCGTTTTTTAAAGCAAAAAGCCTTACTATACTATGTCGTTTTTTAAAGCAAAAAGCCTTACTATACTATGTCGTTTTTTACGGAAAAAAGCCTTACTATACTATGTCGATTTTTAAAGCAAAAAGCCTTACT
The DNA here is from genome assembly GCF_051989625.1 of Stigmatopora argus. Taxonomy (NCBI): domain Eukaryota; kingdom Metazoa; phylum Chordata; class Actinopteri; order Syngnathiformes; family Syngnathidae; genus Stigmatopora; species Stigmatopora argus. Next base: position 16,871,076 of record NC_135394.1, read on the forward strand.
ATACTATGTCGTTTTTTACGGAAAAAAGCCTTACTATACTATGTCGTTTTTTAATAAAAAAGCCTTACTATACTATGTCGTTTTTTAAAGAAAAAAAGCCTTACTATACTATGTCGTTTTTTAAAGCAAAAAGCCTTACTATACTATGTCGTTTTTTAAAGAAAAAAGCCTTACTATACTATGTCGTTTTTTTAAAGAAAAAAGCCTTACTATACTATGTCGTTTTTTTAAAGAAAAAAGCCTTACTATACTATGTCGTTTTTTAAAGCAAAAAGCCTTACTATACTATGTCGTTTTTTACGGAAAAAAAGCCTTACTATACTATGTCGTTTTTTACGGAAAAAAGCCTTACTATACTATGTCGTTTTTTAAAGCAAAAAGCCTTACTATACTATGTCGTTTTTTACGGAAAAAAGCCTTACTATACTATGTCGTTTTTTTTAAAGCAAAAAGCCTTACTATACTATGTCGTTTTTTTAAAGAAAAAAGCCTTACTATACTATGTCGTTTTTTAAAGCAAAAAGCCTTACTATACTATGTCGTTTTTTACGGAAAAAAGCCTTACTATACTATGTCGTTTTTTAAAGCAAAAAGCCTCACTATACTATGTCGTTTTTTACGGAAAAAAGCCTTACTATACTATGTCGGTTTTTTAAAGCAAAAAGCCTTACTATACTATGTCATTTTTAAAGGAAAAAAAGCCTTACTATACTATGTCGTTTTTTTTAAAGAAAAAAGCCTTACTATACTATGTCGTTTTTTAAAGCAAAAAGCCTTACTATACTATGTCGTTTTTTACGGAAAAAAGCCTTACTATACTATGTCGTTTTTTTAAAGCAAAAAGCCTTACTATACTATGTCGTTTTTTAAGAAAAAAGCCTTACTATACTATGTCATTTTTAAAGGAAAAAAAGCCTTACTATACTATGTCGTTTTTTTAAAGAAAAAAGCCTTACTATACTATGTCGTTTTTTTAAGCAAAAAGCCTTACTATACTATGTCGTTTTTTAAGAAAAAAGCCTTACTATTCTATGTCGTTTTTTTACGGAAAAAAGCCTTACTATACTATGTCGTTTTTTAAAGCAAAAAGCCTTACTATACTATGTCGTTTTTTTAAAGCAAAAAGCCTTACTATACTATGTCGTTTTTTTAAAGAAAAAAGCCTTAGTATACTATGTCGTTTTTTAAAGAAAAAAGCCTTACTATACTATGTCGTTTTTTAAAGCAAAAAGCCTTACTATACTATGTCGTTTTTTACGGAAAAAAGCCTTACTATACTATGTCGTTTTTTAAAGCAAAAAGCCTTACTATACACAGTCGTTTTTTACGGAAAAAAGCCTTACTATACTATGTCGTTTTTTAAGAAAAAAGCCTTACTATACTATGTCGTTTTTTAAGAAAAAAGCCTTACTATACTATGTCGTTTTTTAAAGAAAAAAAGCCTTACTATACTATGTCGTTTTTTTTAAGAAAAAAGCCTTACTATACTATGTCGTTTTTTAAAGAAAAAAGCCTTACTATACTATGCCGTTTTTTAAAGCAAAAAGCCTTACTATACTATGTCGTTTTTTACGGAAAAAAGCCTTACTATACTATGTCGTTTTTTAAAGCAAAAAGCCTTACTATACTATGTGGTTTTTTACGGAAAAAAGCCTTACTATACTATGTCGTTTTTTACGGAAAAAAGCCTTACTATACTATGTCGTTTTTTTTAAAGCAAAAAGCCTTACTATACTATGTCGTTTTTTTTAAAGCAAAAAGCCTTACTATACTATGTCGTTTTTTTAAAGAAAAAAGCCTTACTATACTATGTCGTTTTTTAAAGCAAAAAGCCTTACTATACTATGTCGTTTTTTACGGAAAAAAGCCTTACTATACTATGTCGTTTTTTAAATGAAAAAGCCTTACTATACTATGTCGTTTTTTACGGAAAAAAGCCTTACTATACTATGTCGTTTTTTTAAAGCAAAAAGCCTTACTATACTATGTCGTTTTTTTAAGAAAAAAGCCTTACTATACTATGTCGTTTTTTAAGAAAAAAGCCTTACTATACTATGTCGTTTTTTAAAGAAAAAAAGCCTTACTATACTATGTCGTTTTTTTTAAGAAAAAAGCCTTACTATACTATGTCGTTTTTTAAAGAAAAAAGCCTTACTATACTATGCCGTTTTTTAAAGCAAAAAGCCTTACTATACTATGTCGTTTTTTACGGAAAAAAGCCTTACTATACTATGTCGTTTTTTAAAGCAAAAAGCCTTACTATACTATGTGGTTTTTTACGGAAAAAAGCCTTACTATACTATGTCGTTTTTTACGGAAAAAAGCCTTACTATACTATGTCGTTTTTTTTAAAGCAAAAAGCCTTACTATACTATGTCGTTTTTTTTAAAGCAAAAAGCCTTACTATACTATGTCGTTTTTTTAAAGAAAAAAGCCTTACTATACTATGTCGTTTTTTAAAGCAAAAAGCCTTACTATACTATGTCGTTTTTTACGGAAAAAAGCCTTACTATACTATGTCGTTTTTTAAATGAAAAAGCCTTACTATACTATGTCGTTTTTTACGGAAAAAAGCCTTACTATACTATGTCGTTTTTTTAAAGCAAAAAGCCTTACTATACTATGTCGTTTTTTTAAGAAAAAAGCCTTACTATACTATGTCGCTTTTTACGAAAAAGGCCTTACTATACTATGTCGTTTTTTTTAAAGCAAAAAGCCTTACTATACTATGTCGGTTTTTTAAAGCAAAAAGCCTTACTATACTATGTCGTTTTTTTTAAAGCAAAAAGCCTTACTATACTATGTCGGTTTTTTAAAGCAAAAAGCCTTACTATACTATGTCGTTTTTTTAAGAAAAAAGCCTTACTATACTATGTCGTTTTTTAAAGAAAAAAAGCCTTACTATACTATGTCGTTTTTTTAAAGAAAAAAGCCTTACTATACTATGTCGTTTTTTTAAGAAAAAAGCCTTACTATACTATGTCGTTTTTTAAAGCAAAAAGCCTTAGTACACTGTCGTTTTTTACGGAAAAAAGCCTTACTATACTATGTCGTTTTTTAAAGCAAAAAGCCTTACTATACCATGTCGTTTTTTAAGAAAAAAAGCCTTACTATACTATGTCATTTTTTAAAGAAAAAAAGCCTTACTATACTATGTCGTTTTTTAAAGCAAAAAGGCTTACTATACTATTTCGTTTTTTTAAGAAAAAAGCCTTACTATACTATGTCGTTTTTTAAAGCAAAAAGCCTTACTATACTATGTCGTTTTTTAAGAAAAAAGCCTTACTATACTATGTCGTTTTTTTAAAGAAAAAAGCCTTACTATACTATTTCGTTTTTTTAAAGAAAAAAGCCTTACTATACTATGTCGTTTTTTTAAAGCAAAAAGCCTTACTATACTATGTCGTTTTTTACGGAAAAAAGCCTTACTATACTATGTCGTTTTTTAAAGCAAAAAGCCTTACTATACTATGTCGTTTTTTAAAGCAAAAAGCCTTACTATACTATGTCGTTTTTTAAAGCAAAAAGCCTTACTATACTATGTCGTTTTTTACGGAAAAAAGCCTTACTATACTATGTCGTTTTTTAAAGCAAAAAGCCTTACTATACTATGTCGTTTTTTACGGAAAAAAAGCCTTACTATACTATGTCGTTTTTTAAGAAAAAAGCCTTACTATACTATGTCGTTTTTTTAAAGAAAAAAGCCTCACTATACTATGTCGTTTTTTAAAGAAAAAAAACCTTACTATACTATGTCGTTTTTTTTAAGAAAAAAGCCTTACTATACTATGTCGTTTTTTTAAAGCAAAAAGCCTTACTATACTATGTCGTTTTTTAAAGAAAAAAAGCCTTACTATACTATGTCGTTTTTTTAAGAAAAAAGCCTTACTATACTATGTCGTTTTTTAAAGCAAAAAGCCTTACTATATTTTGTCGTTTTTTTAAGAAAAAAGCCTTACTATACTATGTCGTTTTTTTAAAGAAAAAAGCCTTACTATACTATGTCGTTTTTTAAAGAAAAAAGCCTTACTATACTATGTCGTTTTTTAAAGCAAAAAGCCTTACTATACTATGTCGTTTTTTACGGAAAAAAGCCTTACTATACTATGTCGTTTTTTTAAAGCAAAAAGCCTTACTATACTATGTCGTTTTTTAAGAAAAAAGCCTTACTATACTATGTCGTTTTTTAAAGCAAAAAGCCTTACTATACTATGTCGTTTTTTAAGAAAAAAGCCTTACTATACTCTGTCATTTTTTAAAGAAAAAAAGCCTTACTATACTATGTCGTTTTTTAAGAAAAAAGCCTTACTATACTATGTCGTTTTTTAAAGCAAAAAGCCTTACTATACCATGTCGTTTTTTTAAGAAAAAAAGCCTTACTATACTATGTCGTTTTTTTAAAGAAAAAAGCCTTACTATACTATGTCGTTTTTTGAAGAAAAAAAGCCTTACTATACTATGTCGTTTTTTTTAAGAAAAAAGCCTTACTATACTATGTCGTTTTTTACGGAAAAAAGCCTTACTATACTATGTCGTTTTTAAAGCAAAAAGCCTTACTATACTATGTCGTTTTTTACGGAAAAAAGCCTTACTATACTATGTCGTTTTTTTAAAGCAAAAAGCCTTACTATACTATGTCGTTTTTTACGGAAAAAAAGCCTTACTATACTATGTCGTTTTTTAAGAAAAAAGCCTTACTATACTATGTCGTTTTTTTAAAGAAAAAAGCCTCACTATACTATGTCGTTTTTTAAAGAAAAAAAACCTTACTATACTATGTCGTTTTTTTTTAAGAAAAAAGCCTTACTATACTATGTCGTTTTTTTAAAGCAAAAAGCCTTACTATACTATGTCGTTTTTTAAAGAAAAAAAGCCTTACTATACTATGTCGTTTTTTTAAGAAAAAAGCCTTACTATACTATGTCGTTTTTTAAAGCAAAAAGCCTTACTATATTTTGTCGTTTTTTTAAGAAAAAAGCCTTACTATACTATGTCGTTTTTTTAAAGAAAAAAGCCTTACTATACTATGTCGTTTTTTAAAGAAAAAAGCCTTACTATACTATGTCGTTTTTTAAAGCAAAAAGCCTTACTATACTATGTCGTTTTTTACGGAAAAAAGCCTTACTATACTATGTCGTTTTTTTAAAGCAAAAAGCCTTACTATACTATGTCGTTTTTTAAGAAAAAAGCCTTACTATACTATGTCGTTTTTTAAAGCAAAAAGCCTTACTATACTATGTCGTTTTTTAAGAAAAAAGCCTTACTATACTCTGTCATTTTTTAAAGAAAAAAAGCCTTACTATACTATGTCGTTTTTTAAGAAAAAAGCCTTACTATACTATGTCGTTTTTTAAAGCAAAAAGCCTTACTATACCATGTCGTTTTTTTAAGAAAAAAAGCCTTACTATACTATGTCGTTTTTTTAAAGAAAAAAGCCTTACTATACTATGTCGTTTTTTGAAGAAAAAAAGCCTTACTATACTATGTCGTTTTTTTTTAAGAAAAAAGCCTTACTATACTATGTCGTTTTTTACGGAAAAAAGCCTTACTATACTATGTCGTTTTTAAAGCAAAAAGCCTTACTATACTATGTCGTTTTTTACGGAAAAAAGCCTTACTATACTATGTCGTTTTTTTAAAGCAAAAAGCCTTACTATACTATGTCGTTTTTTTAAAGCAAAAAGCCTTACTATACTATGTCGTTTTTTTAAGAAAAAAGCCTTACTATACTATGTCGTTTTTTTAAAGCAAAAAGCCTTACTATACTATGTCATTTTTTAAGAAAAAAGCCTTACTATACTATGTCGTTTTTTAAAGAAAAAAAGCCTTACTATACCATGTTGTTTTTTTAAAGCAAAAAGCCTTACTATACTATGTCGTTTTTTAAGAAAAAAGCCTTACTTTACTATGTCGTTTTTTAAAGCAAAAAGCCTTACTATACTATGTCGTTTTTTACGGAAAAAAGCCTTACTATACTATGTCGTTTTTTTAAAGAAAAAAGCCTTACTATACTATGTCGTTTTTTTAAAGAAAAAAGCCTTACTATACTATGTCGTTTTTTACGGAAAAAAGCCTTACTATACTATGTCGTTTTTTTAAAGCAAAAAGCCTTACTATACTATGTCGTTTTTTAAGAAAAAAGCCTTACTATACTATGTCGTTTTTTTTAAGAAAAAAGCCTTACTATACTATGTCGTTTTTGAAGAAAAAAGCCTTACTATACTATGTAGTTTTTTTAAAGCAAAAAGCCTTACTATACTATGTCGTTTTTTAGAGCAAAAAGCCTTACTATACTATGTCGTTTTTTTAAAGAAAAAAGCCTCACTATACTATGTCGTTTTTTAAAGAAAAAAAACCTTACTATACTATGTCGTTTTTTTTAAGAAAAAAGCCTTACTATACTATGTCGTTTTTTTAAAGCAAAAAGCCTTACTATACTATGTCGTTTTTTACGGAAAAAAGCCTTACTATACTATGTCGTTTTTTTAAAGCAAAAAGCCTTACTATACTATGTCGTTTTTTAAGAAAAAAGCCTTACTATACTATGTCGTTTTTTAAAGCAAAAAGCCTTACTATACTATGTCGTTTTTTAAGAAAAAAGCCTTACTATACTCTGTCGTTTTTTAAAGAAAAAAAAGCCTTACTATACTATGTCGTTTTTTAAGAAAAAAGCCTTACTATACTATGTCGTTTTTTAAAGCAAAAAGCCTTACTATACCATGTCGTTTTTTAAAGAAAAAAAGCCTTACTATACTATGTCGTTTTTTTAAAGAAAAAAGCCTTACTATACTAAGTCGTTTTTTGAAGAAAAAAAGCCTTACTATACTATGTCGTTTTTTACGGAAAAAAGCCTTACTATACTATGTCGTTTTTTAAAGCAAAAAGCCTTACTATACTATGTCGTTTTTTACGGAAAAAAGCCTTACTATACTATGTCGTTTTTTTAAAGCAAAAAGCCTTACTATACTATGTCGTTTTTTTAAAGCAAAAAGCCTTACTATACTATGTCGTTTTTTTAAGAAAAAAGCCTTACTATACTATGTCGTTTTTTTAAAGCAAAAAGCCTTACTATACTATGTCGTTTTTTAAGAAAAAAGCCTTACTATACTATGTCGTTTTTTAAAGAAAAAAAGCCTTACTATACCATGTCGTTTTTTTAAAGCAAAAAGCCTTACTATACTATGTCGTTTTTTAAGAAAAAAGCCTTACTATACTATGTCGTTTTTTAAAGCAAAAAGCCTTACTATACTATGTCGTTTTTTACGGAAAAAAGCCTTACTATACTATGTCGTTTTTTTAAAGAAAAAAGCCTTACTATACTATGTCGTTTTTTTAAGAAAAAAGCCTTACTATACTATGTCGTTTTTGAAGAAAAAAGCCTTACTATACTATGTCGTTTTTTTAAAGCAAAAAGCCTTACTATACTATGTCGTTTTTTTAAAGCAAAAAGCCTTACTATACTATGTCGTTTTTTAGAGCAAAAAGCCTTACTATACTATGTCGTTTTTTTTAAAGAAAAAAGCCTTACTATACTATGTCATTTTTTTAAGAAAAAAGCATAGTATAGTAAGGCTTTTTGCTTTAAAAAACGACATAGTATAGTAAGGCTTTTTTGCTTTAAAAAACGACATCGTATAGTAAGGCTTTTTTCTTTTAAAAAAACGACATAGTATAGTAAGGCTTTTTTCTTTTAAAAAACGACATAGTATAGTAAGGCTTTTTTCCGTAAAAAACGACATAGTATAGTAAGGCTTTTTGCTGTAAAAAACGACATAGTATAGTAAGGCTTTTTTCTTAAAAAACGACATAGTATAGTAAGGCTTTTTGCTTTAAAAAACGACATAGTATAGTAAGGCTTTTTTCTCAAAAAAACGACATAGTATAGTAAGGCTTTTTTCTTTAAAAAAACGACATAGTATAGTGAGGCTTTTTTTCTTTAAAAAACGACATAGTATAGTAAGGCCTTTTTTTTTCTTTAAAAAATGACATAGTATAGTAAGGCTTTTTTCTTCAAAAACGACATAGTATAGTAAGGCTTTTTGCTTTAAAAAACGACATAGTATAGTAAGGCTTTTTTCTCAAAAAAACGACATAGTATAGTAAGGCTTTTTTCTTTAAAAAAACGACATAGTATAGTAAGGCTTTTTTTCTTTAAAAAACGACATAGTATAGTAAGGCTTTTTTCTTAAAAAAACGACATAGTATAGTAAGGCTTTTTGCTTTAAAAAAACGACATAGTATAGTAAGGCTTTTTTCCGTAAAAAAACGACATAGTATAGTAAGGCTTTTTGCTCTAAAAAACGACAAAGTATAGTAAGGCTTTTTGCTTTAAAAAAACGACATAGTATAGTAAGGCTTTTTTCTTTAAAAAAAACGACATAGTATAGTAAGGCTTTTTTTCTTTAAAAAACGACATAGTATAGTAAGGCTTTTTTCTTAAAAAACGACATAGTATAGTAAGGCTTTTTGCTTTAAAAAAACGACATAGTATAGTAAGGCTTTTTTCCATAAAAAAACGACATAGTATAGTAAGGCTTTTTGCTCTAAAAAACGACATAGTATAGTAAGGCTTTTTGATTTAAAAAAAAACGACATAGTATAGTAAGGCTTTTTTCTTCAAAAACGACATAGTATAGTAAGGCTTTTTTCTTTAAAAAAACGACATAGTATAGTAAGGCTTTTTTCTTAAAAAACGACATAGTATAGTAAGGCTTTTTGCTTTAAAAAAACGACATAGTATAGTAAGGCTTTTTGCTTTAAAAAAACGACATAGTATAGTAAGGCTTTTTTCTTTAAAAAAACGACATAGTATAGTAAGGCTTTTTTCTTTAAAAAAACGACATAGTATAGTAAGGCTTTTTTCTTAAAAAACGACAAAGTATAGTAAGGCTTTTTGCTTTAAAAAAACGACATAGTATAGTAAGGCTTTTTGCTTTAAAAAAACGACATAGTATAGTAAGGCTTTTTTCTTCAAAAACGACATAGTATAGTAAGGCTTTTTTCTTTAAAAAAACGCCATAGTATAGTAAGGCTTTTTTCTTAAAAAACGACATAGTATAGTAAGGCTTTTTTCTTTAAAAAACGACATAGTATAGTAAGGCTTTTTTCTTAAAAAAAACGACATAGTATAGTAAGGCTTTTTTCCGTAAAAAACGACATAGTATAGTAAGGCTTTTTGCTTTAAAAAAACGACATAGTATAGTAAGGCTTTTTTCCGTAAAAAACGACATAGTATAGTAAGGCTTTTTGCTTTAAAAAACGACAGTATAGTAAGGTTTTTTTCTTAAAAAAACGACATAGTATAGTAAGGCTTTTTTCTTTAAAAAAACGACGTAGTATAGTAAGGCTTTTTTTCTTTAAAAAACGACATAGTATAGTAAGGCCTTTTTATTAAAAAACGACATAGTATAGTAAGGCTTTTTGCTTTTAAAAAACGACATAGTATAGTAAGGCTTTTTGCTTTAAAAAAATGACATAGTATAGTAAGGCTTTTTTGCTTTAAAAAACGACATGGTATAGTAAGGCTTTTTTCTTTAAAAAAACGACATAGTATAGTAAGGCTTTTTTCTTTAAAAAAACGACATAGTATAGTAAGGCTTTTTTCCGTAAAAAACGACATAGTATAGTAAGGCTTTTTGCTTTAAAAAACGCCATAGTATAGTAAGGCTTTTTTCTTAAAAAAAACGACATAGTATAGTAAGGCTTTTTGCTTTAAAAAAACGACATAGTATAATAAGGCTTTTTTCCGTAAAAAACGACATAGTATAGTAAGGCTTTTTTCTTTAAAAAACGACATAGTATAGTAAGGCTTTTTTCCGTAAAAAGCGACATAGTATAGTAAGGCTTTTTGCTTTAAAAAACGACATAGTATAGTAAGGCTTTTTTCTTAAAAAAACGACATAGTATAGTAAGACTTTTTTCTTAAAAAACGACATAGTATAGTAAGGCTTTTTGCTTTAAAAAAACGACATAGTATAGTAAGGCTTTTTGCTTTAAAAAAACGACATAGTATAGTAAGGCTTTTTGCTTTAAAAAAACGACATAGTATAGTAAGGCTTTTTTCCGTAAAAAACGACATAGTATAGTAAGGCTTTTTGCTTTAAAAAAACGACATAGTATAGTAAGGCTTTTTTTCTTTAAAAAACGACATAGTATAGAAAGGCTTTTTTCTTAAAAAACGACATAGTATAGTAAGGCTTTTTTCTTAAAAAACGACATAGTATAGTAAGGCTTTTTGCTTTAAAAAAACGACATAGTATAGTAAGGCTTTTTGCTTTAAAAAAACGACATAGTATAGTAAGGCTTTTTTCTTCAAAAACGACATAGTATAGTAAGGCTTTTTTCTTTAAAAAAACGACATAGTATAGTAAGGCTTTTTTTCTTTAAAAAACGACATAGTATAGTAAGGCTTTTTTTCTTAAAAAACGACATAGTATAGTAAGGCTTTTTGCTTTAAAAAAACGACATAGTATAATAAGGCTTTTTTCCGTAAAAAACGACATAGTATAGTAAGGCTTTTTTCTTTAAAAAACGACATAGTATAGTAAGGCTTTTTTCCGTAAAAAACGACATAGTATAGTAAGGCTTTTTGCTTTAAAAAACGACATAGTATAGTAAGGCTTTTTTCTTAAAAAAAACGACATAGTATAGTAAGACTTTTTTCTTAAAAAACGACATAGTATAGTAAGGCTTTTTTCTTTAAAAAAACGACATAGTATAGTAAGGCTTTTTTCTTAAAAAACGACATAGTATAGTAAGGCTTTTTGCTTTAAAAAAACGACATAGTATAGTAAGGCTTTTTGCTTTAAAAAAACGACATAGTATAGTAAGGCTTTTTTCTTTAAAAAAACGACATAGTATAGTAAGGCTTTTTTCTTTAAAAAAACGACATAGTATAGTAAGGCTTTTTTCTTAAAAAACGACAAAGTATAGTAAGGCTTTTTGCTTTAAAAAAACGACATAGTATAGTAAGGCTTTTTGCTTTAAAAAAACGACATAGTATAGTAAGGCTTTTTTCTTCAAAAACGACATAGTATAGTAAGGCTTTTTTCTTTAAAAAAACGCCATAGTATAGTAAGGCTTTTTTCTTAAAAAACGACATAGTATAGTAAGGCTTTTTTCTTTAAAAAACGACATAGTATAGTAAGGCTTTTTTCTTAAAAAAAACGACATAGTATAGTAAGGCTTTTTTCCGTAAAAAACGACATAGTATAGTAAGGCTTTTTGCTTTAAAAAAACGACATAGTATAGTAAGGCTTTTTTCCGTAAAAAACGACATAGTATAGTAAGGCTTTTTGCTTTAAAAAACGACAGTATAGTAAGGCTTTTTTCTTAAAAAAACGACATAGTATAGTAAGGCTTTTTTCTTTAAAAAAACGACGTAGTATAGTAAGGCTTTTTTTCTTTAAAAAACGACATAGTATAGTAAGGCCTTTTTATTAAAAAACGACAGTATAGTAAGGCTTTTTGCTTTTAAAAAACGACATAGTATAGTAAGGCTTTTTGCTTTAAAAAAATGACATAGTATAGTAAGGCTTTTTTGCTTTAAAAAACGACATGGTATAGTAAGGCTTTTTTCTTTAAAAAAAACGACATAGTATAGTAAGGCTTTTTTCTTTAAAAAAACGACATAGTATAGTAAGGCTTTTTTCCGTAAAAAACGACATAGTATAGTAAGGCTTTTTGCTTTAAAAAAACGACATAGTATAGTAAGGCTTTTTGCTTTAAAAAAACGACATAGTATAGTAAGGCTTTTTTCCGTAAAAAACGACATAGTATAGTAAGGCTTTTTGCTTTAAAAAAACGACATAGTATAGTAAGGCTTTTTTTCTTTAAAAAACGACATAGTATAGAAAGGCTTTTTTCTTAAAAAACGACATAGTATAGTAAGGCTTTTTTCTTAAAAAACGACATAGTATAGTAAGGCTTTTTGCTTTAAAAAAACGACATAGTATAGTAAGGCTTTTTGCTTTAAAAAAACGACATAGTATAGTAAGGCTTTTTTCTTCAAAAACGACATAGTATAGTAAGGCTTTTTTCTTTAAAAAAACGACATAGTATAGTAAGGCTTTTTTTCTTTAAAAAACGACATAGTATAGTAAGGCTTTTTTTCTTAAAAAACGACATAGTATAGTAAGGCTTTTTGCTTTAAAAAAACGACATAGTATAATAAGGCTTTTTTCCGTAAAAAACGACATAGTATAGTAAGGCTTTTTTCTTTAAAAAACGACATAGTATAGTAAGGCTTTTTTCCGTAAAAAACGACATAGTATAGTAAGGCTTTTTGCTTTAAAAAACGACATAGTATAGTAAGGCTTTTTTCTTAAAAAAAACGACATAGTATAGTAAGACTTTTTTCTTAAAAAACGACATAGTATAGTAAGGCTTTTTGCTTTAAAAAAACGACATAGTATAGTAAGGCTTTTTGCTTTAAAAAACGACATAGTATAGTAAGGCTTTTTGCTTTAAAAAACGACATAGTATAGTAAGGCTTTTTTCCGTAAAAAACAACATAGTATAGTAAGGCTTTTTGCTTTAAAAAAACGACATAGTATAGTAAGGCTTTTTTTCTTTAAAAAACGACATAGTATAGTAAGGCTTTTTTCTTAAAAAACGACATAGTATAGTAAGGCTTTTTGCTTTAAAAAAACGACATAGTATAGTAAGGCTTTTTGCTTTAAAAAAACGACATAGTATAGTAAGGCTTTTTTCTTCAAAAACGACATAGTATAGTAAGGCTTTTTTCCGTAAAAAACGACATAGTATAGTAAGGCTTTTTTCTTTAAAAAAACGACATAGTATAGTAAGGCTTTTTTCTTAAAAAACGACATAGTATAGTAAGGCTTTTTGCTTTAAAAAAACGACATAGTATAGTAAGGCTTTTTGCTTTAAAAAAACGACATAGTATAGTAAGGCTTTTTTCTTTAAAAAAACGACATAGTATAGTAAGGCTTTTTTTCTTTAAAAAACGACATAGTATAGTAAGGCTTTTTTCTTAAAAAACGACATACTATAGTAAGGCTTTTTGCTTTAAAAAAACGACATAGTATAGTAAGGCTTTTTCCCGTAAAAAAACGACATAGTATAGTAAGGCTTTTTGCTCTAAAAAACGACATAGTATAGTAAGGCTTTTTTCTTTAAAAAAACGACATAGTATAGTAAGGCTTTTTTCTTAAATAACAACATAGTATAGTAAGGCTTTTTGCTTTAAAAAAACGACATAGTATAGTAAGGCTTTTTGCTTTAAAAAAACGACATAGTATAGTAAGGCTTTTTTCTTCAAAAACGACATAGTATAGTAAGGCTTTTTGCTTTAAAAAAACGACATAGTATAGTAAGGCTTTTTTCTTCAAAAACGACATAGTATAGTAAGGCTTTTTGCTTTAAAAAACGACATAGTATAAGAAGGCTTTTTGCTTTAAAAAAACGACATAGTATAGTAAGGCTTTTTTCCGTAAAAAACGACATAGTATAGTAAGGCTTTTTTCTTTAAAAAACGACATAGTATAGTAAGGCTTTTTTCCGTAAAAAACGACATAGTATAGTAAGGCTTTTTGCTTTAAAAAACGACATAGTATAGTAAGGCTTTTTTTTCTTTAAAAAACGACATAGTATAGTAAGGCTTTTTGCTTTAAAAAAACGACATAGTATAGTAAGGCTTTTTTCTTTAAAAAAACGACATAGTATAGTAAGGCTTTTTTTCTTTAAAAAACGACAATATAGTAAGGCTTTTTTCTTAAAAAACGACATAGTATAGTAAGGCTTTTTGCTTTAAAAAAACGACATAGTATAGTAAGGCTTTTTTCCGTAAAAAAACGACATAGTATAGTAAGGCTTTTTGCTCTAAAAAACGACATAGTATAGTAAGGCTTTTTTCTTTAAAAAAACGACATAGTATAGTAAGGCTTTTTTTCTTTAAAAAACGACATAGTATAGTAAGGCTTTTTTCTTAAAAAACGACATACTATAGTAAGGCTTTTTGCTTTAAAAAAACGACATAGTATAGTAAGGCTTTTTCCCGTAAAAAAACGACATAGTATAGTAAGGCTTTTTGCTCTAAAAAACGACATAGTATAGTAAGGCTTTTTTCTTTAAAAAAACGACATAGTATAGTAAGGCTTTTTTCTTAAATAACAACATAGTATAGTAAGGCTTTTTGCTTTAAAAAAACGACATAGTATAGTAAGGCTTTTTGCTTTAAAAAAACGACATAGTATAGTAAGGCTTTTTTCTTCAAAAACGACATAGTATAGTAAGGCTTTTTGCTTTAAAAAAACGACATAGTATAGTAAGGCTTTTTTCTTCAAAAACGACATAGTATAGTAAGGCTTTTTGCTTTAAAAAACGACATAGTATAAGAAGGCTTTTTGCTTTAAAAAAACGACATAGTATAGTAAGGCTTTTTTCCGTAAAAAAACGACATAGTATAGTAAGGCTTTTTGCTTTAAAAAACGACATAGTATAGTAAGGTTTTTTTCTTAAAAAAACGACATAGTATAGTAAGGCTTTTTTCCGTAAAAAACGACATAGTATAGTAAAGCTTTTTTCTTTAAAAAAACGACATAGTATAGTAAGGCTTTTTTTCTTTAAAAAACGACATAGTATAGTAAGGCTTTTTGCTTTAAAAAAACGACATAGTATAGTAAGGCTTTTTTCCGTAAAAAACGACATAGTATAGTAAGGCTTTTTTCTTTAAAAAACGACATAGTATAGTAAGGCTTTTTTCCGTAAAAAACGACATAGTATAGTAAGGCTTTTTGCTTTAAAAAACGACATAGTATAGTAAGGCTTTTTTTTCTTTAAAAAACGACATAGTATAGTAAGGCTTTTTGCTTTAAAAAAACGACATAGTATAGTAAGGCTTTTTTCTTTAAAAAAACGACATAGTATAGTAAGGCTTTTTTTCTTTAAAAAACGACAGTATAGTAAGGCTTTTTTCTTAAAAAACGACATAGTATAGTAAGGCTTTTTGCTTTAAAAAAACGACATAGTATAGTAAGGCTTTTTTCCGTAAAAAAACGACATAGTATAGTAAGGCTTTTTGCTCTAAAAAACGACATAGTATAGTAAGGCTTTTTGCTTTAAAAAAACGACATAGTATAGTAAGGCTTTTTTCTTCAAAAATGACATAGTATAGTAAGGCTTTTTTCTTTAAAAAAACGACATAGTATAGTAAGGCTTTTTTCTTAAAAAACGACATAGTATAGTAAGGCTTTTTGCTTTAAAAAACGACATAGTATAGTAAGGCTTTTTGCTTTAAAAAAACGACATAGTATAGTAAGGCTTTTTTCCGTAAAAAAACGACATAGTATAGTAAGGCTTTTTTCTTTAAAAAAACGACATAGTATAGTAAGGCTTTTTTTCTTTAAAAAACGACATAGTATAGTAAGGCTTTTTGCTTTAAAAAACGACATAGTATAGTAAGGCTTTTTGCTTTAAAAAACGACATAGTATAGTAAGGCTTTTTTCCGTAAAAAACGACATAGTATAGTAAGGTTTTTTTCTTTAAAAAACGACATAGTATAGTAAGGCTTTTTTCTTTAAAAAAACGACATAGTATAGTAAGGCTTTTTTCTTTAAAAAACGACATAGTATAGTAAGGCTTTTTGCTTTAAAAAACGACATAGTATAGTAAGGCTTTTTTTCTTTAAAAAACGACATAGTATAGTAAGGCTTTTTTATTAAAAAACGACATAGTATAGTAAGGCTTTTTGCTTTAAAAAACCGACATAGTATAGTAAGGCTTTTTGCTTTTAAAAAAACGACATAGTATAGTAAGGCTTTTTGCTTTAAAAAAACGACATAGTATAGTAAGGCTTTTTTCCGTAAAAAACGACATAGTATAGTGAGGCTTTTTGCTTTAAAAAACGACATAGTATAGTAAGGCTTTTTTCCGTAAAAAACGACATAGTATAGTAAGGCTTTTTGCTTTAAAAAACGACATAGTATAGTAAGGCTTTTTTCTTTAAAAAAACGACATAGTATAGTAAGGCTTTTTGCTTTAAAAAACGACATAGTATAGTAAGGCTTTTTTTCTTTAAAAAACGACATAGTATAGTAAGGCTTTTTTATTAAAAAACGACATAGTATAGTAAGGCTTTTTGCTTTAAAAAACCGACATAGTATAGTAAGGCTTTTTTCCGTAAAAAACGACATAGTATAGTGAGGCTTTTTGCTTTAAAAAACGACATAGTATAGTAAGGCTTTTTTCCGTAAAAAACGACATAGTATAGTAAGGCTTTTTGCTTTAAAAAACGACATAGTATAGTAAGGCTTTTTTTCTTTAAAAAAACAACATAGTATAGTAAGGCTTTTTGCTTTAAAAAAAACGACATAGTATAGTAAGGCTTTTTTCCGTAAAAAACGACATAGTATAGTAAGGCTTTTTGCTTTAAAAAACGACATAGTATAGTAAGGCTTTTTTCCGTAAAAAACGACATAGTATAGTAAGGCTTTTTTTCCGTAAAAAACGACATAGTATAGTAAGGCTTTTTGCTTTAAAAAACGACATAGTATAGTAAGGCTTTTTTCTTTAAAAAAACGACATAGTATAGTAAGGCTTTTTTCTTAAAAAAAACGACATAGTATAGTAAGGCTTTTTTCTTTAAAAAACGACATAGTATAGTAAGGCTTTTTGCTTTAAAAAACGACATAGTATAGTAAGGCTTTTTTTCTTTAAAAAACGACATAGTATAGTAAGGCTTTTTTATTAAAAAACGACATAGTATAGTAAGGCTTTTTTCCGTAAAAAACGACATAGTATAGTAAGGCTTTTTGCTTTAAAAATCGACATAGTATAGTAAGGCTTTTTTCCGTAAAAAACGACATAGTATAGTAAGGCTTTTTGCTTTAAAAAACGACATAGTATAGTAAGGCTTTTTGCTTTAAAAAACGACATAGTATAGTAAGGCTTTTTTTCCGTAAAAAACGACATAGTATAGTAAGGTTTTTTTCTTTAAAAAACGACATAGTATAGTAAGGCTTTTTTCTTAAAAAAAAAACGACATAGTATAGTAAGGCTTTTTGCTTTAAAAAAAACGACATAGTATAGTAAGGCTTTTTTTTCTTTAAAAAACGACATAGTATAGTAAGGCTTTTTGCTTAAAAAACGACATAGTATAGTAAGGCTTTTTTCGCAAAAAACGACATTGTAAGACACTGAAAAGTTGATGGCTTAAAATGTAAAAGGTAAGTTACAATTGAAGATGAGTGGACCTGCCACTAATGGGCAGTGTCTACATTTGGGAGGTAGTTAACAGTACATAAAATTGATATTTTTTGAGTGACCACTAGAGGTCAGTGTCTACATTTGGAAATTAGTTCATAAAATTGGTTCCCCCCCAAAAAAGAAGTTACAATTTGATATTATTTTAGTGACCACTAGAGGTCACAAGAATGAGAAGAGTACAGAGAATGCTGTTATTGGCTTATTATGGCAAGTAAACAAGGTATTACTGTATTTAAGTATTAAATTCGTAGCAGATTAATTGGACGTCTAGCATTGTCAGTGACAACTGAGGTTTTTTTAAAAAATTCAAATCGGAATCTGATATTTTTCACACAAAAAAACTAACTGTTTACACATCAAAACAGGGGTGTCCAATTTTCATCGGCTCAAAGCGAATGATGAAAGTGCACAAGAAGCTTAAATGCCTTTTCCTTTTCTTCATCGGACGTCTCGCATCTGAAAGAGTCACGTGTTAATTCCGGCAGTATTATTTTTTATTATTTTTCGGTCAGGGAACGATAGGGACAAAAAAAGGTGCTGCTTCCCCAAAACACCGCCCCCCCCCTAGCCTAGCCCGATTTTTTTTAAAAAGGAGCATTTTTTTTCAATTGAAAGCGTTTGGGAATATTTATGGCTGACGGCAGCTGCTTTTGTCTCTGCAGTGACTCCCATGATGGGCGCTCACATCCCCATGGGCGCTGACATGAGTTCACTGAGCCCCACTCACGCCCTGCAGCCCCAGCTGCCCCTGGTGCCCTCGTCGCACTGTACGCCCCCTCCTCCGTACCCCATGGACAGCAGCATCTCCAGGTACCCCGCAAAATTTGACAAAAATCTAACAAAAAATCTTCGGACAGAACTTGATTACAAATCAACTGCCTAAAAAAAAAGAACAGTCTTAATTGGCATTAGACTCCATTTACCCATAGAGCTAGCGAGCTAGCTAAGCTAGTTAGCATTCGCCAGGCTTTTTTTGCCTGTAAAAATGGAAATATGGCATGATTGGAACTTTTTGAGACAAAAAAAATATTGTTGAAATTTTCCCTCTATTTGTTTGGTTATACAGACGCTCCCCTACTTACGAACATTCAACTTACGAACAACGGTACATACGAACATGTCTGCAAATTGCGTTTAAGTCGAAAAATGTTCTCAAGACCAATTTTGTATTTTTTTCCGAGTAGTGCTTCTTTCCGCCGCTAATACCGACGCCTGGCGCTGTGAGGGCTCAGCTCACCCAGCATCTACCTTCTTCTGTCCAATTCGTTGCAATGCGGAAGTGCGTGAACGTATCTCCAGTGCGCCAAGAACCTTTTTCATTTATATCATTAAATATCTCGTGCATCCATTATTGAATATGGTTGGTAAAAAGCGAAAGGCTTCTATTGAGGGAGTTGCAAGGAAGAGGCAAGCCATTTCATTTGAAACGAGTGGCAATAATAACGAAGCTTGATGCGCGTGAGAGTGGTGAGCGTTTCACGGGCATACAACTTGTCAGTACCATTTATAAACATAAAGATCGAGCAGCAGGACCCAAATATTGAACGTTGCATAAAGTTTGCAAATCAATTGAATGATGCCATACAGTTCTACCGCATCATTTATGATGAAAAAAAGAAGAAAACTGCGCAATCGTCGTTAGATCGCTTCTTTCGGCCAGTTTCTAATACATACATCTCTCTCTCTCTCTATACAGTACTGTCATATTCTCTCCATTTTATTAAATGTTTTTTTCAGTACAAACCAATGCGTGTTACTTATACAAGCCTTAAACATACAAATGCACTTATATAAACCTTCAATATACTTATATAGGCCTTAAACAAATTATAATACCAAATGTAGCACTGAATCAACTTACAAACAAATTCAACTTATGAAGAATCGCTCGGAACCTAACTCGTTCGTAAGTAGGGGAGCGTCTGTACTCACGAGGGTCATGGGGTGCTGGAGCCTATCACAGGGCACAAAGAGACAACCGTTCATGCTCAAGTTAGAGAACCAAAATGTTTGACCCCATTTCATAGGCCAATACTTATGACAATTTTCAATTTTCACAACTTGTGTAAAGAAATGTTTCAAGTTTTTGTGTGTAACGTTTGGCATTTCTGTTTTCAGGTTAAGAAATAACGTTCACTTCAAAAAAAAGTTATTATGCGAGTATGCTCGGAGTCAGTCACCCAAGATAATTTTGCAAAGAACGCAGCAACTTGGGAATTTTCTTTCTAAATTGTATTAAAGTTAAATTAGTAATCTGACTCCAATTTGTGACCTTACCCAACTGCCACTCATCCAACAATTTGCGCGCTCGTACTGCAATAGAGAGTCAGGAAGCTAGCATTTTCACACACGAGTGGATTTATTCCTAACACACAAATCTAATACATACAACTGGGTCTCGGGTCCCTCTATCACAGCTCTATACGCCTCTGTTGCCACCAGCCGACGTACTACCATCCGAGTATCCCAGCAATGAGTTATACTACACAATATGCAAATGGAAAAGCAAGTAGGGCATCCTGGCATTATTCTATTGGCTATGTGTACACTGCAGTTAACTTTACCTTGCTTTCATTGGTCTGTTGAGTCGTATCTGCTTTCTCCTGGGTTATCTTGTCCTTGCCGTCTTCTCGCAGATTAGCACCGTTTGTTCTGAAAACATTTCATTCTTGCACATACAATTAAAAATTAAAAATCAGTAAAAAAAAAATCATTCTAGTAGAAAATCAGTAGAGAATTTCATTACCTCCTCATGGCCTCAGATCCCTGAGGCCACCGTCACATACTCACATCCCGAATTCCCGGAGGGCCACAGCTGTCTCCGCCTCCTGGGGGTCCTTCTGAGGGATCATCATGTACTGGCCACCCGGAGGGAGTGGCCCCAACGTGCGTTCAATTGTAATAGTGGTAAACACAGCGATAGAAACCAGTATTGATGCAATCAAGCTTTTGTATTTGCCAAAGACGTTTTAACCAGTCAGAGTACCAACTGGTGTCCATACCTGAGTGCTCCTTCATTTTGTTACTACAGCAGACCCTCCAATGCCTTAGTAAGGCGCTGTCAGGAGACGTATTGTTGGGAATCAGAGTACAGCACTGATCCCCAAAAATACCACACACTCCTCCTCTTTCAGCTAACACCATATCTAAACCTATCTAATGCTGTCACACTAATTGGCATGATCAGCGCTACTAGGGCGCACTTACCTGAGGCATTGGAGGGAAGCCTATCGTACAACACTTTCGCTCCACACCACAGCCAAACATCAGCACGAGCAAGAGGGATTCCTGCTGGCAAAGACACATTTTCATTACACCATGACTCCTGGATATTTCCAATCCCAGGGCCAGTCCCATTTAACTTTAGGCAGGTGAAATTTTGTTGTGCAACATGGGTGTCAAAAATGGGCTTTTTCTTTTCCATATCTGTCAGGGAAAGGCCGAGTCCAATTGGCTGCACTCTCCTTGGAGTCTTGTTATACAGGAAACCAAAGAGACAGTTTTTGGATACAGCAGTTGCTGCCATGATTTTCAAAACTGGTCTTGCACCTGTGTCGGTTGTTTACACTTCAGATTTAGCAGTAGTTGTTGTGTCTGTGTCAGCGTCTTACCACCATCTTGCTCTGCTTCATACCATACCGTTCCATTAAACTGGCCGGCTTGGCGGGCGTCCATGCCGGCCAGAGACGAGGCGAGGAAGTGGTCGGTCCGGCGGGCGTCCGCGCCGGCCGATGACAAGGCGTGGGAGTGGTCGGTCCGGCGGGCGTCCGCGCCGGCCGATGACGAGGCGAGGAAGTGGTCGGTCCGGCGGGCGTCCGCGCCGGCCGATGACGAGGGGTGGGCTTGGCCGTTCCGGCGGGCATCCACGCCGGCCGGTGACAAGGTATCGAGCTGGGCGGTCGGGCGGGCGTCCGCGCCGGCCTGAGACGAGGCATCAAGGTGGGCGTCCGCGCCGGCCTGAGACGAGGCATCGAGGTGGGCATCTGCGCCGGCCTGAGACGAGGCATCGAGGTGGGTGTCTGCGCCGGCTGGAGACGAGGCATCGAGGTGAGCGTCCGTGCCGGCCTGAGATGAGGCATCGAGATGAGCGTCCACGCCGGCCTGAGATGAGGCATCGAGATGAGCGTCCACGCCGGCCTGCGACGAGGCTTTGAGGTGGGCGTCCGCGCCGGCCTGAGACGAGGCTTAGGAGGGGCCTATCCGGCGGGCGTCCACGTCGGCCCTTGGAGGGGAGAGGGAGTAGCCGGTCCGGCGGGCCTCCCTGCTGGTCCTTAAGGAGCTGGCCAAGCCCCCTGCCCTTAACAGACACCAGAAACTTAGAACGGTCGTCGGGCGCCTTACCCTGGGTGCTCGGGGGGCCGCCTGCCCCCTCGGCCGAGAGGGCCGGAGAGTCGCTCTCGCCGCCGCCAACCCCCTCGTCCGGGGGTGCCGAAGAGTCGCTCTCGCTGTCGCTGGCCCCCTCAACCAGGGCCCCGGCGAGTCGCCACCGTCGCCGGCCCCCTCGTCCAGGGGCGCCGGAGGGTCGCTGCCGCCTTCGCCGGCCCCCTCATCCAGGGGCGCCGGAGGGTCGCTGCCGCCTTCGCCGGCCCCCTCGTCCAGGGGCGCCGGAGAGTCGCTCTGACCATTGCCGGCCCCCTCGTCCAGGGGCCCCGGCGCGTCATCGCCGCTTCCGGGCGGGCAAGAGCTGGGCGGGCAAGCGCTGGGCGGGCAAGCGCTGGGCAGACCGGAACCTAGCAACCAGGAACTGGGCGGCCAGGAACCGGGCGGCCAGGAACCAAGCAACCAGGAACTGGACGACCAGGAACCGGGTGAACAGGAACCAACTGACCAGGAACTGGGCGGACCAACCGGCACTGGAAGCCTGGTTCGTGGCTTCGGCACGGGTGCGACTGGCGGCCCAGGTGGCAAAGGGAGTAACTTGCGTGGCTTGGGCACGGGTATTTGAGGAGCTTGGAGCGGCGTGGTCGGTCGAGGAGCTGGGAGCGGCGTGGTCTGCCGAGGAGCTGGGAGCGGCGTGGTCGGCCGAGGAGCTGGGAGCGGCGTGGTCGGCCGAGGAGCTTGGAGCGGAGTGGTCGGCCGAGGAGCTGGGAGCGGCATGGTCGGGCGAGAAGCTTGGTCAGGGGCTCGAGCGTCCAGGCCCTCCTTCCGCTTCTCCCTGTGGCATGGTGCTCGCCGCCGCCTTCGGGAGGGCGGCACAGCATACCGGCCGCCACGTGGGTGGGTTTAAAGGTGGATGGAGGCTCAGTACTACCTATTGGTCGAGACTCCTCCGCTGCCCAAACGTCTCTGAGGTGCCCACGCCAAGCGTCCATTATAGACTCCCTAATAGACTCTGTGGGGCCTCTCAGTGAATCCATGTCGTCGCGGGGCTTCAAAAAGGGTGGTTGGCGTCGACGAGAGCGTCGGCGCGAGCGTGGGTAGCCTCCCGCTGGGTCCATTATGGCCGGATCGTTCTGTTACGATCACGCTGCGTCGTCGCAGCGCGATCGGGAATATCTTAGGGGACCCATGCGCAGGAGACGCGAGTTGACTCGAGCCAGTTCACTTCAAACTATATACTTTAATGAATAAACAAGGGTCTACAAATCCACAATGGGCTGGAACAGAAGGCAGCATGCTACGCGCACGCACAAACAAAGAGACGATCCGGCAATGGTCCTCTGACACATTGCTCCTTAAATAATAAAACCAGGAAGCAATCAGCAGATTGACTGCAGCTGCTTCCCTGACAGCATGTCAGGAGGGACAAAACAGGCCACTCCTGACATAGCCAAAGCTGCTGCTGATGCCAATTCCTGAATTAGTTGCACAAACAATGCATCATCCTCAGGGGTCCATATTTTAGCATAACTGTGTCCTTTAGAGCAATTAAAACTTACTTATTCTTATACTTACTTAATATCAGGTCTCATGTCGTAGTTGGGCTAACAGCATTTTCAGGGAAGAATGCCGTAAGCCCAACTAGGACATGAGATCTGAGATTTTGAGTAGCTTAACCAAACTTTGACCTGTTTAGTGCACATTTTTCATTGAGTTTGGCCTGCAAACACAAGATGTTGCAAAATGTTTGACTCCATTTTGTAGGCCAATCATTTTGAGACAGTGGAGCAGGTTAGAAGAGCAAGTGTGGAAAGCTGCATCCAGCACTTTACTTGAAATTTTTGGTGCCAAGGTATTTTGTTTTGTAGTTGGTACCTTGTTTGCAAAATTTGTGAAGAAGGCAAGCTGCAATATTTTCGGTGACTTGAGTCCAAGTATACTCCAACACGCATAATACCTTTTTCTTTTGAAGTGAACGCCATTTCCTAACCTGAAAAGATAGAACCATTACACGCAAAAACTTGAAACGTTTCCACACAAGTTGTGAAAATTGAACAAGAACAAGAAAAAAAAAGGCCCAATATCTTTCTTTCCAATCTCCAGAGAACATACAAAAATAGAGACAAACCAGAACATAATAAAGCTGCAAAATGGTACCAGATACAACAACAATAAAATACACAATAATGCTACATTAAGTGGTTAGAAATACAAAGAATGGTGATGTTGTATTGGCCTACGAAATGAGGTCAAACATTTTGGAACACCCTGTACTATTTCCCTCACTGTTTGTCTAAGTCTGCGACTTATACTCAAGTACGACTTCTTTTTTTAATTATATATTGATTTTAAGCTATCGCTCCCCTCAAAAAATGTTCATATCTTACATTAACAAGTCTATTCTTCCCTATTACTTTAAAATATGATCTAATACAACTTATAATGTATCTTTAGCTAGCGCGGCTTATACTCAGGTGCGACTTCTTTTTTTAATTATATATTGATTTTAAGCTATCGACCCCCCCTCAAAAAATGTTCATATCTTACATTAACAAGTCTATTCTTCCCTATTACTTTAACATATGACCGAATACAACTTATAATTTATCTTTAGCTAGCGCGGCTTATACTCAGGTGCGACTAATAGTCCGAAAAATACACTACCTGACTCTTCTTACCAAAACACCCCAAATCGTAACATTCCCACGACACCTATTAAAACTAACGACATTTTCAAACATTGTTATTTTTTCCCTCCGCTGAAAACTTACCTAACTCCGCCTCCTTTCCTCTCCCTCAGCTTCCTCCTTCGTCTGGGCTGCGCAGGCTGCTTGGATTACTTCACAACACAGGGTTTGAGCAACATCTACCAAATCGAGAACTATAACATGGAGGTGAGCCCCGCCCCCTAGCCGCTCGCCTCGCCTCGCCCCGCCCCCCCGGCCTAACCCCTCCCCCGTCTAGGACCTGTCGCGGCTCAAGATCCCCTCCGAGTACCTGCACGCCATCTGGAAGGGCATCATGGAGCACCGGCAGGCCATGGACTTCTCCCCCCCGCCCCACATCGTGCGCACCACCAGCGGGGCGTCGGCCGTCAGCTCGTCGGAGGCGCGGGGCGAGCGCGTCATCGACGCCGTGCGCTTCACCCTGCGCCAGACCATTTCCTTCCCGCAACGCGACGACTGGTCCGACTTCTCCTTCGACCTGGATTCGCGTCGCAACAAGCAGCAGCGCATCAAGGAGGAAGGAGAGTAGCGGCCATTTTTAACTCACATTTTTTAGGTTTTTTTTTGTTTTCGTTAAAAGATGCGCACTTATTTTTCGCGTCTGGTTTCTTGAGAGCACTTAAGAAATGTTACAAGTGTTGTATTAAAAAAGGTATTTTCCGAGTCCCGATTGTACATTTCAAGAATCGTATTTTCACGACTATAAGGCGCACCGCATTATAAGGCGCACCCTCAATGAATGACACATTTTAATTTTTTTTCCATATATAAAGCACACAAAAAAAATACCGTTCACTGACAAATGTATGCTGGGAAGGTTATATTTATTATCATTTTTTTTACTTAATATAATTTGGATTTTTACTAAGTAATTTCACATTCATAATTTGGATTTTTATTAAGTAATTTCACATTTATACGCAAGTTCAATTTTTTTTAAGGCGCCCTGTCTATTTTGGAGAAAATTTAAGACTTAAGTGCGCCTTATAGTCGTGATAATATGGTACTTTTTTAACTCCCTATTATTTAGTTGCTACGGCGCCACCTATAGGCGATAAGTGTTAAGGCGCAGGAACGAGAGTATTATTTCAATTTTCAAGTGTTCTCGTTTTTGCGCTATGTTGTATTTGGTTGCGGATGTACATGTTGTATAGTTTTTTTTTTTTGACAGTATAAAAGTTAGAAATTGAGGGGGGAGAAAATACAAGGTGTTTTAAAATATTTGACATGTTTTCGTAGGCTAATTATTTAGAGAATTTTCATTAGAATGACTTACAATTTTCACAGCTTGTGTAGAAATGTTTCAAGTTTTCGTGTGTAACGTTTGGCAATTTCGTCTTTTCAAGTTAAGAAATGCTGTTGACTTTAAAAGAAAAAGCATTTTGCATGTTACAGTACGCTCGGACTAAGTCACCAAAAATAGTTCAGCTTGCCTTAATCACAAATTAAGCAAACATTTTAAGAAAAGAGCTGGAATGTTTGCAAAATTTGTGATTAAGGCAAGCTGCACTATTTTTGGTGACTGAGTCCAAGTGTACACTAACACGCAAAATGGCTTTTTCTTTTGAAGTGAACGGCATTTCTTAACCTGAAAAGATGGCAAACGTTACATGCAAAAACTTGAAACGTCGCTACACAAGCTGTGAAAATTGAAAGTCATTCCAACGAAAATTCTCAAAATGATTAGCCTACGAAACAGGGTCAAACAACACTGTGCATTTTCCTAGTTCTTGTACAATTTTTTGCTGTAAATAGGACATGGCTATTTTGATAAAAATTCAAAATAAATATGGTCCATTCTTGACTACTTTTGTCCTGTTATTTAAGCCATACATATTAACATTATACATAATATTACATACCGCTCATCCTTACGAGGGAAATATTGCATTTGATGGCGTCTGAAAAGAAAGCATTTAATTTCAAGATTAAAAACAGCATATTACTTATTGAACAATTTGACCTATTGACGCAAAATAATAATAGAAATTGGAAATTGCTAAAGATCCATACCATATTTTTTTTCAAAATTGAACGACCAGGCTTAAAAAAGTTTTTAAATTAAAAAAATATTTTTATATTTATTTTATTATTATTATATTTATTATTTTATTGCTATTGTTTTCAATTGAAAAAAATAGATGGAAATAAGTTAAACGATTTTTTTAAATTAAATTTTTTTTTGAAATGTTAAATAAAAAGAAATACCCAACAAAAAGTAAACGTTTATTGAATATTATTTTATTAGCATTTTTTTAATAAAAAAATGAAGAGGGCATTTGCTATAAATAGGATCAAGAGAAAATTTAGACAATTTGCAATATTACATATTGAACAATTTGACCTATTGATGTGACATAATAATAGAAATTGGAAATTGCTAAAGACCCATACCGTGTTTTACACTTTTTTTTTTCATAATTTTACAACCATGCTTAAAAAACGCTTTAAAAATTAAAATTTATTTTTATATTTATTTTATTATTATTATATTTTTATTTTTTTGCTATTGTTTTCAATTGAAAAAAATAGATGGAAATAAGTTGAACGATTTTTTTTAAATAAATTAAAATATTTACAGTTCTTAAATAAAAAAAAACCCAACAAAAAGTAAACCTTGAATATTATTTTATTAGCATTTTTTTTCCATTAAAAAAATGAAGAGGGCATTTGCTATAAATAGGATCAAAAGAGAAGTTTTGGACAATTCCCAAGTGAAAAAACGCCTCAAAACGATCAAATAGCCCCATTTGGCAAGACACAATGTGGCTCTGCGTTCCCAATCGTTAGTACTCGAGACGGCACACGTTCCAAATTAAAGCCCAAAATATGTTTGCCTTCTCGCAATTCATTAAAAGTGCCCATAAAACATAACCCACCCACCCGCCATTTTGTCCCAAGCTATTTACAACCCCTCCCCCCAAAAAATACAAAGAGTCTCACTCTACCTCAGCCACCTCCACCACCTCCATGGTCTGAATAGCTTCGGGGGCGTCGTCCATCTTGACTCCCGCCATGGCCTGCTGCGCCAACACGTAGTTGACCACCTGCATGATGCCCTGGTCGGTGAGCGTGGCGCCCGCCTGTCCGTCGACGCCGTCCAGAGCCTCGGCCGCCTGCACGGCCTGCACCGCCTCCACCGTCTCCTCGGTGATGAGCACGGTCTCGATCTCCTCGCAGCCGCCGGCGTCGGTGGCGTCCGGCGGCGGCCGCAGCTCGGGCGGCAGGTCGGACGCCAGGATGCTGACGGCGTGTTCCACCTGCGTGCCCTGGTTGTGGAACTGCAACGTGTCCTTCTCCAGCATGATCTTGCCCGGCAGGCTGTCGGCGTGGTACTTGCTCATGTGCTTGCGTAGCGTGCGGGCGTCGATGTGCGCCTCCTGGCAGTTGGGGCAAACGTAAGGGCGCTCGCCCGTGTGCGTGCGCACGTGGCGTTTCAGCGAGCGGGCGTCGGCCCACGCCACGCCGCAGGTTACGCACTCGAACGGCTTCACGCCTGGACGGGGGAGGAACAGTGGAGAGAAAATAAATACAGTGGTACGTCGACCTATGATCAGCTCGTGGTACGACATGCTCGAGGTATGATGAAAATTTCGATCGAATAATTCGCCCTAGATACGATGAAAATTTCAATCGAATAATTCGCCCTAGATACGATGAAAATTTCAATCGAATAATTCGCCCTAGGTACGGTCAAAATTACGATCGAATAATTCGCCCTAGGTACAGTCAAAATTACGATCGAATAATTCGCCCTAGATACGGTCAAAATTACGATCGAATAATTCGCCCTAGATACTATGAAAATTTCAATGGAATAATTCGCCCTAGATACGGTCAAAATTTCGATGGAATAATTCGCCCTAGATACGGTCAAAATTTCGATGGAATAATTCGCCCTAGATACGGTCAAAATTTCGATGGAATAATTCGCCCTAGATACGGTCAAAATTTCGATGGAATAATTCGCCCTAGATACGGTCAAAATTTCGATGGAATAATTCGCCCTAGATACGGTCAAAATTTCGATGGAATAATTCGCCCTAGATACGGTCAAAATTTCGATGGAATAATTCGCCCCAGATACGGTCAAAATTTCGATGGAATAATTCGCCCCAGATACGGTCAAAATTTCGATGGAACAATTCGCCCCAGATACGATGAAAATTTCGATCGAACAATTCGCCCTAGATACGATGAAAATTTCGATCGAACAATTCGCCCTAGATACGATGAAAATTTTGATCGAATAATTCGCCCTAGATACGATCAAAATTATAACAGATATCTATGAGCACTGAACGATTTATTCAGACGAGTTTCCGCTATACATGGACCAGAAAACGCACAACGCGCATGCTCGGGCAAAAAGAGGGCTTTCTGGGTAATGAAGTATACTTGTGCACACAACACTGATAGCCAATGGCACCCTTTCTCAGAATAATACTTCATTACCCACAATCAATACGTGGCTAGGCTGTTATTCCTTCCTTAGCCTGTTAGCTCCCACCGCGATCGCTTATTCAAGACTACTTCTCGTTGGCAAGTGGTCGTGCGTTATCCTATTGTGAGGTCATTTGTGCGCATCATTTTTGGAATATTTTGAAGGGAATAGTACAACAGCAAACAGCCCATGGATAGCGAACGTGAGGGTGGAGGCGTGGCAAACCGCTAACCCGGCCAGAACGAAGGTAAAAAAAGATTAAAACAAAATTAGAATTCAGTTTTGTGTAAAGTTACATTAAACGTATGTTTGAGTGTGTCTGTATATATTAATCCAAGTTAATTTAAATTTGTTTGTTCCGTTACGAGAGTGTTGTCATGGAAAGTCCCCCCGAAACCCCAACCCGCCCCCTCTGTGCGTCTCTCTCTCCCGTCGGCGAAATCCGCCCAATTTTAGTTATATTAAACACATTGAATTACTATTAAACCACTAGTTATGTGTCTCAGAACGGATTAAGATCGTATGTCGAGGTACCACTGTAAAAAGGAATGAAAGAAACCCCACCCCCAAAAGTGAAAAAGGCTAGTTTCGCTACCTTGATGGTTGTTGATGTGCCTCCTGTACTCTCGGAGCTGCGTGAACTTCCTGCCGCAGTGCTCGCACTCTCGCTCCAGGTTCTGCTTGACGCGACCTTTCTTGCCGTGCGTGGCTTTCTTCACATGACGCCGGAACAGGGCCTTCTCGAAAAACTCTTTGCCGCACACATTGCACCTGGAGGGGGTCAGAGGTCAGCTCGTTTGGTATCTCCTGCTCATTTTTTTGGGTCACTCTCTATGTCACATGTGTCAAAGGGGCGGCCCAAGGGCCAAATCTGGCCCGGGAAAGTAAATCATGAGTGCCGACTTTCTGTTTTAAGATCAAATTAAAATGAATATTATAGATGTATATATTAAATTTCCTGATTTTCCCCCTTTTAAATCAATAATTGTAATTTTTTAATCAATATTTTCTGTGTTTTTAGTTCAAAAATCATTTTGTAAAATCTAAAAATATATTTAAAAAAGCTAAAATAAACATTGTTTTAGATCTATAAAAAACTGTTTTCAGGGCTTTTAATCCAGTTCTTTGGTGCGGCCCGCGTGAAATCAAGTTGACGTTTAAGCGGCCCGCGAACCAACCCGAGTCTGACACCCTTGCTTTGTTGACTGGGGTTTAAAAAAAAAAGAAGAAAAAAAGGGTCGAGCGCTATCTGACCAATCGTGATAACAATTTTAGTATTGGTCCATATATAAAGCGCACTGGATTATAAGGCGCCCTATCTATTTTGGAGAAAATTTAAGACTTTTATGTGCGCCTTATAGTCGTGAAAATACGGTAGGTTAAATAGGAATAATGGCGATGGAGAGACTGTTTTTATGGTGTCTATTTAATAATATTTGGACTTTTAAAAGCCTTTCGGGACTACATAAGTCTCCCATTACAATAGTGTTCAGTTTACAGCACATGTGTCAAAGCGGCGGCCCGGGGGCCAAATCTGGCCCGCTGCATCATTTTGTGTGGCCCGGGAAAGTCAATCATGAGTGCCAACTTTCAGTTTTAGGATCAAATTAAAATGAAGAGTATAGATGTATATTAAATTTCCTGATTTTCCCCCTTTTAAATCAATCATTGTCATTTTTTAATCAATTTCTTCTGTGTTTTTAGTTATAAAAGTAAATATATTTTAAAAAGCTCAAATAAACATTGTTTTAGATCTATAAAAAAACTGATTATTCAGGGATTTTAATCCAGTTTTTTTAATCATTAAAAAAATCTAAATATTATATCTAAGATGGTCCCCAGGCTGCCACTTTGACACCTGTTCCTTAAGGAATGTGCAATCTGGCAATTTTATTTTATAACAATTTTAGTATTGGTCCATATATAAAGCGCACTGGATTATAAGGCGCCCTGTCTATTTTGGAGAAAATTTAAGACTTTTATGTGCGCCTTATAGTCGTGAAAATACGGTAGTTACAAATACGGCTTATATGAGAGAAAGTACGGTAAATCGAGATCAGTTTTACAAAAAAGTACTTTATAAAATTTAATTTAATTTTAAAAAATGTGTTATGCGGCATACATATCTTGAAATGATTTTTAAAAAAACACTCACTTGAAAGGCTCGGCGACGCTGTGCGACTTGACGTGCGAGTACCAGTCTTTCTTCCAGCTGTAGCACTTTCCGCACTGCTGGCACTGGAACGGCTTGAGGCCCATGTGCTTGTTCATGTGCTGCTGCAGGTCTTTGGCCTCGTAGAAGCTCTTGTCGCAACTGTGGGTGGAGCCAATAAAAATGCCATGACTCTCAACTTTAAAAAGTCAGATTAAAGTGTGCGTCCTCGTTTACCTTTAACCTGCACAAGGGACTAAAGATAGAAATGAGCCCTATATACCGTATTTTCTCGCATATTAGCCGCCTCCGCGTATAAGCCGTACCCTTAAAATGGTTGAATTTGACAATTTCTCTCGTATAAGCCGCCCCCCGATTCCCAATTTTCCCCTCCATATTCATGGTTTTAATAGGGAGTACAAATGTGTTACTTTGAAGGGAAAATCTTAAGAAAAATCATCGCGCGTGGTATTTCTCAGATAGTGTATGAAACAAAAGGTACGTAGACATATTCAAAAAGTAAGTCAGGTGAGCAGTACAACCAGGAAGTGGTTCTGTAGCTCTCCGATTATCATCCCTAGGTAAAATGACGGCGCCCTGGGCGAGCAATAACAGGCACTGGTGAGTTTTTTTTACGTTTTATGCCAGATATGTTTTTTCTTCTTCTTGAATTTCATTCATAGACGTCCAAATAAATTTTGTTTAGCGTTTTATCTGTTTATCTTTTCTCTATTTTGAAATAAATGACTGTATCGGCCGCATTATCTTAAGTTATGGCTTTTTGTCTTTGTCACCTTGCAGTTTCGTCTGATTTGTCAAGTCTACTTTATGCGCATATAAGCCGATTCTTCACTCATCACTTTTAGAGAAAATACGGTATTTACATAATTACCTATATATTCATGAATATGTTCATTTATTATTTTTATCATATTATGTTATTATTATTTATTTATTTATATATTTATTCATGTATTTATTTATTAACTTACTTATTACCAATCTATTTATGTCTAAAATGCCTTTCCTATATTTGCATTCTCTTGCTACTGTGACAATGAAATTTCCCGAATACGGGATGACTAAAGTTACCCAATCCAATCCAATAACAGGCACTAGTGAGTTTTTTTTACGTTTTATGCAAGATAGGTTTCTTTTTTCCTCTTGAATTTCATTCATAGACGTCCAAATAAATTTTGTTTAGCGTTTTATCTGTTTATCTTTTCTCCATTTTGAAATAAATGACCGTATCGGCCGCATTATCTTAGCTTTTCGTCTTTGTCACCTTGCAGTTTTGTCTAATTTGTCAAGTCTAATTTATGCGCATATAAGCCGTACCCTTGATTCACTCATAATTTTTTTGAGAAAATACGGTATTTACATAATTACCTATATATATTCATGAATATGTTCATTTATTATTATTTTTATTATATATTATTTATTTATTCATATACAGTGGTACCTCGTCATACGACCGCTCGTCATACAAAATGCTCGTCTTACGGGGGAAATTTCGATCGAATAATTCGCCCGTTATGCGGTCAAAATTTCATGATACGACCAAGCCAGGTCTTTTTTGCATATCTTTCGTGTATAACAATATTTACGAGCACGGAACAAATAATTCAAACGAGTTCCTCCTCGGACCAGGAAACGCACAACGCGCATGCAAAAAGAAGGCTTTCTGGGTAATGAAGTATACTCCTGCACACAACACCCATACCTTTCTCAGAATAAAACTTCATTACCCACAATCAATACGTAGGAAGCTCAGCTATGTCATTTCCTGTTATTCTTTCTTAGGAAAGAAGGTCCAGCGATCGCTCTTTAAAGACTATTTCTCGTTGGCAAGTGGTCGTGCTTTATCCTATTGTGAGGACATTTGTGTGCATCATTTTGGTAATATTTTGAAGGCAATACAACAGTAAACAGTCCATCGATAGCGAACGTGAGGGCGGAAGCGTGACAAACCGCCAACCCGAAAAACGAAGGTAACAAAAGATTACAACAAAATTAGAATTCAGTTTTGTGTAAAGTTACATTAAACGTATGTTTGAGTGTCTGTATATATTAATCCAAGTTAATTTAAATTTGTTTGTTCCGTTTACGAGTGCGTTGTCGTGGAAAAAAAACGAACCCCACGCCCCCAAACGTCTCTGTCTCCTGTCGTCGAGATCTGCCCATTTTTAGTTAGATTAAACACATTTTATTACTATTAAACCACTAGTTATGTGTTACTTTGTTAATAGATGGT
The DNA here is from genome assembly GCF_051989625.1 of Stigmatopora argus. Taxonomy (NCBI): domain Eukaryota; kingdom Metazoa; phylum Chordata; class Actinopteri; order Syngnathiformes; family Syngnathidae; genus Stigmatopora; species Stigmatopora argus. The sequence continues at coordinate 16,904,202 of NC_135394.1, forward strand.
GAATTAGAAGAAATAAAACATTTTTTCAAATCCAATATCCTGTTTTTGGTGTTTTCTTCAGATAGTTGGAACGAATTAATTTGTTTCCCATTCATTTCAATGGGAAACTTTACCTCGAGTTACGAGAAACTTGTCATACGAGCTCAGTCCCGGAACGGATTAAGATCGTATGTCGAGGTACCACTGTATTTATTAATTAACTTTTTACCTATTTATCTATGTCTAAAATGTCTTTTGCTGTGTCTGTATTCTCACCCTCTTGCTACTGTGACAATGAAATTTCCCGAATACGGGATGAATAAAGTTATCCAATCCAATCGGCCGCATTATCTTAGCTTTTCGTCTTTGTCACCTTGCAGTTTCGTCTAATTTGTCAAGTCTAATTTATGCGCATATAAGCCGTACCCTCGATTCACTCATAATTTTTTGAGAAAATACGGTATTTTCATAATTACCTATATATATATTCATGAATATGTTCATTTATTATTATTTTTATTATATTATATATTATTTATTTATTCATATATTTATTTATTAACTTACCTATTTATCTATGTCTAAAATGTCTTTTGCTGTGTCTGTATTCTCACCCTCTTGCTACTGTGACAATGAAATTTCCCGAACACGGGATGAATAAAGTTATCCAATCCAATTAATACGTGCTGTCCCTTATTAAATAAATCTTACTTACTGCGAACAGGCGAAGGCGCGCACTTCGGGCTTGGGGCGGTGCTTCTTTAGATGCTTGCTGAGGGCCGAGGCCCGGTGAAAGGTGGCGCCGCAGGTGTTGCACAGGTACTTGGACTCGCCCGTGTGCATGCTGGTGTGCTCCTCCATGCTGCGCTTGCTGACGAAGGACTTGTGGCAGAAGCGGCACTGGAACTGCTTGCTGACGTCGTGGAGGGTGCGGTGCATCTTCAGCCCGTGCTTGTGGGCGAAGCTCTTGCCGCACGCATTGCACGAGTGCGGGCGCATGCCCGTGTGGTGCAGCATGTGGATGCGCAGGGAGTACAGCTTGGGCAGCGTCTTGCCGCAGATGTCGCACACGAACTCGCGCTTGGCCGACGAGGGCCACGCCGGCTGGCGGGCGGCCGTCGCCGAGGAGGACGGCGAGGGCGAGGCCGACTTGGGGGCCGCCCCACGCTGCCCGCCGCTCTGCTGCTTGTGGCGGGCCAGGTGGGCGCGCAGGGAGGCGGCGTACTGGAACTCTTTGCTGCATAGCTGGAGGGAAAGGAAGGGAATAGAATGACGGGGGGTTTCCTTTTTAAAGCCACTTGGAATGACGGTTGGCTGACAGAAAAAAATGAATACCATATTTTCTCGCATATACGCCGTATTTGTCACTACAAAAAATGATGACTGAATCCAGGGTACGGCTTATGTGCATAAATTAGACTTCACATGCATTGAAATGCTATAACGCAAGACAATGCGGCCGATACGGTCATTTGATTCAAAATAGAGAAAAGATAAACATATAAAACGCTAAACAAAATTTATTTTGACGCCTATGAATGAAATTCAAGGACAAAAATAAACCGCATCTAGCATAAAACGTGAAAAAACTGCTTTTTGCTCGCTCAGGGCGCCGCCATCTTACCGTAATTTACCCTAGACTTGGTGAAAACTAGACCGCTACGGACACACTTCCTGGTTGTACTGCTCACATGACTTCCTTTTTGAATTTGCCTAAGTGCAGGCAGCAGACGCTTTCGATTTATAAAGAATTTCAGAAATAGCATGTGCGATAATTTTCTTAAGATTTTCCTTTCATAGTAACATATTTGTACTCCCTATTAAAGCCATGAATATAGAAGTGAAAATTGTGAATCGGGGGCGGCTTATACGAGAGAAATCATAAAATTCAACGATTTTAAGGCAATTTTAAGGCTCCGGCTTATACGCAGAGGCGGCTAATATGCGAGAAATACAGTATTTTTGGGGTTAAATTGGGATGCTTTGCTCTGCTGGTCAGTCATCCTTCTTTGTTGATTTGGAGGAATTTACAGGGCACTTCAAGTCGATTTAGAAAAATAGGAGTCGTTTCCTGTTTACCATATTTTCACGACTATAAGGCGCACATAAAAGTCTTAAATTTTCTCCAAAATAGACAGGGTGCCTTATAATCCAGTGCGCTTTATCTATGGACCAATACTAAAAGGGTTATCACGATCAAATCAAATCAATCAGTCGATAGGGTACACCATCCTCTACAGCTCTCACAACTACGGCAAGCAGCCCCCGACTCTACTATTTTCCCCGCAGAAAAAGTACTGCGCAGTGACTGCTGGGATATGTAGTTCTTTTGTCAATACACCCAATGGATTGTGGCCTGGCGATCGACATCAACACAGCTTTACGAAGCATGGAAAGCAGCGTTGGAATAGTTACGCTAGCTACTAGCTAGCTACTCTTTGCGAATGGATTGTGGCCACCTGGACAAACGTATAAAAGTCAGCGTTTTCGATGACTCATTTGGACAATTGTTCAATTCGGACACAGAAAATGAGGACTTTGATGGATTTGTGGGTGATGATGACGTGAGTACATTGTAAAATGGCTAAATAAAGTACAACCCAACTCAGTTTTGCTTCCGTTGCCCTTTTAAAAACGTGTTTTTAGCGCGTGTCCGTATGTTTAAGCTGGTGTGTTTTGCCATACCTGTGCCTTTAAATACGGTGCGTCTTGTGTGTGTGTCAAATACAGAAATAGCACTCGTTACTGACACTGCGCCTTTAAATGCGGTGCGCCATATAGTCGTGAAAATACGGTAACACTCAAGAAACGGAAAACAACTACCTTATTATCCGGGTTCTACACTTTGTTTCGTATCGTGCAATAATGTTTTTAGCGTGTGGGTGTAGCGTGTATATTTCAGCTGGTGTATGTTTTGCCATGCCTGGCTGCGTCTATAAAAACAAGTGCGTCCTGTGTGTGTGTAAAATACAGAAATAGCACTCGTTATTGACACTGCGGCTAAAAATACGATGCGCCGTATAGTCGTGAAAATACGGTATTTTGGGTACGCTTTTGTTCATTTTTTGGACTTTCATGGGTCAGTATCTGTTCATTTCGAGGCTTTTAGTTTAAGTAGGCGGTCACTTACGCTGCACTTGTATCCCCGAGCTTTGTCGTGCTTCATGGCGTGCATGATAAGAGCGTAGCGGCGGGGAAAGGACAAGCCGCACTCGTGGCACGTGTGGCCACTCTCCGCGTCGCCCTCTGCACCCGCCTCGGGGTCAGCCTCCGGCGGCCCATCCGGGGCGGTGGCCTCTGTTGTGCCCGCCTCTTCGCCCGGTGCTGCCTCGGCACCTTCCGGGTGTTCTTGGACCGTCTCCTGTCCCGGCGGCGATGCCATCGGGTTCTCCTCCGGCTGCTTGGGAGGGCGGCCCCTCTTTCCGGGTCTCGGTCCCACCTGTACACGTAAGTAGTGGGTGGCTCATGTACTAGTAGCGGTCAGAAATATGAGGATGTTTAGCATTCGACTGAATACCTTTGGTGCGGGTGAACCGAGCGGAGGCGTGGCGGCAGCGGCCTTCCCCTCGTCGTCCTCATCCAATCCCATGTGGAGGCGAGCGTAGCCGCCCTCCACCATGGAGCGCTGGCGCAGTCGGCGTCCGTCACCCGCCCCTTCCTGGCCAGGGTCGCACGGTTCCACGTCCTGCGCCTCGTCTTCCGGCGGCGGAGGTGGCGCGACAAACGCCTCCGTGGCGGGTTCCTTCTTCACCTTGGCCGGACGCCCCCGTTTCCGTTTGACGGGTTGCGGGGCGAGGGCCTCGGGGGCCGATTCCCCCTGCGTCGGCGGTTCGACCGAGGACCCCGTGTGGTCTTCTTCGGGCTTCTTTTGCTCCGCCTCCACGTTCAAAAGAAAGTCCTCGGCCCCGCCGGGCTGCTCGATCGCCAAGCAGGCCGAGACCACCGCCAAGGACTCGGAAGCACCCGCCTGCCCGCTGTGCGTGACTAACGTCATGGTTTCCCCTTCCTCGCTCATCAGCGCCCCCTGGTGCGCAATCAGCGTCAGGGTCTCGCCAGCCTCCACCGCCTGGGCCGCGACCTCCTCCGGCTGCTCGCTTCCGGCGGGCGCCATGATGGCGAACGACTCCCCTTCCACGGGCAGCCCCGCGCGGGTGACCACGGCGCTGCCGTCGCTCTGTATGGTGACGGTGTACGCGGCCGCCTCGTCGGCGGCGGGGGCGTCGCCGGCCGACTCGGCCGCCTGGTCCGTCTCGGGGGCGTGGCTCTCCCCACGTTGGTATACGACGAGCCTCTGGTCTTCCACCTGCTTGTGCACGGATTCGCAGATCTGCAAAACCTCGGGCATGAGCAGGTGGCGCGCCAGGTTGGCGATCTCGGCCATGACGCCGAAGTTGAACGTCAGCGTGGAGGTGTATGCGAAATCCAGCAGAGGCAGGAAGCTGTCTTTGGTGAAACCTGGACGGAGGTGGCGGATTAAATCCATGAGCCAAAACCTAAAAACGAGTACTCATTACACGCAGTAAGGTCTTTGCTGCCGTATTTTTTGGACTATAAGTCACATGACTTTTTGCACGTTCTTTTTTTCCCCTCAGATTGACAAAAGGGATTTAAGTTGCTCATTCATTATGGCTAACTTGTTGGTAAAAATATTTATTATCATTAGCTTGAGCTATGCTAGCGCAGAAGAGATTAAAAAAAAATCTAAACAAGAACATTTCCAAGGCAAAATTGGTTTAGGCTAATTTTATGAGTCAAAAACATGTTTTCTTCGGTTTAAATTAATTAAAAAAAACAGTAGAAAAAAAATATTCTGGATAAAATATTATAATTTATGTTGAAAAAATGCGGAAAAATAATTATTAAAAATAAATTTAAACCGAAGAAAACATGTTTTTGACCCAAAAAATTAGCCTAAACCTATTTTGCCTTGGAAATGTTCTTATAATAATATTATTATTATATATATTACTAATTTTATTTTTAATAATTATTTTTCCGCATTTTTTCAACTTAAATTATAATATTTTATCCAGAATATTTTTTTTCTACTAACGACAACAATTATACATAGATCACTTTAAAAAATTAAAAAATATGCATCCATAGGCTTTCCTCAGTGTTTTATAAGCCTAGGCGGGCCGCCCGAATTGATTTGACTATTTGTTAATTTCTTTTAAATAGTGGATCTGCATGTTTGAGACCATTTATGAATTTGGAGCATTTTGTAAAAAAACAAATAGGTATTGTTTAGGCCAAGGTTATTGAAAATATTGAAATAATTAATTTATTGGCTCCCATTGACAGCACTGGATGACACCAAAAAATGAGCCAATCCTCCCAGTTCATTGTTTACAATGGCAGTCAATGAGTTAAAATATTGCGCTAAAATGTACCAATTTAGTCCATTGCTCTCTATTTTGCCATCATAACTCTGATCCAATAAAATTCCCTTAAAAAATTGCCCAGTGCAACTTAAAATACGCTAACAGCACCTACAAACCCTAAAAATGACATTAACAAACTCACCGGCGAGGTCGACCACGGCCTCGTGCGTGGACGCGGCGCCCCTCTCGACGAACAGCTCGTTGAAGTACTCGCTGCACGCCGCCAACACCGCCTTGTGCGCCCGGAAATCTTCGCCTTCGATCAGCAGGGTGACGTCGCAGAACTGATTGCTAACGCGCTGCTGATTGAGTCGGTCCAGCATGGTTTGCCCGTGTTTGGACAAGAACTGCTGCACCTCGCCATTGCTGTTCAACTAGAAAAACAACAACAAAAATTCTTAAATCTCAAAACGTGATATCCTGTCCTATTATCCGACGAGCTAATAATTACATAAACGCGACACAAAGGGTCGCTGTGGAATAAGATGTCGTCCGCCTCTTCGCCCTCCTCCAACTCTTCGTCTTCCTCCTCGTAGACGTCGCCATCGTCTTCTCGCTTGCGTTTCCTGACCCGGTTGAAGACACGGGCGCCCAATCCGGCGCCGTCGTCCGCGCCACGTCGGCTTGCGCAGGCGCCACATTCGCGGACGTGATCCTTCACGTCCTTAAGGATCCCTAAAGATGGCCGTCGAATAACAAAAACGTGTTATCATATTATGAAACGGAATATTTTTGGGTCCGTTAGTAGGGTTTCCCCGTGACCGGACGATTCGCCGAAAGACATTCCGCTGACGGACAGTTCGCCGAACGGACGTTTCGCCAAAACGGGATTCGCGCGCTTGCCCCGCCCCCGGATCGTGTGTGTACATGTTTTTCAACCTCGGCCCGCGGGCCATATGCGGCCCGTTACAGATAACATTCATTTAGGAATAACAAGGGCATGTACTGCCCCCCGCTTTACATATTTCTATGTACATATTTCGGGGGGGGGGGGGGGGGTGGCGAGCGTGCGAATCCCGTTTCGGCGAAACATCCGTTCGGCGAATCGTCCGAGTACCGGCTTTCCCCAGTGTTTTATAAGCCTAGCGGGCTGCCACATTTTATTTTTTGGCAGTCAATGAGCTAAAAAATAAAATTTTGCTCCTCTTTTGGGCAACATGGACCAATTAGTTGACCACTCCGACCCAGTTGAACTGCCTCAGGCTACCAGTTTTTTTAGAGAAAGCTTATGGCAGTGTCACATAAATAATTTTTGGGTACAATTTCAATAGTTATGGATCTGCGTGTGTCTTGATCATGTATTCTTGAATACTTTTTGACAGGATTCTATCATTTAATTGGTAAAAAATATGTGACAGTCGGCCTCTATGGTAAGTTAAAAAACAATTTACTGCTTTTAGAATAGTAACTTGTTAGATTACTCGTTGCTAAAAATACCTAATACAAGAGTAACGCATTATACCAACATTGAATGCCTTTGTCGTTATACAATGACATTCAAAGCATAAAGTGCACAAATAAGTAATTTATAAAAATGAAGTCAGGTTAAAAAAGTGACTAAACTGGTTAGCACGCGAGCTAGCTATAGCGTTTCAGTGAAAATATCAAAGATAATAATGTGCACTGCTAAAACTGAAGTAAAATTTAAGAACCTACCTTATTGATATCAATGGACAGGTATAAGAAAAGCCACTTTCTTTGCATTTTGGTTATTTTTAAGAAGTTTGAACCCCTCCAAAACAATTCGACAAATTCCGGCTGCGTAATTACAACCACTTACGCACCTGCTTCCGAATACGTAAATCAAACGCAATCGTGCTTCTGACCGCCGGGTGGCGACATGGAGCACATGTTTACATAGCAGCGAGGAAGAACTTGTGATGCAAAACGCTCCCAAACATTCTTGCTCATTTGGGTATTTTATTTTATAACCCAGCCAAAAAAAATACAAAAAACCTCCCCCGTGCATGCCCCGCAAGTCTCGGCACCCCCTCTTACCTCTCCACCAGTACTTCTGCGAGATAGTCTCCCAAGTGAGTTGCTGGGAGAGGTGGTCCCCCGCCTCGGTGACGTGCGTCCGCTCGATCAGTTCCTTCCTGCGCTCGTCCCGCAGCACCACCTCCAGCTCGGTGAAAGCGTCCTGGCCCTTCAACCGCCGCTGGTAAAGCAGCGTGCCGCCCCGGACCACGTAGCAGGCGGCCGCTTTTCGTATCTTCCGCTTGGTGTTACCCGGCGTGCCCGGAGCGTACGGCTCCCGTTCGTCCGTCAGATAGCGGATGATGGCCAAGTAGCTTTCCTCGCACGACATAGTCTTCGGTTCTCTTTCTCGCTTCAACTTTTCGACGCTTTCGCTCGGCTCTTCTTCGAAACCGCGTCGCCGGTGTTGAAGTATTTTTACACGCGGTTTTAAACTTGAAATAAAGGCATAGTGGATAATTTCGAGTGTTTTTTGTCAAGGTGGAACGCCTGTTTGTCGAACGTTGCGGTAGACGTGCCCGAACAGACAAAATGGCTGCTGCACAACCGGATGTTACGTCGGGGTTGGCGGAAGTGCTCCGGGGGAGGAGGGGTGTATTATTTTGAATTCGCCACTAAAGGGTGTTGTTGTTAAAGTTTTTACCAAATGTTAATTAAATTGATTTATTCATTCATTTTCCGCACATTTTTTATTTTTAGCAATACAATGTGACTTAACATATTATATTTAAGTGAAGAGCACATTATTTAATTAAGTTAAATAAAGTTATTCTATATATGAAAATAATTTTGTTCCTGAATGAAAGCGGATTCATTCAAAAAAGTGCAAAAATATTTGCAAAAAAAATAATTAATGTAATTTAGCTAACTGGCTGCCATTGATAGCGATAGACGTCCAATTAATTTGGTGAAAATGGGCCCGGGGGTGTATTATTTTGAATTCGCCACTAAAGGGTGTTGTTGTTAAGGTTTTTACCAAATATTAATTAAATTAATTTATCCATTCATTTTCCGCACATTTTTTTATTTTTAGCAATACAATGTGACTTAACATATTCTATTTAAGTGAAGAGCACGTTATTTATTTAAGTTTCATAAAGTTATGCAATGTATGAAAATAATTTTGTTCCTGAATGAAAGCGGATTCATTCAAAAAAGTGCAAAAATATTAGCAAAAAATATCATTAATGGAATTTAGCTAACTGGCTGCCATTGATAGCGATAGACGTCCAATTCATTTGGTGCAAATGGGCCGGAAAACATGTTTTTTTTCTTGACTGGAGAATTATTGGCATGCAAGCTTGTGGTGAACATCAGATTTATTCCAGTTTTTTTTTGTTCCACTTCCAATCCTCCACAGAATGTGATTGTTATCTATTTTAACCACAATTTCTGGACCTGCCCAGTGTTATTTCCTCTCCATTGTTCACTTCCCTTCTTTGAATTTACCATTTGATGCGACTGAACGATGTTCCTCTTTGAAAACAGGAAGCGCTTCTCTGTCTGGTATAGTCTGACATCTTGATTAAATCAGGATTATATAACAATGGATGGATTTTTTTTTTCTGGGGGAAAAGGGGGTGAAAAAGGATTGATTGCCAAAATATAATACAGCCGTTGCAACACGTAATATTATACCGGCACAATGCGTTAGCAACAGGTGTGCCGCAGGGATCCATTTTAGGCCCACGGCTATTTACTTAGTTTATATGGTGAGGCTTAGTCAAGGTTGAGGCAAGGTTCTCGTGGCTTAACTATGTTTACAGTAACAAAAGAGTCTTGTATTCCATTCTATTGTACTTTATTCTATTCAATATAAAGGAATCTAGTAAAGCTACTTAAATGTTTATCGTTCATTTAAAACGTTATAGCCATTAACCATATTCCAGCTGACTTTGGGCAAAAGACTGGTCGCCAATGATGGGTTTTTTTTCAAATTAAACAATTTTCACAAGGGTGTGAGGGGTTGCTGGAGCCAAAGACTGGTCGCCAGACGGAGTCCAACAATGTTTTTCTTCAAATGAGGGTCCCGGGGGGTGCTGGAGCCTATTCCAGCTGACTTTGGGCAAAAGACTGGTCGGCAACGATGTTTTTTTTTCAAATTAAGCAATTTTTACAATGGTCACAGGGGTGCTGGAGCCAAAGACTGGTCGCCAGACGGAGTCCAACAATGTTTTTCTTCAAATGAGGGTCCCGGGGGGTGCTGGAGCCTATTCCAGCTGACTTTGGGCAAAACACTGGTCGCCAACAATGTTTTTTTCAAATTATGCAATTTTCAAAAGGGTCGCTGGGGTGCTGGAGGCTATCCCAGATGATTTTGGGCAAAAGACTGTCCAACAATGTTTTTTTTCAAAATAAGCAATTCTCACAAGGGTCGCAGGTGGGGGCAGAGCCCATTCCATCTGATTTTGGGCAAAAGACTGGTCGCCAGATGGAGTCCAACAATGCTTTTTTTTTTTAAATTATGCAATTTTCAAAAGGGTCCCAGGGGGTGCTGGAGCCTATTCCATCTGACTTTGGGCAAAGGACTGGTCGCCAGATGGAGTCCAACAATGCTTTTTTTTAAATTATGCCATTTTCAAAAAGGTCGTGGGGGTGCTGGAGCCTATTCCATCTGATTTGGGGCAAAAGACTGGTTCCCAACAATGTTTTTTTCAAATTATGCAATTTTCAAAAGGGTCCCAGGGGGTGCTGGAGCCTATTCCATCTGACTTAGGGCAAAGGACTGGTCACCAACAATGTTTTTTTCAAATTATGCAATTTTCAAAAGGGTCCCGGGGGGTGCCAGAGCCTATTCCATCTGACTTTGGGCAAAAGACTGGTCGCCAGATGGAGTCCAACAATGCTTTTTTAAAATAATGCAATTTTCAAAAGCATCGTGGGGGTGCTCGAGCCTATTACAGCTGACTTTGGGCAAAAGACTGGTCGCCAGATAGTCCAACGATGTTTCTTTTTTCAAATTAAGCCTAACCCGGCTGACTGGTCGCCAGTCAGACGTAGGACACACACAGAAACAGACAACCGTCACACCACCTCCGAACGGGAATCGATCCCACGCTTGGCCGCACCGTAGTCAGCCGAGTGAACCGCTACACCATCTGGAAAATTAGAGAAATGAATCAATAAAATACTCCAAAATAAACGTGTTCACACCCAAAACTGACTGGCGTGATGATGCACGGCCATTTTTAATCGCACTCCTACGTTTGCCTCGACCTCCGCTTCGGCCCGTTTTCAATTTGCGCCGGTCAACCTTGAGGTGCCTCGTCAATCTCGTCCTCTAACGCCCCACGTCGGTCCGACGACCCCGCCCCCCCGGGCCCAGATAACCAAAGGACGGAGGAAGCATTCCGCCTTCTCTCAAATGGAGGCCGAGGCCGTCGGACGCGTGGCGCGTGACGCCACGGCGCTCGGTCTATTCGGCTCCAGTACTTTTCCATGACACGCTGCTGGTGGCACCACGAGAGCGAGACGGTGTGTGTGGACGTGAGAAAGAGCCTCTGTGGTGGTGTTGATTTTGTCTCATGTTCGATGATGACGGGGTAGCGGGGTAGCGGGGCGCGGAGACCAGCAACGGCGCGTTTTCGCCGTGCGCTGCTTTTGTTTGGGCGGAAATTAATCATTTGTTTAGACAAGACCAGTACAAATCATCACATTATTACTTCTTAGTACTACAGAGTATCACTGGGAAAACCTTTTCATTCATTTTCTGACGCGCTTTATCCTCACTAGGGTCGCGGGGGTGCTAGAGCCTATCCCAACTGACTTCGGGCCAGAAGTGGGGGGGAGCCAATCACATGGCACAAGGAAACAAACAACCAGTCAGTCATAGCTAGGGACAATTTAGCATGCAATTAGCCTAGCTTCCATGTTTTTTTTTTGGGAATGTGGGAGGAAACCGGAGTACCCGGAGAAAACCCACGCAACCGCTTAATCCTCACTAGGGTCGCGGGGGGTGCCGGAGCCTATCCCAGGGGGACACCTTGAATTGGTGACAAGCCAATCACAGGGCACAATGACATAAACAACCTATAAGTCATAGCTAGGGGCAATTTAGAGTGTCCAATTAGCCTAGCATGCATGTTTATGGAATGTGGGAGGAAAGCGGAGTACCCGGAGAAAACCCACGCAACCGCTTAATCCTCACTAGGGTCACGGGGGGTGCCGGAGCCTATCCCAGGGGGACACCTTGAATTGGTGACAAGCCAATCACAGGGCACAATGACATAACCAACCTATAAGTCATAGCTAGGGGCAATTTAGAGTGTCCAATTAGCCTAGCATGCATGTTTATGGAATGTGGGAGGAAAGCGGAGTACCCGGAGAAAACCCACGCAAGCCCGGGGAGAACATGCAAACTCCACACAGGTGGACCGACCTTGGATTCGAACCCAGGATCCCAGAACTGTGAGGCCGAGGCGCTAACTACTTAGCCGCCGGGTTGCAACGTTATTGTTTATTGAGGCTGAGATGGTGCGGCTCACCTTACGTTCCCACAATGCACTTGGCCCTGGCCCCGAGGATGCTTTTATTATTATTATTCTTAACCCTAAATCTCCCTGGCAATATTACCCGACACCCCAAGTTCCCCATCACGAGTGGCGTGTGTAAACACCAGCGCAAAGCTCCCTCCTGAGATTTCCCAGAAGCGCCGGCGTTCCCATCTCGCTCGTCTTTTAACTCCAAAAATGGCAGAAAGGAAACACAGAAAAAGACCAAACTCCCTCGCTATTGAGTGTCTTGTAAACATTCATATTCTGAACCACTTATCCTCACAAAGGTCGTGGGGGGTGCTGGAGCCTATCACCGCTAACTACGGGAACCAGGCGGTGGACAACCTGAATCGGTGCCGAACCAATCGCAGGGCACAAGGAGACAAACAACCAATTGCTAGCTAGGACCAAGTTAGCATCCAATTAGCCTAGCATGCATGTTTTGGGGATATGGGAGGAAACTGGAGTACCCGGAGAAAACCCCCACAGGAAATTTTATACATTCCTTCATTCATTGAACCCACGACCTCAGCACTATGAGCCCAACGCACTAACCACTCGACCACCGGGCCACCCTGACCGGTTATATCACCAGTGTCAAAAAGGCGGCCTGGGGGCCAAATCTGGCCCTCCGCCTCATTTTGTGTGGCCCGAGAAAGTAACTGATGAGTGCCGACTTTCTGTTTTAGGATCAAATTAAAATGAAGAGTATAGATGTATATTACATTTCCTGATTTTCCCCCTTTTAAATCAATAATTTTCATTTTTTAATAATTTCTTTCTTGTTCTTTTTAGTTCCAAAATCATTTTGTAAAATCAAAAAACATATTAAAAAAATCTAAAATAAACATTGTTTTAGATCTATAAAAAACGGAATATTCAGGGCTTTTAATCCAGTTCTTTTAATCTGTTTATTAAAAAATAATCTAAATATTATATCAAAAATAGTCCAATGTATATTAAATTTCCTGATTTTTCCCCCTTTTAAATCAACAATTGTTATTTTTTAATCCATTTTTTTCTGTTTTTTAGTTCAAAAATATTTTTGCAAAATCTAAAAATATATTTTAAAAAAGCTCAAATAAACATTGTTTTAGATCTATAAAAAAACTGAATATTCAGGGCTTTTAATCCAGTTCTTTTAATCCATGTATTAAAAAAAAAATCTAAATATTATATGTAAAATGGTCCGACGTATATTACATTAACTGATTTCCCCCCTTTTAAATCAATAATTGTCATTTTTTAATCCATTTTTTCTGTGTTTTTAGTTCAAAAATCCTTTTGTAAAATCTAAAAATATATTTTAAAAAGCTCAAATAAACATTGTTTTAGATCTATAAAAAACTGAATATTCAGGGCTTTTAATCCAGTTCTTTTAATCCATTTATAAATAAAGAAAATCTAAATATTATATCTAAAATGGTCCGGCCCACGTGAAATCAAGTTGACGTTAAAGCGGCCCGCCAACCAAACTGGGTTTGACACCCCTGCGTTATATAATAAAAAATAAAAAAAATAAAAAAATCATGCAGGTTGGAATATAAAATGAAAGGAGAAGGTTGCCAGCCTCCCACTTGCCGAGACATGTCGTTCAGGAACGACACTGGAACATTATGGATTACAATGGCGTGGGTGGGATGGATGGGAGCGACGGCAACGGGAACGTGTGCCAGCCTGTGTGTGTGTGTGTGTGTGTGTGTGTGTGTGTGTGTGTGTGTGAGAGTGGGCGCACAAGGTTAATAAAGGTGCAGTGTGTCCTCCTAACATCGCTAGCTAACGACATTTGGAAAAGTACTCATTTCGCAAGATTCACTTCTGTTTGGACTCAAAGTCAATTTTGGAAGAATGACGTGTGTGTGAGTGTGTGTGTGTGTGTGTGTGTGTGTGAGAGTGTGTGTGTGTGTGAGGGAGGGAGGGGCAATTCGGAGCGTCCTTGTTGCCGTTGACGACGCTAAACATCCGATACGTTTGAACTGGGAACCTACTTATTTATTTATTACCTATGACCTTGATTATTTATTTATTTCTCATTATTATTTATTGATTATTTTTTGTCATGTTGAAGATTTAAATGTCATTATATATTGTATAATGACAATAAAAGCATTCAATTCATTTTACAGGGGGTGCTGGAGTCGATCGTAGCCAACAATGGTCTGAATGGGTTGCCAGATAATCGCAGCTGAAATTTTTCATTGAAAAGAAATAGAAATATTTCCGTTTTTTAATGGAATTAAATAATTGAAATCCGTAAAAAAGAGAATATTTACTGTATTTTTTCTTCTATTCATCGAAAATAATACTAAAAATATTTCCATATTTTCCCTTTTTTTAGAACTTTACTACATTTAAAAGAATTTCTCATCATCTCTAAACGATTAATCAAATAATCATTGCTAATCCATTACAAGGAAGTGAAATTGTACATTTTTAAGACATTTTAAGATCAAGAATTTTAAACAAAATTGACGAATTTAATTCATTCTCATATCTAAAATCTCTTGACACAATTTCACGCCAAGCAATTTGCACTCAACTCGACTCCCTTTTATCATAATTCATTAAACTTATTAAATATTTAATATTTTTCAACACCGGTGGTTGAGTGGTTAGCGTGTTGGCCTCGCAGCTCTGGGGTCCTGGGTTCAAATCCAGGTCGGTCCACCTGTGTGGAGTTTGCATGTTCTCCCCGGGCCTGTGTGGGTTTTCCCCGGATACTCCAGTTTCCTCCCACATTCCATAAAACATCCATGCTAAGCTAATTGGACACTCTAAATTGCCCCTAGCTATGACCGATAGGTCGTTTATGTCATTGTGCCCTCTGATTGGCTTGCCACCAATTCAAGGTGGCCCCCTGGGATAGGCTCCGGCACCCCCCGCGACCCTAGTGAGGATTAATCAGTTCAGAAATGTATTATTCTCAATATTTTTAACACCCCTAACCGGCAGTCAAAACATTGCGCCACACGCGAAATGACTTTAGAGCCCCTGACGTCGTTTTTAGCTAGCGGCTAGCCGCCGGCGCTACCTCGCCGCGGTTGTTGTCGCACGTGAAAAACACCCAGCTGGAGGATCTCGAAAATAAACACCCGGGCCTCGGATGGGGGTGGGGGGCGGTCTTGGTTCTAGCTGCGTGGCCCTGACCCACTAGGGCTCCCCCCCCCCAAATTGGCCCTCCCTCGGAAGCCCCCCTCACAGCACGAGAACCGAATGTTTGGCGTCGGGAATGGCGTGTGGCTAAGCGCTCGGTGGCGCGAGGGACGGCAGGGTTTTTGGCCCGGGGCCCCGAGAAGGCAGCTGCC
Source organism: Stigmatopora argus (assembly GCF_051989625.1). Lineage (NCBI taxonomy): Eukaryota > Metazoa > Chordata > Actinopteri > Syngnathiformes > Syngnathidae > Stigmatopora > Stigmatopora argus. Next base: position 16,919,340 of record NC_135394.1, read on the forward strand.
GTAAACAAACAAGAGCTGGAAAGCCATTGGTTGGAACGGATTCTGGCGGACTCCTTTAAGAAGGCCTTGTTAATGTCCTCTGGACAGGACTTTGTGGACTGAGATTTGGAGCCGGACCGAGCTGGTCTGTCTAGTGAGATAAATGAGAATGTTAACAAAGTCTACGGACTTGACTTCCTGACCTCTTTTTCTGGGCTCTGCTGGCTCCGACTTTGGTCCTGGACGTGGTCCAAGTGGAGGATTCCCTAGTGAGTTTTTTGGCCAGGAAATATCTCGGGAAAGATGGGCGTGACGGTCCGTCAAAGGACAGATTCATTTGGGCCATTTTAGATCCCACAGGCTGAGATTCCTCGCTGGTTTAAGACCAGTTGGGTCGCTTTGTTCGGGTTGCTTTGCTGGGTTTTGAATCCATTGATGGACCTGATTGGTTCTGTATTCCTAAAGTTAAAAAAAATCTTGGGATTTAGAGGGTTTGTTGAGGAAGTGGCGATCCAAAGACCTACTCTTGAAAGTCTGTCTCAAATCTGACCGGAAACCCCTTAAAAAACCCATTCAAAGTGGCGTCCTGACACTAGTCTGTTTTTGCCAGATCCAGTTCTGGGGTCGTGGGTTCGATCCCAGGTGGGTCCTCACTGTGTGGAGTTTGCATGTTCTCCCTGGGCTTCTGTGGGATTTCTCCGGGTACTCCGGTTTCCTCCCACAACCCAAAAATCATGCAAGCTAGGCTAATTGGATGCTAACTTGGGCTCACGTGGGTTTTCTCCAGGTAGCCCAGAACGTGCATGCTAGGCTAATTGGATGCTAACTTGGGCGCGCGTGGGTTTTCTCCAGGTACCCCAAAACGTGCATGCTAGGCTAATTGGATGCTAACTCGGGCTTGTGTGTGTTTTCTCCAGGTACCCCAAAACATGCGTGCTAGGCTAATTGGATGCTAACTTGGGCTCGCATGGGTTTTCTCCAGGTACCTCAAAACGGGCATGCTAGGCGGGCGTGCTAGGCTAATTGGATGCTAACTCGGGCTTGCATGGGTTTTCTCCAGGTACCCCAAAACATGCATGCTAGGCTAATTGAATGCTAACTTGGGCTCGCGTGGGTTTTCTCCAGGTACCCCAAAACATGCATGCTAGGCTAATTGGATGCTAACTCGGGCTTGCGTGGGTTTTCTCCAGGTACCCCAAAACGTGCATGCTAGGCTAATTAGATGCTAACTTGTTCCTAGCTATGAGTGATTGGTTGTTCTCCAGGTACTCCCACATCCCGAAAAGATGCATGCTAGGCTAAGCTAGCTGGTTGAACACTTTAAATTGTCCCTAGCTATGTGATTGGTTGGTTGTCTCCTTGAGCCCCCCGATTGGCTGGTTACCGATTCAGGGTGTCCCCCACCTGGTGCACGTCGTTAGCCGGGATAGGCTCCAGCACCCTCCGCGGCCCTTGTGATGATATTTTTTGGATTTATGGCAAGCTGGCTAGCATGGCTAGCCCCCCGATTAGCATCAATTTGTTCTTTGAGGGCCTCGCTATCCGCTAGGATTATCTTCAAAGTGCCCCAAAATAAAACGCTGGCCCGCCCTCCAAAATAAGAGTCCCGAACGGGACAACGAGCGATTATTTATAGACGCCTCCGTCTATTTTCGGTACGTCTAATCGGGAGCGAGCCTTGTTAAAAGTAGGGCTTCGTTCATCGACAAGGCGAGGGCGCCTCAATTTATGAGTTGAATTTGTCCCGCTGGCAAACTTGCAAGTTAAGTCATTTCGGAAATGACATAAAAAGTGACAATTTTGGTGGAAATGTGCCAAAATGACAAAAAAAAATTGGGGGGGAAGCAAGCCAATAGGTTCTAAGATCTAGAAATAATCAAAATTCCATTAAAAAATGGCCGCACATGACGCTGAAATTCAGTTCCGCGCACTTTTTAGCGTCAACACTAGGAGGAGCTGGTCAATTAAACCATTGTGTTTTCATAAGGAAAAAATGCTAAAATCTCCGGATTTTGTCTTACATAAATGCATTACTATATAAAAATAATGTGCTTATTCATTTATTTTCTGAACCACTTATCCTCACAAGCATCGCAGGGGTGCCAGAGCCAATCCCAGCTAACTACGGTTGCTCAGAATCGGCTGTCAGCCAATCACAGGGCAGAATGAGACTAACAACCAATCACAGCTAGGAACAATTTAGCATACAATTAGCCTATCTTGCATGTTTTTGTCATGCGGGAGGAAACCAGAGCACCCAAAGAAAACCCACCCAAGCCCGGATAGAACATGCAAACACCACTCAGTGAAGACCCACCTGGTATCGAACCCACGACCTCAGAACAGCGAGACCGACGTGCTAACCACTTGTCATCCAAAAAAAATGCAGCCATGTTTTTTGGTTAGTTTATTACCACTGTGTGAGTTTTGTCTTTATTTTGAAATGACTTATTTTGCCTTATTTTATTTTGAAATGACTTTATCTTGTCTAAAATGATATTTTTCTTCGTTTACGGTCCTCGCCAATTCCCACTGTACCTAAACTTGTTCAAAAATTGACCGCAATCGCCCCCCCAGGCCGCATGTTTAGCACCCCTATTCTAGACGTCGTAAAGTGCCACGGTAAACAATCGTAATTCTTTATTGCCTCGTGAACGACAAAGATTACAGCGATAAGCCCGATCTGTATTGACAATAAAACACTTTGGTCAACGTTATCGCATTATACTGTCCTCCGGCCCCAGTGCATGCTGGGAAATCTTGTATTTCCCACGCCACCATAGCACCAGCACATTCATATTTATTAAATGTATGATGTATTTATTTCCTTTCCCGAGTTCTGTCTACTAGCAACATAATCGAATATGACAAATTAACGGACATTTTCCGTAAAGCGGCTCTGTGATGGCGTCCAATCCAGTGGAAACGTGAGCGACCATTCCGTGCCTGCGAGCGTGTATAAGTGGATTATGTTTATATACTCAGTAAAAAGCTAAAAGCGAAAACAATTTGCGGTATGCGGCGTGGCGCTAGCGTGTCAAAGGTCTCGCAGCGTGGTTTGGCTCCGCCCCTTATAGGACCTTTGCTGTTTAATTGGGCTTCGCTGATGAAATTAAGAGTCTGAGCAAAAGGCCAACGCAATTACCTTGACAAATTACGGTGATAGGGGTTTGAAATTAAGTTTTTTGGGGGGGGGGTTGTTTGTTGATTTTTTCTTCTTCTTTGTTTTTCATTTTAATTTATTTTTGGTTTTTTGTTTTGTATTATTTTTCTTTTGTTTTTCAAATTAATTTATTTTTTGGGGTTATTTTTGGTTTTATTTTTCTTCTTTGTTTTTCAAATTAATTTATTTTTCAGGGTTGTTTTTTTTAATTATTTTTGAAAACTATTTTTCACATTTATTTTCTAGGATTGTTTTTTTTTTTAAATATTCCTTTTTCAATAGTTTTTATTTTTGGGGGTTTCTTTGCATTTTTTGTTTTGTTTTGCCTATGTATTTATTTTTGGGGTTGTTTTTTGAATTAATTATTTTTTGAAAACTCAGTTTTTCAATTTAATTTATTTCCAGGGGTTATTTTTGATTTATTTTCTTCTTTGTTTTTCAAGTTAATTTATTTTTGGGGGGTTATTGTTGGTTTTATTTTTCTTCTTTGTTTTTCAAATTAATTTATTTTTCAGGGTTGTTTTTTGAGATATTTTTGATAACTATTTTTCAAATGTATTTTCTAGGGTATTTTTTTTCTTCCTTTTTCAATTGTTTTTATTTTTGGGGTTGTTTCTTTGCATTTTTTCTTCGTTTTTAACCAATTTATTTATTTTTTGAATTAATTATTTTTTGAAAACTAAATTTTTCAAATTAATTTATTGAGGGGTTGTTTTTGATTTTTTTTCTTTGTTGTTTTTCAGATTAATTTCTTTATGGGGTTGTTTTTTGAGTTAATTATTTTTTGAAAACTCAGTTTTTTTAATTAATTTATTGTTTAGGGTTGTTTCTAGATTTTTTTTTCTCAATTTTTCAAATAAATTTATTTTCGATGGTTGTTTTTTGAATTATATTTTTTTCTTCTTTATTTTTCAAATTTGAAATCATTTGATAAAATAAATAAAAATATCTGAAAAACAAAGAAAAAAACCCTCAAAAACTGACCCCAAAAGTACATTAATTTGAAGAAATAATTACAAAAAACAACCCCCGAAAAGACATAAATTGCAAAATCAAAGAAAATAAATAATTCATAAAACAACCCCAGAAAATAAAGTAATTTAAAAAACAGAGTTTTCAAAAAATAATTAATTAAAAAAACAACCCCAAAAATAAATTAATTTGAAAAACACCCACGCTTTTTTAATTTTTCAGGTGAATGCAATAAGCTTCCATTACGAGTAGCCATTAGGAAAAGAAAAAAAAAGACGAGTGGTTGTTTTAAGATAAGATGAAAAGGCCGCTCTGGAAAAAGAAGCGTCACCCGAACTATTTCGGGCTTGTGTCAAGAGCTTTTTGATTTTGGACTCTCCCTAAAGGAACCACTTGGATGGACGGCTGGATTATTGGGGTGAATTGCGTAATAGCGTAGGAGCAATTCCGATTTCAGAGGGTCCTTGAAGGCAACAATTGCCCAACCTTGAAGCTATAGCTTCAACTTAGCCTGCGGTAAATGTAAGGGTATAGTCGTGTAAATTGACTTAACAGGTTTTGCAACATAAACAACTGAAGAGATAATCATACAGAAAAGAAAATGTGCGGGTTTCACATACATAATTTGTCACATAATTGCCTTTAAATTCTTTACCTTGACGAAAGTTAGCGACTCGTTCAGGTACAGCATAAACATCAAAGATCATTTTAGGGCATGAAGGGGGCGGGGTTTGTTGGAGGGAGGAGAGTAAAAAAACAAAGATTCGGGCTTTTTAATTTAAGGGGCCCCTTGACACCCATCGCCCCCGGCCTTGGACGATTTAAGTCCGCCCCTGTGCAGAGCATAATATAGTTTATGATTACAATATAATAATACGATTATGATTTTTCTGGCTTTAATCAAAGATGCTGCAGCAGTTTTTATTTTTTTATTTATACAGGGTATAATCTTCAATTATTTGGTGGTTTTAAAAATATTTATATTTATATATATATATATATATGGAATTCACCCCCCCTCCCGGGGGTCCCATGGTCTACCTGTATAGACGCGCTATTGTTAACAGTTTTGAGTCAAGCCCCCTCCCCGCATACCTTGTTCTGTCCACAGGCCATCTCAGAATGCCGCACCTCCTGGTCATCTTGGCTAAGGCTTCATCTGTGCAAATACTTTGGGGCAGCAGTCCTATTGGTGCCAAAAAAATGGCGGGGCGTTAGAAATTGTTGGGTTTTTTTTTTACCCGGAAAGAGTGGAAAAAAAGACCACCAGGCTGTTTTTAAGTGTCTCGCAGTTCTGGGGTCATAGGTTCAATCCCAGATGGATACTTGTACTCCTTCTATGTCCCTCAAAACAAGCATGCTAGGCTAATTGTATGCTAAATCGTCCCTGGCGATGTGTAATTGAAGCATGCTAGGCTAATTTATGCTAAATAGTCACTAGCCATGAGTATGATTTAAGCATGCTAGGCTAATTGTATGCCAAATTGTCCCTGGCGATGTGTAATTGAAGCATGCTAGGCTAATTAATGCTAAATTGTCACTAGCCATGAGTTTGATTGAAGCATGCTAGGCTAATTGTATGCTAAATTGTCCCTGGCGATGTGTAATTGAAGCATGCTAGGCTAATTTATGCTAAATTGTCACTAGCTATGAGTGTGATTGAACCATGCTAGGCTAATTGTATGCTAAATTGTCCCTGGCAATGTGTAATTGAAGCATGCTAGGCTAATTTATGCTAAATTGTCCCTGGCGACGAGTGTGATTGAAGCATGCTAGGCTAATTTAAGCTAAATTGTCCCTGGCCATGAATGTGAATGAAGCATGCTAGGCAAATGTTTGTTATATTGTCACTAGCCATGAGAGTGATTGACGCATGCTAGGCTAATTGTATGCTAAACTGTCCCTGGCCATGAGTGTGATGGAACCATGCTAGGCTAATTGTATGCTAAATTGTCCCTGGCGATGTGTAATTGAAGCATGCTAGGCTAATTTATGCTAAACTGTCCCTGGCCATGAGAGTGATTGGTTGTCTGTCTCTTCGCACCCTACGATTGGCTGCCAACCGATTAAAGGTGTCCCCCACCTGGTGCCCGAAGTCGACTGGGAGAGGCTCCAGCACCCCCTGCGACTATTGAGAGGATAAGCGGTTCAGAAAACGAATGAATGAATAAATTCCCTTCCTCATGGCAGCTACATGCCGGCGCAGCTAAAGCCGTAAGCTAATCATAACATAAATCGGACCCCACTAGACGCCGCCCCCCCGTCTATGTGCCCATTATAAATCTGATTTGAAGAGCTTTCAATTGTTCGGTAGCCAAATCCGGGCTCAATATTATGCACGCACACACAAACGGGGGGGTGAGGTGGAAACTTTGTGCCCAGCGGGCAGGAAGGCTGCCAACGGAATTCGGACCGAGCCGGCGGTTTAACTGCTAAAATGAAAAGAAGTCCACGCTAATTCCACTCTAAAGACCAACTCAGAGAGGTCAAACTAAAGTTAACATAAACATAAATTGCACTTTTACCTGTTTCCATAATAAAAAATATTTTTGGGGAAGTTTCCAGAACCATTTTACCTAATTTTTAATCTGATACACGTAGAAAAACTCTAGTCTGATAGGTTAGGAAAATAAAGTGTAACCATGATTAAGTGGAAAATTATAAGGATATTTCGAAATATTATTGGGGGGGAAAAAGAATTTAAAAAAATAATAATAATCGAACAATAGTGCCTTACCACTCCAGGGCTGCAGGGGGTAGTAATGAGTATTACTTTTTAAATCACGAGTGTCCAAAATACAGCCTGTATTTAAATAATATTTTTTTAATTGATTTTTTTCCTGGAAAGAGTGAAAAAAAAGATCACCAGGCTGCGCTCTTTAATCGCCTCGCAGTTCTATGGCCGTGGGTTCGATCCCAGGATATTCTCACACGTTAACATTTTATTTTTTTATTTGATTAATTCTAACATGTTCGCCTAGTAGAATATATTTTAAAAAAAATATAACATTTTGGAAGCCTAAATCCTCCAGGCAAAAGGTCAAAGGTCTTCAAAGCCAACTTTTGAGTAACTGTCACTGAAGGTTCCTTTGTTTTGACGTCATAGTAACAACCAACAAGTAGTTCCATCAAACGAATGACGTCACAGAGGAGAGGAGGAGGGGGCACGGTTGCTATGGCACCTGGCCATTTTGTCTCACTGCTCTTGGCAACTGAGCGACACGCCCCCTTCCCAATTCAAACCCCCCCCATCGGCAACACCCTTTATGTGACGTCATAAAGCAGGGCGACACAGGCATTGGCTCGTTCGTACCCCCTTTTTTCTCACCCATTCCTCCTCCCATAACTTATTGCGGGAGTTTGCGGGCGTAGTCGCACACCGTGAAAAATAGCGAGAGAGAAAGTGAGAAAGGGGGAGAGAAAAAAAAGAGAAAAGAGAGAGAGAGAGAGGGAGGGAGGCGAGTGAGATTCAAGCGGTGGTGCGGGCTTACAAAGTGTCCTTTCGGTGTTTCCGGTGAGGGGCTGCAAGTCGTCTCCCCTAAAAAAAAAACAAAGAAAAAAAAACATCAAAACGAGTGTTATTGGGCATTTCCCCCCCCAAAAAAATAACACAAAAAAAGGAGACTTAAAAGTTGGATCTTACCGGGAGGACTTCACTACTAACATGTCGGGGAATAAGGACACCGACGGCGGTTGGAAAAGCTTTCTGTGGAATTCTGAGAAGAAGGAGTTTCTGGGGAGAACAGGCGGCAGTTGGTGTAAGTCGCATTTTTTTTAATATTTCGGGTGACATTTTCGAAGTATTTAACGATGTTACGACGGGGTTAATGGCGACCGGTTCGTTTAGGCAGGCAGGCAGGCAGAACAGCACCTGTTCGAGCCTGAGTCGTGACTTGTCGGAGGTTCTTTCAAAAGAAAATTATCATAAAATTAAAAAAAAATCCTCCTTTTCCTCCTTTCGCCTTTTTTTTTGAAGTTGCGCCGTCATTTTGTTTTGAAGGAAATGGACGACGACGAGAAAATGGCACGTTTGGTGGAAAACGAGAAGCAAATGGGGTCGCTAACTTGAATTAAAAAATACGTCGAAAGTGCGAATGGGGGGCGAAAAAAAAGCCATTCATTTAACGTCCGTTTGTTATTACGAAGGGATGACGGTGTTTTCGGGGAGAGGGGGGGTAGTTTATAAAAGCGGATTCGGTCGTGGTTTGTGGTTTGGGGTTCCGTGGAAAAAAAAAAGGTCAACCTTGAAGGACAACCTGGGTCGGGATATGAGTGTTTTTGGTCGAACCGGTGGGGAAAGTTTGAAGCTTCTGGTTATGGACGAGCACTTCTTCAGCTTCCGTGCGTCCGTTTTAGCTTAAGTGGCTCGTTGTGATCAACAACAGGGTTTCGACTGGTTCTTTTTTTTTCCTTCCACGGAAAAAAAACACTTTTTCCACCCTAAATAGTTCGAATTCCTGTCAGTATTTGCCTCATCAAGCTTGACGTGGTTGACTAACAAACACGTGATGTGAAGCCACCCCCACCCCTTTGAAAAAAAAGCCCCCCTTGAATTACATGTTAATCACATTTGAATGCGTCGATTCCGGTGCTGTCGGAATGATCACGACTCACATGTCTCAAGGGCCGCACCTCCTCCTCCGACCGTCATCGGCTTCAATTTTTCCGAAAAAAGGAAACTCGACTTCACTCCTTTTTATAAAAAAAAATCCCCCCCTTAAACTAAGCGACCATTCCGGTCAGTTAATTCGCGACGCCACGGTGTTTGTCTGTCAAAATGTTCGAACGCAACAGGTTTTCCTATGGTCCCTGAACGCACCACCGAAAGACTGGTGTTATTGCAAAATGGCATTCAAATGAAGTTGGACGGTTTTTTTAATGAATAAAGGGTTTTTTGAGCGTTGGGGGATTGAAGCTATACTTGGAAAGTAGCCACGGTGTCTGTGAACGCACCACGGAGAGCTATGAAATGGAGGGGGGTGTGGGGGGGGATCTGTGTGAATGTGGTGATGGTTTGTTCACCACAAGATCCTGCTGCAGTGTGTTGGGGGATGGGACTCTTTCCATTGACTTGTTCCAGGTTGTTGTGCCTGTTTCTGTCCTACTAGGTAAACATCGGCAATTCCCAGGCACGTTTGCAGTCTTTGAAGCATCTGCTCGTGGAAAAATCCACGTTTTTTCCCTTGCGATTTGAATGCCCCAAAATAAACGCTGTGGGTCATCTGGACAAATTGACCAAAAGCATATTTTTTAATAGGTGGGGGTATATTTGAACTGATAAGTAAAGAGTTGTGGGAGTGTCAGCGGTAGTTCCTTATCAGACTCATTATCGTGAGCTGCACACACACACACGGAAAGAAGGGCATTTTGATTGGATGTCCACGAGCCATTTTAGAAAAGTTGACTCAAAGTGGTTTAACGGGACGCTAGTTAGGGCTGGGCGATGATGTGTATTGGTATAGTTCAAATGTGCAGCTTGGTTTCAAATAAAACACCCGTTTTAGGTTCTATTAGAACGTATGAGTATTATGGTCATACATCAGGTTACATTACCCCTACTAATTTGCTCTACTACCGCCCAAAAAAGCGCTCTACTATTGTATAGTTCAATATTTAAATGTTTTGATATTAAGACGCCGGTGGGTGTGGCCTGCCCAGTCACATGATCTCTTCTCAGCAAAAGGTTGTGACGTCCAGTTTTTTCAGTAAAAATGCGCTACTTTGTTGAAATTGTTGCAAAAAAACCTAATGGAAACAGCTACAATATCGGAATACATATTGTATATATAGATATTCAGCCTAAATATGAAGATGACCATATTGACAAACTAACATGAGTTGTTGTATTAAGACTTTTTGTCAAAATACAGTAATCCCTCGAATAACGCGGTTAATGTAGACCAGACATGGCCGCGATAAACGAAAAACCGCAAAGTAGGATCACCTCCATTATATAACTACCGTATTTTCTCGCATATAAGCTGTATTTGTAACAAAAAAAAACAATTCTAAGGCTTATATGCGCACAAAACGTGCTATACTATTTTTCACCAGTAGATGTCGACAAAGTAACATTTACTATTGTTGGTTATTTTCTGTTTTGCAGTAAGAAAACAACCATTACTGGATGAATGACTAACTTCTTTATGATATTAACCATAATAATGTCCTTTTAATTTATAAAGTATCTAAAAAAATTCCACGTGCGATGATTTTTCTTTTAAGGCTGCGGCTTATACGTGAGAAATTGTCAAATTCAATGATTTTCAGGCAATTTTATGGGGGCGGCTTATATGCGAGTAAATACGGTACCACAATACATGTTTTCGTGCCTATACAGACAACATTATTATATTTATTAAATATTACAGCTATAAATAAGCATGTCAAAAGACTAATATATGAATAGCTAAATATAAATTATATATATATATATATATATATAAATGTAAATACTTTAAGACTATACTTACAGTGAAAATAGTTCCTCTCCGGTTGATACACGTCCCAAAAAACATGTTAACGGCGGTTTTAGTCCAAGTCCTTTGTCCTCTTGTGGCCATGGGTCCATTGTCCGCGATATTCGAGGGATTACTGTACCTTTAAAATATTGTCAATAATCAATCTCTGAATTATTTTCCCAATTAAACCAAAGCGATGTTATGACTGACGATGCGTTCAATGACAAGTTACTCATTATTTTCCTCCCACGGACGGCAATGTTCAGTTTTTTTCCATACCTTGAATATGATTATCACTAATGTGTTCCATAACATCGGTCTGACCATTTTTTTCCCCGCAAAGTTGAAGCAGATTTAAGCAAATATCCTGTTTTGATTCAATCCCAAAATAATAGTATGGCAATCTGTAAAAACCAAGGTTGCGCAACACGCAAGACAAAACAACAATGGCCGCCATACACACTGACATTACACAACCAAATGCCCTACTCTACTCACCGTACTGCCGTCTAATGAATAAAAGGTCAATCTATTTCAAATTGTGTCAAAGTGGCGGCCCGGGGGCCAAATCTGGCCCGCCGCATCATTTTGTGTGGCCCGGTAAAGTAAATCATGAGTGCCGACTTTCTGTTTAAGGATCAAATTAAAATGAAGAGTATAGAGATGTATATTAAATTTCCTGATTTTCCCCATTTTAAATCAAAAATTGTCATTTTTTAATCATTTTTTCTGTTTTTAGTTCAAAAATCATTTTGTAAAATCTAAAAATATATAAAAAAGCTATAATAAACATTGTTTTAGATCTATTAAAAATTGAATATTCAGGGCTTTTAATCCATTTCTTTTAATCAATTTATTTAAAAAAAAAAAATCAAAATATTATATCTAAAAAATGAAATCGAGCTGCCGTTAAAGCGGCCCGCGAACCAACCCGAGTCTGACACCCCTGATATATTTCATAATAAAAACTCCTCAGGCTAGCGTGTTTAGCGAGAGTGAGGTTAGCCACGGGCTAACTGTTAGCCAGTGCGTCAACTGTTAAACCCTTTGGTGTCAGTTGTAGCTTTAGCAGCTCCTGTAGCCATTTTTGGATATAAATACCGCAACGTAAACATGTAACGTGACCCGGATTCCATGTCTTTTCTAACGTGTCCAATCAAATCGAGGCCCGCCGCTTCTTTAAATTCCAAAATCTATGAAAAAACCCAGCAAAAAAACATGTTATCTTATTTGTAGTCATGATGTCATCAACCATGTTCTCATTCAAAAGGTTATCCACGTGTTCTAATGATGCAATGTTCCTCATATAAAATAAGGAAATGGTTGGAATACTCCGGCACGTGTAATTGGACGACGACGCGTGCGTTCTAAGTGGAGTTTTACTCTTTGTATTCAGTCAACAACGCCTAATTGTGAATGAGCTGGAATTGCGACGAGTCGTTCTTTGAAAGTGCCCGCGGCGTCATTTGTGGGGGTGCCGGAGGCTGAAAAGGACGCCCGGCCCGTCTGGCTGGTTCCCCCGGGTCCCGCTTCGTGACTGCGAGCGTAGAGACGGCTGGGGAACGCTGCCATGACGACGGGAAACTCGAGAGAGGATATATCGGCGTGTCGAAAACACGTGTCGGGCGTCAGAGGTGACGGATGAGAGCTCCGATTGCGGGCGACTTGCTAAGGAGGAACAAAAACCACATGTTGGGATGACGGAAGTACGGTAATCCCTCGATTATCACGACTTCACTTATCATAAAATCACTACTTTGCGATTTTTTTTTTTTTTTTTTTTTTTAAGTTCATAAAAATGTGAAAATCCACACTGAAGCAGAAGCCAATCTCAGCAATTAAGAAAAAATACAAAAATTTATAATAGGGCTGACCCTACTTTGCGATTTTTCTATTATCGCGGCCATGTTTGGTCTACAGCAAGGGTGTCAGACTTGAGTTGGTTCGTGGGCTGCTTTAACGTCAACTTGATTTCACGTGGGCCGGACCATTTTAGATATAATATTTAGAATTTTTTTTAATAAATGGATTAAAAGAACTGGATTAAAAGCCTTGAATATTCCGTTTTTTTATAGATCTAAAACAACGTTTATTTTAGCTTTTTGTATATATTTTTAGATTTTACAAAATGATTTTTGAACTAAAAACACAGAAAAAATGATTAAAAAATGACAATTATTGATTTAAATGGGGGAAAATCTGGAAATTTAATATACATCTATACTCTTCATTTGAATTTGATCCTAAAACAGAAAGTCGGCACTCATGATTGACTTTCCCGGGCCACACAAAATGATGTGGCGGGTCAGATTTGGCCCCCGGGCCGCCACTTTGACACGTGGTCAACATTAACCATGATATTCGAGGGATTACTGTATTTCTATTATTTGTACGATCCTAAAAACTATAGATTGACCTATTATCAGCGCCGATATTTGGACATTTTGGCCTTTGATGTTGTTGCGACTGCAATCCTTCAATTCGGCGCCCTTTATTCATAATTGGATTGGATTGAATAACTTTATTTATCCTGTATTCGGAAAATTTCATTGTCACAGTAGCAAGAGGGTGAGAATACAGACACAGAAAAAGACATTTTAGACATAAATAGATAGGTAATAAATAAGTTAATAAATAAATATATAAATAAGCGTGCTGCTGAAATACATATATATACATGTATATATACATATATATATATACACGTATATATATACATACATGTATATATACATATATATACACACATATATATATATACATATATATACACACATATATATATATACATGTATATACACACATACATATACATGTATATACACACATACATATACATGTATATACACATACATATACATGTATATACACATACATATACATGTATATACACATACATATACATGTATATACACACATACATATATATGTATATACACACATACATATACATGTATATACACACATACATATACATGTATATACACACATACATATACATGTATATACACATACATATATACATGAAATATATATATATATATATATATATATATATATATATATATATATATACATATACATATATATATATATATATATATATATATATATATACATATATATATATATATATATATATATATATATATATATATATATATATATATATATATATATATATATATATATATATATATATATATGGTTGGTCTTAACATTCATTCATACTTCGTTTTGTTAATAATAAAATAATAATAATAAACACACACAACTCAAATTTAACCTTTTAACCTGTTGCCTTGTTGCTATACAAATAAAGTTGAATTGTACATTCAATAACATCGACATTAATTTGTAATTAATAACTACAGGGCTAGAATAGATCATTTTGACTTGGTAATTTTTTTAAGTATATCAACATATATATGAATATCGGCTCCAAATATGGGTTATCGGCCTCCACTAACTAATAATAATCGGTCTCGGTCCTGGAAAAATGATATTGCTCGATTTCTACTAAGACGCTTGTTGTTTGTTTTGGACAAACGACACCTTGAAACACACAAAGTAGACAATTGGTTGCTTCAGTCAATATTTGGATGAGTTACTATTATGCTCTTAGTCCCGCCCCCTTTGCTCGCAGCACTATGGCTACATACAAATAATGCGTACAACAAAAAGGCTTTTACGTCAAAAAGTTTAACCCTTTAAAACCACAAAATGAGTGACAGCTAATTAAAATTATATTTATTCATCCGTCGGAAGAAAAAGACTACATTATTTCCAATACTATTTGCCATAAAGTTGTGTTATATAGATATGATACATCAGTTTTTTGGGAGGGAAAAAATGGCTCAAAATTATGCAGGCGGGTGGTTAAGTGGTTATGCTGTTGGGCTCACAGTTTTGGGGTCGAGGGTTTGATCCCAGGTGGGTCCGCGTGGAGTTTGCATGTTCTCTCCCGGCCGGGCTCACATGGGTTTTCTCCAGGTGGTCTGGTTTCCTCCCACATTCCAAAAAAACGTGCATGCTAGGCTAATTGGATGCTAACTTGTTCCTAGTTATGAGCGATTGGTCGTTTGTCTCCTTCTACCCTACGATTGGTTGGCCGTCAATTCAGGGTGTCCCTCCGCCTCCTTCCCGTAGTTGGCTGGGATAGGCTCCAGCACCCCCTGCGACCCTTGTGAGAATAAGCGGTTGAGAAAATGAATGAATGGAAAATTGGTATTTCTCGTCGGAGGACGTTTTGTTTTTCCGCTAAACGTGGGTTTACCCGGAAGGATTGGCGAAGGGGAGGGGTCTATCCGGAATGACCGGTGACTACTGTACTTCCCTAAATGGCCCCTCCCCTTTCGCACACCCAGAGAAAAGGAGGGGCTCACAATTGTTCCCTCACAAAGCTTCCGCTACGAGACGAGAAAGAGATCCATTGTGGTTGGACTTCATCATGAGGAGGACAATTAAACGCAACGGGTGGACGCTCCACATTGCGTCTTCCAATTAAAATGGCCGCCGATAAAATTTGGGTCATTTGGTAGTTTTTGAACTTTTGGCGGAGTGTCGGGCTCACAGTTCAGGGTTCGATCCCGGGTTCGGATCTTCCTTTGTAGACTTTGCATGTTTTCCACGGGCTCTCGTGGGTTTTCTTCGGGTACTCCGATTTCCTCCCACGTCCCAAAAACATGAACTCTAGGCTAATTTATTTAGCTTTGGGTACGTGTATGAGCGTGAATGGTTATCTTATCTGCCCTGTGATTGGCCGGCTACCAATTGAGGGTGAAAACTGGGGAACTTAAATACGCTTATGCGGGTTAACGAGGGAACACGTGGGTTATAAACAACAGGTGAAAACAATGAACAATCCGAAGGACAAGACACACACAAAAGGAAAAACACAACAAAACTTTTCGAGATTGAACCAAAACAGACCCCGCCCCTTCAAGTTTGCTACCCTCCAAACAGGGTCATAAAACGTGAACATTTTTTTTGCGCCATTTGCCGTTGACATCCTTTCCTTGTTCTGTCCACAGTCAAAATCTTTCTGTTCTACACCATCTTCTACGGATGCCTGGCGGCCATCTTTGTGGGGACCATTCAGGTGATGTTGCTCACCTTGAGCAACTACAAACCCACCTACCAGGACCGGGTGGCACCCCCAGGTAGGAAGCGCTCCAAAATGGCGGGCCACATACCCGAGACCAACCTGACCTTAGACCAGCTTCCGCCATTTTGCCCTCTGCTCGCGGGTTTTCCCCCAGGGGAGCGAGGCCTCGCTGGCTAAGCCCGTCGATTAGCCGGACAAAATTCTCTCTGTAATGCGTAAGCTTTCATTTGGAAACGGGAGCGCGGGTTGTATTTTTAGAGGCTATTGTCAAGCTGCTCGCGGTTTTAGTTTACGGCCCGGCAGCCGACTTTGTTCACCGGCACAGTGGCCGATTACACAAGTGGAGGCTTTTTTTGTATGTTTCACCGTATTTTCTCGCAAATAAGCCGTCTTATATGCACACAAATTTGACTTGTCATGCACGAAACGCCTTAATGCAAGACAATGCGGCCATGCACGAAACTGCAAGGTGATAAAGACGAAACGCAATAACACCATAACGCGGTGATGCCATGACGCCGTGATGTCATGACGCCGTGATGCCGTGACGCCATGATGTCATGACGCCGTGACGCCATGATGCCGTGACACCATGATGCCATGACGCCGTGACACCATGATGCCGTGACGCCATGTTGCCGTGACGGCATGATGCCATGACGCCGTGATGCCATGATGCATGAGGCCGTGACGCCATGGTGCCGTGACGCCGTGATGCCGTGACGCCGTGATGCCATGACGCCATGGTGCCATGACGGCGTGACGCCATGACGGCGTGACGCCATGACGGCGTGACGCCATGACACCGTGACGCCATGACACCGTGACGCCATGATGCCATGGCGCAAAACAATGTGGCCGATACGGTAATTTCTTTCAAAATAGAGAATAGATAAACCCCATAAACAAAATGTCTTTTGACGTCTACGAATGAAATTCAAGAACAAAAATAAAGCCTATCTTGCAGAAAAATGAAAAACTCACATGTGCCTGCCATTGCACATTTTTACTCCCTATTAAAACCATGAATAGGTGAAAATTGCAAATCAGGGGGCGTCTTATACGAGAGAAATTGTAAAATTCAACCATTTTAAGGCCATTTTGAGTGCGGCTTATACGCGAGAAAATACGGTAAGTAAAATTCCCACGTCACGGGTGCAGTCACGAGCTACACAACACACGTGTTAAACCTACACGGCTCTACTACAAGCATTTCCGTTGGCTAAAACAAAGATGGCAGGAAGGGGAAGTAGCAGCAGAGAACACTTGAAGTCGGCTTTTTTACGGGTCAGAATTTGAAAGTTTCCACTCGCTTGATAAAATATGATGACCTGCTTGGCTTGAAATAGTCCAAGTTTTACGGGACACTTTTCCTCTTTTCTAAACAGTCCTCCGGTCTCTGTGCGGGACTCTTGTAGTCGGTTATAGGAGGGTTTTTTCTGTGTTTTTTGTGGCTTTTTTCATGGGAGGAAAGAACCGCTCATTTAATGACAAGTAGGTTCAAATAATAAGTGAGATGTGTCAACATTTTAGCTAAACGAGGTTATTTTAAAAAAAAAAAGTTAACTATTGTACTGTATTTTTAACAATTTAACTGTAGAAGCTAAAATTTTGGTAACTATGTCAGCTTTGTTTTCAAAATAAATTTTGTAATTGACTTATCAGCTCATTTATGAATCAAATAGTACTGCTATATTTGGTCTTAACTTTAAAATGGCCTCAGAGCTAGCTAAGCTTAGCTAAGCAGTTAGCTTCTCCGCCGGAGAAAAAGCTAACATGGGGACGGACTTTAAACTCTGTTACTATTCTTATATACCAAGTATGACAAAAACCTAAAAAAACCATGTAATATTTACTTTAAAAAAAAACTATTAATCTTATTTATGTGTCCACTTTAAAGCTTTAAATCTCTGTACTTGTAGAATGACAATAAAGGCATTCCATTCAATGAACTGCAACAGCTAGCTAAACAGTTAGCTTCTACGCCCGAGAAAAAGCTAACATGCGTACAGATGACCTGCCAATTCGTTAATGTGAATATTTCAAATATTGTACATATCAAATAAAAACAATGTTTTATATTGAGTGGGAAAACAAACTTTAAAGGAACTTATTTTTCATCCCGCACTCCCCCAAGTTGATATTTTGACATTTTGACTTTTTTTTTTTACAGGTCTGTCACATACGCCGCGCTCGGAAAAGGCGGTGATATCGTTCAACATGAGCGACGCCAAGACGTACGACAAGTACGTGGAGAGCATCGGAAAATTGCTCAAGCTCTACGACGATGACCTCCAAGTCGACCTGATGAAATACGAAGACTGCGGAGGCGAGTATTTAGCTTTTTAGTAGCTTTTTAACTTTTGGCTTTTTAGCTTTTAGAGTTTTAGCTTATTACCGTATTCGCTTATTAGCTCTTTGGCTTTTAGCTTTTTAGCTTGTAGCTTTTTGGCTTTTAGCTTTTGGCTTTTTGGCTTTTTGGCCTTTTAGCTTTTTGGCTTTTTGGCTTTTTGGCTTTTTGGCTTTTTGGCTTTTCAGCTTTTGGCTTTTTAGCTTTTTAGCTTTTTAGCTTTTTAGCTTTTTAGCTTTTTGGCTTTTTGGCTTTTTGGCTTTTTAGCTTTTAGCTTTTTGGCTTTTTAGCTTTTTGGCTTTTTAGCTTTTTGGCTTTTTGGCTTTTTAGCTTTTTGGCTTTTTAGCTTTTTGGCTTTTTGGCTTTTAGCTTTTTGGCTTTTAGCTTTTTAGCTTTTTGGCTTTTAGCTTTGTGGCTTTTTAGCTTTTTGGCTTTTAGCTTTTTGGCTTTTAGCTTTTTAGCTTTTTGGCTTTTAGCTTTGTAGCTTTGTGGCTTTTTAGCTTTTTAGCTTTTTAGCTTTTAGCTCTTTAGATTTTTAGCTCTTTAGCTTTTAGCCACCCCAAAACCAAAAAAAAAAAACCTAACACCTTCTGGCGCAGACACGGCCAAGCCTTACAACGAACGCGGCACCATCGAATCGGACCTGGGCCAGCGTAAGGCCTGCAAGTACCGCCGGTCCTGGTTGCAAAGCTGCTCGGGCCTGAGCGACGAGACCTTCGGCTTCCGCGCCGGGGAGCCGTGCATCATCGTCAAACTCAACCGCATCATCAACTTCAGGCCCAAGGTGACCTAACCGAAACGAAACGGGACGAAACGGGTCCAGGTCGCCGTTCTACGCGGCCTCACCGTCGGCCATTTTGTGTCCCAGGCCCCCGCGGGGAGCGACGAGCTGCCTCCGCAAATTCAGGCCAGAGTCTCGCCCAACTCGGTGCCCATTTTCTGTAAGAACAAGGTGAGTCCTGAACCGGCCCGAAACTCGTTCTGGATGTCAATTTTTGGGGAAAATAATTCAGGGCGGAAAAAAAACAAAAAACAACTAAGTTTAAGCTAGGGCTGAACGATACGAAGCTATTTACCGTCATGAGCACGGATAATTGACCTGCTATGTACATTCTGCCCATGATCAATTATTTATTGTTAGCAAATTGGCTCCCGCCGTCAACCGTACGCGAGTAACGCATGTAAGAAAATCGAAAATAGCAACACAATTCCTTCCAATATCAATATCTGACAAAAAAAATGTAGCGGCTTAACATTACGGTAATTAAAAAAACATTTAGGGGCCCATACGGCAACGAGAGATATTTTACCACAGCATGATGCCGTGACGCCGTGACGCCGTGACGCCATGACGCCACGACGCCGTGACGCCGTGACGCCATGGCGCAAAACAACGTGGCCGATACGGTAATTAAAAAAAATATTTAGGGGCCCATACGGCAACGAGAGATATTTTACCACAGCATGATGCCGTGACACCGTGACGCCATGACGCCGTAACGCCATGACGCCTTGGCGCAAAACAATGTGGCCGATACGGTAATTAAAAAAAAATATTTAGGGGCCCATACGGCAACGAGAGATATTTTCCCACAGCATTTTTTTTACAGCATAGCAAAGTTCCCGTTAGCACGCTAGCTAACTCGACGAAGGCAAATCAGTCCATTTTTTCCCCATTTTTGTGTGGTTTCAGCGCGAGGAAGACGGCGACAAAATAGGCCCCATCCAGTACTTTGGCTTCGACGGCAGCTTCCCGCTGCAGTACTACCCGTACTACGGGCGGGTCCTGCACTCCAACTACCTGCAGCCCCTGGTGGCCATCAAGTTCACCAACGTGACGCCGGGCAAGGAGTTGCGCGTCGAGTGCAAGGTGTACGGTGCCAACATCAACTACAGCGAAAAGGATCGCTATCAGGGACGATTCGACATCAAGCTCACCGTCAACTCGTGACCTCGCTCGCTCGTGACGCGGCCCCGCCCCCTTTTCACAAGCAACTCTCGCCGCCATTAAAAAAAAAAGTAAACTAAAACACCACAATAGTCGTCTCGAGCGTTCTCCCCGCACAGCAGTGGTTCTCAACTACCAAAAAAAAATGGTGCCAATATTAAAAATCATTTTTAGTTTTATTCGGATTTGAAGATTGTTTTGATTGCCAAAAACCATTTTTTTCCCTAAAAAAGTTTCGACTTCATTACCCTTCGATTTTAGCGAACTTGTTACGTTTTTTTTTTACAAAAAAATATTTTTTAAACGCCAATTTGAGTCACTCTTTGGAAATTTCACATTTTTCTCTATTGTTGGAATTAGTTGAAAATTGTAATTATGTTGGAATTCGCAGTTTTACACAAATCTGGATTTTTTTTCTCATATCTTTTACAGTGTGAAAAAAGTTTAGGGAGAAAATTCATTTTTAAATTTGCCTTAGTTATTCATGTCAGAATAAAGTCAACATTTGGAAGAAAAACAGTACAATTATCATGAACAAAATGTGAGTCTAAATTTAAATAAAAAAAATCATATGGAAATTAACAAAAAAATTTGAAGGGGAAGAAAAGTGAAATTAAATTGTTGCATCGTTCAAATTTGGGCTTTTCGTGAAATGTTGAGATTTTCTCATAAAAAAATGACTATATAAAAATAAATTTAATCAAAATGTCCAACTTTTTGGGGGGAGGGACTGTGACAGTTTATTGTAGTAATTTTCCTTTATTTACCCTCAAAATATGACCTTTTTTAGTTTTGCTTAAATCTCGTCTTTTGTGCCAAATGTTTATTTTGGGATGTCAAATAAATTGTTTCCTTTTTTTTGTTTTTTTATATGAGAATAAACTCAACATTTGGAAGAAAAAATATCGTGATTACCGCCCTCAAGTCTTGACTTTATTTTTATTTGAGTTTAAGATTTGCTATAAAACAATGGTCCACAGAAAATCTGATATTTTCCACCTCAAAATAATGAAACACCTAGATTTATTTTGGCTAAAATATGGATTTAATTTAACCCAATTTTGTCTTAAAAAGGCTACCTCAATGATTCTTATCTTTTTAGACACTGACTTATTTTTTTGCCAAAACCTGGTGCTATTTTTATTTCTGAAAATGAAGCGTCACCAAAACGTGCCACTTTTCCCCCGTTGACCCACTCAAATCCTAGGTCCTTAGGTTATTTTTTTAACTTACTAACTTTTCAACTTTTTTGCCAAATGTAACTTTTTTTTGTTGTCAAATTTTCAACATTAACTTTTTTGCTGAATTTGCTTCTTTTTTGCAACATTTTCAACTTTTCTTTACCAAATTTTTGTGCCAATTTTTTTTTTTGCCAAATTGAATTTTTTTTGGGTCAAATGTTCAATCTCTTTTGACAAATTGTATTTTTCTTTGCCAAATTTTCAACCTTTTTCTGCCAAGTTTTATATTTCTTGCCAATTTTTTTGTTTGTTTGCCAAATTAACATTTCTGTCAAATGTTCAACCTTTTTTTGCCAAATTTAACCTTTTTTTGCCAAATTTTCAACCTTTTTCTGCCAAATTTTATTTATTTTTTGCCAAATTTTCAACTTTTTTTTGCTGAATTTGCATTTTTTTGCCAAATTTTCAACTTCTTAATGAAAAATGGAACATACTCATAGTCTCAAGGGGAAATAAAAAGATAGGTGCAAAACCAAGCTAAAATGTTGTCTAAACAAACCAAAAATGTTGCCACTTTTTGACCACCAGTTGAGAGTCACTGCTCTACCCCACTCGCTTAAAACAAAAAAAAAACTAAAGTGTGCGCTTCACCTCGTGTCTTGTCCATGTTTTCGGACGTAGCAATAGCAAAGCTAATCCTATTTATTCTGCTGTACATGATCAATTCAGAGCTTTAGAAACGCGTCCATACTATTAAAAAACAAAAACAAAAAATACTGCAACTCCACTACTACTTACTACTATACTACTACTACTACTACTGACGTGTTTGTGCCGTAAAATCTCGTCTCGTCCGCTTCTGCGCGTGTTGTTCGTGTGTGCGTCCGACTAAATGAAATACTAGCGCGGTACCGGTACCGGTAAAACGGAGACCACCCTCCACAAGAAGGATTTGCACGCTTTCCACCCCCCCCCTCATTTCTGTCGTTTTGTAGTTTTATTTTTTTTTGTAGTTCTTAGCAAAGTCCTATTTACTGTTGAATGTTTTAGCCATGTCGATGGTGAAAGAATTTTATATTTATGCAGTTGTACATTTTATTCCTCTCCAAAAAAAATATGTCATGTTTTGAATCCGATACCAAAGTAGTCGCTGGTTGAAAATTACACAAAAAAATATATGAAATATTCGATGCAGTATCCCGTTATATGTCGACGAGGAGAAGAAGAGAAAATATGAAAAGTCTTCTGGTCACTTTATTGAATCTGGCTGAAACAATAAACAAGGAGAAAGAAAAAAAAAGTTGGGATGTCTTTGTGTTCATTTTCTAGTTTGGGTTTTTTTGGGGTATCGGAGGCGCTAGCCGTCCAAGATCTTGAAGAAATACTGCACCTGTAGGGCACAAAATGGCCGAGGGCTCAACAAGGAGGCTTTATGCGCCCCCGTGGACGGCGGCTAACAAAAGCTTTTGTTTCCAGTCCTGCCGCTGTTCTCGTTTCCCGTCACCCCGCGTGAGATCGGGGGTGGAGATCGCGCACGGTCATGAGACTAAAAAAAGGGGGGTAGGGGGCGGGGCTTAGGGGACATAGCACCCCCCTATGCTGACTGGAAGGAAGCAAACCTCCAGATTTCGGCCCTTACAAAATATGACTTTGTTGTCAAGAGGACATTTTTGAGGGGGAGGTAACATGTGATTTTGTTACTACTTTGATGGTAGCCATTTTGAAAATATGGATTGTTAGTTTTGATAAACTCTTAGTGATTTTTTTATATAGTTGAAGGTAAAACGAACCGTGCGAAAACCACAAAAACTGCAAATACAATAAAAACTGATTTTTTTTAAATCCACGCTTCCTCCCAAAATGGCAAAAATAATATGATTTTTTTTTGTTTGCGAGTATTGCTCGGCGTCTAAAAAACTGTTTTTTTTTTTAATCCACGCTTCCACCCAAAATTGCAAAATATCAAAAAATAATATGAAAATTTTTTGTTTGCGAGTATTGCTCGGCGTCTAAAAAAACTGATTTTTTTTTAAAATCCATGCTTCCTCGCAAAATTGCGAAATATAAAAAAGTATGGACATTTTTTTGTTTGCGAGTATTGCTCGGCGTCTAAAAACAGTTTTTTTTTAATCCACGCTGCCTCCCAAAATTGCAAAAATTCAAAAAATAATATGATTATTTTTTTTGCGAGTAATGCTCGGTGTCTAAAAAACTGTTTTTTTTTAAATCCACGCTCCCCCCAAAATTACAAAATATCAAAAAATAATCGGAATATTTTTTTTGTTTGCGAGTATTGCTCGGCGTCAAAAAAACGTATTATTATTATTTTTAAATCCACGCTTCCTCCCCAAATTGCAAAAATTCAAAAAATAATATGATTTTTTTTTGTTTGCAATTATTGCTCGGCGTCTAAAAATCTGATTTTTATTTTTTTTAAATCCACGCTTCCTCCAGAAATTGCGAAATATCAAAAAATAATCTGAACAATTTTTTGTTTTCGAGTTTTGCTCGCCGTCTGAACCGTTTCGATTTGGGAAGAAGTAACGAGCGTTCGTCGAAATATACGGAATGGCGGTCACTACGTTAACCAGGAAGTGAGCCCAAAATGAATATGAAAAAATGACCATGAATTGACAGAAAATGAGAGCGAAACATCCCGACAGGACACGTTGTCGTCCATTTGTAATTTTGTACTGTTATTGTATTTGTAATATTGTTTTTTGGGGCATTTTGGGGGCATTTTTGGGTCATTTTTTGGGGGGCATGAATGGGGCGCACGTACCTCTAGTAAGGCGTCTTCGGAAAGGTCGGTGCAGTGGACGGCGTTCTTGACTTTGTCGGTGCCAAAGATGGCGCGCAGCGTGGACGGACGCAGGTGACGGGCGATCTCCTAAGGGGGAGGGGCCACAAATAAATCTTTAATGGAAAGCTTAACACCGGAAATGATATTTAATGGAAAATTATAAAGACTGGGACAACGCGAACAAAAATACAAAGTTGTACTCCCACAGCGACGTGCAAAAACACGGGCTTTAAATACAAAGATGGAACTGATGACATTCGCAAACAAGTATTTTGGTCATTTTTGTCCTTTTCCTCCCTACAAAATAAAAGGCTAACATTTAACTTGGCTTCCCGACGGAGCTAAATCAAAGAACGTCATTATTTAGCACTTTTCTCTTCATTTTTGTAGACTGGAGACACTGTTTAATGTACGTACAGTGGGACATTGTATTTGCTTGCAAACAATGGGGCCTTTTTTTCCGAGAAAAACTTGGACAAAGATGGACGACGGACAGCTAGAAGGGACAAAAAAAATGCATTTGGATCGGCCGGATGGTGGGTGCGTGTTTGCCGGCGCGTTGTTAAAAAGGGGTGCAGGTGCGTGACGAGAAAGCCAATGAGCGCGCCGTTGCCGTGGCAACCAGGTCCTAGATCAGAACGTGACTCGGCTGGGTTTCGAAGAAAACTTTGATTTGGGCTACTTGCGGCCTTTCTGCGGCTGTATTTATTCTCATCGATAAAAGAAAAGATATTAAAGGGGGAAAATGAGTTATGTTATTTTTCATTTTACGTGTGGAATAGAAAAAGTTCATTATTGAAGATTTCTTTCCATTATGGAAAAAAACAAAGTGATTTAAGGGAATATTAAAATGATACACAATTTCAAGTCAGGATTGCTAATAGCGAAAATGACACATTTTGACTTATTATAAATATCAAACATTTTAATCAAAGGAAAACTAAAATGAATTCAATTGTATTAAAACATGAGGCTTTTTGTCTCAATGGAAGCTCAAATAAACACATTTAATTGAATAAAGAAAGCAAATATGACACATTTCTGAGTCTTAAAATTATTTTTAAAATTAGTAATGGTGCCATTATTTTTTTTTTAAATAAATAACACATCCAAAACAATTAAGATAAATTAAATGAATGAGAATCTTAAGGGAATATTTCATCTAATTAGTAAAAAATAAATAAAAATCACTAATCTAAAAAAGAAAAAAATCAAGAAAAATAACCCTTTTTTTCTGTCATGTAAATAATGAATGACAACTTTTTAGTAAGAGTAATAAAAAAGATGACGAGGTGAATTATGACCTCATTTTAAAAATAAATTATTATTATTTTTTAAATATTTTTTTCTTTTTTTTTAATAAGATCAACAAAACCTCTCAATCTTTTCAAGCCTCGTTTTTTGTTATTCCGCCGCGCGAGCAAAGAAGGTGAACAAATCGACTCGATCCGTTCCAGTCGGGGTCACGAGAGCTCGATAATGGTGAGCGTCCATTTTTTTTTTTAACCCCCTGCCGTCAGCCAATGGGAACAATCCCCCGACCTCGGGCGGAGGTCAGTCAGTATATTGACTCATAGATCCGGCACACGTGACGGCGCTAATAATAAAACATGACCCTCCTCTTTATCGAACTGACGCCATCACTCCATGATGGCGTTTGTGCGCGTGTGTG
Organism: Stigmatopora argus; assembly: GCF_051989625.1. Classification (NCBI taxonomy): domain Eukaryota; kingdom Metazoa; phylum Chordata; class Actinopteri; order Syngnathiformes; family Syngnathidae; genus Stigmatopora; species Stigmatopora argus. The sequence continues at coordinate 16,944,976 of NC_135394.1, forward strand.
TGTGTGTGTCTATGTGTGTGTGTTCGTGTATTTGTCATTAAGTGTCAGGAAGTCACAGAGTCCACGCGTAAATTCCACGGTAGAGTCAAGAGTTCCCAAAATCACAAATGTATGCGTGTCATACCAAGGAATGCGACAGTTTTCCCTCGATTATCGCGACTTCACTTATCGTGAATTCACTTCTTTGCGATTTTTTTCTGCTATTATATATATATATATATATATACATATATACATATATACATATATACATATACATACATACATACATACATATATACATATACATACATACATATATATGTTTTTGCTACTTTGATGGTGGCCATTTTGAAAATATGGATTGTTATTTTTGATCAACTCTTACAGAATTTTTTTATATAGTTGAAGGTAAAACGAACCCGGCGAAAACCACAAAAACTGATTTTTTTAAATCCACGCTTCCTCCCAAAATTGCAAAAATTCAAAAAATAATATGATTTTTTTTTGTTTGCGAGTATTCCTCGGCGTCTAAAAAATTGAATATATTTTTTTTTAAATCCACGCTTCCTCCCAAAATTGTGAAATATCAAAAAATAATCTGAAAATTTTTTTTGTTTGCGATTATTGCTCGGCGTCTAAAAAAATTATTATTATTTTTTTAATCCACGCTTTCCCCCCCAAATTGCAAAAATTCAAAAAATAATATGATTTTTTTTTGTTTGCGAGTATTGTTCGCATATATATATATATACATATATATACATACATATATACATATATATATACACATATATATATATATATATCATCCATAATCTCATTTTTTTAAGTTCATAAAAATATGAAAATCCACGCTAAAACTCGTAAGCGAAAGCCACTCTTGCTACTAGGACTCAACAATGAAGAATATATACATATACAGTAATCCCTCGAATATCGCGGCTTTACTACATTGCGGCGTATTTTTTTTTTGTATTCAATTTTTTTGTGTAAGCTTATAAAAATTTGAAAATCCACGCTGAAACTCACAAGCGGAAGCCACTCCCCCTTGCTACTAGGACACAGCACTGAAGTAAAAAAAAAAATATATATATATTTTTGTTTTAAATAGGGGTTACCCTACTTCACGGTCCTTTGTTTATCGCGGCCATGTCTGGTCTACATCAACTGCGATAATCGAGGGATTACTGTACTTAGAAATGCAAATAATAATTTTAATGAATAATTTTATTCCTTGTACGTTTTTTTTATTTTATTTTTTTAAATAGGGGTGACCCTTTGTGTTTTTTTGTTTATTTTATTTTTTTACTTTTCATTAAAAAAAATCCGCGCTGAAACACGTAACCAGAAGCCACTCCCCCTGTCCTCCGCTTGACATTTGGACTCACCACTAAAGTAAAAAACAAAACAAAAAATAATAATTTTATTTCTATTTGTTTTATTTTTTTAAAAATAGGGGTGACCCTACTTCACGGTCTTCCGTTTATCGCGGCCATGTCTGGTCTACATTAACCGCGATCTTCGAGGGATTACTGTACTCGATTCTTTACAGCTGACTGGACTCACCGGATCAGCCGGCCCGCAGAAGTCACGGAAATTCTTGGCTACGTCGGCGCCGTGGAGTTCCAGGACCAGGCAGGGGCCCAAAGACAGCTCGGTCACCATGTCCTAACAACAACAACAACAAAAATAAAATGTCATGGCGTTTCGTGCATGTCAAGTATAATTTATACGCATATAAGCCGCGGTACTCGGACGTTTGGTCGCCCGCAAGGTTATTGATAATTACCATTTAAAATTGTTGCTCCAATTCCCTAAATACAAACTACAAATTATTATTTTGTCATACTTAATGCCCTATTAATTATTAGGCTAAAGAAAAGCTCCAAATTTCCCGTACTTTTATTGTTTTTTGTTGGAGAACTTGTTAAAACCCTGACGGACGTAGCTTCTTAAAGGGACAGCGCATGTACATACAAACTCTTATACACTCACATGTCGGCTCAGTGAAACTGCTCAGGGCTATTGTTGGCTTTGATTGATGCGTAGAACGTGTTGTTTTACCTTGTTTGGTACTCGGACGTTTGGTCGCCGGTCGTTTGGGTCCGGGCGACCAAACGTCTGGCAACCAAACGTCCGGTCACAATAAGCCGCCCCCTCGATTCAGTCATCATTTCTTTGACAGACAAATATGGCGTATATGCGAGAAAATACAGTCCCACGCAAATCTTTTTTTTTTAAACTCCCTCTGAGGTCAAATCATCGGCACTCACCCCATATTCCGCCACGACGCCTTTGTAGACTTCATAGAACTCTTCGGCGTTGGCTCGGTCCACGTTGAACTGTTGGGGGAAAGTGTTGGGACACGTGAACAAATGTTACTAAAAAAAAACGGGTGTATTTGATCTGGACCAAGTGTAGTCGTTCGTAACAGCCATAAAATAAGACGGAAGAGTGACCGCGGTAGCAGAAGACCAAGATCGATCGGCTCTAGATGAACAGAGGAAAGAACTATCGGTCGTATTTCGTACAAGAACTAGCAGTAGAGGAACATTTAGCACAAAAGAGCTGGTCTGGAACTGCCAACAAATGAGGTTTGGCTCAGTTCCATTCCGCCGCTGATCCAAATTAGGCCTTCTGAGGCCTTGGCGTTGGTCCCCCCGTGCAATACTTTAGTCTGTAACGTGACAGAACAACAGTGTCTTTGTGTGTGTGTTTACCATTCGCAGAGCCGAGATCTGGAATCCGGCCGCTATGATGGAGTTGACGATCTTCCCGGCCAGGCCTGCCGACAAACCAACATTTAGGAAATGTGTTCACATCCTATCAGGCGAGATGACACGACCCTGACCTCGGTAACATGATTATTTTTAATGGTTTGGGGGGAGGGGGGGGAGGGGTTTACGGATCGGTAAACGTCAAGGTCAGGCGGAATGACGAGGAGATGTTTGGCAATTTAGCTCGGTCTGTAATGTATGGTACGTGTCGCCCTCCCTCTGAGGAAAAAAAAATAACAGCTGCTCCTGTTGCTAGGCGACCGGCGACGACTTGTGGCTGCCTGGCAACACAAGCTTCTTCTATTCCAGTCATGTCTGCACGGCGCGTTGGCTCGGGCGGGAACGCCGGCGGCGTGACGGCGCCGCTCGTTTTAGGATCGTCTACGACATTCTTACGATCGGGACCGTGTCGGTCTTGCGACCAAAGGAGACTTTATTAGGTACATTTAATTACCGTAGTTTCTCGCATATTAGCAGCCTCTGCATATAAGCCGCCTCTGCATATAAGCCGTACCCTTAAAATGGCCTTAAAATTGTTGGATTTGACAATTTCTCGCATATAAGCCGCCCCCTGATTCACAATTTTCACCTCCATATTCATGGTTTTAATAGGGAGTACAAATGTGTTACTTTGAAGGGAAAATCTTCAGAAAAATCATCACATTGGTATTTTTGAGATACTTTATAAATCGATTGGTGGCTTGCACATTCCAAAAGGGTGTTGCCTGCACGTGGAAGAATTCAGAAAGGAAGTCATGTGAGCAGTACAACCAGCAATCGGGTCCGAGTCTCTAAATCAGGGGTGTCAGACTCGGGTTGGTTCGCGGGCCGCGTTAACGTCAACTTGATTTCATGTGGGCCAGACCATTTTAGATATAATATTCAGATTGTTTTAAATAAATGGATTAAAAGAACTGGATTCAAAGCTCTGAATATTCCGTTTTTTATAGATCTAAAACAATGTTTATTTTAGCTTTTTTTAAATATATTTTTAGATTTTACAAAATGATTTTTGAACTAAAAACACAGAAAAAATTGATTAAAAAATTACAATTATCGATTTAAAAGGGGGGAAATCAGGAAAATTAATATACATCTATACTCTTCATTTTAATTTGATCCTAAAACAGAAAGTCGGCACTCATGATTTACTTTCCCGGGCCACACAAAATGATGCGGTGGGCCAGCTTTGGCCCCCGGGCCGCCACTTTGACACATGTGCTCTAAATGCAATAATAGCATGAGATACACATTACGCAGGTATCAAGGCTGATATTTTAAGACAACTTTTGGGCTGTGCTGAAATGGTAAACACTACGAAGACATGTATCAAGGCTACTCGCGTCTGGCCAGTCAGAGCACGTTTAACTACTGGTAAAAAGTAAGAGGGCGGCGCCCTGAGTGAGGAATGGCATACATTTTTTTTTCTTTAATTTTATTCATAGATGTCAAAATACATTTTCTTTCACGTTTTATCTGTTCATCTTTTCTCAATTTTGAAATAAATGGACACATTATCTTGTGTTTTGGCGTTTGGTCTTTGTCACCTTGCAGTTTTGTGCATGTCAAGTCTAATTTATGCGCATATAAGCCGTACCCTTGATTCAGGCATCATTTTTTTGTTACAAATATAGCTTACATGCAAGAAAATACGGTACTGATTGCCGCGAAAGGATAATGACCGAAACGGTCACCTGGATAAACTTGCTTTAATAAAGCGGATAAGCTAACCTAAACCGAAATAACCTTAGACCAAGACCTGGCAAAAACTCGCGAGAACCCAGAAATTACAGAGATGCTTGGATCGAGACTTTTGGTAGTCGAGACTTTTGGTTTTGGAGCCAATAGTATCTGCGCAAAACTAATATGAACACCCCATTTTGATTTCTCATGAGCTCAACTTAGGTAACCTTACCCGGCTTGACTCCTGCACAACATCGGCCAACGGTTGCTCAATCGTCGCCGTAATCGTTTTTTCTGGCATAAACCAAACATGGACGCGTCCCGACAGGATAAGGGAACTCCTTCAACGACCTTCACCCTGGTTTGCCTCCAGGAAGGTGTGGAAGAAGGTGTTTGCATGCCATCCAGATCCCAACACGCCCTAATAAGTATGGATGTTTTTAATTATGGGTTGACTAGCCGTCATTTCGGATTTCTCGGTTTTAAAAAGCTCAAATGGAGATCATTTCATACGTCGGCAATCCTCGAAGGATTTAGCGCTGCGATTAAGTGTCTGTGGGCCCCTAAAAAAAGTCCAGATTGACTCTCACATACCTGTCAATCTCAGCCAATCGCTCCCTTTATTAATGATTGCAATTCCTCTTATGCAGCGATAAAAATTTATTCACATAGGGCTTAAAAGTCTAATTTTTTCTCCAAAATGGACAGGGTGTCCAATCAGTATGCACTAAATTCAAGATTCTGTAGATGTCGCTGTATGACGTTGACGGCTTGACTGTCTGGGTACCTTGCTTGCTGACGCGCTATATGTACCGTATTTTCCGTGTGCGGTCGATTGGTCGCCGGTCTTTTGGTCGCCGGTCTTTTGGTCGCCCTGACCGCGACAACAGGCGACCAAAAGACCGGCGACAAAACAAGGTAAAACAACACGGTCTTCGCATCAATAAAAGCCAACAATGGCCATGAGCACTTTCACTGAGCCGACGTGTGAGTGTAGAAGAGTTTATATATATATATATGCGTTGTCCCTTTAAGAAGCTATGTCAGTCAGGGTCTTAAGTTCTCCAACAAAAAAACAATAAAAGTCCAGGAAATTTGGAGCTTTTCTTTAGCCTAATAATTACTAGGGCATTAAGTATGACTAAATAGTAATTTGCAGTTTGTATTTAGGGAATTTGAGCAACGATTTAAATGGTAATTATCAATAACCTTCCGGGCGACCAAAAGACCGGCGACCAAAAGATCGGCAACCAAAAGACCGGCGACCAATCGACCGTGTACCGTATTTTCTGGCATATTAGCAGCCTCCCCATACACTTAAAATGGTTGAATTTTACCATTTCTCTTGTATAAGACGCCCCCTGATTCAGAATTTTCACCTCCATATTCATGGTTTTAATAGGGAATACAAATGTGTTACTTTGAAAGGAATTTTTTTAAGAGAAATTAGCACACATGGTATTTTTTGAGGTACTGTATCAATCGAAAAGATCGTTTGCTGGATTGCCTGCACGTAGACAAATTGAAAAAGTCAACAACCAGGAAATGTGTCCATAGCGGTCTAGTTTTCACCAAGTCTAGGGTAAACTTAAAATGGCGGCGCCCTGAGCAAGCAAGGATTGTGGCCTGTATACATCGACATCAACACAGCTTTACGAAGCATGGAAAGCAGCGTTGGAAACGTTACGCTAGCTACTATTTGCGAATGGATTGTGGCCGCCTGGACGAACGTATAAAATGCAGCGTGTTTGATGACTCATTTGGACAATTGTTCAATTCGGACACAGAAAATGAGGACTTTGATGGATTTGTGGGTGATAATGACGTGAGTAAGCTGTAAAATGGCTAAATAAAGTACAACCCAACTCAGTTTGCTTCCGTTGCCTTTTTAAAAACGTGTTTTTAGCGTGTCCGTATGTTTAAGCTGGTGTATGTTTTGCCATGCCTGTTTGCGTCTTTAAAAACGGTGCGTCCTATGTGTGTGTAAAATACAGAAATAGTACTCGTTACTGACACTGCGGCTTTAAATGCGATGCGCCATATAGTCGTGAAAATACGGTAAGTTGACAGATCACCGATCCAGATTGACTCTCACCTTGTGAAATAGCGTGAGGTTTGATGATACAACACGTGCTCTGGGTGTAGAGGGCCGTGTTGATTGGACCGTGGCAGATTGTGGTCGGGAAGAAGAACTCCAGCTCCTGTGTGCAGAAAACACGGCGCTACGTTAGAACGCTACGTTGGAACATGGCGCCTACTCGCAAGGATGTGTCGCCGATGCTAATGAGGACAGACTCGAGGAGCCGTGAAGATTAGAGTGAATATTTCGATTTACGAGGCATGGCGAAGACTTGAGAGAATGTGAGGGCCGCGGAGGGCGCCGGGGAGGTAAAAAAAAGATGGGGGACGTTGAAACTTGTTGAGATGTTACAGCTCGATTTGATATGACAGTGTAGCGCGTGAATGCTAAAATGAGTAAAACGGTGATGCCTAGATTTTAAATGGCTTGGCTTCATTGGATTCGTATAGCATAAAAGAGACATATTTAATTGAAGTATAAGTGGTACTCGATTTTGACTTTATGTTCAGGGCAAGTAGAAAATTGCAGTAGTAGGAAGTAATAAAAAAAGAAATTAATGAAAAAGGTAGAAGAAGCAACACTTGGAGAATAAGGGGAACATTTGGCAGATAACAGTTGTGATGAAAATAACTTAAGTAGCAGCATAAAAAATACTACATAAGAATACAAAAAAAAGGTAAAACCCCCAAAAATAAAAATAAATATTTGTCACAACAACAAAATAATATACAATGAAGAGGATTTTTTTCTATTCAATTTAGCAGAAATCAAGAAACAATATACGTTTAAGTAGTAAAATTCAAATAAAGAGGCTAATTTGGCATCCGTTAGCATCATATCAATGGGATTAAAAAAAGAGTAAAGCCAAAAAAAATCTAGTAAATGTTTAACAAATAAATATTTGTCGCAACAGCAAAATAATATACAATGAAGAGGATTTTTTTTTTAAAATTCAACCGAGCAGAAATCAAGAAACAATATACGTTTAAGTAGTAAAATTAAAATAAAGAGGCTAATTAGGCACCTGTTAGCATGACATATTAATGGGATTTTAGATGTTGTCTGCCCAAAGTGAAAAAAAACAAATCTTAAAAAGTGCAATTTATAGTCCGGAAAATACGGTTAAAAAAACGGAACAAAAAAAACATGTTTTAAAGTCTTAGAGACAGAAAAAAATTCCGTGAGAAATGAAATGAAGGGAATATGAAAGAATGACATTTTCGAATGAAAATATTTTGAATTTGACAGACAAGTTCAGAACTTACTTTGGCGGCGGCGGCCAGCGAATCAGAAGCGTGCGCGATTTCGGGGCCCAGCTGCACCCAGGGGTTTTGCTGGGCCTCGTTGTCGTCGCCTGCCGATTCCCACGGTTCCGAGATCTTCTTCCAAACGGACACGGCCTCGTCGCCCACCAGTTCCAACACCACCACGGGACCGGACGTCATCTGCTGCACCAGTGTACTGCAAAAAAATGCATTTTTACAACATTGACATATCACCGTTATAGTCTTTTTCAAAAATGTATATTCAGAATTGAATACAAATTTGTGACAGGTTTTCCTGTGGGTTTGACTCCACCCAGCCACACCTGTGTTAACTTTTCATTGGTCTAGGGCAAGGGTGTCAGACTTGGGTTGGTTCGCGGGCCGCTTTAACGTCAACTTGATTTCACGTGGGCCGGACCATTTTAGATATAATATTTAGATTTTTTTTATTTTTATAAATGGATTAAAAGCCCTGAATATTCCGTTTTTTTATAGATCTAAAACAATGTTTATTTTAGCTTTTTTTAAATATATTTTTAGATTTTACAAAATGATTTTTGAACTAAAAACACAGAAAAAAATGGATTAAAAATGTACTGTTATTGATTTAAAAGGGAGAAAATCAGGAAATTGAATATACATCTATACTCTTCATTTTAATTTGATCCTAAAACAGAAAGGCGGCACTCATGATTGACTTTCCCGGGCCACACAAAATGATGCGGCGGGCCAGATTTGGCCCCCGGGCCGCCACTTTGACACCTATGGTCTAGGGAGAAGTTGTGCATATTTAATACCTGTTACAGAATATAAATTAATACAAAGTTTAGTCAAGCTAAATGACCGTATTTTCTCGCATATTAGCCACCTCCGCGTATAAGCCGTACCCTTAAAAATGCCTTAAAATCGTTGAATTTTACAATTTCTCTCATATAAGCCTCCCCCTCATTCAAAATGGCCTTTTTTTCTTGAATTTCATTCATAGACGTTCAAATAAATTTTGTTTAGCGTTTTATTAGTTTATCTGTTGTCTTTTTTTAAATAAATGGCCACATTGTCTTGCGTTATGGCGTTTCGTGCATGTCAAGTCTAATTTGTGCGCATATAAGCCGTACCCTCGATTCAGTCATCATTTTTTGGACCGACAAATACGGCGTATATGCCAGAAAATACGGTATGCCATCTGTCTTCATTGGCCAATTGTGAGTTCGCACAATGAACTTGCCTAGCAACAACTGACTGCTCTTTTTTTCATTGGCCCATGGGGTAGCCGTGACTTAGCCCGACGTATTTCGCCTGGCAACAACTATGCTATCTGCTTAACTACGAATCAGCCTGAATTTATTACGCTTATAAAAACAACTGCTTTCCCTCTTGCCGATTTTTCTCTGACCTTATTAACCAGTTGTGATTCATGACTTTTACTTTACAACCTACTCTGCCCGGCGACAACAATCTGCCTCATTTTCATTGGCCCGTCTTTAACAATTCCATCTTTCTAAATCACTGCTTGTGTTAGCCGGTTAGCAATTTATGTCCCTCGTTATCACAAAGCGCTTTAAGGGTTGCAAAAGTTCCACTCACTTGAAATAAGGCTTCGGCTGATGGTCCGAATAAAAATCTGCAGCCTGGCTCCTGGAAAAATACAAAAAAATACTATTAATTGCGTGAAACGATTACAATATTGTAACACTGCAATAGTAACTTATTGTTTACGAAGGGAAACAAATGAAACGACCGAAACAAATTAATATAGTGGGCCTCTTAGGGAATCTGAACTACATCTGAAACTGTGATCATTGCTAATTAACTGCCAGTCTGTTCCTAAACATAGCATTAGTGTTCATATACCGTATTTACCCGCATATAAGCCACCCCATGTATATTGTGCATGCTTAAAATTGCCTTAAAATCGTTGAATTTTCCCATTTCTCGTGTATAAGTCGCCCCTGATTCACAATTTTCACTTCCATATTCTACTTTAAATAATAAATAAATAACAGTATCACAATTGATGCTTGTTTTTGTAAGAATATTAAATAAATCAAAACTTAACTTAACCTGACTTCTGAAATAATTATTCTTATGTGTTATGAGCCAATGATTACAAGTACTTAAATTTAAAGACTTACAAAAAGTCTAGAAAAGACGGCCGGCCCGCCAGGCTTATAAAGCAATGCAGAAAAACTGGCGTTGGCTCCTCTAAAAACAGGTGAGGGTGAATGAGTTAAATGCTAGGGTTCACATTTTCCTCAATCTCTTATAAGTAGTTACGTGCTACTTTAAATAATAAATAAATAAAAGTAACACAATTGATGGCTTGTTTTTGTTAAGAATATTAAATAAATCAAAACTTAACTTAACCAGACTTCTAAAATAATTATTCTTATATGTTATGAGCCAATTATTACATGTACTTAAATGTAAAGTCTTACAAAAAAATCCAGAAAAGACGGCAGACCCGCCAGGCTTATAAAGCAATGCGGAAAAACTGGAGTTATTTTTTTCCTCAATCTTCAAGTGTTTCCGAGCTACTTTTACAAATAAATAAATACAAGTACCCTATAATTCATTGCGTGATGACGTTAGCTTGTATTTATCCTTTTTTTAATGAAGGTCAGAAGACATACGACCAGTTAAATCTATTTTGGACACTAATGACCCAAACTCAAGGACCGTAATTGTGTTTTTGGACACTAATGTCAAAAACTCAAGGACTGTAGTCGTATTTTAAAGAACAAATTACCATGTCAAGTGCACCATCTTGGCGTTGGTGATCATCAGATTGGCCGCGTTGACCATTTCCAGGACGTCGCCCACCCTGTTGATACCATTCGGCTTGAGCAGCGCGAGGGTCCTGGAGGACATCACGTCATTTTATTGCGTTTATCACAAGCCTAACAACTCATAAGTCACTTTTAAAAGAAATGATGCAGTGTTATCTTTCTAAAAATAACTCCAGAAAAACTACACAAATCATCACATGACCTCGTCTGGGTTAATTATCCCGTTTCTGTTGACTTTCTGCTTAAGAAGCTTCCAAAAATAATCCCAAAAAAGCTTCCGTTGACGATGCCAGGCCGTCTTACCGTTCTTTTTTGCATCCCAGCTTTTGGGCCGTGAACTTGTCAGCGTAGTCGATGATGTGGAGTTGACGCGAGAAGATGTTAACTCGGCTGCCAATGAATAGATCCCGCGGCGGCAGTTGGTTGTAAATGGTCCGCCGCAGGAAGATACGCTGGTTCTTGACGTCAAACTGACGGGAAAAGGTCAAAAGGGCAAAAGTTATTTGCGACGGATTAACGCGAGAACGTAGGCTTCATCGTTTGTGTTGCAAAGTCTTAAAATGGCGGAGCGATAAGGTTACATTTTCGTATTTACTCAACTGCCTCGCCGGCGTTCATACCATCTCCACGGAGCTGTCATGGGGGTAGTAGAAGAGCTGGTAGCGCCGCAGGAGAGATGCCACCGGGTCGTACCAATCGGCCAGGAAGGCGAAACGGACTTTCTCCTCCTTGACCGTAAAAAACAACAACAGGGGTTCCGTCAAGTTCACGAAATAACTTTTGCCATGTTGCTAAAGTGCTCATGTTGAATCATTGCAGGAAGGAGCGCTTCCGCAGATCCTTCCTCCCATCAGCTGTTAGGCTCTTTAACAAAACAAATGGCTGAGTGTTAAGACCTACCGTATGCATGCATGTAAATCTATGTGTATGTATGTATATATGTGCTTATATATATCTGTGTATGTATGTATATATGTGCTTATATATATATATCTATGTGTATGTATGTATATATGTGCTTATATATATCTGTGTATGTATGTATATATATATGCTTATATATATATCTATGTGTACACGTATGTGTATATGTATATGTGTATATATATATATATATATATATATATATATATATATATATATATATATATATATATATATATATATATATATATATATATATATATTTCAGCAACACGCTTATTTATTTACACTTAAAAGTCTTAAATTTTCTCCAAAATAGACAGGGTGCCTTATAATCCAGTGTGCTTTATATATGAAAAAAAAAAAAAGAAAGTGTCATTCATTGAGGGTGCGCCTTAAAATGTGGTGCGCCTTATAGTCGTGAAAATACGGTATATATTTATTCATGTATTTATTTATTAACTTACTTATTACCTATCTATTTATGTCTAAAAGGCCTTTCCTATTTGTGCATCCTCACCCTCTTGCTACTGTGACAACGAAATTTCCCGAATACGGGATGAATAAAGTTATCCAATCCAATTAACTTGTTCACAGACAGAGACGTCCAATTCACGTCAACTGGGAGAACGGCGCTTCCGGTCAAAATGAATTGGACGTCTCTGGCCCTCATTAGCAGTGAAATATCATTATTTTTGTTCATTTATCTGTAAGCAATGTATTAAAATATGCACCAAAATGTATCATTTTAAGTTACATTATTTCCCTACATGTCAAAATATGTATTGAATTATCCACATTTTGGTATCCCTGTCACATAGTCCTCGTTAAGGCATAAATATGATGAATAAATGCAAATTAGATCATTTTTTTCATTGCTGTACATTTTGACATTTTTTTTCTCCTGTGCTGTCAACTTTTTTAATCGTGCATTTATTTTATTAAAAGGAAACACTAAATAACAAACGCAGCAGAGCAGCGCTCCCTATTGATAACATTCGTAATTACGTGTAATTCAACCATTGCACATAAAATGGCGAGTTTCTACAATTATCGATTAATTGTTCTCAGCTGTTTTATTTGACCAACAATCCCCATAGCAACAGAAAATGGGTTAAAACTGAAGCAATATGGACACAAACGTTACTCAAACTCGCTAGTCTGACAGCTAACGAACATTTATAACAATATTTTCGACATTAGTGAGAAATTTTACGTGAAAACGAAACTTTAATGCGTTGTCGCTTTTGAATGCAATACTAGCCGTACTGATAACGGTGGATGCTACCATGCGGGAAAAACGGACTACATTTGACGAGTTTAGTTACAACAAAGAATAACGAAAAGCTAACAGATAATGTGTCACGTTATATGTTGTGTATAAAAGACGAATTTCACTCAACATCCATTATTTCGGCGTCAACAAAGTCCTCATGTCCCAAATGTTGACCGTGTTCGACGTTGATTGCTAGCCCGGGTGTGCTCGTGGTGTGTTGACGTGTCAGAATAAAGTCGGAGTGAATCCATATAGCCTCATAATACGTGATAAAGTTTCTAAATCATTCCCAACAAGTTAACCTCTACAACTACTATATATTTTATGTTTTTGGAAAATGAAGTAAATGTTTGGAAAACCAACAGACGTTCAGGTTTATTACTTGCGTTTGATTATTAAAATTCTGATTATTTTGAATGCACCACAGGTTTCTATAGAAACCGAACTACAAATCGCGTTGCATTCATGAACAAAACAAAGCTAACAGTGTAAAAGGTATGAATAAGCAAAGTTTGAAGTGTTATACGTCGATTTTAAATTGTATAGTTATAAAAACACATTGAAAATGAAGTATTTTTACTTTCAAAAAGAATATTTTCCCTATTTTGTTGAGTGCATAACGCGTTGCAACTCTGATAGCCAAAAATACGGATAACTTTAAATGCAACTATTGTACCCGGAAGCACAACATAGCCCCAGAACAGCGTGAAGGTAAACAACAACATTCGGGGCAAATCCAGTCAATTTATCTTCTTTAACTTCACCCATTTATTGTTTATCATGAGTTTACGGTCCCAAATAAGAAATAACATCAACGACAAGGGCGTTTTGATCTTGGACGGTGGATTAGCAACTGAATTGGAGGCTCAAGGTGCACATTTACAGGTAAAAATAGACCAATAGCACTAACCACAACTTCTACATTTACATTAAAAAAATATATTTTCTTTTAAATCTGTATGCGTGTCTCATATATATGCTTAGGGAGACCCACTGTGGAGCGCCAGACTGTTGCACACCAACCCCCAAGCTATTAAAGCTGCTCATCACTGGTACACCCACAATTGTTAAACAAAAATACTAAATATGTTACTGTCACTTTAACTGTAATTTATATGGCATGCTTACAGCTTCCTTCTGAATGGGGCTGACATCATCACTAGCGCCACCTACCAGGCCACCATCCAAGGCTTCATCCAACACTTGGCCGTTGGTCCGGACGCCGCCAGGGAGCTGCTCGGCTCCGGGTTTCGTCTCGCCACAGATGCGGTGACGGCGTTCGATTCCGGAGTGCCGGCGGGCCGCAAGGCTACGGTGGCCGCATCCATCGGACCTTACGGAGCCTTTCTTCACGACGGATCGGAGTACAGTGGCCTGTATGCTGAGAAAATGAGCATAGAGGTGAGATTCCTGGCAAAAAAATAATTGTGGCGTCCTCCAAGGCTCTGTTTTGGAGCCCGTGTTATTCTCCTACTAACGAATCTAATACAAACTAGTACTGTCTTTTAAGGAGTTGAAAGCTTGGCACCGCCCCCAAATGGAAGGTTTGGCAGCGGCGGGTGCAGAACTTTTTGCCCTGGAGACCATCCCGAGCGTTAAAGAAGCGGCGGCATTGGTGGAACTTCTCCGAGAATTCCCAAACTGCGACGCCTGGATCTCCTTCTCTTGCAAGGTAAGAGGGAGACCAATCAGGGTGACTCGGTTGAGGTCATTAAACGCTCCGAACCCATTTTAGGACGGGACACGAGTGTCAGATGGCAGCCTGTTTCAAGATGGCGTCCGTGTGGTCGACAAGTCCGCACAGGTGCTCGCCGTGGGCGTCAACTGTTGTCCTCCAAAGTGGGTGGAGTCGCTACTTGACTCTGTCACGGCACTCCGGACCCCCGATAGGAAATGGGTGGTGTACCCCAACAGTGGTGAGGACTGGGACAGCCATCACGGGTAAGTTACAAGGTCTTTAACTTGGTTCGTAGATTCGCTACGTGATTTACGATAAATTGTTAGCTAATTTTAGCTAACACCGAACCCTGTCGAGTCATACGTCAAACGAAAGGGCTGATGAAATCGGTACCAAAAAAATCATTACAAAAAATCAAATGATAGGTCATAAAACAATTTGCAACAAACCCTACAGCATAGTGTCAAAGTGGCGGCCCGGGGGCCAAATCTGGCCCGCCGCACCATTTTGTGCGGCCCGGGAAAGTAAATGATGAGTGCCGACTTTCTGTTTTAGGATCAAATTAAAATGAAGAGTATAGATGTATATTATATTTCCTGATTTTCCCCCTTTTAAATCAATAATAGTAAAATTTTAATCCATTTTTTCTGCGTTTTTAGTTCAAAAATCATTTTGTAAAATCTAAAAGTATATTTAAAAAAAAAGCTAAAATAAACATTGTTTTAGATCTATAAAAAACTGAATATTCAGGGCTTTTAATACATTTATAAAAAAAAAATCTAAACATACCTAAAATGGTCTGGCCCACATGAAATCGAGTTGACGTTAAAGCGGCCCGCGAACCAACCAGAGTCTGACACCCTTGCCCTACAATAATGGTTAATACGGTCATAAATCTAAAAAAAAAAAAATCAAATATGCTTTCCCAGATCAAAATTTGGAATGGACATTTTTGCAAATACATTTTCAATCACAATACCAAAAAATCTAAGGAATCCTAAATTAATTTTTCCAAAAAATCTTGTTTTATTTCAGATGGAAAACATCGGCGGAAATGCCAACGTCCATAGCGGCTCTTAGCGACACGTGGCTAAAGCAAGGAGCTGCTTTGATTGGTAATATTTTGAACTTTATTCTACTTTCCAAATCTGTGGTAGTAAGTCAAATGATAATAATAACACTAAAATCCAAGCTAAAATGAATAGGACGTCTATTTTAATGGAGTTAGCTATTTTACTACCCACTACAACCTTAAATATTTTCCTTTAAGCATACAAAATCAGGCAAAAAAGCCCAGAATTATATGACAAGTTTATTTACACACAGTCACTGCTTAAGAAAAGTATTTTACTTACACCACAGCGCCATCCACTGAAGAAAAATTGCCACTACAAGACCTAAAGTGTTTATGTCCTCCCAGGCGGTTGCTGCCGCGTCAATCCGGATCAAATCGGCCATCTTCGACGACACCTACGAGAACGTTGCCCAACACAAGACTTGGAAACGTAACACAAAAAAATAAGACATCTGTGAAAATGGTTAAAATTGGGAAAAATATGGGAACGTAATGCAGATGTCATAAAATAGGGTCATAAACTTTGCACTTTATCAGCACTTGTGTCGTGTATGTTTTTTTGGAATAGTCCCTTGCCACTCGGTGGTCCTTTATTCGCCGTCGTCTTCGTCGATGTCGCTATCGGGCGAGCTCTTCTGGCGGTTGTCTGGATGCCTCCAGGGGGCGTCCTTTTGGCTGCCCGTACTGTGCGAGCGTCCCAGTTGAGCGAAGCGCTTGGTGTCTTCGGATTCGCCGCCGGAGTGGCGCAGGTTCTCCAGGTTGAGGCCCCAGGGGCCCAACTTCTGCCAGTTGACCCGCTGGAAGGCCATAATGCAGTGCAGGTTGCCTCCCACCTTGCAAACCACGAAATGAGAGACAAGTAGCGAGGGTCATAAATCACTTTGTCGAGTCTACGTCTGATTAACAATCTTAAAGAAGGCACGCCTGATCTTTCAATATTTGGTCCATATGGATGTGTATCATGATTTGATAGCCACCAATCCAATTTGATGTTGCAATGGTCATAAATCACATTTTGACATCTATACATTTGCATTCAAGTAGAGTCATGCTTCAAATTAAAGGTCTGAATGATTGCTTCACTGCGGTTTGCAACTAACCACTTGGAGTCAGACATAAAAAAAATAGTCTCAAAAAGGCTAGTGGCGGGCCGTCAGGGCCTTCAAGGCCTTCTCTGCTGGCCAAAGAAATATCTGAATTATATATTATATTTTGTCCATCAATCCATACGGTGTGGACCAACCTGGGATCGAACCGTCGACCTCAGAACTGCGAAGCTAACGCGCTAACGCCACGCAAGCCTACGTCAAGGCCAAACTTGACGAGTACCGTATTTTCACGACTATAAGGCGCACCCCATTATAAGGCGCACCCTCAATGAATGACACATTTTAACTTTTTTTCCATATATAAACATACCTGTCAACCTCTGCCGATAACTGCCCTTATAAATGATTATGATTCCCCTTACAAACCCCCCAAAAACCTTACAAACACCGTACGACTCGTACGGTGTTTGTAAGGTTTTTGGGGGGTTTGTAAGGGGAATCATAATCATTTATAAGGGCAGTTATCGGCAGAGGTTGACAGATATGTATAAAGCACACTGGATTATAAGGCGCCCTGTCTATTTTGGAGAAAATTTAAGACTTTTAAGTGCGCCTTATAGTCGTGAAAATACGGTAATCAAATATTTGCTACCTTTTTGGTAGTCCGCCTCTGGATTCCCTTCTCCGTGTGGCGGATGTCCAGGTATTCCGGATTCTGGGTGTTGAGGTCTGTCACAATGTCCATCCACCTGCGGGATCACAAGCGACTCCGTGAAGAGCTAAACAAGAAACGCCTTGACCGCGAGGCTTACTTTTTACAGTGGATAGCCGCGTGCTTCCTGCTGGGTTCGCCGATCAGTATCCAGTGCTCCATCTCGTTGGTGGGCAGAGGACCCCTGCCGAGGTAAGCTATTTTAACAACCGTATTTTCTCACATATTAGCCGCCTCCGCGTATAATTCGCACCGTTAAAATGGTTGAATTTGACAATTTCTCTCGTATAAGCCGCCCCCTGATTCACAATTTTCACCGCCATATTCAAAAAGGAAGTCCTGTGAGCAGTACAACCAGGAAGTGTGTCCATAGCGGTGTAGTTTGTCATCCCTAGGTAAGATGACGGCGCCCTGAGCGAGCAATGGCAGGCACAAGTGAGTTTTTTTCATGTTTTATGCAAAATACGGTTTATTTTTTTCCTTGGATTTCATTCATAGACGTCAAAATAAATGTTGTTACGGGTTTTATCTTTTCTCTATGTTGAAATAAATGACCGTATCGGCCGCATTGTCTTGCGTTATGGCAAGGGTGACAGACTCAAGTTGGTTCGCGTGCCACTTTAACGTCAACTTGATTTCAAGTGGGCCGGACCATTTTAGATATATTTAGATTTTTAAAATTATAAATGGATTAAAAGAACTGGATTAAAAGCCCTGAATATTCCGTTTTTTATAGATCTAAAACAATGTTTATTTTAGCTTTTTTAAAAATATTTTTAGATTTTACAAAATGATTTTTGAACTAAAAACACAGAAAAAATGGATTGAAAAATTACAATTATTGATTTAAAAGGAGGAAAATCAGGAAATTTAATACACATTCTATACCAAGGGTGTCAGACTTGGGGTCGGTTCGCAGGCTGCTTTAACGTCAACTTGATTTCACGTGGGGCGGACCATTTCAGATATAATATTTAGATTTTGTTTATTATAAATGGATTAAAAGAACTGGATTAAAAGCCCTGAATATTCCGTTTTTTATAGATCTAAAACAATGTTTATTTTAGCTTTTTTTTATATATTTTTAGATTTTACAAAATGATTTTTGAACTAAAAACACAGAAAAAAATGATTAAAAAATGACAATTATTGATTTAAAGGGGGAAAATCAGGAAATGTAATATACATCTATACTCTTCATTTTAATTTGATCCTAAAACAGAAAGTCAGCACTCAAGATTTACTTTCCCGGGCCACACAAAATGATTCGGCGGGCCAGATTTGGCCCCCGGGCCGCCACTTTGACACATGTGCATTATGGCATCTAGTCTTTGTCGCCTTTGCAGTTTCAAGTCTAATTTGTGCGCATATAAGCCGTACCCTGGATTCAGTCATCATTTTTAGCGACAAATACTGCGTATATGCGAGAAAATACAGTTAATATGAAAAAGAAAATGTTACATGACTTACCTGTACGCTTTGACTGCTTTGAGGGGCGTGGCCTCAAATCCGAGCGGGCAGCAGTAGTGGTTCTGGCAATGGTAGACGTAAGCCATGGTCTCGTCCCGCAGACCCACGGTCAACTTGGCCAAGGCTCCCTCGGCTGTCTCGCCGGCCGTCTTGTGCTTACCGTGCGGTTTGTACAGGATGTACGAGCACCCCCGCACGCGGAAGTGGTCATTGATTTGCCGGAACCATCTTGGGAGGTAGACGGACGACGCGGGTAGATTCGTCAACAAGTAACTATCCGTGGGGGATTTTTTTTTGCCGTTACATACCGCATGAGAGTGGCGTTGCCGGTAAAGGGACCGAACTTGATGTCGTCGAAGGGCGGCTGGTAGCCCAAGATGTGTAGCGCCTCCTCCTGGGAAATGGCCGGCAAATTTCCTGCGCCCAGCGTGCTGTACAGGAAGTTCCAACAGGAGACCAGCGAAGAAATTCCGCATGATGTCTTGTACTGAGGCCGGCTGATGCAATACCTGTCATTGGGCAAAAAATATATATATATATATTTATTTAGTTATTATAAATTTAAAAAAAAAATCGATGAACATTAAAGGGTTAATGGTATACAGTAATCCCTCAATTATCGTGACTTCACTTATCACGAAATCACTACCTGGCAAGTTTTTCTGCTATTAATTATTTTTAAAAAATTGTTTTTTAAATTTCTTTTTAATTTTGTTTTCTTTTAAAGTTCATTAAAATGTGAAAATCTACACAAACTCATAGCGGAAGCCACTCTTGCTACTAGGACTCAGCAGTGAAGTTAATTTATTTTATTTTTTACTAATTTTTTACTACTACCCTACTTCATGATTTTTTGATTATCCCAGCCATGTCTCGTCTACATTAACCACGCTATTCAGGGGATTACTATACCTAGGGTATTTTTTAAGTAATTGGCTGTCATTATCAGCACTAGACGTCCAACTCGTTTTGGTTGACCCGATTTTTGTAATGAAATGGATAGCAAAAAGTCCCATTATGTGTGCCCAACAAATATACGCAGATAAATACCATCGTCGGAGATCTAGAACCTTTCTTTGCTTGACATCTTCTAGCAAGGGCTGAGGCGGGACTTCCAGAAGGTTCTTGCTGGGGCAATCCGGCTTCATTTTCTTGCTGCCGCACTTCTTTACGCTGCCTTAAACGGGAAATTGTTATACAAAATTTCTTGCCAGTAAAAGTTAAAAAAAACAACAACTCATCTTTCTAACCTGAATATTTCATAAGTAGAAGCATTCATAAGTAGAAACGTTCTTAAGTAGAGGCATTCATAAGTAGAGGCGTTCATAAGTAGAGGCGTTCATAAGTAGAGGCGTTCATAAGTAGAGGCGTTCATAAGTAGAGGCGTTCATAAGTAGAAGCGTTCATAAGTAGAAGCGTTCATAAGTAGAAGCGTTCATAAGTAGAAGCGTTCATAAGTAGAAGCGTTCATAAGTAGAAGCGTTCATAAGTAGAAGCGTTCATAAGTAGAAACGTTCATAAGTGGAGGCGTTCATAAGTGGAAGCGTTCATAAGTGGAAGCGTTCATAAGTGGAAGCGTTCATAAGTGGAGGCGTTCATAAGTAGAGGCGTTCATAAGGAGAAGCGTTCATAAGTAGAAGCGTTCATAAGTAGAGGCGTTCATAAGTAGAGGCGTTCATAAGTAGAGGCGTTCATAAGTAGAGGCGTTCATAATTAGAGGCATTCATAAGTAGAGGCTTTCATAAGTAGAAGCATTCATAAGTAGAAGCGTTCATAAGTAGAAGCATTCATAAGTAGAAGCGTTCATAAGTAGAAGCGTTCATAAGTAGAAGCATTCATAAGTAGAGACACCACTGTACGTCCATATTTTCCTAGAAATTCTACATTTTGAGCTGTTATTCTACAATCTTACCCATTCTAATTTTGCGCGTGAGCACCGCTTTGAAGTCTGTCGTGTCAATCTCCCAAGCCAGGGTGGTCTTGGTGCCCCCGCCGACCGTCAAGTCTTCCATGTCGCAGTCGCCGTCAGAAACCGCCGCCGCCGACTGACCCGGCCGGAAGTCACGGACGACATTATCCCCGTCGTCCTGCCTTCTCACGGCCCGGTTGAGCAGAGCGTAGTCGGAGCAGACGGTGTAGAATTTCTCTCGGGAGTGCGTGACCGGGAAGGCGCGGGGGAGCTGGAGCTCGCCGCTGGAAGCCCGCCGGGTCACGGGGGCGGACGTGGGGATCCGGTGGCGCTCCGTTTCATCGCCAACGACGGTCTGCCTTTGCATGCTCGACGCTTTTGACGAACTCGAGGACTCTTCGGGTGCGTTTGGCATGGACGAGTCCCTTAACCTGAATAAAAAATAAATACAAAATCGAAAACTACCCTGAAATCAAACGCTGCTTTATTGCATATTTTTTGTTATCGCAAAAATTTGACGCCATACTTACACCAGTAATAGCAACAACTGTACTATAGAGTACTACGAAATAACATGGCAATAATTTGTGCTCTTTGAGATCTACTTACCAACCAACCACCAATGTCTTGAGCCAAAATGGCCGTCAGCTAAGCACACCACTGTGAAAAAAATAACGCTAGTAGACGTCCAATCCATTCGAAAAAGGACGTCTAACGCCATCAATGGCAGCCACTGATTTTGATTTTTCTTCTTATATATCAGTATATCAGTGGCGGTCCGTTTATTTTCTAGCGACGCCTTCAGCGAATCAATCCAACCCTCAAAAGCTATTTTATGGCTATAAAAACTTTAACTATAAAAACTATAACTAACTATAACTATAAAACTATAAAAACTATAACTTATAGACTATAAAAACTTTACTGCAGCTACAGCTTGCGACACATAAAAATACAATTGACGATGGTGAATTGCAGAGCCTGCAGAACCGATTGTGAAGGCCTTGAGGCAGATTTCTGACCCTGGCAACAAATAATGGCTGAAATGTGATTGGTTAAATGCTTCAATATGAAAGCACACATCTGGAAGCAATGCAAACAGGGGGGAAAGCAATGAAAGGTAGCTAACAGACCATCTGGAATTATTTCATAAGTATTGATGGACAAAATATAATATGATTCAGATATTTCTTAGGCCAGCAGAGAAGGGCTTGAAGGCCCTGACGGCACACCACTGGTATATTACATCATTTTCAAGTTGGCTGTAATTCGCCGAAAGCTGGTTTTCTAATAAAAACACGTGAATGCCATAAGGAATCAATTAGGTAAAATGTCACTGATCTAAATGTAATGAATTGATTAGATGAGACACCCACCGCTTCTATAATGGATAATTCCGTGCCTATGAATGAATCTCAGCTCCATCGAGTAGCATGTGACTTTTTCTGTTTAAATCAAATCATAATAATTTACAACTGAACGGGTGAGGTGCAACAATAAAAAACTGGTTCTCAGAGCTTCCTTGCTACCAAACCAGTCACTTGGATGCGCCCTCCACTGGTATGTAATGCGTGGAATGTTTGTATTTTACGTAAAAATTATATCTATTTGCCTTTAATTTATGTTAGAAGCTGGTTAACATTTTGCGACATTTATTTACTTGTTTGTCTATGTGCAATAGATTTTACGTGTAACGTGGTTTGACTAGCTAAATACATGTAGTAGTTCTAGTTTATCAATTGTATATGTCGTCATTCATCTAATAGGCAAAAAAAACATTTCAATTCAAAATACATATGCTGTATTTCAAATGAATTCGAAAAACATCAACTAGATTCGTTTAAACACTTATTTGACTCGTTATTTTACGAAAAAAAACATATTTTACCTCAGGTTTCCGAAGGCACCAGTCAATACATCGGCTCAGGATGAAAAGCAGGTGGAATTGTTTGTTCGTTTCGTTCGGTTATTTTTTCTTATAAAACGTACTTTTGAGGTGATTTGGTTTTACTTAAAAATAGTATATATGTATTTTAGCCACACAAAGCAATAGCTTGATTTTTAGACATCAATTTAAGGACGAAAAAGAAACTTCCGGATTTGCGCCACCGGGCTAAACCATATTTGAATATAGGGGGTGAACTAAGAGTTTGTTTGCTAAATAAAATAAAAAAATCAAATGTACTCAAGTCGAGTGTTGATAAATGTTAGTTCCCTTCAAAAATTGGATTTTTAAAAATAAATTACGTCAAACTAAGTAAATTAGTCAATTCTTAACTTTTTTTTAAATCAACGACGCCGTAATCTCCCCCCTAGAAGGATTCAACCATTTGGAGCCAATCAAACGAAAGAATTCCGCGTTTTAGCTCCTCCGAAGATAGGTTAATTAAATCCCCTTCAATAAAGTCGGAACTTTGTTCTTTTTGTTTGGAAAAGTGACGTTTCTGCGACAGGATAAAGAAATATGTCCGAGAAATTGCTCATCATCGACACGGACTGCGGCATCGACGACGCCCAGGCTATCCTGTTGGCCCTAGCGGCGCCTCACGCTCGGATCCTGGCCGTCACCTGCGTGTTCGGGAACGCATCCTTGGATGACGTCTGTCAAAATGTGATCAGAGTGCTTGCAGTGGGGCAAAGAGAACAGGTTGGTCTCATCATGCCTACTTTTCAAAATAAAATACAAAATTAAGGAGAAAAAAATCAAGGAAAAAATGTGACTTTCCAAAATAAAATGTTTAGGTTTCAAATCTTGGTTCAGTGTGCAAAATGCATTATTTTAATCATGGTTATTAATCTGTAAATCACATTTCTTCACTGGTAAATTGTCAGTTTTTAGGATTGCAGAAAATTGATTTTTTTTCCATCGGTAATATTTCTGATAAAGTTTTGTTGTTGTTTTTAAAGGAAAGGCTTAGTAATTGAAAATTTGAATTTGTACTTTTTGGAAAATGTTTAGGGCCATTTAAAAAAAAAAAAAATGTAAAAATTAATATTTTTCAAAATATTTATTTAAACAGAAAAGGCATTTTTTTGTTTCTCTTCCCCAATTGTTATTTCAAATAAATATTTTGAAAAATATAAATTTTTACAATTAAATATTTAGTCATTTATTGAAAAAAACCGTATTTTGAGAATTCCAAAAATCTGCAAAATGTATCCATGATCAAAAACATTGCATTTTTTTCCATGAAACAAAGCATTTTATTATAAAAATCTTCATACTTTTTTTACTGAAAAAAAATGTTGATGAAAAAAGTTAAAGCTAACAAAGTTGAGTCAAATCGATCAGAAAATGGCAGGAAAACATGACCTTTTCAAAACAAAAGACCCTTCACCACGCATTTCCTCTTTTGAGATCCCCGTGTTCCGCGGTTCGGCGCGGCCCTTAGTCGGGACCGCCAACGACACCCCCTGCGACCACTTTGGCACGGACGGCCTCGGGGACGTTTTAAAGGACAGGGACCCCCGGTGGGCAGAGAAAATCCATAAGGAACACGCCGTGAACGCCATGTTGCGCCTGGTGGCGGAAAACCCCATGCAGGTAAGGGCTTTCTTTGGCCCCGCCCCCTTTTCCACGGCATTAAAAGGTGGCTTTTCGGGCACAGGTGACCCTAGTGGCCCTGGGGCCCCTCACCAACCTGGCGCTGGCAGTCAAGATGGACCCAAGCTTCCCTGGAAAACTCAAGGAACTTTATATCATGGGTGGAAATATGGAAGGTAACCCACCGTGGCGTTGACGGCAATAGACGTCAAAAAGGGGCGGTCCGGCGGCGATCCGTTGCTTTAACAGGGGTGTCAGACTCGGGTTGGTTCGCGGGCCGCTTTAACGTCAACTTGATTTCACGTGGGCCGGACCATTTTAGATATATTTAGATTTTTTTTAATAAATGGATTAAAAGAACTGGATTAAAAGCCCTGAATATTCAGTTTTTTAATAGATCTAAAACAATGTCTATTTTAGCTTTTTTTTAAATATATTTTTAGATTTTACAAAATGATTTTTGAACTAAAAACACAGAAAAGATACAAGATTTTTTAACTCGATTTTATGTGGGCCGGATCATTTTAGATATATTTTGATTTTTTTTCTAAATGGATTAAAAGAACTGGATTAAAATCCCTGAATATTCAGTTTTTTATAGATCTGAAACAATGTTTATTTGAGCATTTATATATATATATATGTATATTTTTTTTTAGATTTTTCAACTCGATTTTATGTGGGCCGGACCATTTTAGATATAATATTTAGATTAGTTTTTTTTAATAAATTGATTAAAAGAAATGGATTAAAAGCCCTGAATATTCCGTTTTTTATAGATCTAAAACAATGTTTATTTTAGCTTTTATATATATATTTAGATTTTTTCAACTCGATTTCATGTGGGCTGGACCATTTTAGATATAATATTTAGATTTGTTTTTTTATAAATGGATTAAAAGAACTGGATTAAAACCCCTGAATATTCAGTTTTTTATAGATCTAAAACAATGTTTACTTTTTTAATATTTTTTTAGATTTTACAAAATGATTTTTGAACTAAAAACAGAGAAAAAATTACAATTATTGATTTAAAAGGGGGGAAAGATCAGGAAATTGAATATACATCTATACTCTCTCATTTGAATTTGATCCTAAAACAGAAAGTCGGCACTCATCGTTGACTTTCCCGGGCCACACAAAATGATGCGGCAGGCCAGATTTGGCCCCCGGGCCGCCACTTTGACACATGTTCTTTAAAAGGAGGGCAAGAAAAAAAATAACACCTTTAGAAACATCCCTGTGAATTTTTAAGTTGGTGAAACTATTTCAAATGTTCTTTAACATGCTAAGTGCATCGTAAAATTCCGTTTTAATGTTACTTCAAAATGACTACTGTATTTTCTCGCATATAAGCCGTATTTATTTTTCATTTACTATCATGATGGCAACTACATGTTAGCGCCATTTTGTCTATTTTGCGCATGTATTTTTTGGTTTTTATTTGGGTGTGCAATTTCCAGGGAAAGGCAACTTAACTCCAAGCGCGGAGTTTAATTTTGCCATGGATCCCGAAGCGGCTTACGTGGTTCTGGAGGAGTTTGTGTGCCCCACTTTCTTGACGTCGTGGGAATATGCCTGTCGAAATGCGCTGTCTTGGGTAAGATGGTTTTCGGCTACTTGGATTTCACGGAATCTGTTTTTGCCTGGTGTTGGTTTTGAGGGATGAAAAATATTTCTCTCTCAAGAAACTAAAAAATGGAAATATGCACTTAAACTTCACATGAATTAAGAAATTGTGAGAAACATTTGATTTCCTTTTAAAGTTGAAGCCGCATAACAAAACCCCCAATTTTTATTTAAAATCTAGTCATATCAGATAGTTAAGAAATTCAAATGTATTTCTATAAAAAAAAGTTTTTATATTTTACAATTAATTATATATTTTAATATTGTATATATTTTTTTAATATTGTATATTGTTTTAAATAATATATATATATTTATAAACAAATATATACAATATTAAATATATATTTAATATTGTGTATATATATTTATATTGTATATATTTATATATTTTTTAATATTGTATATATTTATATATATATTTAATATTGTATATATTTATATATTTTTAATAATGTATACATTTATAAACAAATATATAAAATATAAAATATATTTAATATGATATATTTATATATATTTTTAATGTTTATATTTATAAACAAATATATACAATATTAAATATATATTTGTATCTATTTTTAATATTTTATATATTTTTATTATTGTATATATTTATATATTTTTAATAATTATATATTTATACACAAATATATACAATATTAAATATATATTTATATATTTTTTTAATATTGTATATATTTTTAATAACGTATATATTTATAAACAAATATAGATTTAATATTGTATATATTTATATATTTTTTAATATTGTATGTATTTACATATTTTTTAATATTATATATATTTATGTTTTTGAATATTGTATAAATGTATATATATTTTTAATATTGTACATATTTATATATTTTTAATATTGTATATATTTAGATATAATTATTTAAATAGAAATAATAAAATTACCTGCTCATTGACTTAGGAAAGACTCTTGAAAATCTCTTAAGCTCCACCCACTCGACCCCCACAGGAGTTCTTCGAAGAGCTGACCAACCAGGACACGGCGGCGTCCCGCTTCATGAAGGCCATCACGTCGCGCTGCTGGGCGTATTCCCGCCAAGTCCTGCGGCGGAAGCGCGACGTCTACTTCGGCCCGGGCTTCGTCTCCTTCGACTCGTACGCCGTGGCGGCCTGCCTGGAACCCGGCGTGGTGGCCGAGAGTGTCAAATGCCCCGTGCGCGTGGAACTGCGCGGCGCCATGTGCCGCGGCATGTTGGTGCTGGACCGCGTGGGGATCCTGGACAAGAAGCACAGCATCACCGTCTTCACCAAATGCCACAAGGACCAAATGGAGCGGATGCTGATTGGCTCCCTCGCCGAGACCCCCGGCCGCGCTGAGAATGGAAACCGACACGCCGATTAACTTTGTTAAACATTGGGAAATTGAAAACTATTTCCTTTAGTCAAGTCGTTTTCTGATTCATCCTCCGGGTTGACTGAATCTGTAAAAAAAAAATGGGAGAAATGGCTCATTTTTAGATTTTATCAAGAACAAATATTACTTTTGAAATTAGCCCTGTATTGCTTTAATTGTACAGGCATGGATAACTACTTCAAAATAAAGGAAACTTCATTATTACCTAATAGGTTTCTTTTTTTAACGTTACTTTTTCCTTCAGGAAAAAAATACTACATCTTGTAACTTAAAAAAAACCTAATAATTAAGAAGCTTTGGAAAAAAAATAATTTTAAGAAGATAGGATAGAAGCTAAAAAATATATGAAATTCTGTATATGGCTGGTTTGTGGCTAAATACGAAATAATTTTGTATTCACACAATTTACTAAATGTGTACTATTTAGTAAAAATCCTTTAATGTTGACATTTAGGATATTTTTTTAAAGTATTGCTAACATGCGATTAGCTAGCTTTCACATGGATAGAAGCTAAAAAGAACAACTGAAATTCTGCATAGCTAAATACGAAATAATTTTGTATTTACACAATTTACTAAATGTGTACCATTTAGTAAAAATCCTTTCATGTTGACATTTAGGATATTTTTTAAAAGTATTGCTAACATCCGATTAGCTAGCGCTAATGTTGACATTTAGGATATTTTTTTAAGTATTGCTAACATGCTATTAGCTCGAATAGCTAATTAACATTGTTTTGTCTAGCGTGTACAAGTTGTCTATTAACTGTTTTCTGTAACTTAAAGTTTATTTTTTAAAATGAATGAGGCACTTTTACTACTTACAGACTCTTAGCTGAGCTAGCTTAGCCAAAAAACAACAACCACGTCTTCTAAATCAAAATGGAGGCCAATCAATCACCACCAAGACAACAAAGTGATGTGCTGAAATCCTTTATTGTAATTTCCTGACAAATGGAGGCCCGATGGTATAAACGTCAAACTTAAGTACTTATTTTGAACTTTTAAAAAAGGGAGGGGAGCCTTTTTTTCCTCTTTAACGTCCGATCGAAGTCCAGTTTACCTTTCGATCGGAGCTGTCGGGCGATTGGCCGAATTCCATTTGATCCAATGTCCCCAATAAAAACCATGATATTTTTTTATAATACTGAACTGAGATTCTGCGCGGCGAACCAAACTTCCAAGGTGGGTTCACCTCTGTTAAAACAACTAAAAGTGTCGGCCTCCCCGTGAATAAAAAGGGGGCGGGGCAACGGGGGGAAAAAAACGAGGCGCTTAAGTGCCGTTTAGACCGGCGTCGTCCGAGGAACTGGGCCACGGTTCCGAGCTCCGCCGACCGAGCGTGGGCCGCCACATGCTCCACGGGTTGTACGCGCGGCCCACGTCGGCGGCCGAGGGGGGCGGCGGCGGCGAGGGTAGGGGTCCGCGCGCCAGGTGTTCCGTCAGCGCGTGCGAATTGGCGGCGGGGGAGTAGGGACGCAGCGAGGGCTCGGCGCTGGCCGACCATATGGAGTTGCCGAAAGCGGAGCCGGACGACCACGGGTTGTGGCCGCTCCCCAGGAGTGACTGCCGCGTAAAAACGACAACAAAAAAACGGGAAAAAATACTGAAAATGTACTTACGGTAGAGGTGGGTGTGGCCTAAAGCGGAGGCGGGACGAGTCTTACTGAGGTGGGCGCGGTGGGAGAGGCGGAACTGCTGGGCCAGGAGTGCAGGGGGTCCGGGCTGGGGATGTCCCAGATGGATGACGGGACCGTGTTGTTGAAGTCGGGCCAGTTGGACTCGGGTTCCGGGGGCTTCTGGAGGCTGATTTCGCTGAAAACTAAATACACCAAATCGACTGTTACTACATTGACTCTCTTAACTTTACTTGAATACAGACGCTCCCCTACTTACGACCGAGTTAGGTTCCGAGCGATTGTTCATAAGTTGAATTTGTTCGTAAGTTGCTCAGTGCTATATTTTGTATTATATAGTCATATCAGATAGTTCAAATTCAAATGAAGAGTATAGATGTATATATTAAATTTCCTGATTTTCCCCCTTTTAAATCAATCATTGTCATTTTTTAAATCATTTTTTTCTGTTTTTAGTTCAAAAATTATTTTGTAAAATCTAAAAATATATATATAATAAAGCTAAAATAAACATTGTTTTAGATCTAGAAAAAACGGAATATTCAGGGCTTTTAATCCAGTTCTTTTAATCCATTTATAAAACAAAAACCTAAATATTATATCTAAAATGGTCCGGCCCACATGAAATTGAGTTGACGTTAACACGGCCCGCGAACCAACCCGAGTCTGACACCCCTGACGTAGATGAATTCAAAAAGGAAGTCATGTGAGCAGTACAACCAGGAAGTGTGTCCGTAGCGGTCTAGGTAAGATGGCGGCGCCCTGAGAGAGCAATGGCAGGCACAATTAAGTGACTTTTTTCACGTTTTATGCAAGATACGCTTTATTTTTTTTCTTGAATCTCATTCCTGGACGTCCAAATAAATTTAGCTTAACGTTTTATCTGTTTATATTTTCTCTATTTTGAAATAAATGACCGAATCGGCCGCATTGTCTTGCGTTATGGCATTTCGTGCATGTCAAGTCGAATTTGTGCGCATATAAGCCGCACCCTCGATTCAACAAATACGGCGTATATGCGAGAAAATACGGTATATCGTGAAAAGGCGGACGGGTGAAAAAGGAATGCACGTGCGCACATCATGCTTAAAGCATGACAATATTAGCAATATTATCGACCAAGACAATTACGGTATGCAATCAAACCATGCCGTGTTATTTGAATGAATAAGACTTGGCACTCCGAATGGTTTGGTCCATGGCCGTAAATGGCATGCTACTTGTATAACGACAATAAAAGCATTCAATTCAATTGATTAAAAAGTTGGATTGGCGTCTCACCTCCCGTCAGGTTGAAGGAGTTGTTGGGCCCAAAAGCGGTGAAGGAGTTAGCCGAGTGGAAGCTGGGACTGTTCACCAGGTGCATGGGACTCCACAAGCCCGAGCTACACACACCATCAACGAGCACGTTAACATTTTTATTATATTTTTGTGCCTGGGGGGACGGGACGTTTGTCCTAATGGACATGACTACCTGTCAGAGCTGTCGCTTTCCACTGACGTCATGTGTGCCAGAATTCTTGATTGACCTTCGGCCCTGCCCGGTCCAGAACCACCTGATGGAGGCAAATAGCCTGATTAAAAATGCAAAATTCAACAAACTAAGCCTATTGATGTAAATTAGTAATTTTGTCTTATTTGTGTGAAGTTTTTTTAATTTATTTGTTTAAACTGTCTTATTCAGTTGAAAGCAGGTTTGTTTTGTACTTGACAAGTACATGCCGTAAAGAAAATCGTGTGCGGTCGATTGGTCGCCGGTCTTTTGGTCGCCGTCTTTTGGTCACCGGTCTTTTGGTCGCCGTCTTTTGGTCACCGGTCTTTTGGTCGCCCCGACTGCAACAATGGGCGACCAAAAGAGCGGCGACAAAACAAGGTAAAACAACACGGTCTACGCATGAACAAAAGCCAACAATGGCGCTGAGCAGTTTCACAAAGCCGATGTGTGAGTGTAGAAGAGTTTGTATGTACATGCGTTGTCCCTTTAAGAAGCTATGTCAGTTCAGTCAGGGTGTTAACAAGTTCTCCAACAAAAAACAATAAAAGTCCGGGAAATTTGGAGCTTTTCTTTAACCTAATAATGACTAGGGCATTAAGTATGACTAAATAGTCATTCACAGTTTGTATTTAGGGAATTTGAGCAACGATTTAAAATGGTAATTATCACTTACCTTCCGGGCGACCAAAAGACCGGCGACCAATCGACCGTGTACCAAGAAAATAGCTTTAGCGGCGGCTAAGGCTAACCAATAATAATAATAATAATAAATTCTATGACAAAGCTGCTATGCTAGCACTATCCAATAAGAGTTTGTTAGGCAGTAAGTGGACTTAATTTCCCCCCCAAAAAGATTGTATCTGATGTTTGTTGCTTTGACAGAAGAACAGAAAATCAACTATAATTTAGTTCAATTTTTTTTTTTTTAAACATCGCTCTAAATATCCCATATTAAAACTTACTGCTCGTAGCCAGGTGTGGGGTAAGAGGCGTACATTTTTGCCTTTTAATTGGTGAAATTTGACCATTGCGTCTCAATGTCAAAAAATGTTTTTAAAAAAGTTTTCATTTAAGTATCCAAAAGTCTCACCTGGACTTTTGTCATAACCAGCAGCCACGGCAGCAAAAGTGGGGTTTCCGTTTTTACCGGGAAGAGGCAAAGCCGAGGACGTTTTACTTCCCGGAGCTTTGTTGGGGTTCACCTCGCTGTAACCAAAGGACAGTTTCAACCGTGGCGCTTACTGAAGACAAATATTTTTTATAATAACCTTGTGTATTCATTTGTTGGGTTTAAATAATGTGAACAGTAATCCCTCGAATAACGCGGCTTCAATACAGCGCATATTTTTTTTCTGGAGGAAAATTTTTAATCACATTTTTGGGGGCAAGTTCATCAAAATGAGAAAATCCACACTGAAACTTGCAAGCGGAAGCCACTCCCCCTTGCTCCGCTTGCTACTAGGACTCAGCACTGAAGTAAAAATAATAATTAAAAAAATATATATATATATATGTATTTGTATACATGTGTGTGTATGTGCGTATGCGTGTGCATGTTTATATTTATGTGCATGTTTATATTTATATTTATGTGCATGTTTATATTTATACTTATGTGCATGTTTATATTTATATGCATGTTTATATTTATGTGCATGTTTATATTTATATCTATATATCTATATTTATATAGATATTTATATTATTTATTTATTTATTTATTTTGTCTTATTAGTTATTTTTATTCTTTATTTTATTATTTATTTTTTTACTACTTTGCGATTTTTCAATTGTCGTGGCCATGTCCGTTCTACATTAACCGTAATAATCGAGGGATTACTGTACATTTAAATATATATATTTTTTACATATCATTTAGGAGTTTCTTATCAGTTTGTGGAATTTTCCATTCTTGCTCGGTTTCATTGTTTTTGGAATCAAGTTTGTACCTTCTGTCAATTTGAGAGAATTAAAGAATTGGCAATTGGAAGACGCCACTCTGGCTGTTTATTGCAGACACAAAAAATCCTATTTGCCACTTACTTAATGCTGTTGAGAACGCTGCTGTAGCTCCCGCGAGACAGCAGGCTGGGGGAGGGCGGCGGCGGGGAGTAAGCACCGGGTGTGGAGCATCGCTTCAGGAAGGGGTCGGCGTTTAGCGTTTGAAGGGAGATCTGCTGGAGGCTGTCGGCTTCTGACAATGAGAATTGCACCTTATTAGAAATGTGCTTTGCTTTTCTTCCAATTTAAACCAATTGTTGACTTACGGACGCTGTTTTTGGAAATGGGGATGTCCCACTCGGGCAAGGCAGACTCCTTCTCGCCCTCCGAACTGCTACTGTGCCCGAACTCCTGCATGGAGCTGCTGGACAGTAATTTGCTCAGCAGAGAGGAGGGACCTTCTTCTACTTTTCCGTCAACTACAAAGGGGAGAAAGAGGCAAACGTTTTCATTTGGGTTAGTCAAGTACTGTATTTTCTGGCATATTAGCCGCCTCCGGGTATCAGCTATACCCTTAAAATTCCCTTTAAATTGTTGAATTTGACAATTTCTCTCGCATAAGCCACCCCCAGATTCACAATTTTCACCTCCGTATTCATGGTTTTAATAGGGAGTACAAATGTGTTACGTTAGAAGGGAAAATCTTAAGTAAAATCTTTGCACGTGGTATTTTTTAGATACTATATAAATCAATAGCTGGATTGCAGATGGCGAAAGGGTGTTGCCTGCACGTGGACAAATTCAAAAAGGAGGTCATGTGAGCAGTACAACCAGGAAGTGTCCGTAGTGGTCTGGTTTGTCATTTCTAGGTAAGATGGCGGCGCCCTGAGAGAGCAATGCCAGGCACAATTAAGCGACTTTTTTCATGTTTTATGCAAGATACACTATTTTTTCCTTGAATTTCATTCATAGACATCAAAATACATTTTGTTAATGGAGTTTTATCTGTTTATCTGTTCTCTCATTTGAAATAAATGACTGTATGGACCACATTGTCTTGCGTTATGGCATTTTGTGCATGTCAAGTCTAATTTGTGCGCATATAAGCCGCATGATTCGATTCAGTCAACATTTTTGAGTGACAAATACGGTGTATATGTGAGAAAATACGGTAGTCAGGTTTTTGGGAGAGGTAGAACTCACATTTGGGATTGGGCGATGGTTTTGTCCTCGGGGGGCTGGTGAGGGGCTGGGGTGGCTTGAACGTCAGGCTCTTGCGTGGCTTGTTCTCCGTCAGCTCCAGGAATGCATAATCCCCGGAACTATCAATAGAAATACGTGACCGTTAAGATTTGTACGTGTATTCATTGAAATTTGAAATAGTCATGTCAATGTTTCAGGCTTTAAAAGTATTATTAGTAGTAATATTGTAAAGGGGTTTCAACATTTATTTCAGTTTTTTTTTTTTTAAATGGGGGTGACCCTACTTTTTTGGGGCCAAATTTCCTATCAAGTGATCAGAATATCAAAAATGACATGGTAGAAATTGGAATCAGACCTGGATTTGTCCACTTGAACCTCCTTTCTTGCAGCGCTGTGTTTCTTGGGTTTAGTTTTGATAAAACAATTTGCATTTGTGTCTTCTTTTGGCACAATTCCTGGCCTCCCTTTCTTTTTCGCTGGTTCCTAAACGGAAATTACGGGATTAAAAAAAGTTAGTGTCAGGTATGAAATTGTTTCATTTTGCCGGGGATGATGGGATACCTCTTTGACTAGAGTCTCCACGTCCGGATTGGACGTTTCTGTGGTGGTGGAGGAGCTGTCGTCGTTGTCGGCCATGTTGTGTTGGAGCTCGTCGCTGGGCGTTTTTACCGAGAATTTTCTGATCTTCTCTTCTTTCTTTTTCTGCGCTTTTGTTTTACCTCGAAGCTTCCCTTTGGATTCCAACACTGGAGAGAGAATTGAAATTGAATAGAAAAACGGTTATTGATCACCCACTCACAATATTACAAGTTTTATTTGAGACATTAACATTCTTTTTTTCCCCAGGTATTAATATTTTGGGAGTATTTAGTATTTTAATTTTATTTTCAGTTTTACTATTTATTTATTTGATAAGAAAAAATACTTTTTGTATTTTTTTGTTTTACTATTTATTTGATTAAAAAAAGGCTTTCTATCACATCTTTTTCCCCCAGATATTAATATTTTATGAGTATTTTGTATTTTTAATTTTTTTCTGTTTTACTATTTATTTATTTGATAAGAAAAAATACTTTTTGTATTTATTTTTTATTTTTTTAGTTTTACTATTTAATTTATTTGATTTAAAAAATGACTATTTCTATCACATTAGCCTTAGCCTGACAAAATAGATGGCACTTTTTGTAAATATTTTTAAATGTTCTTGAAATACAAATTTTTCTGACTTTTGCATTTAAAAAATAAATAAATATATTTTAAACTTCACTTCATAAATACAAACTTTAACCCGATAATAGATTAGTCGCTCCTATTTTTTTTCTCTCTCTCATTGCCTTAAAAGGCAATACTAAATTCCAGTCTTTAAAATTCCCATCTTGCTCATAACATTTGAACATAACAAAATGAGCAAGTTTACATTTTACAGCATTTTAAGAGTAATTATGTTTATTTTAAAGACATCTGTGGAAAAAATTGCAGACACCAAAAGTGCTTGTGAAAGCCTTTTTTGGTATTTGGGTTGGATGAAATGATTCATGGCTATTATTGAAATTAAAAAAACTTTATGAAGTGTAAAAAAAAAACCTCCAAAATAAAAGCATCACCTTTATTTTGCGAGCTCTGGTCCTGCTGCGTTTCCACGTGCGACTCTGGACGGTGGCGGTCAGTGTCCATGGCGTTGACCAGGTTGGCGTACTCCCCATCCTCCGCCCCTCCCTTGGGCAGCGTCGTCGTCGGCGCCGACGCCAAACCGTGACCATGGGCCTCCGTTTTGGCGCCGCGAGCTTTTCGGTTGGTCAGCTGGCAGTCGGCGTGCGGGGCGGCGGCGCCGTCCTGGCCCGAGGTTCCGTTTCCACCTTTGGTTTGCGTGGACGCGGTCTGGCGGCCCAGGCTGATCTTGGAGCGCTTTTCGTGGACGTCGGAATCGGAGAGGGCCCTGCTGTTGCCGTGGCGACCGCGCGCGGATCCGTTGCTGGACGTGTATAAACTCCTGGAGTTCTGGGATGAGTCACTGGAATGCAAAAGAAAAAAAAAATGGTGGTCACGTGTAGGAAGCTCATCTTGTCGGTTACGTCTTGACGTCTTGACTGACTTTGAATCACTGTGTAGTTGCACAATTTCCCTGAGATTAAATGGCTTCCCCGTCTCCATGGAGCAGTTGGGCTCGACGGACACGCGCCTCTTGAAGGGCTCCCAGATATTGTAGGCCTCCACGAAGGCCGTGCTGATCACCAACACGAACATAAAACTGCGGGCACAAATACAAAGCGTGATGGATTTGGGTGCTGCTAGAATCGTCGCTTTTGCGATTAGGAGGACCTAATCAAGACTTAATGCTAATCACTTCAGTCACTTTGTACATATTTATGTAACCACTTTTTCAATATCGACTACTTTTCTATGTTGACTACTTATTATGATGAATTGAATGCTTTTATTGACATTATACAAGTATTATGTTGACTACTTATCTATGTGGACTACTAATTTATTGTTGACTACTTATCTATCACTACTTATCTATGTTGAGTAGTACTTTCTTATTATGTTGACTACTTATATTGATTATTACTTATTATTTTGACTACTTATCTATGTTGACTACTACTTATTTATTATGCTGAGTACTTCTATTTTGACTATTTATCTATGTTGACTACTAATTTATTATGCTGAGTACTTCTATTTTGACTACTTATCTATGTTGACTACTAACTTATTATGTTGACTACTAATTAATTATGTTGACTACTACTTGTTTATTATGCGGAGTACTTATCTATCTTGACTACTAATTTATTATGTTGACTACTAATTTATTATGTTGACTACTAATTTATTATGTTGACTACTAATTTATTATGCTGAGTACTTCTATTTTGACTACTTATCTATGTTGACTACTAACTTATTATGTTGACTACTACTTGTTTATTATGCAGAGTACTTATCTATCTTGACTACTAATTTATTATGTTGACTACTAATTTATTATGTAGACTACTAATTTATTATGTAGACTACTAATTTATTATGTAGACTACTAATTTATTATGTAGACTACTAATTTATTATGTAGACTACTAATTTATTATGTAGACTACTAATTTATTATGTTGACTACTTATCTTTGTTGACTAGTAATTTATTATGATGACTACTTATCTATGTTGACTACTTATTTATCTTGATTACTAATGTTGACTACTACTAATTAATTATGTTGACTACTTATCTATGTTGACTACTACTTGTTTATTATGCTAAGTACTTATCTATCTTGACTACTTATCTATGTTGACTACTAATTTATTATGTTGACTACTAATTTATTATGTTGACTACTAATTTATTATGTTGACTACTAATTTATTATGTTGGCTACTAATTTATTATGATGACTACTTATCTATGTTGACTACTTATTTATCTTGATTACTAATGTTGACAACTTATTTCGTAATTATTGATGATTTATTTATCTATTATTATCTACTGATTATTTATTCGTTCATTTGTTTGTTTCTTGTTATATGTGCAATTTCCTACGTATCTATGTTGTGACTATTATGTCGACTACTTATTTTCTATTTATCTGTGCACTTGGTGAAGCTTTAAATCTCATATAACGACTATAAAAGCATTGAATTCAATTTCAATTGTGCTCACCTCATGGCGTAGGTCACGGCGAGGCAGACCTGCGTTTCCCAAGTGGGCCGGGGAAGCGTTTCGGAGCACGCCGCCAGCATGTGATAGGGCAGCGAGGCGTTCATGACAAAGACAAACTCGGAGCCGCCGCACGTCACCAGCTTGAGTTCGCGAATCACCCGAGACGTGGTGAAGTCCGGCGTGAACCTGAGAGGGAAGAGGTCGTTTTTAGAAAAGGCCACGTCGCCACGACCGCTCGCCACGCACTCACAGTATGATGAGGTCTTTGGACGCGTTGGGTCGGAGGACGAACTCTTCGCAGTTGACGATTTTGAATCCAAATCCTTCGCACGGTTGTCCGTTGATCTCCGCCGAGCGGATGGTGACGGGGAGCTGCCCCGCGTTTTCAACCCGGAACATTCGCTTTAGCGTGAAGGTCAGCTCCTTGTTGGGTCTTTTTTCTGAAATCAAACAACGTGCGTTGCTACAAAGTAAAATTCTTATTTTGACTTAGTTTTAGTTTTATTTTTTATATATATATATATATATATATATATATATATATATATTAAGTGGGGGTTTTCAATTTCAAATTCACTACTTTGATTTTTTTCTGCCATAAATTATATTTTTTTTTCAAAATTCTCATTTTGACTTAGTTGTTATATATGTGTATATATATGTATATGTATATATATATATATATATATATATATATATATATATATATATATATATATATATATATATATATATATATATAATAAGTGGGGTGACCTTACTGTGCGATTTTTTTCGGCCATAAATTTTATTTTTTTCAAAATTCATATTTTGACTTAATTGTTATATATATATATATATATATATATATATATATATATCTTTAATTTATTTAATGTATTTAATTTACCTAATGTATTTAATTTACCTAATGTATTTAATTTACCAAATGTATTCAATTTACCAAATTTATTTAATTTACCTAATTTATTTAATTTACCTAATTTATTTAATTTACCTATTTTATTTTATTTACCTAATTTATTTAATTTACCTAATTTACCTATTTGATCTATTTTATTTTTTTAAGTGGGGGTGACCCTACCTTGCGATTTTTTAAATTGTTGCGGCCATGTTTGGTCTACATTAACCGCGATATTCGAGGGATTACTGTAAACATATTTGACTCCAAACCAGGCAGCGAAGCGAGGATACAATAATTATCAGAGCTTTTTTTTAAGGCACCAGAAGTGAGGCTAAGTTCACACAACTTGTCCTTTCAAGTTCAGTTAGCTACGAAATTTCAATATAGTCCACAAACCCTGACGGACTGAAACAAGTTGCCAACACTCCTCCAAACAAGTGGTCGCGGCGTGGTACTCACGGTCTACGCATTCCCTCAGCATGGCTTCCGTCATCTTGAACCTCAGAAAGGTTCCGCGGCCCGGAGCCTTCCCGGCGACTTTCAAGTTCTCGACGGCGCCGTGGCCGTGGAGGAAGATGGAGTCTATCACGGTCAAATTGTTCCTGAACGGCGAGACCGGACACTTTGAAAAGAGCCGAGCGGCGTGGCCAGCCGAGCGTTTTTTTACCTCACGATGAGCACGGAGGAGACGCTGTGGTTGCGGACGGGCGTGAATCTCACGTTGAACGACTTGACCTCCCCGGGCATCAGGATCAAGTTGTACGCGGTCGATCGACTCGATCCCTCCGCAAAACCGCCGCCGCCGCCGCTCTTTTCTGGAGTCGTCTGGCAAGCGGACAAAAAAATTCCATTGAGACACTGGTTAGACTCACGCCGGATTCTCGTGGCCACTCACTTGGTTTCTTTGCACTTGAAACTCAAGGGTGTTTGTGTCAATATTGATGTTGGACAGATTTTCCGCTTTCCACCTAAGAGAGTTTTTTGGGGTTTTTTACAGCAGCAAAAATAAATAACAGGTTAAGAGCTCTACAGACTAAGTATAGTGTAAATATTGTATTTGGCACAGTGATGGTCGTTAAAGTGGAATTCAGTCAATGCCAATTAAACATTTGAATTTAATATCTGTGGTTGTCCACAATCATAATGTTGACATTTGAGAAGCTATTAACGGTACACGCGATTAGTACATGCACGTGAAACAATTATTCATTCATTTTCTGAACCGCTTTATCCTCACGAGGGTCAAGGGGTGTGCTGGAGAATATCCCAGCTGACTTGGGGACAGCCAATCACGGGGCACAATAAGCTCACACTCAAACCTAGGGGCAATTTAAGGATGCTAAATTAGCCTAGCATGCATGTTTTTGGAATGTGGAAGGAAACCAGTCTAAAATCTAATCTAAAATCAAATCTAATCTAACATTGAATCTCCTCTCATCGAATCTAAAATCTCCTCTGAAATCTCCTCTAAAATCTCCTCTAAAATCTCCTCTAAAATCTCCTCTAAAATCTCCTCTAAAATCTCCTCTAAAATCTCCTCTAAAATCTCCTCTAAAATCTCCTCTAAAATCTCCTCTAAAATCTCCTCTAAAATCTCCTCTAAAATCTCCTCTAAAATCTCCTCTAAAATCTCCTCTAAAATCTCCTCTAAAATCTCCTCTAAAATCTCCTCTAAAATCTCCTCTAAAATCTCCTCTAAAATCTCCTCTAAAATCTCCTCTAAAATCTCCTCTAAAATCTCCTCTAAAATCTCCTCTAAAATCTCCTCTAAAATCTCCTCTAAAATCTCCTCTAAAATCTCCTCTAAAATCTCCTCTAAAATCTCCTCTAAAATCTCCTCTAAAATCTCCTCTAAAATCTCCTCTAAAATCTCCTCTAAAATCTCCTCTAAAATCTCCTCTAAAATCTCCTCTAAAATCTCCTCTAAAATCTCCTCTAAAATCTCCTCTAAAATCTCCTCGAATCTAAAATGGAATCTCCTCATCAAATCTCATCTAAAATCTGATCTAAAATCTGATCTAAAATCTGATCTAAAAAATCTCATCTAAAAAATCTCATCTAAAAAATCTCATCTAAAAAATCTCATCTAAAAAATCTCATCTAAAAAATCTCATCTAAAAAATCTCATCTAAAAAATCTCATCTAAAAAATCTCATCTAAAAAATCTCATCTAAAAAATCTCATCTAAAAAATCTCATCTAAAAAATCTCATCTAAAAAATCTCATCTAAAAAATCTCATCTAAAAAATCTCATCTAAAAAATCTCATCTAAAAAATCTCATCTAAAAAATCTCATCTAAAAAATCTCATCTAAAATCTCCTCAAATCTGATCTAAAATCTCATCGAATCTAAAATGGAATCTCCTCTCATCTAATCTCATCTAAAATCTCATCTAAAATCTGATCTAAAATCTCATCTAAAATCTAATCTAAAATCGAATTGAATCTAAAATGTAATCTCCTCTCATTAAATCTCATTGAATCTAAAAGCTCATCAAAAATCTCATCTAAAATCTCATCTAATCTAATGTCTGCATTTGTTTTTTATTCAAGAACATTCCGAAATGTTTCCTCAAATGAATTGAAATCTATTTGACCAATTCCTATGGCAACTCT
Source organism: Stigmatopora argus (assembly GCF_051989625.1). NCBI lineage: Eukaryota > Metazoa > Chordata > Actinopteri > Syngnathiformes > Syngnathidae > Stigmatopora > Stigmatopora argus. Next base: position 16,985,673 of record NC_135394.1, read on the forward strand.
TGCCATGATTGAATCACAAAGTGTCAATCCATCTTAAAAAGACATTGAAAAAAAATAGCGCTGGACTTTCCAACCTGTCAGCCAACTTTCCGGAAAACACCGAAGGGCTGGGCAGCAGCGCCAGAGGCAGAACCTGGACGTAGACGGGCACATCGGCGGGATTCTTGAGCGTGACCTCTTCTTCCTGAAGACCAGACGCGAAGCGAGTGAGACTTAACGACACCTCAAGAAATTCCTGCGCGAGTTTTGCCGGCGCACAAGAGGCGCCTTGTGGGGCACTCAACAGAGGAGCTGTTTGTGTTGGTCAACGGGAACGTGATGCGCCGACTTGAGTTGACCAGACTGGGCCAGGTCAGCTCGGCTGAAATTTTCGTCTCCACGTTCTTCTGCAGATCCGTGTTCACTTCGAACGCCGTCTCCACCCTTGGGGAGGGGAAAGAGAGGGGGAAAAAATGCGTGTGGCGTTCTGTAAATAGCCCCGTCCGGCCAATGGGAGAAGAAAAATAAATAAATATGGAAATGGGATTAATGACTTACAAGTGGCCCGAGTGTGCTTTCAACTCTTGCCATCGCTTGAGAAGCTTCTGGTGGAGATCCACATCGGCGTCCCAGATGTCCTCGTGGAGCGCCATCCCGTGAGGCTTTGATTCGGCTGACACAAATGAGAATGTTTTTTTCTTTAAATTCTTCTGATGAGAAAGTGATGAAAAAGCTCAAATTTGCCATACACACTATGCCACCTTTATATTATTCATAATACATGGCAATTCGTCTGCGCTTAATAATACCGTATTGTCCCGAATATAAGACGACGCCCTCTTTCTCAAGGACTCAAGTTTGAAAAAAGAACACAAAATTCAATTTTTAGACACAAAATAATGTCTGTACATCTGAAACAAATGATTGTACCAATCAATATATTAGCGAGAAAAAGCACGTTATTTTGCCCTCGTTCAAATCATGCAAAAAAAACGGATCCAACTTAATATCTGAACATTAAAATGTGTAGACTAAAGTTGATGTGACTTTTTATATTTTTATATTACTTATTTGTGTTTTTTTTTACTGGGAAAACGCACTTTGTGGAGTAGCACCACCAATTTCATTATACGCAACTGTGTATGATGACAATAAAGGCTTTTTGTTCTGTTTTGATTATTGAAATTACATTTGTAAATGAACCAATCCACCGTGATAAAACGACAAAATTGCAGTAACTAAACAAAGTGTTCAGCATTCACTATAAAAGTATCTCATGTTGTAAACGGTTACAATGTCTCGACACCGATTTTAAGACGACCAACAGTCAGTCTTATTTCAATGCAAAAAAACATCGTCTTATGTTTGGATCAATACGGGATGGCGATCCTGAGTTGGGAGGAGCAACATCGAGTCGACAACACTTACATTTTAGTACGAAAGGCAGCCCCACGTAGCAGTGATCTTCACACTGCAACCTGGCGTCAAAATAAATATTTGCAACCTGCAAAGAGACACGGGGAGAAGACAAATTCCATTTGTTCGTGCGGGTTGTTACGGTTGAGGCCTATTGGGATTCATTTGGAGTTGATGAAAATGAAAAGGGATTCCAATTGTACCTTGGATTTGCGCCTGGGCTCCAATTCGTCTTTATTGTTTCGCAGGCGCCTGTAGTAGAAGCGGATGTCTTCCGTCAGCGATTGGATTTGCTCCAGCCTGACTTTTTGCTTGAATGAGCTCTTGATGCTTAATACTTGATGCACAATTTTCCCCTGAAGCCAAAGAGTAAACATAGAGAATGATTTGTGTATTTGTGGTCAAAAAGCAAACAAGCCTTCGACCTGCTGCCCTCTGGCAGGCGTTAGAGGGCCATAACAGCCAAGACAAACAAACTCAAGGACAGTTCTCCCCAGGAGCTGTCGCCAAACTCAACTGGAGTTCTGCACCTAATCATGGCTTACTGATAACCACTTTAGTCACTTTGTACTTACTTATTTAGGTGACCACTTATTCAATGTTGACTAATACTTATTCATTATATTGACTACTTATGTTAACTTGTTATTTATTATATTGACTATTTATTTATTATGTTGACTACTTATTTATTATGTTGGCTACTTATTCATTATGTAGAATACTTTTGTGGACTTATGTTGACTACTTATTATGTTGAGTACTTATGTTAACTACTTATTTATTATGTTGACGACTTATATTGCCTACTTATTACGTTGACTACTTATGTTGACTATTTATGTTGACTATTTATGTTGACTACTTATTATGTTGACTACTTATTACGTTGACTACTTATTTATTATGTTGACTACTTATTTATTATGTACAATACTTGTGTACTTATGTTGAGTATTTATGTTAACTACTTACTTATTATGTACAATACTTGTGGACTTATCATGTTGAGTATTTATGTTAACTACTTATTTATTATGTTGACGACTTATTACGTTTACTACTTATGTTTACTAATTATTTATTATGTTGACTACTTATATTGACTACTTATGTTGACTGTCGACTACTTACTTATTATGTCGACTACTTACTTATGTCAACTACTTACTTATTATGTCGACTACTTACTTATTATGTCGACTACTTACTTATTATGTCGACTACTTATTATGTTGACCTTTTATTTATGTTAACTACTTATTTATGTTAACTACGTATTTATGTTAACTACTTATTTATGTTAACTACTTAGGTATGTATTAATTATTGAACATTTATTTATTATTGATTGACTGATTATTTACCTGTTTGTTGGTATTTGTGTACTTACCTACTTATGTTGTGACGACTTATTTATTGGTCTGTTATTTGTGTACTCCGTGGTGAAAGCTTTGAATGTCATACTTGTGTAATGAGAATAAAAGCATTCAATTCAATTCACTCACTGGGAATGATGAAGGCAGGACGAGGTGATTGGGGGAGCTGGTTAAGGTGCCCACAGCGATGAGTGCTTTCACCGGGATGGTTAATATCTGACGGGCAAACGGATTTCAGAGTTCACCACGAGCAAACGGGGAAACGGGGAAAAATGGACACCAACCTCGTAGTCTGTGGTAATGTGTATGGCTCCGTCATAGGTGCCCTCCAGGGATTTGGCAACCAACGTCACGCGGAAAGCTGCGTAAAAGCCGGATGCTATAATCACCTTGAGAGAGGAAATACGTGGATGTTTAAAAAAAATGACGAGAATTTTGACAGGAACACTTTTACCCTCAAGTAAAAAAACGCTAAAGACCTAAATTAAGAAAAAAACACAGCCAGAAAAAGCAACAAGTGGCAGGTAATAAATATTTTTTTAAACTGATAAAAGAACACACAGGGAGCATTCTTGCAATAAACAAAAAAAAAAGATAATTTATTTGATGTTATTTAAAAAACATTTTGGGGAAAATGTACCTAAAAAAAGCCAGCTCGCAATTAGTCATACTTGCATTTATAGAACGACATAAAAATAAAAACCTAACATCCGTACTGTTTTGACCAACCCACCATCAATTAACTCATTCGCCACTAAACATTATGCAAGACATTCCCTTAAAATAGCATTTTATGAGCACACAGAAATTTCAAGAACAAATAGATTCCCATCATCATAAAAAAGGTTGTTGCCTCACTTTTTTGTTCTTTAGTTATGAGGTCAACATCAAAAAACTTTGTTTATACCTCGTCTTCGCTAGTGAATGAGTTCAACAAATACGCAAAATGTGGTCCAAATCTTGTTTTAAAAAAACACGCCTTGTCATAATTGCCATCTGTCAGAATAAGGCATAGTTTTCTTATGACGTAAGTCCCTCCCTTCAACCAAAAGTGAACCGAAATCAAGGAAAAAAAACTAAAGCATTTGCAAAAGGCCCAAAAACTAAATATATAATACCTTATATATATATATATATATATATATATATAATTATATATATATAATTATATAAACTTTAGTACGTTTTTCCCCTAATATGCGAGAATATTTTTTCAATGGAAGCTCGTAATAAATGTTCTTTTTCTCAATTAAATAAAATTGTGACATGTTAGATTAGATAACTTTATTGTAGACTTCCTGTTTGTGGCTCCAGTTTTTTTTACCTAGGTCTACAATGTCTTGTGTTCTGTCTTGCTACTGCAACCAAGGAAATTTCCCGAATACGGGATGAAATAAAATTATAATCTAATTCTACATCTAATCTAATCTAATCCTAAATCAAATCTAATTTATTCAGCCCATATTTGGGAAATTTCACTGTCACAGTAGCAAAAGGGTGAGAATACAGACACAGCTCATTACTGAAAAACTGTAAAACTAACAGAAAATGATTGATTGCTGAAAACGGTTTAAAAAAACATAAACGCAAAAGAAGTCTGACATGTGAAAAGCAACCTACCGACTTTTGACTGTTAGCCGACGCGTTCTGCAGTTCTCGCATGCGACTGGACGCAGTCGTGGCGTTTCCCCACTCGACTCGGAGAAGCTCCATAGAGAGGCTGTCACCAGTCACCTGCCAGGACCTTACTTCTAGCTAAGTGAGTGCAAAAAAAAAAAAAAAAAAAAAAAAATCACATTTTTGGGGCGAGTCACATGACTGTTTCGAGTTGTGAAATACACGTCAACACATCCGGCACAAAAGCAGATGTTCTAAGATGATTATATTATCAGTCGTACGCTGTCGGTTCTTTCTACCTCTATGGGGTTACTGTTCACCACCAAAAAAACAATGCTGCTGATGTCTGTGGAGCTCCGGACACCAAAGTCCAGCATGTTCTTCTTCAGGCTCGGCGGCAGCACGTGGGTCTGATGGGGAGTAAAAAAAAAAATATATATATATATATATAGATATATATATACACAATTTTTTGGACTATAAGTCACACCAGCCAAAGAATGCATAATTAAAGTGGGAAAAAAAATATAGGTCAACTGGAGTTTAAAGAGGGTTTATATATCGTATTTTCTTGCATATTAGCCGCATCCGCGTATAAACCGTACCCTTAAAATAGCCTTAAAATTGGATTGGATAACTTTATTCGGGAAATTTCATTGTGACAGTAGCAAGAAAAGGCATAGTTATAAGTTAGACAGTACAGTCAAAGGCAGCAGAACAACAAAGCAAAAAGCAAAATGTTTGTCTTAACTTCGGGGTGTGCAATAACAATGTGCAATATCTTAGAAATCTGTGCAATATTTTAGAATCTGTGCAATATTTTAGAATTCACCTAGCCGGGATGTGACTTTTTATACTTTTATACTACTATTTATGTTTTTTTTTTACTGGGAAAACACAAGCTTGGAGTAGCACCACCAATTTCGTTATACGCAGCTGTGTATGATGACAATAAAGGCTTTTGATTTGATTATAAATAAACAGTCAACATAATAAATAAGTAGTAGTTTGTATAAGTCAACTGGAGTATAAGACGCACTAGCTAAAGAATGCACCATTAAAGTGGGTGAAAAAATATGTTGCATTGGAGTATGAGTTGCATTTTTGGTGGGCAGTTTTTGAATTTATCCAAGGAAAAAAACATTATATAAAGTAATAGTAAATAAGGAATCAGAACCTGTTAATGTAACACATCAACAGTTTTTGGGGGGAGAACTATAGCCTAAAAAACAAAAACAAAAAGCTGATGGCGGTCAGAGGAAATAGATAAAAGACATTACATAACTCGCACCAGAGTAAACCGCGGGCCCGGCCAAATTATTCAAAAGGCGCGGCTGATAGTCCAACAAATCATTGTCCAGTGAAAAGGTGAGTTAGCGAGAAAAGGGTACCTCAAGGAAGCCCGTGTAAGCCCTGATGGGCAGGTGAAACTTTGACGCGTTGGTGATGAGCAAAATGTTGCTGTCGATGTGGATGGATGGCCGAACCGGTTGGAACAGGAGTGAGAAGATGTAGCGCGACTCGTGGGCCGGGATCAGGACAGGCGCGCTGAAGTTTTGCACCTGGGAGCAACATTGGTGGAAAAAAAACGGTTAGAAAGGTTAGCTTTGGACTCTAGGATCGTATTTACATTTTTTTAATGGGGAAACTGCTCATAAGAACATTATGGGCACTGTCTTTCTGGTCGCAACTCACTCATGTAATGTCTCTACGAGCACTGGGAAGAGCGTTGCATTTTTTTCAGTGTTTTTTTCCCGTTAGTCAGTGCGAATGGCGGAGCGTATTCGCTAATACGAGAGGAGTATATACTACTTCTGGTTGGCAAGTGGTCGTGTGTTATCCTATTGTGAGGACATTTGTGTGCATCATTTTGGGAATATTTTGAAAGGAAGACAAAAGCAAACAACCCTCGATAGTTTGCATCTGAAAGTCAGGGTGGAGGCGGGGCCAATAGAGCCAAATTTCAAACAAAATTAGAATTAAGTTTAGTGTAAGGTTCAATTCAACTTATTTTTGAGTGTGTCTGCATTGTAATCCAAGTTCATTTCAATTTGTTTATGTTATGTTAAGAGCGTGTTGCCGTGCAAAAAGTCCCTCCCTCTGTTCCGGAACACATTAAGCTCGTATCTCGAGGTACCACTGTATTGTGATTTTGGTTCAATTTCTGGCACTTTTCTATCCAACTTGGTCCACCATGAGCAAGATTAAAAGGGAGGTTTAAAAGGAGCAGAACTCACAGTGAACATGGCTTTGGATTCTTCAGGCAAGGACACGTTGTGTATCCGGATGTCGAAGCTGAAGGCATTGGTGAGGGATATGGGCCGCTCCACGGGATCCACCGGGCTGTCTCGGATGTGGAACAACGTCGACGTGTGGTCGAATCCCAGGTATCTAGACATGAGGAACTCAACTCAAACCTGCAACTGGTATTAAAGTCATTTCACGGGTGTGCATGACTTACCCCTCTAAAACATCGGCCTGGTAAGGGATTTCCAACTTGGAATAGCTCTTTTCTTTCGCTTTGACTGTAATTTTACCAAAGAACTGGTATGCTTTTCTGGCCTTGGAAGCTGCGGCAACCAAAACACACGCGAGAGGAACTTGAAAACTTCAAAAATAAAAAACATCGAGATGACAGTGAAGATACGCAATGACCGGACATTTCGCCGATGGACACTTCGTCGCCGGACGGTTCGTCGCCGGACGCTTCGTCGCCGGACAGTTCGTCGAGCGGACAGTTCGTCGAGCGGACAGTTCGTCGAGCGGACAATTCGTCGAGCGGACACTTCGCCGCCGGACACTTCGCCTAACCTTAACCACTAACCTTAACCACTATTAAAGAAGACAAAGGAAATTCACACATTCTTTATTAAAGAAAATAAAACAGCAAAAACTCGCTCGACAACACCAACACATTAACATTTAGGCGTGTGCGTACTAAATGGACTGGTCTCTAAACACACTACTCTCGAAACGGTTCCTACGTTGAGTGCTACATTTTTGAAATAAAAAGCAATAAATACAATTATTTTATTAAAAAAATAAATAGAAATGGAGCGCTCAACGTAGGAACCGTTTCGTGCGTAGTGTGTTTAGAGACGAGCCCATTTAGTACGCACACGCCCAAATGTTAATGTGTATGTGTTGTCGAGCGAGCTTTTGCTGTTTTATTTTCTTTAATAAAGAATATGTGAATTTCCTTTGTCTTCTTTAATAGAGGTTAAGGTTAGGCGAACTGTCTGGCGACGAACTTTCTAGCGACGAATTGTCCGTCGACGAAGTGTACGTTCGTCGAAGCGTCCGGCGACTTATGTCCGTCGACGAAATGTCCGGGTACCAAGATACGCATTAGCGCACTTACCGTCAAAGCTAATGATGGCTACTTTCGTATATCGGCTCTCTCCTGCTCTTAGCGTGATGGCTTTAAAGTCTATCGTCACGGCCTCGTTGGACGGCGTTGTGCGGACGCTCTGCAGGGAAAAAGGAGAAAGAGTGAAGCGCCGAAGAACCGTTTTCCGTCCGTGGATTCCAAACTCGCGACTCACCGTGATGGGAACGTCTTTCGCCCCCGAATTTAAAAGGTACAGAGCCAACATTTTTGGCCGATCTAGAGGGGGGGGAAAAGCCGTGTGAGTGCGGAGACCAAGCGTGAGGGTGTGGTTTACGTTTGGAACGCGGGTGCACCTTGCGAGCGGAGGGTGCCAAAGTCGAGCATTTCGGTGGAGGCGTAAATCCCGGGCGCTGCACGGACACAGGGTGTTAAAATACAGTACAGTCATACCTCAACATAGGAGCAATTTGAGATACGAGTAACATTTTGAGCAAATATTTATCTTGAGATACGGAACTTTTTTCCCCGTTAGTCAGTGTGAATGGCGGAGGTTGTTTGCTAATACGAGAGGAGTATATACTACTTCTGGTTGGCAAGTGGTCGTGCGTTATCCTATTGTGAGGACATTTGGGTGCATCATTTTGGGAATATTTTGAAGGGAAGACAAAAGCAAACAACCCTGGATAGGTTGCATTTGAAAGTCAGGGTGGAGGCGGTTGTAAGATAAGATGACAAAGTCGCTTGGCAATTGCTTGTTCATATTGTATCAGTTTTTGTAAGTATAGAAACATCGTTGTCATAAGAAACTTGCCCAGAGTTTGGTCGTTGTCATGGAGACTTGACACTGATTAATCAGACTTCGCCCAAAGTTTGGTCGTTGTCATAGAAACTATACTATACTGTTTTCCTATATAAAGGCTGGCCCACTGTTCATTCGGAGAGAGTTGCAAGGACAACTGAGCGGTTTACAGCTGTTCGAGCTCTCTCCCCATCCTGCAGTCTGGTAATAATCCTATTTCCTATTAAATTGATCTCACTTTTTCTTAACCTGCTCCTGAAGCTATTTTTACAGATCTATCAGCGGGGCCAATAGAGCCAACCAAGGAGAAGAAAGGTATCAAAATTGAAAACAAAATTAGAATTAAGTTTAGTGCAAGGTTAGAGTAAACTTATTTTTGAGTGTGTCTGCATCGTAATCCAAGTTCATTTAAATTTGTTTATGTTATGTTACGAGCGTGTTGCCGGGCAAAAAGTATCCCCGGTTATCGCACAAGAAGTTTTAACTGTAGTGTAACGTAAGATTAAAACTTATTTTTAAGTGTGTGTGTAGACTAATCAAAATTCATTTAAGTTCAATTTAAAGTTGAAATTTAACCAATTAAATTAATAAAATTAGAACCAATAAAAAGATGTTGTAAAATCCTGTTTTGGGTGTTTTTTTTTTCAGAAAGTGGGAGTTCAATTTGTATTTAGTTCATTTCTATGGGGGGAAAAATGACGTAAATTGACATACGAGCTCAGTTTGGGAACGCATTAAGCTCGTATCTCAAGGTATTACTGTATAAGACATGCAATTGTGAAATATGGGGGGTGCGGTTGTTGTCACCTGACGTGACCTCCACCTCGACCGGCAGGATTATGAACTTGTCGTCGTCGGGGGCGTTGGTTTTGATCCGGATGAAGGCCGTGTGGTTGTCCACGTCTCGGGACGAAAAGCTGGCTCTCATCACGCCCTTTGTCTCGAAGGGTGGGATCTCCTTCGGGGCAAAAAGGAGGAGCGGTGACAATGTCAGCTTGTAAAACAACACTCGGACAAAAGCGTGACGAGAGCTGCGTGCTGATTGGATGACGTGGCGTTGGGATTTTTTCCACAAAATAGGAGCATTTCAGGTGTAACATTAAAGTTCCTCACCCATAATTTTCCAGAGCCTCCTTGCTGACCCGTAGGGAGTTCTAGATGTAGATCCCCTCCACTGGAATACATCTCAACCACCTTCAGCCAATCAAGCACACACACACATAACGTCATTTTAATAAGAGTAATGGATTTAATAATTCATAGGTCATTCCAAAAAATCCAAGTACATATTTTGGTTTCCTACTTCTGTAATATAAATCCTTTTTTTTATTTTTAGGCCTCTTATTTTCATCATACGCTTAAAAGAAACACTCAATTGAGGTTAACTATTTTACCAAAATATGAAAAATTGAAGGACAACAATTTTCTTTAGCCATTCTTTTAGAAAACAGATGTAAATTTTTGTTGTTAAATGCCATTCCCACCATATTTCTACATTCTACATTTCTATATTAACAGGAAAGTGCACATGTTGTGAGACACACATTCCATATATATATATATATATATATATATATATATATATATATATATATATATATATATATATATATATATATATATATATATATATATATAAAGTGCCAGAATTACAAAGAGAAATAAATAGCCACACAAAATTGATCATTTAAATTGGACTATTTTACTTTATATTCAATTTGGACAGGGGGTGGTAAAAGATGGCATTTTAGGAAGTAGTTTTCTAGATACATTTTTCTGTTAATAAATACATATTCAAGCATTATTTTTCATTTTTTTAAACTTTTCGTAGTTGTGATTCGCTCGCCAGTTAGGCCATAAACAAGGCGCACCGGCTGATTGGGCGCCCTGCCCATGTTAGAGAAAATGTTATACTTTTAAGTGCGCCCTATAAGTGTGAAAATACGGTACTCAGAAACTGCATGGTTTCTTTATAGTGTTAAATGTTAAAATACCTGCAGCGGTTCACTGTAGGGGTTGTGGATGTTTATTAGCGGCGAGAAGCTGCTGTTTACTGGGACTCGAGCTCCCACGAAGGGACGGAGTCTATAAGGGTTTGGGATTCCCACCCCGAAAACCTGCAGACCAGGGGAAGATACATTTTAGCCAAGATTTCACATGTAAAACGATGCGCTAAATGAGTCAAGTCTTTCTTTACCTGGTATGTAAACACTCCATGGTTTGACGTATTAATAAATAAAGTGTTTTCGACATTGCCGACGACTCGCGCGAGGAAGACCACGTCGAATGACGTGTTTCCACCAGGCGGAATCATCTGCGAGGACAGAGAGAAAAGATGGAATTATTTTTGAGACAAACAATCAAAAAATGATTGGTCATAGATAGAACACAAACAACAGACCTGAGCGAACCCTATTGTTTTAGAATTATTATTATTATTTTTTTAATTGTTCCAAAAGTCTGTAGAAAACAAAGGCTATGTGTCTCGAGGACAAATAAAAAAAAATATAAAAATAAAACGCGTAAAATAGGAAATGGGAAAGGTCAGAGGTCAGAAAAGCTAACGCTACGAAAACTTGGGGCTAGCTTAGCTTGTAATTTATCCTAGCGATAGCTTATTCAACTCAAGTTTGAAAGGAAGGTGGTAATGATAAGAGAGTGTAATGACATTTCTGAGCAAGGGATCAAAGGTCATTTACATGTCAGAAAAGCTAACGCTACGAAAACTTGGGGCTAGCTTGTAACTTATCCTAGCGATAGCTTATTCAACTCCAGTTTGAAAGGGAGGTGGTAAAAAACAGGAAAGTGTAATGACATTTCTGGGCAAGAGGTCAAAGGTCATTTACATGACAGTTGGGTGGCCTGGCAATTATAGTTGCGTTTTACGTTGCTGTATTTTTAAATTATAAAATGTAGTTTTATTTGTCCACTCCACTTTGTTTCTTCATTTGGTGACATTACATATACTACATCATTACAATAGTTTAGATTATAACTTTATTTCATCCCATATTCGGGAAAATCCCTTGATTGCAGTAGCAAGCACAGACAGAGAACACAATGTAGACCTAGCAAAAAAAAAACTGGAGCCACACACAGGAAGTCCACAAGGTGGGGCCTTCTGCAGAATGACTCTAACACTAATTACCTTATATATTATATATATTACATCAACTCAATTTTGAAAGGAAGGTGATGATGAAAAAAGAAATATCCGGGCAAGAGGTCAAAGGTCATTTCTATAAAAGTTGGACAGCCTGACAATTATTGTTGCTTTTAACTTTACTGTTTTTTCATTATAAAATGAGAGGATCTTAGGAAAATTCTTTGTATTTTTTGCTTTTCGAGGGTACATAATCCTTTTGCTGTCTAAGCTTCTTTTTGGAATCCTCTCATCACAACCACACACATTAAAGTGTGATAGTAGTGTAGGCGTGGCGTTTCACGGTAAGAAAATATTTGTCAGACATGATTAAAAGGCCGGTTGCCACGCATCCAACTTCAACATTCCGCCATAACTTGCATAAAAACGGACACACCAGTTTCCTCCTGACAAGGTTAAATGCCTAAATTGCTATCTCACAACTCCACATATTGTATCATTGTTTCTAAATTGCTATCTCACAACTCCACACATTGTATCATAGTTTCAAAGAACACATTTGATTAAAAAAAATGGAATTTAAGTAGATAGTACTCACCCTGTTTTGAAAAAAAGAGGCGTGAAAATGCGCCGTGGTCGCTGATATTGATATCAAACTAATTTCTTCTGAGCTAGGGTTATGTAAATACACTTTTTCCATTTTTGGCATCCCCACAGGCCTGTCAAAAGAAGAGACATAAAAATTTGATAATGTCAACATTCAAGATTGAATTCAATTATTAGTGCTTTATTAATGAAATGGCATTTGATTGCTACTTTGGTTAAAGCAGTTTAAATTAATGGTGTTTGTTTCCTATAGTTGCAACTCTCTCGCAGTTGTTTTCATAAATTTTAACATTGTAATAAATGGCCGAGGAATGTCACGTGTGGGAGTTTCCTCACACGAGGTCAACGCGAACTTTTGAGCTTTTTCTGGGGAGTCCAACTTGTATAAAAAGTTGATTTAGTTGACGGCGTGATTTGGTCAGCACGATAAGGCACTTTTTCTCAAGGTTATAGCTGATAAAACCTATGTTTGCAAATCTAAATCAGTCTTTGTGAGGAAAACTTGGAAATAAAAGCTCCTGTCAGAAAACAACTTGTTTCATACTTTTGCATCCCGAGACTAAATGCAAAATCTTCAATTCAGCTCACGTACTTGCCGACAAACTAATGTCATCAGAAATGATGACGCTGGTAAATAAATACATTTATGGCCAAATTTGATGGTTTAAGATGTGTCAAAGTGGCGGCCCGGGGGCCAAATCTGGCCCGCCACATCATTTTTGTGTGGCCGGGGAAAGTAAATCACGAGTGCTGACTTTCTGTTTTAGGATCAAATTCAAATGAAGAGTATAGATGTATATTAAATTTCCTGATTTTCCCCCTTTTAAATCAATCATTGTATTTTTTTTCTGTGGTTTTAGTTGAAAAATTATTTTGTAAAATCTAAAAATACATTCAAAAAAGCTAAAATGAAGAGTATATATGTATTTTAATTTCCTGATTTCCCCCTTTTAAATCAATCATTGTAATTTTTTCAGTGTTTTTAGTTCAAAAATCATTTGATAAAATCTAAAAATACATTTTAAAAAAGCTAAAATGAAGAGTATAGATGTATATTAAATTTCCTGATTTTCCCCCTTTTAAATCAATCATTGTATTTTCTGTGGTTTTAGTTGAAAAAATATTTTGTAAAATCTAAAAATACATTTAAAAAAGCTAAAATGAAGAGTATATATGTATTTTAATTTCCTGATTTCCCCCTTTTAAATCAATCATTGTAATTTTTTCAGTGTTTTTAGTTCAAAAATCATTTTATAAAATCTAAAAATACATTTAAAAAAAGCTAAAATGAAGAGTACAGATGTATATTAAATTTACTGATTTTCCCCATTTTAAATCAATAATTGTAATTTTTTAATCCATTTTTTCTGTGTTTTTAGTTCAAAAACGATTTTGTAAAATCTAAAAATATATTTAAAAAAGCTAAAATAAACATTGTTTTAGATCTATAAAAAACTGAAAATTCAGGGCTTTTAATCCAGTTCTTTTAATCCATTTATTAAAAAAAATTCTAAATATATCTAAAATGGTCCCATGAAATCGAATTGACGTTAACGCGGCCCGGCGAACCAACCCGAGTCTGACACCCTTGGATTAAGAAAAAATCGTGTGTGCTCCTTGTGGCACAAGTAAACTGATTTTTTTTACAGGTTAATTGCTATTTATTTGTATCTTAACTACTAGGTAAACAAAGTATCTGTGAATGAGTGTAAGATTGTGAGTGAGTCAGTGGGTGGGGCAAGTCAACAGAAGGCGGCGTGGGAGCTTGTGGTTGGTAGTAAAAGTGGAAGTTAAGGTGACAACTCCAAGTGGTCATAAAAGAAATTCATAATAAATTCAATCGGCTAAATAAACATTGAAGCCTATAGGCACTTTTAAAAATTCTGAGTTCCAGTTTTAGGATTAGAACCTTTTTGCTAACACGTTTTGAGACGGCATTAAATTGTAAAAATAAATGAATAAGTCCTACTAAAACTGAACTAAAATTAATTTGTGCAGTATCATAAAATAAAATATATTTACAGGAATGGACACTTAAAATAAACCATTTTAGATATAATATTTAGATTATTTTTTAATAAATGGATTAAAATAACTGGATTAAAAGTCCTGAATATTCAGTTTTTTATAGATCTAAAACAATGTTTGAGTTTATTTAAAAATATATTTTTAGATATTCCAAAATGATTTTTGAACTAAAAACACAGAAAAAAATGGATTAAAAAAAATGACAATTATTGATTTAAAAGGGGGAAAATCATGAAATTTAATATACATGTATACTCTTCATTTTAATTTGATCCTAAAACAGAAAGTCGCCACTCATGATTTACTTTCCCGGGCCACACAAAATGATGCGGCGGGCCAGATTTGCCGCGCAAGCCGCCGCTTTGACAAATGTGGTCTATTGGGATCCGACATCGGTTTCTGGCCACCATAAAAAAATTCAACTCTCTACGTTGCACGGTTTGGACAAACATAGCAAGAGAATCTTAACAAAACCGCACACTCAATTTTTTTACACCAATTTTCACATGAATATCAAAATATTGATTAGCGGCCTCCTAACTACGAATAATTAGTATTGATCCTGAAAAACACATTGCTCCTATCTACAAATTCTTACATTTGAAAAATAGATAAACTGGAATTAAAACTGTAACAAGTTTACTTAAAAGAAATTCATAATAAATTCAATTGGCTAAATAAACATTGAAGCCTATAGGCACTTTAAAAAATTCTGAGTTCCAGTTTTAGGATTAGAGGACCTTTTTGCTAACACGTTTTGAGACGGCATTACATTGTAAAAATAAATGAATAAGTCCTACTAAAACTGAACTAAAATGAATTTGTGCAGTATCATAAAATATATTTACAGAAATGGACACTTAAAATAAATCTGCTTTCAGTTCAAGGATTGAATGACCTTTTTGCGCTAACATATTTGTATGAGATGGGATGTAATAAAAAAATAATCCTACAAAAACTGAACTAAAATTAATTTGTGCAGTCTCATAAAATAAATATATATATTTATAGGCCAGGACACTTAAAATAATTATGATTCCAGTTCAAGGATTGAAGGCTCTTTTTGCTAACACATTTGTAAGAGGCGGCATGACATTTTTATTAAAAAAAATAATATATATAAATACATTTTGAAAAATCCTACTAAAACTGAAGTAAAATTAAATATTCAAATTCAAATAGTTATGATTCCAGGGACTTTTTGCTAACACATTTGCATGTAACTGTTAAAATAAAAAAAAATAAAAAATCCTACTAAAACTGAACTAAAATTAATTTTTGCAGTGTCCTAAAATAAAAAAATAGATTTACAGGCTAGGACACTTAAAATAATTCTCCTTCCAGTTCAAGGATTGAAGGACTTTTTGCTGACACATTTGCATGAGACGACATGAAATTGTAAAAAAAAAAAAAATAGAAATAAAAAAAAAATCCTACTAAAACTGAACTAAAATTAATTTGTGCAGTATCATAAAATAAAAATATATATTTACAAGCTAGGACACTTCAAATAGTTATGATTCCACGGACTTTTTGCTAACACATTTGCATGTAACTGTTAAAAAATAAAAATAAAAATAAAAAAATACTACTAAAACTGAACTAAAATTAATTTTTGCAGTGTCATAAAATTAAAAATATATTTACAGGCTAGGACACTTCAAATAGTTATGATTCCACGGACTTTTTGCTAACACATTTGCATGTAACTGTAAAAAATAAAAAATACAAAAATCCTACTAAAACTGAACTAAAATTTATTTTTGCAGTCTCATAAAATAAATATATTTACAGGCCAGGACACTTAAAATAATTATGATTGCAGTTCAAGGATTGCAGGCAATTTTTGCTAACACTTGCATGAGACGACATGAAATTGTTAATAAAAAATAAAAAAAATAAAAAATCCTACTAAAACTGAACTAAAATTAATTTGTGCAGTGTCATAAAATAAAAAAATAGATTTTCAGGCCAGGACACTTAAAATAATTCTCTTTTTTGCTGACACATTTGCATGAAACTGTAAAAAAAATGTTTTAAAAAATCCTATTAAAACTGAGCTAAAATGCAGTCTAGTGTTTTTATTTCTTTGAGTTTTTCCAATATGACACATTTTCAAAACCACTTATTTTGCTTCCATATCCAAACAAGTGCCCACATCGTTTCAAATCAATAAACACAACAATTTTCCCGGTCTAACCAACTGGCATAAGGTCCACAAACGACACGGTAATATCATCAAGTGATTTAATTCCTCCTAGCCCTCACTATATGGGCGTGTAAAACCCGGAATGCCTGCCAAAAAAACGTCACATTCCCGAAAACTGCATTGTCAACTGTACATTCCAACGCCACAAATATCGCTGAGCGTGCACTACCGAAACTTTGACAAGTGTGTGAACACCACCAAAAAATAATACTTATCAAAAATCAACTCACTGCTTATTGAAGTCCAACATGGGAGGTTCGAAATGTAAAGGTCGGCAGTTTCCTTGGTGCGGCGCCGAGCTGCGGGGGACAAAAAAATGGGACAAGAGCAGAAGGTAAGAGAGAATAGCATCCATGTTGGCGTTCTTTTCCAGTTTAGGGAAGGAGGCCCCGGGAATTGGCGACTAGGTACGCTCTGGGACGAGTCCGATCCTTTTCTGCTGGCGTTTGTGTGCGAGCATCACAAAGGCAGGTGTAAAAAAAAAAAAAAAAAAGCCACACAACTCTTAGTTAGTCCACACCTCCACCTATCAGTAGTCGAAGCTCAGCTGTCGAGGATGGAAGCGCCAGAACTTGCAAAGCCGGTTCTACGGCAGGTGGATCTTACAATAGATGGCGGTCCTCCTCTTGAAATAGACTGCAAGGGTGTCAGACTCAGGTTGATTTGCGGGCCACTTTAACATCAACTTGATTTCATGTGTGCTGGACCATTTTAGATATAATATTTAGATTTTTTTTTATTTCATAAATGGATTAAAAGAACTGGATTTAAAAACCCTGAATATTCAGTTTTTTATAGATCTAAAACAATGTATATTTTAGCTTTTTTTATATATTTATTTAGATTTTACAAAATGATTTTTGAACTAAAAACACAGAAAAAAATAGATTAAAAAATGACAATTATTGATTTAAAAGGGGGAAAATCAGCAAATTTAATATACATCTATACTCTTCATTTTAATTTGATCCTAAAACTGAAAGTCGGCACTCATGATTTACTTTCCAGGGCCACACAAAATGATGCGGCGGGCCAGATTTGGCCCCCAGGCCGCCACTTTGACACAGGTGAAATAGACGGTGGGAGCCAATGGGGTATCAATTAAACGCGGCAACAACAAAAAAGGGCAGTTTAGTTGGTAGAATTGAGCTTTTGGTTGTAGAATTAGTTTTTTCTCGCATATTAGCCGCGCCCGCGTATAAGCCTCAGGCTTAAAGTCATTAAATTGTAAGATTTCTCTCGTATAAGACGACCCGATTCAGAATTTTCACCTGGTGCCGGCACATAGACAAATTTGAAAAGGAAGTCATGTGAGCAGTAGAATCAGGAAGTGTGGCCATAGCGGTCTAGTAAGTTTTTTTCAAATTTTTTGCAAGATACAGATTTTTTTCCCTTCTTGAATTTCATTCTCAGACATCAAAATAAATTTTGTTTAGCATGTGTTTATCTTTTCTTTATTTTGAAATAAATGTCCACATTGTCTCGCATTGTCTGGTTGAAGAATTACAGTTTTTTCTCGCGTATTAGCCGCCCCCGCGTATAAGCCGCAGCCTTGAAGTCGTTGAAATGTAAAATTAAAATCTTAAGGGAAAATCTTAAGGGAAAACCTTAAGGGAAAACCTTAAGGGAAAGCCTTAAGGGAAAATCTTAAGGGAAAATCTTAAGGGAAAACCTTAAGGGAAAACCATAAGGGAAAATCTTAAGGGAAAATCTTAAGGGAAAATCTTAAGGGAAAATTATCAAAGTCAAAGGGTGTTTTTGAGATTCTGTATGAATCGAAATTATCTTTTTGCTGGATTGCATGTTGCTTGCACATAGACAAATTCAAAAAGGAAGTCATGTGAGCAGTACAACCAGGAAGTGTGTCTGTAGTGGTCTCATTGTCATCCCTAGGTAAGAGGGCGGAGCCCTGAGCGAGCAATAGCAGGCACAAGTGAGTTTTATCACATTTTATGCAAGATACTTTTTTTTAAATTTCATTCTTAAACATCAAAATAAAATTTGTTTAGGGTTTTATCCGTTTATCTTTTCTTTATTTTGAAATAAATGACCGCATTGTCTTGCGTTATGGCGTTTTGTGCATCTCAGTGTCTAATTTGTGCGCTTTTAAGCGCACAAATTAGACGCGGAGATTCAGTCATAATTTTTTTAAGCGACAAATACGGCCTATATGAGAGAAAATAGTCATTCAAGTAAGAATTGGGTGTTCTACACATGATTGACACGCCTCATTAGTTTCTTTTAAGTTGAGTTGAGGTCAGTTGAAGGCAATTGCCTTCCAAGAATGGCGGCAGGTTTTGCAGACGCACCTCAAAGGATTCCTGGTAGAAATCTCTGCAGGAGCAGGAAATTTGTTGCGTAGCTTTGGCATGATTTGAAATAAGTTGCCGATGAAAGACTATTTGTGGGAGGAATGAGTAGGAAATTATAGACAAGGATCGTGTTTAACAAGTGGAAGAATTCAGGAAGCTCGAATTAAAATTCATTGTTCCTTCCAACATGCCCAAAACAACATTAATCGTTAAATTAATGACAAAAATGAGCATTTTTTGCAGCCCATCTGTTAAAGTCCCCATCATTCCATATCCCATAATTCACCACCCTACTTTGGGTATAATTTACTAAATAATGAGTCAAGGTCGTAGGCCTGATTAGAACAGTAAAAATTCTTGAATTTCCAGGCAATGAATCAATGCTAATTTTAATTTTTATAGTGCTAATTTTAATTGTCAATTGATGCTAGCGTGGAAGTGACAAAAAAAACAGAGGAAGTTTTTTATGAAAAATGTTTGCGTAGATTGGCCTAGATAAGGAGCAGTTTTTTGGTTGTCATAACAAAAATATTTGCAGGCTACTCTGATCTACATACCAAGCTAAACCAGTTACTAGTGGTTGCCATTCACGATTGGCTCGGGCCGGATGCCAATCGTCAACGTGGAGTGCGTTTCAGGAACTACCAAAAACGAATCCCGTTGCGTAAGGGCGCCACCCTCGGAATTGTGAGTCACGGCTGGCGTTGCGTGTCATATCAGGGCCAAAGTACTGACGTGGAATGCGGGAGGGACGCCCTGAAGGAAATTTCAGGAAGCGGCGATATCGGCAGCGAGGAAGGTGTCAAGTGTAGTAACGCGAGCGTCGCTGTCCAGTGCGCCGCCAATCAAAACTGAGGGAAGTCACGTTGTGGACGGTGGAATGTGGCGCTTTGTTGGGATCCGGTGGGAAAGGCACGTATAGAATAGATGCCTGCTCAACTGCTCTATTGTTTGCTTGTCTGCGTGAAAGGGCCTAATGTGTCCTCCAAGTCTTGCCACAATAGAATTGACAGAGTTGGCTAGAATGGAGTTACCAGGTAAGCTAACCAAAGCAAAACAATGGCCAACAGCATTCATGGACTCCTTTTACACTATTCGACCAACTTTTCCCTGCACTGGTTAGTTATTTCATCCTTTAACACGTGTCAAAGTGGCGGCTCGGGGGCCAAATCTGGCCCGCCGCATCATTTTGTGTGGCCCGGGAAAGAAAAATGATGAGTGCCGACGTTCTGTTTTAGGATCAAATTAAAATGTAGAGTATAGATGTATATTCAATTTCCTGATTTCCCCCCCTTTTAAATCAATAATTGTAATTTTTTAATCCATTTTTTCTGTGTTTTTAGTTCAAAAATCATTTTGTAAAATCTAAAAATATATTTAAAAAAAAGCTAAAATAGACATTGTTTTAGATCTATTAAAAAAACTGAATATTCAGGGATTTTAATCCAGTTCTTTTAATCCATTTATTGAAAAAAAATCTAAATATTATATTTAAAATGGTCCGGCCCACGTGAAATCAAGTTGACGTTAAAGCGGCCCGCGAACCAACCCGACCGAGTCTGACACCCTTGGTATAGATGTATATTAAATTTCCTGATTTTCCCCCTTTTAAATCAATAATTGTAATTTTTAAACCTTTTTTCTGTGTTTTTAGTTCAAAAATCATTTTGGAAAAATCCCAAAAAATATTTTTAAAAAGCTCAAATAAACATTGTTGAAATCAAGTTAGCGTTAACGCGGCCCGCGAACCAACCCGAGTCTGACACCCTTGTCGTATGTCGATTTACTCGTATCTCAAATGAACGTTTCCCATAGAAATGAACTCAAAACAAATGAATTGGTTCCAACCCTCCGAAAAAACACCCAAAACAGGATATTGGATAAGAAAAACATTTTGATTTGTTCTAATTCGTCATCTATTAACAAAGTATAAATGACGAGTGATTTAATAGTACTAAAATTAGACGGATTTCGCGGAGGGGAGAGGGGGACTTTTAGCACGGCAACGCGCTCGTAGCATAACATAAACACATTTAAATGAACTTGGATTATGATGCAGACACACTCAAAAATAAGTTTAATCCAACTTTACACTAAACTTAATTCTAATTTGGTTTTAAATTTTGATACCTTTCTATTGGCCCCGCCTCCACCCTGACTTTCAGATGCAACCTATCAAGCATTGTTTGCTTTTGTCTTCCCTTCAAAATATTCCCAAAATGATGCCCACAAATGTCCTCACAATAGGATAACGCACGACCACTTGCCAACCAAAAGTAGTATATACTCCTCTCGTATTAGCGAACAAGCTCCGCCATTCGCACTGACTAACGGGAAAAAAAACACTGGAAAAAATGCAAGGCTCCGCCCAGTACTCGTAGAGACATTACGTTCATATCAAAATTTGTCTTGTATCTCAAGATAAATATTTGCCCAAAATTTTACTCGTATCTCAAATTTCTCGTATGTCGAGGTACCACTGTATGTGCAGCACTAGAAGTAAGAATTTTAGTTTTAACGTGCCTGAGGCTCATGTTAAATGCAGTCTTCTTAACCCAAAACACGCCCGCAGAGCATCGGATAATGATTAACAAGCTCTTCCTCCCCAACGGTCTTATCCAGAAAAATGAAAACATCTCTTCCCACTCCCACGTCGAGGGGAACTGGTCGCAAGATAAGCTTTGAACAGATCGGAACGTGCCGTGCCATCAGTCAAAGCTCCTCACTCGTGACGGTGGACGAATCGCAGAGCTAGCGTCGCGATTTGAGTCCCGATACAGAATTTGGCATTTAAAAAAAAAACATAATACATACCTTTGTCGGCAAAATCTAAAATTGATGTCGGACTCGGCCTGCGGAAGAAATAAGGTGAAATGAAGAAATCGTTATTGTCACGGCACTTGAACGCAACACGAAATAAAAAAATGTACTTACCGGGAAAACCTCTTCATTGCCAAATTGTAGAACTTCTAATATTGTGTCGCACTGAATGAACGCTGTAAGGAAAAAAATGTATTGATTAAAAATGAAAATGGACTTTTTTCCCCAAAAAGTTTGACGAAAGAAACTTAAAGTACAAAAGATTTTCCTTTCAGGCTCCGCCCTTCACTGTTAATTGCAAATTTTGTGGACAAGGGTGTATTAAGACATCTTTTTTAAATTAATTTGGGGGTGTATTTACTTTAATTTTTTCTTCATATTCCCAAACTTTGTCTGTTAAGTCAGGAATATAACATTTAGTGATATTTTTGTCCTAGTTATTAATGTTTTAAATGATTTGATATGTTTAGGGCTTTGGTTTAAAAGAGAAAAAATATATACATTATTCATATTTCGTGACAGTGATTTTTGAATTTTTGTCATTTTGTCAACTAGTTTGTATTTTACAATATTTTTCTCTCTTTTTTTATTTTCCAATATCCTTTTTTTAACCCAACATACAGTAATGTCTTCATTAAATATTTTGACTTGCCTTGCAATATTTTGTCTTTTTTTCCCGTAATATTCATTTTTTAAACTCTTTTTAAGTAAATGACAGAAATACAAACTAAGAATTAACATTAACATATTTTTGTTAACATTTTTTTAAATAAACAGCCAATATTTTTGAATATTTTTACGTCAAATAGCTATTCTTTTACTGTATTTTTGTCTCAGGGGTTCTGTAACAAGAGGAAAAAATAATAATTCTTAAAAAACAACAAATCAGATCTCAATCTCACCCTCGATATGAAACATTGCGGTCATTTTTCATTCCGACGTTAATGTAAGATAATAATCACATCAACTTTTTGACACGCAAATAAGAGCAGGAAATCCAAAGCAATCTGGGTTTTCAAGCAATTACTTTTGACAGACAGCACCACAGCACAGTTTGACTAGCGCCCTTCCTAAAACGAGGCAAAGATAAACGCGACACCGCCGGAGATTTGCGCCCTCAACACCCGACACCGGCGAAACGGGATCACGCGTGGCAGTTTGCGTCCAACTAAAGCAAAACCTGGTTATTATACTAACACCGAACGGATACGTTAAATCGAGTGTTGAGAGCGAGAGCGCGTATTGTCAATTAAAGCAGCTTAGCGGCGCTGAAAATAATCCTGTGCAAACATATCACTGGCCCATTAGTTTGTGAGAAAGTGATACCTCGCGCTCACTTTATCTTTTGCCGCGGCGAAAGTGTTTCGGCGCATTAGAGCCGCGGG
Source organism: Stigmatopora argus (assembly GCF_051989625.1). Taxonomy (NCBI): domain Eukaryota; kingdom Metazoa; phylum Chordata; class Actinopteri; order Syngnathiformes; family Syngnathidae; genus Stigmatopora; species Stigmatopora argus. The sequence goes on from NC_135394.1 coordinate 17,008,657, forward strand.
AAAACCTTTATTTAGTAGGCGTTGGGTCAGCGGCTAACGTTAATCATCGTAAAACGTCAACGTGTGTCAAGCGGCCTGACATTTTCAGAGTAAATTTATATATTAGATGTTTCAAGACGACTTGAATGTACAATTTGGAATCCGATATTTAACTGTTTGTTTGTTGGTGGCAATTGTCCACTTCCCTTTTATTTTTATTTTATTTATGTTGTGACTACTTATTATGCGCGTAATCTTCCCTCAATTAGTGAGAATTCACTTTGTGATTTTTTTCTGCTATTAGTTAATTTTTTTAAGTTCATAAAAACACTTGGTACTCGCACTCAACACTGAAGAAAAAAAAAAATATATATATATATATATATTAAAGTACTTATAATAGGGGTGTCCCTACTTCGCAGGATATTCGAGGGATTACTGTACCGTATTTTCTCGCATATTAGCCGCCTCCGCGTATAAGCCGTACCTTTAAAATAGCCTTAAAGTGGTTGAATTTGACAATTTCTCGCGTATAAGCCGCCCCCTGATTCACAATTTTCACCTCCATATTCATGGTTTCAATAGGGAGTACAGATGTGTTACTTTGAAGGGAAAATCCTAAGAAAAATCATAGCACGTGAGATTTTTGAGATACTGAAGATAGAAATACATCGATTGCTGGATTGCACATTCCAAAAGGACGTTGCGAGCACGTAGACAAATTTTAAAAAGGAAGTCAGGTGAGCAATACAACCAGGAAGTGTCTTGGAAGTCTTGAATTTCATTCCTAGATGTCAAAATATTTTTTCTTTAGCATTTTATCTGTTTATCTTTTCTCTATTCTGAAATAAATGACCGTATCGTCTTGCGTTATGGCGTTTCGTCAAGTCTAATTTGTGCGCATATAAGCCGTACCCTCGATTCAGTCATTTTTTTTGCAACAATTACGGCTTTTATGCGAGAAAATACGGCAAATGACAGATCCAATCGCTTTGAGCCCAGAGACCGAGCAGCAAATGAACATTCCGTTTACCGCCCTTAAACGCAGACAATGAGCTGACATTTCTATAATTTGTTGTATTGCCTTTGTTATAGATAATTAACCTTGGACTTGTTGACAGCTATCAAATGTCATGTAATAGAAAAGCTCTTCACAGGCAGTTCTATGACAAATAGTTGAACAAATCAAAGGTTGCCTTATAAAATATTCAGGAAGATCGACGCCCTGTTCAAATATTACGTGCTGAGCACAAACAATTGAAGCAGGAATGTGAATTGAGTGACTATCTGGAACGTTTATTTCTGTATAATTGTGAAATAACCACACCTGGTGTCGTTTGAGTATGATTATAGTCGGCGTCTCCGCACCGCGAGCTTCCCACCGACGGCCAATCAACAGCAGAGTATTCAAATTAGATTCAGTCAGCTGTATATTAATAAGATTAATAAGAAACCACACTTCTGCAGAAGCGTGCTAATGGACGTAGCTTCAAAAAGACGTTTTGGCTACTCCCATGCAATGTTTTGTGCTCGTTTGTCAGTTTTTAAAACTTCAGCGCCACTTTAAAAAGAGTAAAACACTCGCTGTCAAGCTTCTTTAGTTCATTTCGTCTCGGAATTTTACAGTTAACAGCTCATAAGACAGGAGTGGCGAACAAGTTAGACACAAAGAATGAAAAAGTTAAACCGTGAGAGTTAAAATATGCGTTAAATACATTTTATAATTTGTTTTCAAAGGGCTCTGATGAATTTGAGTGTGTTTTAAGAGAAGAAAGAGAACATACAACAAAGCAAAGAGTCACAGTACAGTGGTACCTCGACCCACGATCAGCTCTACCTACGAAATGCTCGAGATATGATGAAGATTTCGATCGAATAATTCGCCTTAGATACGATCAAAATTTCGAGATGCGACCAAGCCAGGTGGCCATGACATGAGAGGCTGTTTATCATTGTAGCGCACTGTCTTTTTTTGCCGCATCTCTTTCGTGTATAACAGATATCTACGAGCACTGAACGATTAATTCAGACGAGTTTCTCCTAAGACCAGGAAACGCACAACGCGCATGTGTGGGCAAAAAGAGGGCTTTCTGGGTAATGAAGTATACTCGTGCACACAACACCGATAGCCAATGGCACCCTTTCTCAGAACAAAACTTCATTACCCACAATCAATACGTGGGTAGGCTGTTATTCCTTCCTTAGCCTGTTAGCTCCCGCGATCGCTCATTCAAGACTACTTCTCGTTGGCAAGTGGTCGTGCGCTATCCAATTGTGAGGACATTTGTGTGCATCATTTTGGGAATATTTTGAAGGGAATACAACAGCAAACAGCCCATCGATAGCGAACGTGAGGGTGGAGGCGTGGCAAACACCTAACCCACCTAGAACAAAGGTAAAAAATAAATAAAACAAAATTAGAATTCAGTTGTGTAAAGTTACATTAAACATATGTTTGAGTGTGTCTGTATATATTAATCCAAGTTAATTTAAATTTGTTTGTTTCGTTACGAGTGCGTTGTCATGGAAAGTCGTATGTCGAGGTACCACTGTATACACAAAATATGATAAGAAGCAAAGAGCCAGGAGCCGCATGTGGCTCGAGAGCCACGTATTCGCCACCCATGTCCTAAAAGATGAATTTCCAGCAAAACCATAGCATTTTAGCAAACAACAGCACATATAGAAGCGTGGAAAACCCAAAAATATAGCTTTCTACAGACTAAAACGCTCAACCTGCTCTTTAAATCACATCAACTATCTCAATGGGAGTATTTTTTTTTTCCACACGAGTCCTGGCAAAAAACAAAACCCGTTCTTAGGGGGAAAAAAAGACGTGAGCCTGTCCTCCCCTAAAGTTTGCTGGTAAACAAATGTCCCAGGGTTGGGTCGTGACACGGGGGGCAGCTGTCCACTGCCCTGGATCACCATGACATGACCAACGGGCTTCCAGACACTCGATCCGGGTGTAGGAATGACAACACGACTGTCATTTATACCCTCAAAAACTAAGCATAGTTGCCAAACCGGGCCACGTTTACAAACTTTAACCCGTGGACACCTGACTTACCTCGAAAAAAAAAACACCGGGCGTGTTCTTCACCGACCCATGATAGTAAAAATTACACAGCTAGCATAAAAATAACACAGCTAGCATAAAAAAATAGCACCCAAAAAGTTAGCTAACTTTGACACACCGGCACATTCAGAACAAATTAAAAAAAATTATACGGAAGTTGCATTAGCTTAGTTGACGCTGCTAAACAGCTAAAGCTTCCTCTTCGTCCCAACCCCGATACTAACCTTCTTTATTGGAGCGCGCAGAGTGGATAAAAGCAATAAATAATATCCTAAAGAGTCCGAGGCACGGCGACGAGCTCGCGTGCGGAAAATGGCGAGAAGTCCGGTGGACTCGTTCCTCCTGGCCAGCCGCCATGCCTCCCCCAGTCGCCGGGACAGCTCTGCCGCTCTTCGGGTTTTCACTTCAAGGGAGACAACCGTGCGACGGGGAGGTCATAACCGGGGAAAGTTACTCGGACTCGGTCAAACATAGCCGGAGCGAAGGTGCGAGCTGCTAACTCGTAATGTATTCGGGTCGACGTGCATTAGCCTCTCCTCTCAGGGTACAAGGCCTTCTTCTTCGTTAGTCCGGGTGACGTTACAAAGATGCGAACGAGACGTTGGCCGTGACGTTCAATGGCGGGTGCTGCCCCCTGCAGTCTTGGTAGGCTTCAAGGGGAAAACGTGGGAAAAACGTTTTGGAGGAGATACATTTGCCGTATGGAAAAAATATGAAGGATTTCGGAATTGTTGCTACTCCTGCGTTACGAAGGATTTACGTATTTACGTTGAATAATTATTTATTTACTTATTATTATCTATTTATTATTTATGTATGTATTATTATCTATTTATTATTTATTTATGTATTATTATCTATTTGTTATTTATTTATGTATTATTATCTATTTATTATTTATTTATTTATTATTATCTATTTATTATTTATTATTATCTATTTATTATTTATGTATTTATTATTATCTATCTAGTATTTATTTATTCATAGTATTTATTGATTATTTGTTTGTTTATTATTTGTGGACTTCGCTACTTATTTATTTATTCATTCATCAAGTGCTGATTTATTATGTATTCATTATTTATTTATTATCTATTTATTTGTTTGTTGTTGTTATTTGTGCACTTCCCTACTTATGTACGTTGTTTACAACATATTAATTTATTACTTATTGATTATTTATATTTTTTGTTGTTGTTATTTGTGCACTTTGTGAAGTTTTAAATCTCAATATATTTGTATAATGATGATAAAAGCATTCAATTCAATTCAATTATCAAAAGTATATAAATAGAGTTAAAATTAACCAAGGCTGCTAGGCTATATATACTATTTTATCATTTTTATTTTCAGTTTCTATTTAACAGATGTTTTTTTTATTTGATTTAAATTGATGACACCTGTGAAAAGTTTAATAAGCGGTCAGGAAAATTAATAATTGAATTCATGGATGTTCAACCAGTGTTTTCTGATTAGCACAACAGCTGTTTTTAAGATAGCAATCAGGTTTTTTTTTTTGCAATCAGTTTTTTTTTTTTTTTGCAATCCGTTTATAAATAAATAATTTTATTAAATCAATTATTGGAGATTTGCTACATTATTAAAGCAATTTCAGGATGAAATATGGACCATCAGATTATTAATCCCGGCCTTCACTTATAAACAACCAATTTCAAATGTGGAATTGACCTGTTCTTGAACTGTACTCATATGCGCAACATATTTTGAACCATAATACCACTTTTTCTCGTCAGACACGTGTCACATACCTTCATAATCTAACTGCCGGTTTCATGTTGCACTGTTTTGCCTAGCGATATCTATAGCAACAGAACCCCAAACCACTGCACGAACCAATCATACGCGTCGTGACATGAAAACAGGCCTCTAAACGGACAGAACAAGTCAAGAAAATATGTATTTTCTCAACAGGGGATGAGTTTATTCCCGTAAATTTGCCATCTTCTCTTTAAACAATAATTAGGCAGGGTAGTGGATCATTAATGTCAATGATTAAAAAAACAAAAACAAATGAAACTACAGCTGAGGTTAATTATTTTGAGACATCCTATAATATATTGCATCAATTTACACAGGAAACGAACATGGTCTAAAGTGTGTTTGTAAAGTGACTATGTATAACAAAATTATGTGTCATAATGACTGATAAAATTTATCTGTAGAAAGAAAACCACTAAAGATAAAACTTTCCTAATTATCACCTCTTTGATAAGTGGATACAAAGGTTGTTTGTTGACAAATCTGTTTAAGTATATTTAGCTAGGTTAAAAATCCTATCATCTGTGAAAATACTAACAAACATACATCTAGGGCACCTGTGTCAAAGTGGCGGCCCGGGGGCCAAATCTGGCCCACCGCATCGTTTTGTGTGGCCCGGGAAAGTAAATCATGAGTGCCGACTTTCTGTTTTACGATCAAATTAAAATGAAGAGTATAGAATTATATTACATTTCTTGATTTTCCCCCTTTTAAATCAATAATTGTCATTTTAATCAATTTTTTCAGTGTTTTTAGTTCTAAAATCATATTGTAAAATCTAAAAATAAATTTAAAAAAAAGCTAAAATAAACATTGTTTTCGATCTATAAAAACGGAATATTCAGGGCTTTTAATACAGTTCTTTTAATCCATTTATAAAAAAAAAAAATCTAAATATTACATCTAAAATGGTCCAGGCCACGTGAAATCAAGTTGACGTTAAAGCGGCCCGCGAACCAACCCGAGTTTGACCCCCTTATTCTAGGGGGTGCTGGAGGTTATCCTAGCTAACTGACACGCTAAATTGGTGGCCAGCCAATCGTAGCGCACAAGGAGACGAACAACCAATCAGTCAGAGCTACAAGTTAGCATACAATTAGCCTAGCATGCATGTTTTTGGGATGTGGGAGGAAACCGGAGTACCCAGAGAATACCAACACAAGTCCGGGGAGAACATGTTAACCCCTCGTCCACCATATAGAATATTAATTAAACATATTTCAAGTAAAAACATGAAAAATTCAATAATATATATATTTTTAAAGTATAGAAACGTCTCACAGGGCAGCCCGGCAGATGAGTGGTTAGCGCGTCTGCCTCACAGTGGTGGAATTGGGTTCAAATCCAGGTCGGTCCACCTGTGTGGAATTTGCATGTTCACCCTGAGCCTGCGTGGGTTTTCTCCGGGTACTCCGGTTTCCTCCCACATTTCAAAAACGTGCATGGTAGGCTAATTGGACAGTCTAAATTGCCCCAAGCTAAGAGTGATTGGTTGTTTGTCTCCTTGTGCCAGAAGTTAGCTGGGCTCCAGCACCCCCCGCGACCCTAGTGAGGATAATGTTCAGAAAATGAGATCAGAAACATCTCATGTCTTTTTGTGGTAATGTCTAATCCGAAAGTCCACCACTATATATAGTAATAAACATCAATAATTTCCTCCTTTTGACCTGCCATTGACGGTTTTAGATGTCCAATCCACTTTGTGGAGTGTTTTTAGCGACAAATCACTGCTATAAATCCTAATCAGAATATTAAGGACATTTTTCACATTCTCAAGGTCGCCAAGTACAAAAAAATAGCTAACAAAGCTCCCCTGGGTTGCTATAGCAACCATTTACATGCAAACGGTGTGGTGCTTGCCCACATCCAATCCCCTGCAGGTAAACGAAGCCAATCATCTTCATTATATTCCAACGCACCAACCCAAAACAACAACCCGATCGTCGTTAGTGTTCATGGCCTCACTTAAATTTTTATGGCCATGTTGCTTGATTTAAGGACCCTTGATTGGCTGGATGGCTCATAAGGTTTTTTTCCACAGTGATTGAAGTGACTCATGGTTACTATGCCACAATTCTGCCAATCATTAGCCTAATTATGAATTTTGATAATATTTGCAAAGCCAGGGGACTTACGACATAATCTAAAAACTGCCAAATGCAAACAAAAAGCTTATTTTTTTATATAGATATGGTTTACTTACCTTTACTTAGTATTTTATTCTTTAATATAATGTTAGTGGTGGTACGGTGCACAAGTGGTTAGCTTGCGGCCTCACAGTTCTGGAGTCTAGGGTTCGATCCCAGGTGGGTCCTCAGTAAGCAGTAGGTGGCGTTTGCATATTATGCAATGCAAAAAGTCTGTTGGATCTAAAAAATGTTTGGAAAATTTTGGTTTAAAATAAATGACTCTTTTTATATGGATGTAATTACACCCCCTTCCAGAAAGGGGCGACATAACACTTCAGTTGATTCTCACTGTCGTCTTGATAACGAGAAAAAGACACGGCGCCTCTAAACACATTTTTAATGATTCATATTGGACTTGTTGGATCAAATTATAGCAAAGTTTTGATAGTTGTTGTCCACAACAATTTATGTTTTGATGTTTGTGTACCTCATGGAATGCAAAAAAGCGACTTTTGGCGTGCCTTCTTACGGACATATAATCACTAGCGAAAAGTGGAGAAACTCGTCGCTTATTCAAGCATTAAAAGGTAAACAAATCAAATTTAGTGGAATCTTTACATTATTGTTTTGAGTGTTTTAATATTATTAAAGTCAACTTCCATTTTATTGACATTGACTACCGATTGTGTCTCACTTTTTCTACGCTAAAAATTGTGTTAAATTGTGTATATTAGTTTAAATAGCAGCTGTCTGAACCGGAAAAGATCGTATTTTTGGAAAATAAAAGATATTAAATTATAGTAAATTAGTCATTAATATTGAGATAAAAATATCAGAATTGCTCATTGAATGATCATATATATATATATATATATATGTATATGTATATGTATATATATATATATATATACATACACATATATATATATATATATATATATATATATATATATATATATATATACATACACACATATATATATATATATATATATACATACACATATATATATATATATATATATATATATATATATATGATTTATTATTTTAGCTGTTTCCATCTGTTTTGTGATATAGCATAATGCGAAAAAAAATGCTTTTAGTTTATTTTCAAAATATGCCAATCTTGATTAATGAGTTGCCTTGTAGCCTTTAAAAATAAATAAATAAATTTGAAAAAAATATATTTGTTCGGGCCTGATCGGAATTAAAAAAAAAAAAATAAAAAATAATAAATTGTTTTTACTTAAATTCGAGTGAATATTTAAATATTCCATTACCTATCACTTTTAAATGTCTAATAATTGAAGTTTTAAAAAATGCAAATATAGCTAAAAGGCTAAAAGGAGATAACCCTGAGGAAAAAAAAAAGTTATGCTATGTAACGTCTTCAACTTCCTGTCTCACTTCTCTGTTCTCAGGCAGTGGCGTAAACATCCTATTCGAGACCGAGCTTGGCGTGGTTGACTTCCTCCTCCCCAATAAGAGTAGCATCCTCTATCTTTCCGAGTCTGACATCATCGCCGACACCGCCTACAAGCGGGAGCTAGTCCGTTACCGGAATGTGAGTCTGAACTTTTCTCTTACTTTCGTTTTGAGCCTGAATTTGCGGTTGTGGTCGTGGCAGGCCTGCAGCAGCTCCCAAATGTTGGTTCTGGTGGAGAAAACTGGTCTGAGCCAGCAGTACTTCTCAGCCGTGCAGAAATTTGTGGTGTTGGAACTCGGCTTGACACTGCTGCCCGTCGGCGGGCAGACGGAGGCTTCGCATCTCATTCTTCAAATGGTAAAATCATCATCATCATCATCATCAAAAACAAAACAAAAAACAAGGCTCTTGTGCCCCCACAACCGATTGCGCCCTGTGTGGTCGCCCACAGTGCCCATAGCAAAAACCGGCTCTGGTTGTTGTCCAGTGTTTATCTAAGTACCGTTTCGACCTGAATATAAGACGATGTTTTTTTTGGATTGAAATAAAACTGAAAATGTGTCAGTCGTCTTAAAATCGCGGCCTAGATATTGCACCAGATGGCGCCAAATACCGTTAAAGCGAATGCTGAACAGATTAAATCATTTCATAAAAAAAGAGAAGCCATTCATTTACTAATGTGAATGCACTTAAGTTGACATATTTATTTATTTGTATAATTTTTTTGTTAATTTATTTATATATTTTTTTGTTAATTTATTTATATATATATATATTTTTTTAATTTATTGATATATATATTTTGGTTAATTAATTTATATATATATATATTAGCTAATTTATTTATATATATTTTGGTTAATTTATTTATATTTTTTTGTTAATTTATATATTTATTTATTCATTAATACTTATTTATTACCTATTTATTTATGTCAAAAATGTCTTTTCCTGTGTCTGTATTCTCACCCTCTTGCTACTGTGACAATGAAATTACCTGAATACGGTATGAATAAAGTTATCTAATCTAATCTAAATGTTGAGATATTTAGATATGATAGACAGTTTTTGCATGATTTGAACGAGGCAAAATAACGCTCCAAATAATCTCTCCAATATACCGTATTCTCCTTTTTTTGCGTTTTCGTGGTACACCGGAAAATACGGGGGACTACTGTGAAAAATATTTCCGCAGTAGTACCCCATTTTTCCGGGTGTACCGCAAAAAACAAAAAACGTGAAAACCTCAAAAAACACGTGAATACTGTCATCATTTCCTTCCTTATTTTGAAAAAGAGGTCGTCTTATATTCGGGTCAATACAGTAGTTGTGATTTAAAAGTTATTTTCAGGCTTACCTCATTCAAATTAGTTTTTTCTTTGACAACAGGTTCACGCAGACGGCAAGGAGAATCCATTCCGAAGGAAAGACCCATCCGGACTCTTGGACCCACTGGTCTTGTCCACGGTCCTGCAAATTCCCGGGGTGGGTCGGGTCAAAGCTTTGGCCCTATTGAGCCGCTTTCCCAGCATCCATCAGCTGTGCAACGCCAACGTCGGCGAGATGGAGGCCATCGTGGGCCAGGCCTCGGCGCAAAGCATTCGCGACTTCTTCCACGAAGTGGCGAGATGAAATGCGGCGCTTGGACGGAACCGGGACGCTTTGCGGGTTCTGCTAATGCTAAATGACAGATGTCAAACACATGTAAGTTAATAAATTATTTTGTATTTTGGTGGCTTTTCAGGTGTTTCTTCAGTTTCCAATTGAAGTTTACGGCAAAAAGAAATACGAAAATTCAAATTAGGTTAGCATTAGCATTAGCCCTCGAAAAAAAATCAAATTTAATTTAACATTATTTGAAAGTTGATTGAAGATATTAAGAAGGACATCTTCACTTTAAACACGTTTAACGTGGCTGACAAATTAAAAGCCGTTTTTTGGGTGGTCCAATCACAAACATGCAAAACAAATGTGGGGAAATGAAGACAGATATTGTAAGATAATAAATAAATTTAGAGTTTAGGTTGCTTTTCAGCATTTTATTTACTCTGCAATTTAAGCTTACTGTGAAACTACACACAGTAATCAGCATGTTGTACGATAACTAAAGAGGGTCTGAAGTGGTTGGGGGAGGGGTTTCTGGGGGTCTGCACCTGGAGACTGGCCTAAAACTAATGAGGTTTGGAGTGGAGAGGGGATGATTGGTCGCTGAAATGAGGATTGCCGTGCTGCTTTCTCAACAATGACCCTTCTCCATATTTTCCCTGATGAGGAATATAATCATGAAAATGATGTTTGCCAGGTGGATTGGAGGTTGTCAATGGCAGCCATTGATTTAAAAGGGGGGAAATCAGGAAATTTAATATACGTCTATACTCTTCATTTTAATTTGATCCTAAAACAGAAAGTTGGCACTCATGATTTACTTTCCCGGGCCACACAAAATGATGCAGGGGGCCAGATTTGGCCCCCGGGCCGCCACTTTAACACCTGTGATTTAGAGTGCTAAATTAGCCTAGCATGCATGTTTTTGAGATGTGGGAGGAAAGCAGAGTACCTGGAGAAAACCCACGCAAGCCCAGGGAGAACATGCAAACTCCACAAAGTGAAGACCCACCCTGGGATCGAACCCTCGACCCCAGAACCGTGAAGCCGGCGCCAATAATCCAAATGGTACTTTTTGTTCTCTCTGGGTGATCCTAATCATCTCATTCGCCCGAGGAGGGGGGGGTTGGGGGGGTTTGACTCCTCCCCTCTCGGCTGAGCCTCTCATCTTCATCTTCATCCTCATCCTCATCCTCACAGCTCTTCATCGTCTGGCGCCGACGACCAAGACGACGACGTCCAGGACGGACGGACGAAGGAAGGAGTCAGCCATGGGGGAATATTTCTACGGGAGAAAGTGAAAAGGGAAGGATGGAAATGTGCGGGTGTGCGTCCCGAGGAGACTCCAATTTTTTGCTGGGTTTACGCGCGTGAGCGGGTAAGTGGAAAAAACATTAAAAAAAAAAAAAAACCAAAAAAGGACTTATTTGAAATATTCTCACGTTTAGAAAGAGCATTTTTTGTTGACTGTGGGAGAAAAAGAGAAAAAAAGTTAGCCTGGTTATTAAAAGATATATAAATATTTTTGAAAATTGTACATTATGAACAACATGTAGTTGGATTTTCAAAATAAAGGTATAAAATGATTTTTTTTTCTAGATTCAAGATATAGAGGTTTTAGTTTCCTTTACTGAATTCAATTAAGATAATACATATTTAAATTTTAATATTAGTGACTCAGTCCTCAACTTAAAAATATTTATTACATTTTTTTTCTGTTTCTGTTTAAAATTCATGCAATCTAAATATAGTCTGCACGTAGAAAACACTAAATAGATTTTTTTTTTAGTTACATATTAGTTTTATTTATTTCATTTTTTTGCAAAGCTCGTCTTTAATTCTATATAATCAATAATTATGGACATTTTGGTTAAAATTTAATGAATTAGTGCTGAATAAGATAATGTGTTAGTTATGCTATTTTTTAATTAATTGGACATCACCTAAAAAAATAAATATTAGTATTTGCCTAAAAAAAATGATGAATTAAAGAAAACAATATTATCACATATATCTCCAATACTTTCCATTATGATAACAATAAACACTTTTTATCATGTATTTGCAGTATATCTCTGTATAAATGTAATATTTCTATACTTAAATGAATTCAAATCATTTTAAACTGCCCAACAAATAACCCAAATTAAATGTAAACCCCGCCCCCCTTGCCCCATGTACTTTATTAAAAACCGAAGCTTTTTATTCCAGATATTGACTAAATTTAGAGTTAAAAAATGAGCATTTGATATCATAAATCGATGAGGGATGTTGCCTTGTTGCTAGCCCAGGTGAGGTTGCCCCGCTAAATGCTAAATAGAAAGCCGCAAGCCTCTTAACGCCACGCCGCCGCTAATCTCCTACCAACCTAATAAGAGCATTATTATATTAACAGATCATTCTGTCTGCCATAATGCTAATAAATAGCATGCACTCAGGCGTAGAAAGTAACCGAGTACAAATACTTTAGCATGTAGCACTTCAGTGCTATCATTGTTTTTGCTCAAACCATATGAAAATTGGTATTTTTTTAATAAAAAAATTGTCATAATTTTTAATGCTTAATAAGGCTAACTATAATTTAGTGTGGGTCATATTAGGTGCGATGATTTTTCTAAACTAATACATGTGTACTCCCTATTAAAACCATGAACATGGAGGTGAAAATTGTCAATCAGGGGGCGGCTTATACGCGAGAAATTGTTAAATTTAACCAATTTAAGGCCATTTTAAAGGTGCGGCTTATATGTGGGTCGGCTTATATGTGAGTAAATACATTGATATTTTTTGTTATCGAAAAATCAGATGAGATAATGTGGTTGCGCAAGTGTGCAACCCCTTTAAAAATGGTATGTGGGTGTTCAAAATGAAGTTATGTTTAAAGTAGTGGTCTAAAACTTGCGGTATGGGGGCTAAATGTGGCCCGCATGTCAGAATCTTGATGTCTTACAAGGTTGAGTAGTTTGGTGTAGTTTTTATTATTTTAGTATTAATACAGTACAAGCTAGCATAGTTTAGGCTAATGTCGGTGTTTGTAATGTTTGTCCATCTTTTTAGTCAGAGTAATTTCGTTTGAAAAATTGAGTCGTTTAATTGGAGCCTAAAAATTGTCCATTTAATTTTTTTAAAATTATATTAAGGGTTTGCTTATTACTTTTCTATTTTTTTCACGTTTTTATAAATACAAAGAATTTATAACAAGGTATATGCTCTACTTTATAAAATGTTTTTAAGGATGTTTAATTAAATTTAAAAAAGGAAAAAATAGAAAACGTTCTATATTTTTCTAATTTAAAATTCAGATGTTTGTTTCACCATTTTTTTTTAAATCACATTTTTATAAATACAAAAAATGTATAATAAGGTATATAAGGTATATTTTTAAAGGATGTTTAATTAAATTTAAAAAAGGAAAAAATAGTAAACATTCTATATTTTTAAAATTTAAAATTAAGATGTTTGTTTTACCATTTCATTTTTCAAAAAAATTCACATTTTTATAAATACAAAAAATTTATAACAAGGTATATACTCTACTTTTTAAAAATATTTTTAAGGATGTTTAATTAAATTAAAAAAGGAAAAAAAAAACATTCTCTATTTTTCAAATTTAAAATAGAGATGTTTGTTTTACTTTTTTTTAAAGGCGGCAGAAGCAGTAAATATTATAAATTTATTTTCATCATCTCATTTTAAATGTTTTTCATTTTAGGGGAAAAAAACATTTATTTTTGAATGATGTGGCGGGATGAATTTGGCAGATTTACAGAATAAATGTCCAATTTAAAAAAAAAATAGGTAAAAAAAAAGTATCCAGTAAAAAAAATGTGGTAAAAGTATCCAGTAAAAAAATGTGGTAAAAGTATCCAGTAAAAATATTGCCTTAACAGTCACATTGTAGTGAGCGATTGTTGACATGTGCAATGATGTAATGCTCTCTTAGTTTACCTTTAGCCGCAGTGGCTAAAGGTAAACTTCTGTCAGTCTCATTTAATGTAGCGGGGGTGAGGGGTGGAGCTTTTGCTACACTGGGTTCGTTAACTCCCCGGCATTAGCGCTAATCTACACGTATCTGCACGTGTTACAACCACAGATTGAACAAGTCAGACCGGGTAAATGCTGACAAAGCTTTCTACTAATTTAAGGGAAATATCCACATACATTTTTCGACAAGCTATGGCATTATTTTTCCCTGTACATTTCATATTAGGAACTTATTGTCACATAATGCTTTCAGAATCTAGACTTTCAGTGTCAAAGATGTACAGTGGTACCTCGAGATATGAGCTTAATTCGTTCCGGGACTGAGCTCATATGTCGATTTACTCGTATCTCAAATCAACGTTTCCCATAGAAATCAACCAAGAAGAAATTAATTAGTTCCAACCATCTAAAAAAAACACCCAAAACAGGATATTGGATTGGAAAAACATTTTTTTTTGTTCTAAATCGCCATCTATTGACAAAGTAACAAATAACTAGTGGTTTAATAGCAATAAAATGTGTTTAATAGTATACTAAAATTAGACAGATTTTTTTTACATGGCAACGCGCTCGTAACATAACATAAACAAATTGAAATGAACTTGAATTACGATACAGACCCACTCAAAAATAATTTTAATCTAACCTTACATTTGTTCTAACCCTCTGAAAAAACACCAAAAACAGGATATTGGATTGGAAAAACATTTTTTTTGTTTTAATTCGCCATCTATTAACAAAGTAACAAATAAATCGTGGTTTAATACCACTAAAATGTGTTTAATAGTATACTAAAATTAGACAGATTTTTTTGCATGGCAACGCGCTTGTAACATATCAAACAAATTTAAATGAACTTAGATTATGATGCTGACCCACTCAAAAATAAGTTTAATCTAACCTTACACTAAACTTAATGCTAATTTTGTTTTAAATGTTGATACCTTTCTTCTCCCGGGTGGGCTCTATTGGCTCCGCCTCCACCCTGACTTTCAGATGCAACCTATCAAGGGTTGTTTGCTTTTGTCTTCCCTTCAAAATATTCCCAAAATGATGCCCACAAATGTCCTCAAAATACGATAACGCACTACCACTAGCCAACGAAAAGTAGAATATACTCCTCTCGTATTAGCGATCGCTCCGCCATTCGCACTGACTAACGCAGGGGTAGGGAACCTATGGCTCGGGAGCCATATGTGGCTCTTTCTATGGGTGCATATGGGCTCTTCACTAACCTGTGAAGTAAAATATGGAAATCCCTAGTGAGAAAGCTGAGTCCCGTGCATAATATAATTGATACTGATTTATTAGCAACAGCATAACAATGTTGTCAAAAGAATTCAGAGACTTTTTGTACTTTAAAAGTGGTGAAATGACCCAAAAAAAACCCACAAATTTTCATGTATTTTTACTTTTCAATTCTGAGAATGGCTCTCAAGAAATAACATTAGAAAATATGAATTGTTTAGGGCTCTCTCTGTCAAAAAAGTGTTTCTAATCAGACTTACGGGGAAAAAAAAACACTGGAAAAAATGCAAGGCTCCGCCCAGTGCTCGTAGAGACATTACACGAGGGACTAAAAGTAGTTTTTTTGTGTATGGGTAAACAAACAATAGGGCCGCTTTGTACCGAGTGGTTGAGTTTACTGTACGTGTATAGCACCTCTGAAAATAGCCCCTCCTTATGTCCTTACTGCTAAACAGGATGAGCGTGCTTTCTGCGTTTGTAAACGGTCAACCCCGCTTTTATAAATAAGCGCTGCTTACAGGTCTGCTGCTGCCGGGGGAATATTTAGCCAGGTTAAGTACATTAGGCGGCTTCTTCTTGGGAAAACATAGTTCAGGGCACGGTCTGGACTCTTTTGCTTTGAAAAAAAAGGGTTTGTAATAAGACAAAATGTTGAAAGAATCGTATTAGACGCAAATTCAAAGTCGCCAACACATGCTGTATTAGTATCTATTTTAGCCAACTAGCAAAATGGCAACACATGCTGTATTAGTATCTATATTAGCCAACTAGCAAAATGGCAACACATGCTGTATTAGTATCTATATTAGCCAACTAGCAGTTGAGATACGAGTACAATTTCGGGCAAATATTTTTCTTGAGATACGAGCACTGGGCGGAGCATTTTTTTCAGCGTTTTTTTCCGTAGCCAACTAACAAAATGGTGGCTACATACGAGCAATTTGAGATATGAGTCAAATTTGGGGGCAAATATTTATCTTGAGATACGAGCACTGGGCGGAGCGTTGCATTTTTTTTTGGTGTTTTTTTGTCCCGTTAGTCAGTGCAGAATGGCGGAGCTTGTTCGCTAATACGAGAGGAGTATATGCTACTTTTCGTTGGCTAGTGGTCGTGCGTTATCTTATTGTGAGGATATTTGTGTGCATCATTTTGGGAATATTTTGAAGGGAAGACAAAAGCAAACAACCCTGGATAGGTTGCATCTGAAAGTGGGCGGGGCCAATAGAGCCAACCCGGGAGAAGAAAGGTATCAAAAATGTCAAAGAAAATTAGAAATAAGTTTAGTGTTAGGTTCGATTAATCTTATTTTTGAGTGTCTGCATTGTAAGTTCATTTCAATTTGTTTATGTTATGTTACGAGCGTGTTGCCATGCAAAAAGTCTCCTTTCCGCAAAATCCCTCTAATTTTAGTACTATTAAACACATTTTAGTAATATTAAACCACTAGTTATTTGTTACTTTGTTAATAGATGGCGAATTGGAACAAATACAAATGTTTTTCGAATCCAATATCCTGTTTTGGGGTGTTTTTTCAGAGGGTTGGAACGAATTCATTTGTTTTTAGTTCATTTCTATGGGAAACGTTCATTTGAGTTACGGGTAAATCGACATACGAGCTCAGTCCTGGAACGCATTAAGCTCATATCTGAAGGCACCACTGTATTTGTTATGTGTTCTCAGGGCAACAGGCCTCACTACAACATGGCAAAGGTCAACAGCGAAATTTCCTACTTGACAAGATGCCGCTCGTCCGTTCACACGTCGGATGAGGAGCTGGCCGTTATCGAAAATGGAGACAGCAGGTTTGTTTCAGGAGGTCCTCGGCTGCGTCTCAAGTAAAAGATGCTATCATTCAGATGCCCTGTCAAAATAGGATCAGACATATTTCATCAGGAGTACAGTAATCCCTCCAATATTGCGGCTTTACTACAAGGCAATTTTTTTTGAATGTTTTTTTTTAATATTATTATTTTTTGTAATTAAATTTTGTGGTAATAAAAAAAATAGATTAAATTTTGTGGTAATAAAAAAAACAATTACATTTTGTGGTGATAATATTTTTTAATTTAATTTTGTGGTAATAAAATGTTGTGGTAATAAAATTTGTTTTATGTTAAATTTTGTGGTAATAAAATTTGTTTTAAATTAAATGTTGTGGTAATAAAATTTGTTTTAAATTAAATGTTGTGGTAATAAAATGTTTTAAATTAAATTTTGTGGTAATAAAATTTGTTTTAAATTAAAGTTTGTGGTAATAAAAAAATGTAAATAAAATTTTGTGGTAATTAAAATAAAAAAAAATTGTGGTAATAAAAAATAAATAAATTACATTTTGTGGTAATATTTTTTTTTGTAATTAAATTTTATGGTAATAATTTTTTTTTTTTAAATTTTTGTACCCATGCTGAAACTCAAGCGGAAGATGAAAGAACGAATATGATAGCTCCGCCCATCCTCTTCATTTGTCCATCATCTTCTTTCTTCTACGCTTTTTTTTCCAGTTCCAATTCCGAAAGGACTCTGTCTTCCAAGTCCAAGAGAACTGTATTCACTGGTCCAGGAGCCATGGCCAGGTAACATCCCCCCCCACGACAAGCCCCTCCCTCCTGACCCTTCCGACCACTCCCCCACGTCCCTCAGTCTCGACCTGTGTCACGTCGCGGTGGTTGTCTCCGCCCTCTCTGACCACGTCTAGGCTGTCTCACTTCTTCTACACGCTGCGCCAATGGACCTTCAACAGGATGAAGCCCAAAGCGCCGGAGCGCCACGACTCCTTCCTGGCGCGTTTCCGAGGCCCGGAGCTCAGAGACGACTCCGGTTGCGAGAGTACCGTCCTGTCCCTGGGCCGCAACGGCAAGATGCACAGAAAAAAGTAAGTGGCCCTGGTCCCAAAAAGTCAACCGTGTCCGCCAAAGAACTGAATCTCTAGTCGCTTCGTTGTTCTTCCTCAAGTCTTGCCAGTCATTGGCCGCTGGCTAATTACAACGTCAATAACTGCAACAACACCGACAAGTAAGTGTGGATAGTTGGTAGGATAGTAGCTAGTCATCTAGTCGACAGATAGCCCAGCGGGTTAATAGCTAGTCATCCACTAACTAGACAGATAGCCGAGTTGGTTCCAAAGTTCTTTCCGTTCCCAGTTCAGTCTGCTTTTCCTTGTCTGGGTGGTTCGTTGGTTTGCGCCCAACCTGAGCGAAATAATGCAGCTTTAGTTTAGATTTGAAGGAAGGGTAAAGTCTGTAAAAATCCTGCCGAGCTATTTTGAGACCTCTAGCAGATCCTTGCAACTTTCCCTAGTCCCGATTCCACCTGGAAGTTCCTCACAAGCGCACCGTAGACTAATCTGAGGAATAGAATGAACCTCCTAAGACCCGGACTTTTGCAAGGCATGCATTTTTATTTACTCTTTGATGTTTAGGCTATAATTTGGCTACAAATGAGTGTAAATTATTTTTTATGTATTTACTTATTTATTAAAGCATTAATTAATTATTATTATTTATTTATTAATTCGTTAATTTATTATTTTATTCATTCATTTATTTAATATGTATTTATTATTTTTTATCTTTTTTTATTTATTTATTTATATTTATTTATTGATGTTTATTTATGTATATTTATTTATTTTATTTATTTATGTATTTATTTTTATTAATTTATTTTTTATTTATTTTTATTCATTTATATTCATTGATATTTATCTATATTTATTTATATTTATTTATGAGTTTATTTATATTCATTTATATTTATTTATTAATTAATTTATGACTTATTTATGTCTAAAATGTATTTTCCTGTGTCTGTATTCTCATCCTCTTTTTTTGACAATGAAATTTCCCAAATACGGCATAAATAAAGTTATCTAATCTAATAAAAAAAACAAATAAGAATTATCTTTTTACATGATGTCATATCTGAGAAAAAATGATGTCCACATCTTACATGGACGCCAGGCCCTGGTAGTCCAAAATGTATCATTGTAGTCTTGTGACACCCAAAAATGTGATTAGATGAGATAACTTTATTCATCTCGTATTTGGGAAATTTCACTGTCACAGTAGCAAGAGGGTGAGAATACAGACACAGAAAAAGACATTTTAGACATAAATAAATAGCTAATAATAAATAAATGAGCATGTTGCTGAAATATATATATACATACACATATACATACATATATATAAATATACATATATATAGATTGACATGTATACATACGATTGGTCTTAAGATTCAGCCACATGTGGATGCCAGGTCCTAGGAGGTTAAAAGCGCAAACTAGAAATCTCCTTTTCCTAAAAGACCAATCCCGCCAATATTTCCCGATCTTTCCCCGACCATTCTCGTGTCCCTTTGGCCACACCCACCTAGACGCCCTTTTCCCCAAATAAAAAAGACCTAAAAGCCCGAGTTGTAACCCTAGTAAAAAGGAGGATAAAAAAGAGGAGATTAAAAAAGAGGAGAAGGACGAAAAGAAGGATGAGAAGAAAGACGAGAAGAAAGACGAGAAAAAAGACGATAAAAAGGACGATAAAAAGGACGATAAGAAAAAAGAGGAACCGCCGTAAGTACTCTCCCAAAGAATAGATTTCTTACCGATGGTCCCCGCGGAAAAATTAGCAGACAAAATCCTCACCCAAGTACCTTCTCAATCCAGGAAGGAGATCTGGCTAATGGACCCGTCTGCAGACATGTACTACAGGTGGCTGACGGTCATCGCCGGTCCAGTTTTTTACAACCTGATCATGATCGTCACCAGGTACTTTTGAGTCGTTTCTAGAACAAAAAACAGAAAGTCAAACTACAGCACAAAGCAGCTCAACATTTTTCACGTCGTCTGCCAGAGCGTGCTTCAACGAACTCCAGGACCGCTTCACCAAACTTTGGGTCTTCTTGGACTACACCAGCGACTTCATCTACTACACTGACAGCTTCGTCCGGTCAAGGACAGGTCAGTTTTTTGGGGGGCTAGGTGTCCAACTTTGGGCTAGAGGTTGAACATTTTCAATCAGTTTTTCCAAAATCCATGAATGGTTTTTGCTCCAAATGAAAGATAATTAAAGTCAAGTCCCCCCCCGAAAATCAAAAAGTATTACCGTATTTTCTCGCATATAAGCCATATTTGTAACAAAAAAATGCTGACTGAATCGAGGCTACGGCTTATATGCGCATAAAAACACGACATGCACAAAACTGCATGTTGACGCCGCCATGGCACGATGACGTCACGACAAAATGGCGCCGTGACGTCATGACGCAAGCGAATCTGGCCGATAGGGTCATTTCTTTTAAAATAGAGAAAAGATAAAAACGCGAAACAAAATTAATTTTGACGTCTATGAATGAAATTCAAGAAAAAAAACGATCTTGCATAAAACGTGAAAAAGAAACCACTTACTTGTGTCCGCCATTGTTCGGTCAGAGCGCCGCCATCTTACCTAGGGATGACAAACTAGGGTGCGGCTTATATGCAGAGGCGGCTTATATGCGAGAAAATACGGGAAAGTCATTCATTTACATTCTTGGCTTTCTGGCAAAAGTGAATCAAAATCTGATTTTTTAAGTTTACCGACCTTCCCCACCGTGTAGCTCTTTGACGGGTCCCAGTCAGAGTCCGGTAGTCATTTTGGATTTCCTCCTCAGGCTACCTGGAGCAAGGCCTGCTGGTGAAGGAATCCTCCAAGCTGCGGGCCAAATACATGACCACGTCCCAGTTCAAGTACGACATGATCTCCATGATCCCCACGGATCTGCTGTTCCTGAAGTTCGGCTTCAACAACCCCGAGTTCCGCTTCAACCGCCTGTGCAAGATCTCCCGGCTGTTCGAGTTCTTCGAAAGGACCGAGACCAGGACCAGCTTCCCCAACATGTTCCGCATCAGCAACCTGGTGCTCTACATCCTGATCATCATCCACTGGAACGCCTGCATGTTCTTCGCCATCTCCAAGACCATCGGCTTCGGCTCGGACACTTGGGTGTACCCCAACATCAGCCACCCGGAACACGGCCGGCTGGCCAGGAAGTACATCTACTCCCTCTACTGGTCCACGCTGACGCTCACCACCATCGGGGAGACGCCGCCGCCGGTGCGGGACGTGGAGTACCTCTTCGTCATCGCCGACTTCCTGACCGGCGTGCTGATCTTCGCTAGTATCGTGGGCAACGTGGGCGCCATGATCTCCAACATGAACGCCTCCCGCGCCGAGTTCCAGGCCAAGATCGACTCCATCAAGCAGTACATGCAGTTCCGTAAGGTGACCAAAGACCTGGAGGCCCGGGTGATCAAGTGGTTCGACTACCTGTGGACGGAGAAGAAGACCTGCGATGAGAAGGAGGTCCTGAAGAACCTTCCCGACAAGCTGAAGGCCGAGATCGCCATCAACGTCCACCTGGATACGCTGAAGAAGGTGCGCATCTTCCAGGACTGCGAGGCGGGGCTCCTCATCGAGCTGGTGCTCAAGCTGGAACCCCAGGTCTTCAGTCCCGGGGACTACATCTGCAAGAAGGGCGACATCGGCCGCGAGATGTACATCATCAAGGAGGGCAAGCTGGCCGTGGTGGCCGACGACGGCGTCACGCAGTTCGTGGTGCTCAGCGACGGCGCCTACTTTGGCGAGATCAGCATCCTGGGCATCAAGGGCAGCAAGGCCGGAAACCGCAGGACCGCCAACATCCGAAGCGTGGGCTACTCCGACCTCTTCGCCCTGACCAAGGACGACCTGATGGAGGCCCTGACCGAGTACCCGGAAGCCAAGAAGGCCCTGGAGGAGAAGGGTAAGGCCATCCTGATGAAGGACAACCTGATCGACGAGGCCGTGGCCAACGCCGGGGCCGACCCCAAGGACATGGAGGAGAAGCTGAGCAGGCTGCAGGACAACCTGGACGCCGCTCAGACCAAGTTCGCCAAGCTCATGGCCGAGTTCACCTCCAGCCAGACGCGCATGAAGCAGAGGGTCAGCCAAATGGAGGCCCAGGTCAAGGCCGTCAGACCCGAGGACCTGTCGGAGGTGGTGGCCGACAAGGACAAGAAGGTCCAGTAAAGGAGGACTTTGGAAGGGGAAAACCTCCTCGTCCAATCGCGTGCAGACGCTACCGACCAATGCCGCGAGAAGCCAAAGGTGGACTAACGCCCGGGCCGAAAAAGCTTCGTGTTGTCCGTCCGAATTGTTAGGTATGCCATATTCCAGGTCACGGATTGGGCGGAGGGGGCGGAGCTTTGGTTTTTGTTTCATATTGTACATATGAATGGAGCGAATATTTATCTACGTTACGCTAACATGTCTCGCTGTGTTTGTCCGCATGGTTATTTTGTAGATAAAATAAAACATTACAACGGGTTTCTTGGAGTATTTTTAGAGTTTTTTGACTACATTTTCTGCAAGAAAAAAGCAAACGTGAGATTTGATAGGCTAGCTAGATGTCCTAAAGGTGCTAACCAATTGAAACCGTATTTACTCTATAATTGGCTAAAGCAAATTTGAGTTCGAGTCAACTAAAAAAAATGTAAAAAAAAAACTTAGGGATGCCATAACCCAGAGCAAAAAGTATCGTATTTTCTCGCATATAAGCCGTATTTGTAACCAAAAATGACTGAATCGAGGGTACAGCTTATATGCGCACAAATTTGACTTGACATGCACAAAATGTGGCCAATACGGTCATTTATTTCTAATTAGAGAAAAGATAAACAGATCAAACGCTAAACAAAATGTATTTTGACATCTACGAATGATATTCAAGAAAATAAATAAGGCGTATCTTGCATAAAACGTGAAAAAACTCACTCACTTGTGCCTGCTATTGCTTGCTAAGGGCGCCGCCATCTTAGCTAGACTGCTACGGAAACACTTCCTGGTCGTACCGCTCACATGACTTCCTTTTCGAATTTGTCTACGTGCAGGCAACACCCATTCGGAATGTGCTATCTAGCAATCGATTTATAAAGTATCTCAAAAATACCACTTGTGAAGATTTTTCTTAGGATTTTCCTTTCAAAGTAACACATTTGTACTCCAAACTAGAACCATGAATATGTAGGTGAAAATTGTGAACCAGGGGGCGGCTTATACGAGAGAAATCGTCAAATTCAACGATTTTAAGGCAATTTTAAGGGTGCGGCTTATATGCGAGAAAAGACAGTAGCTGTACATTCTAATTGGTATTTTAATTGATCAGGTATATTCTAGATATGTATACGCGTTGATCATCATCAGATTTTTTTTCTATTCTTGATTTTATGGTCCCTATGCAGAAAAATAGTCCTCGAGAAGTATGCAATCAGAAAACTTTAGCTTACCAGCGTTCCTCCGCTTGAATTGAAAACATGTTTTTGCAACTTGTGACGTTGCCAAGTGGACTGATCAGTTCTACCTCCAGTCAGCAGTTCTCCAAGAGGTTGCTGCAGTCGATCCGGACCGAATCCAGAGTCAACATCTGTGGTCTCACTGCTTTGTTACACCCGGTCCAATTGAGCGTCTCTCCAAATTCTTCATCCTCGTTCTCTTCCTCACCCACGTCTTCCGTCTCCTCACATTTGTCCGAGACCTGGTCCTCGTCCGTGGTGAGATTAGACTCCATCGAAATTTGAGTCTGCTCCGAGCTATCCGAGTCGCGGGAGTCACTCTTGATGTAAATAGTGAGCGACTTCCGACGCTTTGAGGGACTCCGTGACGGAGACCCCGCCTCTCTGGCGCCTGTGACGATGCTGATGATGGCCTCTTCCTCCTCGGTCCTCAAGGATTCGCTCTGGAGAAGTTGCCGCTTCATTGTACCCTGTCCGGTAACAAACATGGACATGTTCAAGAAGAAAATCGGGCAGTTTTTCCTAATATTCAAACATCATACTGTATTTTCTCGCGTATAAGCCGGTACTCGGACGTTTCGCCGAAAGACGTTTGGTCCCCGGACGTTTGGTCCCCCGGACGTTTGGTCCCCGGACGTTTGGTCGACCAGATGTTTGGTCGACCGGATGTTTGGTCGCCGGGTTGTTACTGTTGAAACCAGCTCTCAAAATTATAATCATGAGAGAGAGAGAGTTTAATATCTAAATATCTAATATCAAAATATCAACAGTAAACTCTGTCATAATTTGGGGACCAAACGTCCGGTCACGGTATAAGCCGCACCCTTAAAATGTTGAATTTTACAATTTCTCCCGTATAAGCCGCCCCCTGATTGACAATTTTCATCTCCATATTCATAGTTTTAGTTTGGAGTACAAATGTGTTACTTCGAAGGGAAAGTCTTAAGAAAAATTATCGCAAGTAGACGAAGTCAAAAACTAAGTCACGTGAGCGGTACAACCAGGAAGTGTGTCCGTAGCGGTCTAGGTAAGATGTCGGCGCCCTGAGCGAACAATGCCAGGCACAAGTAAGTGAGTTTTTTCACGTTTATACAAGATACGCTTTATTTTTTTCTTGAATTTCATTCATAGACGTCAAAATAAATTGTTATTTTCAAATAAATGACCGTATCGGCCGTGTTGTCTTGCGTCATGACGTCAGAGCGCCATGGCGTCATGGCGTTGTCAACAGCTTCATGCATGTCAAGTCTAATTTGTGCGCATATAAGCCGTACCCTGGATTCACTCATAATTGTTTTGAGCGACAAATACAGCGTATATGCGAGAAAATACGGTAATCACCTTCCCTTGGCTGTTTTCTTTTGCCCATTTGCTATTTGCCGGATCCGGCACCACCGGAGGTATGAAGCGCTGGAAAAGTCTCAACACCCTAAAAAAAAAGACCAAAAACATGGCGGGTCAACAAGACGAGTTCTTCTTCAACTTTTGTCTCCCGAACTGTTCTGAACCTCTTCCTCACGGCTGTAATGCGGAGGATGCAAGGCAGGAGAAACACCGCCACGGCGAGAAGTGGGTATCCAACCAGGGGCAAAAACGCTGTTCCGTCTGTCAATGAAAAAGACAACCAAAACGCCAAATAAACCACAATAGAATTAGATATGACTGATCTCCTCGCAGTTTGGACATCGAGAGTTTAATCCCAGGTGGGTTCTGACCTTCCTGTGTGGAGTTTGCATGTGTGGGTTTTCTCCGGGTACTCCAGAACACTCTAAATTTTCTAACCCTAGCTATGATTGGTGGTCCTTTGCCCCCTTGTGCCCAGAGATTTGAGGGCCGAAAATTCAGGGGTGCTCTGGTTGGTGGTTGTAGTTGGCTGGGATAGGCTCCAGCACCCCCCGCGACCCTTGAGAGGATAAGTAGTAGGGAAAATGAAGGGATGCTCTCCAAAATTTAGTAAAATATCTGCTTGAGAGGTAAAAATGGTACCGTATTTTCACGACTATAAGGCGCACATAAAAGGCTTAAATTTTCTCCAAAATAGACAGGGCGCCTTATAATCCAGTGCGCCTTATATATGGACCAATACTAAAAATTGTTATCACGATCAAATCAAATAAATCAGTGGATAGGGTACACCATCCTCTACAGCTCTCACAACTACAGCAAGCAGCCCCCGCCCGACTCTACTATTTTCCCTGTAGAAAAAGTACTGCGCAGTGACTGCTGGGATATGTAGTTCTTTTATCGATACACCTGTATACATCAACATCAACACAGCTTTACGAAGCATGGAAAGCAGCGTTGGAAAAGTTACGCTAGCTAATAGCTAGCTACTATTTGCGAATGGATGGTGGCCGCCTTGACGAACGTCTAAAACTCAGCGTTTTCGATGACTCATTTGGACAATTGTTCAATTCGGACACGGAAAATGAGGACTTTGATGGATTCGTGGGTGATGATGACGTGAGTACATTGTAAAATGGCGAAATAAAGTACAAGCCAACTCAGTTTTGCTTCCGTTGCCTTTTTAAAAATGTGTTTTTAGCGTTTGTCCGTATGTTTAAGCTGGTGTATGTTTTGCCACACCTGGCTGCGTCTTTAAAAACGGTGCGTCCTTTGTGTGTGTAAAATACAGAAATAGCACTCGTTATTGACACTGCGGCTAAAAATACGATGCGCCGTATAGTCGTGAAAATACGGTACTTGCTAGCATGCTACGTACTAGCTAAATCATACTTGTAATGACACGAATTGGAAATGTAGTTTAACTGAGAAAACAAACCCGCTTTTGTCCACCGGTGTCGCCAAAATCACCAAAAACTGGCCGTCACTTAGCGTTGTTTTACCATTCGGGCCAGATTTTGTATCCCAAAAACAATAAAAAATTGATGCTACAGTGCTAGTTTTTCCTTTTTACTAACCCTAATTGAGTGACATTTATCCCAGGAAGTATTTTGAGAGCGTATTCTTCGCAGAGGATCAAGAAGACCGTCACGCTTTGAAGGTGAAATGCTCACCTTGGATGTAAATTTTGACTTTTGGAGCAGCCGGACCCTCCCCCTTGGAATTCCAAGCCGTCATCCACAGGCTATGGATGCCAGGGGGCGTGTCCTCCAAGACAAATAGCCGCTCAGTGGGCGGGACGGAGTCTGTCAATCAAAGACACGATTCAGCAATGGCGGCAAGATGATTATATTCATATTTGTTTTTTTAGTTTTTACATTGCTGCGCGTGTCCATCGCTATATTCCAAGTAGATTGTGTAATTGGTGATACAGCCGCCACGCTGAGGCCTGGGAAGCTCCGCCCACTTAACCGTCACTTTGTTGGCTTCCGGTTGAAGCAACAAACTGCCTTGGGGAACTGCAGAAGGAAGAAATGAAATGTTTGGGGGAGGAGCCAATGGCTGATGATTTTTGGGGGAGGGGCAAAGCCCAAAATTTTTTTCTGGGCAAATATATTTACATTTTTTTTATTTATGGATTATATTATATATTGTTTTATAAGTACACTTCTTGATGTTTTTACTTGCAAATATATATTTTTTGTGAATACATTATATTTAGATAATACATTAGTCTTTTCATAGACCTATAAGTATAATATTTAATAAATACACTTGATAATTGTACTTGCATATTTACATATTTGCTTATTTACATTTTTTATGAATACATTATATTTCGATATTAATACATTACAGTCTTTTCATATGCCTATAACTGTAATTAATATTTAATAAATACGCTTGATAATTGTGTTTGCAAATATATTTATTTTTTTATGAATACATTTGAGTCTTTTCATATGCCTAACATTAATATTTAATAAATACACTTCTTGAAAATTGAATCTGCAAATATATTTACATTTTTTATGAAGACATTATATTTAGATATTAATACATTACAGTCTTTTCATATGCCTGTAACTGTAATTAATATTTAATAAATACGCTTGATAATTGTACTTGCAAATATATATATATTTTTTTATGAATACACTATATTAATACATTAGAGTCTTTTCATATACCTAGCATTAATATTTAATAAATACACTTCTTGAAAATTGTATCTGCAAATATATTTACATTTTTTATGAATAAATAAATAATTGTACTCGTGTACTTATATTTTTGTATAAGCGATTAAACATGTAGAATGGTATGTAGTTTTTCAATTATCGTGGCCGTGTTTGCTCTACAAAATCCGCGATATTCGAGGGATTACTATACATAAATACATACACTATTAATAGACAAATAGATGAAAAATGGACCAATTAAAAAAATTGCTTTCATTCTCAAATCATTTGTGACTGAGACCCTCAAGCGGAGTCCCGCCCTCTTACCTGATTGGCTGGTGCTGAATCGGAAGCTTCGAACGGTCATAGTTCCGTCACTGTGAAGAACCTTGACTGCTCCGTCGTAGCATTCCGACGCGTTCAAACCTGCGTAGGTGGAAAAACCAATGAGCAACAGCGTAACAATTTTCTTAAAATAATTCAAAAACTTTTAGTTTGATCTAAAATGTATTGTTATTTATTTTTTATTTAACAAAGGCACTTATTTTGGTATATTTGTTCTTTGAAATTCTGACTCTCAAAGAATAACATTTGAAAATAGGAATTGTTTATGTCTCTATGCCAAAAAGGTCCCTGGCCCCTCCCCTCAGAACCCCTAAGCTCCGCCCCCAAAGTGATTTCTTAAAGCCAAACGTAAATTCTGGACCTGTGATGACAGCTTGACGTTCTTCTCCGGTCAATCTAAGCCAATCCAACTCCTCGATTCGAAACCCCTCGCGGTACCATTCCACCACCTGGCCAACAGGGGGCAACGTCGCCCGTTTCCACGTGATCTTGACGCTGTTATTGCTCACTTTGACCTCCGTGTCCGACAGGACCGACGCTAAAAGGAAAGAAACGTGTGTCGATGGATGGGAAATCCCTCAAAAGGAGGATTTTCGAATTACCGAGACGTTTGTTTATTCACCTTTGACCTTGTAGACCTGAATCTTGGCCGGGGGGGACCACCCCTTGGAGTTGAGGACACGGACCGCCACGTGACACCCGGGACAGAGTTGGATGGAAGCGCTTGTGGCTTTTTTGCTGATGTTTCTGGTGGAGAAGATCCATCCGGATTTGGAGAAGTGGACCGTCACCGAGTACAATAGGATTTGACCCCTGGCGTCGGCAATGCTCATTGGCTAGAACGAGATATGTGTCGATAAATATGTCGTACATCAATAAATATCGTGCAAATTTCACAAAGGTGTGTCGTTCATTTTCTGCCTTTTGGATACTTCTCCAGCGCCATAAAAAAGAATAAAATAACTCTACTGGCTAACTCCAAACTTGCAGGTAGTCCGCATTTAATCAGGCCTGATATAAAAAATTAATAAATCGGAATCTGAGGATTTATCCGTACTGGTCCATGCTACCTAGATACCAAATTTCAACACGATTGGTTCACAAATGACAGAGGATTTGGACTACAGAGTTAGCGTCCACAAGAACAACAACAACAACATGAACCTGCTGTAAAAATGGTCATTTCTGATCAACACAAATTCCTATTTTGGACAAATAAAACCATGTGAAAATCTACTAGCTACATATGACATACCTCTAAATAATCGCGAGGGTTGCGGGGGGTGCTGGAGCCTATCCCAGGCACTTTGGGCACTAGGCAAGTGACACCCTGAATCGGTGGCCAGCCAATCGCAAGGCATAAGGACATAAAGAACCAATTATACTCATAGCTAGGAGCAATTTAGCATACAACTAGCCTAGCATGCATGTTTAGGGGATGTGGGAGGAAATCGGAGTACCCAAACAAAAACCATGCAAGCCTATGCAGAAGATGCAAATTTCACATAGTAAGGTTCTAACCCGTTTCAAACCCTCGACCCCAGAACTGCGAGGCCGACGTCCAAACCACCCCTCCACTGCGTCTCCAACTATTCACTTAAAAAATTGGTGTCAAAGTGGCGGCCCGGGGGCCAAATCTGGCCCGCCGCATCGTTTTGTGTGGCCCGGGAAAGTAAATCATGAGTGCCGACTTTCTGTTTTAGGATCAAATTCAAATGAAGAGTATAGATGAATATTACATTTCCTGATTTTCCCCCTTTTGAATCAATAATTGTCATTTTTTAAGCCATTTTTTCTGGGTTTTTAGTTCAAAAAGCATTTTGTAAAATCTAAAAATAAATATACAAATATTTTCCGTTTTCCAAAAACATGATTAAAAGAAATTTTCCATGACTAAGAAAAAAAAGCTCAAATAAACATTGCTTTAGATCAATAAAAACGGACTATTTAGGGCTTTTGATCCAGTTCTTTTAATCCAATTTAAAAAAAATCTAAATATTATATCTAAAATGGTCCGGCCCACATGAAATGGAGTTTACGTTATGATTTAAAATGTAAAACAATTCTGAACACTGGCAAATTTTTCCAAAAGTTGATCATTTCTCATCAGCTCCTTTATTCAAGTAAACCGAAACTGTTGAAACTCTAAAAACAAAACCCGCACATGTTCGTGTGAGTACGTACGTGCGTGTGGTTAAACGGGGGTTAAGGTTAGAATGTGACATTGCCACGTCACGGTGGGTGGAAAAGAACGTGTGGTTTTGAAAAAAGGTAGACAAAAAGACACGTAGAGTAGAACATAGACATCGTAGAGTAGACTTGATTTGTGGTTACCTTCCAGTGGAGCCTGATGGAATTTAAACGGGGCGAAGGCTGAGTGTACCACACGTCCGGCTCTTTGGCGGGTGCTGCCACAATTCAAACACAAGATTTTTGTTAGAAAATGTTGTGGCGGAAACGGTCGTAAAGAACTCATTTAGAACTAGTTTTGATGACAGTGCTTTTGGGTTGCAGGAGGAGCTTGCTTTGTATGGTCACCATGACACTTTACAAACACAAAGTACAGTGGTACCTCAACATACGATCGTAATCCGTTCCGAGACTGAGATCGTATGACGAGATTCTCATAACGCGAGCGGACGTTTCCCATTGAAATGAATGGAAAACAAATTAATTCGTTCCAACCCTCTGAAAAACACCAAAAACAGGATATTGGATTTGAAAAAATGTTTGATTTCTTCTAATTCGCCATCTATTAACAAAGTAACACATAACTAGTGGTTTAATAGTAATAAAATTTGTTTAATAGAAATAAAATTAGACGCAAACAACGACACACACGGAGGCGGAGGTGGGGGCTGTTCGGGGGTAACTTTATCCACGGCACTCGTAAACGAACAAACAAATTTAAATTAACTTGGATAAATATATACAGACACACTCAAACATACGTTTAATGTAACTTTACACAAAACGGAATTCTAATTTTGTTGTAATCTTTTGTTACCTTCGTTTTCTGGGTTGGCGGTTTGCCACGCCTCCACCCCTCACGTTCGCTATCGATGGACTGTTTGCTGTTGTACTATTCCCTTCAAAATATATTCTGAAAATGATGCACACAAATGTCCTCACAATAGGATAACGCACGACCACTTGACAACGAGAAATAGTCTTTCAAGAACGATCGCGGGAGCTTCTTTCCCTAGAAAGAATAACAGGAAATGCAATAGCTGAGCTTCCCACGTATTGATTGTGGGTAATGAAGTTTTATTCTGAGAAAGGTTGCCATTGGCTATGGGTGTTGTGTGCACGAGTATACTTCATTACCCAGAAAGCCCTCTTTTTCCCGCGCATGCGCGTTGTGCGTTTCCTGGTCTGAATAACTCATTCGGTGCTCGTAGATATTGTTATACACGAAAGATATGCAAAAAAGACCTGGCTTGGTCGCATCACGAAATTTTGACCGCATCACGGGCGAATTATTCGATCGAAATTTCCGTCGTAAGACGAGAATATTGTATGACGAGCGGTCGTATGACGAGGTACCACTGTATTCAAATTTTGTGATTTATAGATAACACACCTTCTTCTTCGGTCCAATTAGAGACGACCTTGCTCCAGTTGCTCCAAAAACCGGTGGCGAATTTGGAGCGGGCTCTGAAACGGTACAGCCGATAGGGCTCCAGCCGCGGATTGGTCGCCAATTCATCCCAAGCGAATGGCTCACCCTGTTAGCAAAATGAACAAAATAAAAAGTGAAATGCTACATGGAGAATATTGAAAGTTCTTCCTCTTTTTCATTCATTTTCGGAACCGCTGAGACTCACAAGGGTCGCGGGGGGTGCTGGAGTTTATCCAATAGCAATATTTGGGCCAATAGCAGGGCACAATGAGACGAACAACATATTACACTCATAGCTAGGTGAAATTTAGCATCCAATTAGCCTAGCATGTATGTTTTTTGGCATGAAACCGGGGTACCCAGAGAAAACCCACACAAGCCCAGAGAGAAGATGGGATCGAACCTTCGAAACCAAAACTGCGAGGCCCATGCGCTAACCACTAAAACATTTTTTATGTTTTTAAATCTTTAATTAAAAATACTCTGAATTACCACCGCCGCGCTGCCAGGTGGAAATCCATTTTTTTTAATCAAATGTTTACTTTAATTCTATTTTTTTTGTTCATTTCCAAAATGTTTAAAAAAAAAAATCCAAATGCCAATGAATGCAAAATTTTACTATGACTATTTTGAATTGAATTAAATGCTTTTATTGTCATTATACATATTATTACATAATAATAATCAATAAATAAGCCACAAATCAATAAGTAGTCACATAATAAGTAGTCAATATATATCTATACTCCCCTTTTTTTTTAAATTGAAAATGTAACAAATTTTAAATGGATAAATACATCTCATTGTACTTGCATAATGACAATAAAGTTGTTAAATTGAATATGGAATGGAAGGAACAATGTAGCCTGCGACAAAGACAAGCTTGCTTCGCTAGTAAAATTCTTTCCAAGGTTGCTCAGTGGCAGTTCTTACCGAGAGCGAGTACTCGGACCAGCGTCCTGATTCCGGGGAAAACTGGACCAGCAGGTGATTGGTCCTGACGCGCTGCCAAACGCTGATGTTGCACTTCCTGGAGGAGCACTGGGCAACTTCAATAACTGGGGCAGTGGGGATTGCTGTTGAAAAAAAATATTTTTTTTTCTTTTAAATCCACTTAGTATTCATTCAAATAGTCATGGTAAAAAGACAAAATAGAAGTAGACGACTAGAAAGTGGCATTTCTATATTAGAAAATAGAATTACCGTATTTACTCGCATATAAGCCGCACCATTGCGTCATGACTTCACAACGCCATTTTGTCGTGACGTCATTGCGCCGTGGCGGCATCAACTTGCCGTTTCGTACACGTCGTGTTTTTATACGCATATAAGCCATACCCTCGATTCAGTCATCATTTTTTTGGGCTGACAAAAGCGGCTTATATGCGAGTAAATACGGTAAAAAAAATTCATTCAAAACATTATGGAAATGCATGAAAAATATAGAATATTTGATTAGTAAAAAATTGATTTCCATCTGCGGACAAGTGATGAGCACGTAGGCCTGGCTGTTATGGGGTCGGGGGTTCGATTCCAGGTCGGTCCACATGTGCATGTGTGTTTTTTTTTTAGGGTACTCCGGTTTCCTCTCAACCCAAAAACATGAATGCCAGGCTAATTTAGCACTCTAAATTGCCTCTAGCTATGATTTGTTGTGCTATGTCTCCTTGTGCCCTGTGATTGGCTGCCCACCAATTGAGGGCGTCCCCCACCTGGTGCCCTCAGGTAGGCTCCGGCACCCCCCAGCAACCCATGTGAGGATAAGCGGTTCCCTAAATCTTCACATTGAGGACCGACCTGGGATCGAACCCTCGACCTCAGAACTGCGAGGCCTAAATTCAGGCATCAAAATAGACTACAAAAGAGAAAAACACAAACATTACTTATATCGCCAAGAGTGTAGTTGGTGGGAGGCGATTCCGCTGACCCCAGTGCATTATGGGTGCGGACCTGGACCGAGATGACGCGGACTCTGTTGGATACTTGAAAAGTGGCCCATGGCGGATTTGTTGCCCTGATGGACTTTGAGAATTTAGCGGACGAATCCTGTACGAGGGTGACCCTGAAAAATATGTAAAATGTTGTGTAAATACATAAATAAAAATAAATAAATAAAAACAGAACATTGATGAACCATTTCTTAAGCTACTACCTTCCCATGTAAACCAGCTAACATGTTAGCAAGTCGCTGGCTAATACGTGGCTGTTAGCTTATATTAGGATTGACATATTTTTACGATTTAGGTTATATTAGAATAAAGAAGGCATAAATGTTAACACGTAGAAAGAATTATTAAAATATTGGTGGAAAACGACGTCCCTTTAGGACAGTGAAAGACTTTTTTTGGCGATAGAAAGATAAAACTTAGCAAAAAGTTCAGCGCTAACAGTGTTTGCTAAAATGCGGAAATTGGGCAGGAATTAGCTTTGATTGATTTACAACAGCAAATTAGCAAATTAGCCATGAGCTAAATTACTACTGGCTGCAATAAAATGTGGTTACTGTTTTTTAAGGGTGCATTGAAACGGAATAAAGGAAGTTTCTTAGCTATTCTCATTCATTTTTAAAATAAAAAATAAAAAAATTGCAAGCAAATACACGTACAGTTCTTTCGTGTCCTTCAGGTGCGTTTTGCGTCCTCTTTTCCACGAACAGCGAACCTCGCCGGTTTGATTGGTCATCGCAACGTACTCGCACGAAATGTTTTGCGGCGTTTCAGGCGGATCTGCAGGGAAAAAAACAGCCAATAGAAACATCCACGTTACAAAATATGGTTTTGAGACAATAAAAACATTAAAGATCGAAACACCGACAGCCATGGGTTGTTTGTAAGTTGATTCAGTGCTATATTTTGTATTATAATTTATGTTTAAGGCCTATAGAAGTATATTGAAGGTTGATACAAGTGCATTTGTATGTTTAAGGCTTGTATGAGTAACACGCATTGGTTTGTACAAAAAAAAAACATTTCATAAAATGGAGAGAATATTTACAGTACTGTATAGAGAGAGAGAGATTTATGTATTAGAAACTGGCCGAAAGAAGCGATCTAACGACGATTGCACAGTTTTCTTTTTTTCATCATAAATGATGCGGTAGCACTGTATGGCATCATTCAATTGATTTGCAAACTTTGTGCAATGTTCAATATTTGGGTCTTTCTGTTTATAAATGGTACTGACGGTCGAACGATTCAAGTTGTACAACGCTCACCACTCTCACGCGCATCAAGCGTCGTTATTATTGCCACTCGTTTCAAATGAAATAGCTTGCCTCTTCCTTGCAACTCCCTCAATAGAAGCCTTTCGCTTTTTACCAACCATATTCAATAATGGATACACGAGATATTTAATGATACAAATGAAAAAGGTTCTTTGCGCACTGGAGATACGTTCACGCACTTCCGCATTGCAACGAATTGGACAGAAGAAGGTAGATGCTGGGTGAGCTGAGCGCTCAAAGCGCCAGGCGTCGTCGGTATTAGCGGCGGAAAGAAGTACTACTCCGAAAAAGGCGAAATACAAAATTGGACTTGCGAACATTTTTGGACTTAAACGCAATTTGCAGACATGTTCGTATGTACCGTTGTTCGTAAGTTGAATGTTCGTAAGTAGGGGAGCGTCTGTATATACCTTGTTATACATTTTTTGTATTTATAAAAATGTGATATTTTTAAAAAATAAAATGGTAAAACAAACATCTTAGCTTTAAATTTGAAAAATATAGAATGCTTACTATTTTTTTATTTTTTATTTAATTAAACACCCTTAAAATATTTTAAAAGTACACCATATACCCTGTTATACATTTTTTTGTATTTATAAAAATGTGAAAAAATAGAAAAAAGTAATAAGCAAACCCTTAATATTATTTTTAAAAATAATAATTTTTAGGCTCCAATTAAACGACTCAATTTTTCAAACGAAATTACTCTGACTAAAAAGATGGACAAACATTACAAACACCGACATTAGCCTAAAATGCTAGCTTGTACTGTATTAATACTAAAATAATTAAAAACTACACCAAACTACTCAACCTAATTATTAAGCGGGCCACATTGTTCGTATGTACCGTTGTTCGTAAGTAGGGGAGCGTCTGTACTTCAAATGTCCAAATATCGGCGCCGATAATCGCTCCTTCTCTAGTTTGTTGTGCATACTTACATCCAGCCTTGACGTCAAGTCCACAGAGACCCTCTCCCCGGCCCCCGCATTCGCACAAGCAGCTGAAGGTTCGATCTTCGGTGATGTTCTCCACGCGGAAGAACGTGGTGGCGGTGGAATTGACCACCGTGTGGCGCTGCTCGACGGGTGGCTGGTGGCTGTTCATGACGCGCCGGCATTCTTGCTTGCATTTGAAGGTGCAGTAGACCTCCAGACCAGAGTCGCGGCGGACCACGGAACCCTGGCTGGTCCAGATATGACAAGTTGGCGTGTGGCCTGAGGAGTAAAATCACACAAATTAAGCAGCGAGCTCAAGTTTGGGTTCTAAAGTACCGTATTTTTCAGACTATAAGTCGCTTTTATCTTGTTTTTGTACTAGGAGTCTGACTTATACCATATTTTCTCACATGTACGCCGTATTGGTCGCTCAAAAAATGATATTAAGGCAATTTTAAGGGTACGGCTTTTATGCGGGGCGGCTAATATGCGAGAAAATACGGTATATCACGGCAACCAGTTAGAGTGACGACCTAAGCCACAGGTGTCAAAGTGGCGGCCCGGGGGCCAAATCTGGCCCGCCGCATCATTTTGTGCGGCCCGAGCAAATATACAAATATACAAATGAAGAGTATAGATGTATATTACATTTCCGGATTTTCCCCCTTTTAAATCAATCATTGCAATATTTTCAATCCAATTTTATTTCTTTTAGTGTTTTTAGTTCAAAGCGCATTTTGTAAGATCTAAAAATAAATATATAGATATTTTCCGTTTTCCACTTTAATATTGAACATCATTAAAACATATATTTTATTTCATTTGAAATGAAAAACATGAGTAAAAGAAATTTTCCATGACTAAGAAAAAAAACTCAAATAAACATTGCTTTAGATCTATAAAAACGGACTATTTAGGGCTTTTGATACAGTTATTTTAATCCAATTTAAAAAATATATATCTAAATATTATATCTAAAATGGTCCGGCCCACATGAAATGGAGTTGACATTAATACGGCCCGCGAACCAACCCTTGGCTTATAAAGTGACATAAAATTAATAAGAAATACAAAAACATGCTGGAATTGCTATTAGAAAGTAAACGTAAACACAACTTAAAAATTATGTTATGCACACTCGGAATTTTTTTTTTTTGACCTAAGCAGTGATGCAATGATTAATCGCTATGTGATTCGATTAAAAAAAGCTTCAAATTCAATTTCACGGCTTCAATAAATAGTTTAATTGGAATAGTTATGTAATGGTTTTTTTTAAATTTGCTGCAATGCATCACTAACAATTGAAATTTAATTCAGCATGTGGGAAAAAACGATTTACAATCACTTCCTCAAACGATGACCCATAAATAAACAGAAATGTCATGCACAGTCATGGTGTCAAAACAAAACTAACAAGTCATAAATCAACTGGAACAAAAAGTGAATCATTAGCATAAACTTGAAATGTTAGCACCACAATACTAGCCACCTAGTTAGCCTGTTTTACTCGATTTAGCAGTTGTTTAGCTAGCAATTGTTTATAATACATGGGCTGTTCCTCCCGCAAAGGTTGCTAGGTAATTTGTTACAGCGCCATTACTAAAGTTTTTCGCTAATAAGCTAGCTGTGTTTAGCATGGCAAACTATTTTGTGAAATGTTGATGCTAAAGGATCATGGGAAATCGGAAATCTGTGTTATCTGATAAAATGATCTGATAAATCAGTCTATTAAGTAGTAATAATTAAAAAACGGTGAGAGATTATATTAAAAAATTTAAAAACCTAAATCAACAAAAATAATTAAACTGACACAACCATTTTTAATAAATTTGTTTCAATTTTAGAAATGGTTTAATCTTCAAACATTATAAATTAGCTTTTTTATTTTTTATTTTAGGAGAATTTCTCACTTAAATTTTCTATAATTAGTATATTTATATTATACTTGTGTAATCCTTCAATGTTTTAGATCGATTTGTTAAATGTAAATTCAGGCATAAATACATTAAATGAGTACCCAATAAAGGGTAAATTATTTCCCTGATTCATTGTGCTATTTTTAAGTCCCTAATAATATGAAATGTGGGTTGGATATCATTAAATAACCCAGCGAGATATGGTCTGAAAAATATGGTACATGAACTTTATGGCTCACCTGTGCAAAAGGGCACCCGTAGCAAAAACCACACAGCAGATCCCAGCAAACATTTCAGGGGAAATTCTGCCATGTGTCATCAGTAAGGGACTTTTTGAATGTAAATATGCCGCATGTTCGTGTCCAACAGCCTTTTGGTCCTTTTACACAAAGACATGGAATGAAAATTAATCATTATTTCACGTCAAATGTTTCTTACGAGGAAAAACGAAAATGACCCATGTACCCATTTCCTAGTTATTCCATCCAAAACAATGCATGAGGTAACGCCCACTTTTTGGATGAATTCTGGTTGTGATGTCATAAGTCATATGTGTCAAAGTGGCGGCCCGGGGGCCAAATCTGGCCCGCCGCATCATTTTGTGCGGCCCAGGAAAGTAAATCATGAGTGCCGACTTTCTGTTTTAGGATCAAATTAAAATGAAGAGTATAGATGTATATTAAATGTCCTGATTTTCCCCCTTTTAAATCAATCATTGTCATTTTTTAATCATTTTTTTCTGTTTTTAGTTCAAAAATCATTGTGTAAAATCTAAAAATATATTTAAAAAAAGCTAAAATAAACATTGTTTTAGATCTAGAAAAAAACTAAATATTCAGGGCTTTTAATCCAGTTCTTTTAATCAATTTATAAAAAAACAAATCTAAATATTATATCTAAAATGGTCCGGCCCACTTGAAATCAAGTTGACGTTAAAGCGGCCCGCGAAAAAACCCAAGTCTGACACCCCTGGTATAGATGTATATTAAATTTCCTGATTTTCCACCTTTTAAATCAATAATTGTCATTTTTTAATCCATTTTTTCTGTGTTTTTAGTTCAAAAATCATTTTGTAAAATCTAAAAATATATTTAAAAAAAGATAAAATAAACATTGTTTTAGATCTATAAAAAACTGAATAATGAGGGCTTTTAATCCAGTTCTTTTAATCCATTCATTAAAAAAAATCTAGATATTATATCTAAAATGGTCCGGCCCACATGAAATCAAGTTGACGTTAACGCGGCCCGCAAACCAACCCTTGATCTAAAACAATGCATCGGGCAACGCCCACTTTTTGCATCAATTCTGGTTGTGATGTCATAAGTGCTTAGCTTTGGAATGCTGCGCTAGTTAGCCCATGTGGGCAAAATGTTAGCACATCGGCCTCAGTTTTGGAGTCGGTTTCGATCCCAGGTGGGTCCTTACTGTGTGGAGTTTGCATGTTCTCCCCGGGCTTGCGTGGGTTTTCTCCGGGTACTCCGGTTTCCCCCCACATCCCGAAACATGCATGATAAGCTAATTCAACGCTCTAAATTTCCCCTAGCTATGAGCGATTGGTTGTCTATCACTTTGTGCCCCATGATGGGCAGGCCACCAATTCAGGGCACCCATAGTTACCTGGGATAGGCTCCAGCACCCCCGTAATGTATCAATAATTAATTGGAGGTATATAATATGTAGCTAGTAGATTTTCTTGTAGTGTAATATGGCAAAAAAAGATTTTTTGTTAATGAGCTTTGCTGAAATGACCATTTTACAGCCTGTTCATGTTGTTGTTGTTCTTGTGGACACTAACTTTATAGTGCAATACTCTGTCATTTGTGAACCAATCGTGTTGAAATTTGGTAACTATGCAGCATGGACCAGTACCGACAAATCCTCAGATCCCGATTTATTAATTTTTTTAATCAGGCCTTATTAAATTAATTAATTGCTGACTACCTGCAGGTTTGGAGTCAACCAATAGATAGCATGCTAGCAAACTTAAAAAAAAAATCTGCAGCTCATTCTGGTTGTGACATCATCTTCTATTTGCAGATATATTTGTAGAAATGCAGCTAATAAATGAACAACCAATGAGAATCTCCTGTCATTTTTACACCTGTTTTGATGGATTTGTGTCCAAAAAAAATGAATATTTCAGAAACACTTACTCACCAAGCGATGAATAACGGTCGATCCTGAGCATGGTTTTCATCCTCCGAGACGACTTGAAACTCAGAAAGTGACATTTCTTTTTCTTCTGAGCGTGTGAGTCAAACTCGCACTCGATTGGAGGAAGTTCGTTGACCAATGTGAGCCATTTAACCGTCACAATGCGGGCAGTTCTTGATTTTTTGGGGGTGTGCTGTTTGATTAGATCTCACTATTTTTGTGTGTGTGTGTGTGTGTCGCCGTTTAGCAAACATCCCACATAATTTCTTCCATAACTCCTCCCACAAAGTACAAATAATTTTCCAGGCATGACAAAACACATGG
Organism: Stigmatopora argus; assembly: GCF_051989625.1. Lineage (NCBI taxonomy): Eukaryota > Metazoa > Chordata > Actinopteri > Syngnathiformes > Syngnathidae > Stigmatopora > Stigmatopora argus. The sequence goes on from NC_135394.1 coordinate 17,048,753, forward strand.
TGGGACTTTCCCAGTCGCGTTAGCGTACCGCACCTCAACAAAAGTAGCGTCTGTGAGCTAACGTTTCGCATAAAAGTTGAGGAAGTGAAAAGAATCTGCTCAGGGAGTAGAAAAAAAAACATGTTTAGTTGAGGAAGTGGTCCCACGTTCTGTGGTTTTTGTTTTTTGACTTGATAAGGCCACATAACAGAGAAGAATGCTACGCTAAAGCGCCGTTTAGCTTGTACATTTTATGTTGTTGTCTTGACATAATGTGGTTTAATATGAGATAGTACATTTTAACTCAATAAAACTATTTATGTACTGCTAAAAAATATTTCAAATGTTTTGCTCGGTCTTACCTTTGTCTTTTTTCTATGTTTATCCAATGGATAGCTAAAAAGTCAGCATTTTTTTCCTGAAAAATATTCTTAATAAATATGTGAAGGATCTCAGGAAGCTAAAATTAGGCTAAAAATAGATTATAGAAAATAAATGAATAGAAATATTTTTTCTTACGGTGGATAAGTGGTTAGCGCATCTGCTTCACAGTCCTGGGGTCATGGGTTCGATTCCAGGACGGTCCTCACGGCGTAGAGTTTGTATGTTCTCCCTCGGGCTTGCTTGGGGTTTCCTGCGGGTACTCCGGTTTCCTCCCACAGCCCCAAAAATATGCATGCTAGGCTAATTGAATAGCTATTTTAATTCAAAACATGTTGAAAATGTATAAGAAATAGAGAATTAATGAAAATAATTTATTTTAAAAAATTCGATTTCCGCCTGGCGGCCAAGTGGTTAGCAGGTCAGCCTCACAGTTATAGGGTTAGGGGTTCAATTCCAGGTCGGTCCTTACTGTGTGGAGTTTGCATGCTAGCTCGGGGCTTGTGTGGGTTTTCTGCGGGTACTCCGCTTTCCTCCCACCGCCCCAAAAACATGCATGCCAGAATAATTGAATGCTCAACTTTTCCTAGCTATTTTAATTCAAAACATTTTGAAAATGTATGAAAAATATAGAATTATAGAAATTTGATTTTAAAAAATTGATTTCCAAATAATCGATTTCCCAAAAATCGATTTGCCAAAAATCGATTTCCCAAAAAATGATTTCCAAAAAATTGATTTCCACCTGGCAGCCAAGTGGCTAGCATGTCAGCCTCACGGTTACGGGGTCGGGGGTTCGATTCCAGGTCGGTCCTCACCAGGTGGAGTTTGCATATTAGCTCTGGGCTTGTGTGGGTTTCCTGCGGGTACTCCACTTTCCTCCCACAGCCCCAAAACATGAATGCTAAGCTAATTTAGCCCTCTAACAGCCCCAAAACATGAATGCTTAGCTAATTTTGCCCTCTAAATTGCCCCTAGCTATGATATGATTGGTTATTTGTCGCCTTGCGCCCTGCGATTGGCTGTCCATCATTAGCTGGGCTAAACTCCAGCACCCCCTGCCCTTGTGAGGATAAGCGGTATAGAAAATGAATGAAAAAAAAGCATGCGCTTCCATTTTGTGTCTTTTCCACTCTATTGAGAGACAGAATAAATTCATACCATGAAGTTCAGGTCATTTGGCTTCCTGCCCGCCGTTCGGAGTGAAGCATTGTGGGAAGTAGCCCCCGCCTAGCGAGGCCTTCACCCCCGTTTCACGCTCTCCCGCTTCTCTCCATTCGTCTCCGCTCCAGTCCAGATCCAAATGACGGGACCAGGAGTCCAGTTCCACGCTGGACAGGAGGTTCCCCGAGAATTGTCCGGAACCGGAGTCCACCTCCACCGAGCTCGACCGGTCCCAACCGGACCGTTCGACCGGCGGGAGCGCGGCGGCGGCCACTTGCGCTTTGTAACCCCGGTCGGCGTCGGCTTCCGGGAAAAGGACGTCGCTCATGAGGAGATGCGGGAAAGCGGGCCCGGGCCGGTAAGCGTCGTCGTCGGAAACCAAGCTGATGGGGGACAACGGGGGGTCGCTGGAGGTGCTGGAGAAGGACGGCTCGTTCTCGGCGCCCACCTGGAGATTTTTTTTTAGAGAGTTATGACGGCTGCCCTTTAAAAAAAAAAAGTGATGCGTTCGTGTACCTCCAGAAATTTGATGGCTTGGCTATTTTCGGGTTTGGGAAGCTTCACCACCAACCAATCGGGAGCCCACAATGTCCATCTTTCTTTAATCCTGATCATCACACACACGCACATATATAAACACGCATCGGACATTTAACTTTTACTGTGGACATCCTGACACACATGAACGAGCTGAATGTGAAGCTACACGAGAAAAAAAACAGTTTGTGCATGAAATGCAAGCAAACCTTCCGCCTTTAAAACCAAGCTGGTTTTATTTTTCAAGCAAATATCAGAAAAGTCATTTGCTCATTTCCCCACACTGGTTGCGTTAAAAGATACAGGAAATCATTGGAAATTTCCAAACATCCAGAAGATGGCACAGAGGATTCTGGTGTGATTTGGCTCTACATATGTGTGTGAACAGACCTTTAGTCTGATGAAAACCAAGAAAGCATCCCATAAATCCCAGATGAGTGATGAGTATGTTCATACTTTAGTCCTTTTTTTCCTGTTTATGTCAGATGTCTGTTTTATTTGTGAGTGCATTTGGGAATGCCTAAAGGGTGAACCTATCAAAAAGTAATTTGAAAAAAAATGTCTAACCTTCTCCTGACGCAGCTCCAACAAGCTAGCTGGACCGTGAAGGCTGCCACAGCTAGCATGGTTGACACCAGGGTGGTCAGTCCTGCTAGAGGGGGAAAAAATATTAAATGTCTACCACATGATTGGTCCTTTTTATGTTGCTAAAAGTCAACAAAAAAAGGGCCCGTTCAATTTGTATGGAACAATTGAGCTGAAATTGAATAGGAAATGACCCCAAATTGTGAGGAAGTGTGTCAAGAATGCCCTCAAATTTACAGGAAGTGGCCCTAAATCAACAGGAAGTGCACTGGAGATGCTAAAAAATTGGCAGGAAGTGCCCACCATAAAATTATCTTCACACAATTTTGCCAGAAATGAAAAATTAGCATTTCTGCGCGACCCAGTGGGGAGTGGTTAGAGGGTTGGGCTCGCAGTCCCGGGGTCGTGGGCTCGATCCCAGGTGGGGGCTCACTGTGTGGAGTTTGCATGTTGCCACCGGGCTTGCATGGGTTTTTTCCGGGTACTCCAGTCTCTTAACGCATCCCAAAAACATGCAAGCTAAGCTAATTGTATGCTAAATTGACCCCAGCTATGAGGGATTCGTTGTTTGTGTCATTCTGCCCAGCGATTGGCTGGCCCCCGATTTAGGGTGTTGTCCCCCCGCCTAGGGCCAAAGTCAGCTGGGATAGGCTCCAGCACCCCCCGTGACCCTTGTAAGGACAAACAGTCCAGAAAATGAAAGAAAAGTTCCTGTTTTATGTATAAAGTATCAGTGTCATTGTTTTAGGTGGGAAAAAAGTTGATAAAATGTCCTAATAAAGGGACCAATTAAAAAAATATATACACCGTATTTTCACGACTATAAGGCGCACTGCATTATAAGGCGCACCCTCAATGAATGACACATTTTAATTTTTTTTTCATATATAAAGCACACTGGATTATAAGGTGCCCTGTCTATTTCGGAAAAAATTTAAGACTTTTAAGTGCGCCTTATAGTCGTGAAAATACGGTACATGGTATGAAGCACCCCCAAATAAGTTTGCCTTGCCTTGCCTATTTTTACACACCCGTGGATTCGGTGGGCCGAGATGAGATGGGATTCCCGCGTGGGCCTTCGCCGGCCAAGGTGGACGCCGACATCTGGATGGCCACGCCCCCCTCGGGACACTCCAGCCACGCCTGTCTGCGAACCCCTGCTGGGACCACCACTAGATCCACACACACACATGTTGTACTTCAACTAGCCACCAGAGGCCACTGCTGTATGCATTGTTTGCATTTTTTCTCAACACCTCACCTGTGATTTCTCGGCTGTGCACGTTGAGGGTGCTGAAGTAGACGCTGTAGTTGGTGATGAAGCCCCTCTGCTGCTCCACCCTGGGGTCCTCCCACTCGATCAAGAGGCGGGTGGGCCTGTGGACCAGCACCGACACGCTTGGACCGGCGGTCGGTTCTGGAAAGGTCAATGTTTGATATTATATTTTAAGTCGTTGGATATGATTGGCTGATTTTAAAGCCGCGCTTGGTTGAAAAGATGGCATTTTTTCCAGATTTAGCGCCACCTAGTGGCGTGAAAATGTTAGAGTCACTTATTTTTTATATGTTTAGCCACTCCAATATTTATTTCTAAATAATAAGAGCGAATGTAAATTGTAATTTTAAATGTTAAATCTAAATTATTCAAAAAAAATCTTCAATTGAAATCAAAAACAAATTCTAAATCTCAATTTTGAATTTAAATGTTAAATCTAAATCGCAAAAACAAATCCAAAATTCTAAATTTAAATTTTTATCTCTAAACCCAAAACATAAATCTAAATGTTAAATCTAGATCTTAAAATCTAAATTGCAAAAACAAATCCTAAATTCTAAATTTAAATGTTTATCTCTAAAACAAAAAAACAAATCTAAATCGCAAAAACAAATCCAAAATTCTTAATTTACATTTTTATCTCTAAACCCTAAACATAATTCTAAATGTTAAATGTCTCAACTAAAAATTTAGCTAATAAGACCATTCAAATGACCAGAAATAACAAAATTAAAAAAACAGTGGAAATAACATCAAAAACCCTTTTTAAATAAAAAAAAATCCATAAATGTTAAAATATATTACTGAGTTGTCCGGAGTAGGCCAAGATGGAGGACGGCGAACTGACACCTCGTCTGCTCACGGCGTAAATAGTGACGTTATACCGGACGCCCGCAGTCATACCTCAAAACAGAGAAAAAACGTGGCGTAGTTCACTTAATGTCCACTGGATGTCAGCATTGTAACTGCTTGTGATTTCTTTACCTGCGACACTTGCGTTGTTATTTTCCGGCTCAACTTTGATCCACTTTAGCTGATTTTTCCTTTTGGGCAGGCTACTCCATTCTAGTACGTAGTACAGTACTTCATTTCTGGAAGTACTACTTCTTGCTTTCTCCCAGGTGACTAGCATAGCGCTGCTGTTAGCCGCAGGTAGCGCTAGCTGGAGCTCAGGTGTGGCCTCACCTGAACAATAAAAGACTATGTTAGCCTTGTTTTGCATGAAAGTTAGCAGTAGCTTTTTAAAAAATGTTCACTTTGAAATTGTTTACATTCTTTTAATGTTTATCTATAAATGAGTTAAGGGGCATTTTGTGTTTAAGTTAAATATTGATTTTGATAGGTTAAAAGGCACATTTTGTGTTAAACTACATGTGTCAAAGTGGCGGCCCAGGGGCCAAATCTGGCCCGCCGCATCATTTTGTGCGGCCCGGGAAAGTAAATCATGAGTGCCGACTTTCTGTTTTAGGATCAAATTAAAATGAAGAGTATAGATGTATATAAAATTTCCTGATTTTGCCCCTTTGAAATCAATAATTGTCATTTTTTAATCCATGTTTTTAATTCCAAAATCATTTTTTAAAATATAAAAAAGCTCAAATAAACATTGTTTTAGAGCTATAAAAAATGGAATATTCAGGGCTTTTAATCCAGATCTTTTAATCCATAATTGTATTTTTTTAATCCATTTTTTCTGTTTTTAGTTTAAAAAAATCATTTTGTAAAATCTAAAAATATATAAAAAAGCTAAAATAAACATTTTTTTAGATCTATAAAAAATGGAATATTCAGGGCTTTTAATCCAGTTCTTTTAATCCATAATTGTAATTTTTTAATCAATTTTTCTGAGTTTTTAGTTCCAAAATCATGTTGTAAAATCTAAAAATATAAAAAAACTAAAATAAACATTGTTTTAAATCTATAAAAAAACTGAATATTCAGGGATTTTAATCCACTTCTTTTAATCCATAATTGTTATTTTTTTTTATCAATTTCTTCTGTGTTTTTAGCTCAAAAATAATTTTGTAATATCTAAAAATATATAAAAAAGCTAAAATAAACATTGTTTTAGATCTATAAAAAACTGAATATTCAGGGATTTTAATCCACTTCTTTTAATCCATAATTGTATTTTTTTAATCAATTTTTTCTGTGTTTTTAGTTCAAAAATAATTTTGTAAAATCTAAAAATATATTAAAAAAGCTAAAATAAACATTGTTTTAGATCTATAAAAAACGGATTTTTCAGGGCTTTTAATCCAGTTCTTTTAATCTATTTATAAAAAAAAAAAATCTAAATATTATATCTAAAATGGTCCGGCCCACATGAGATCTGGTCACCATGAATGTGGGCCGCCAACCAAACTGGGTTTGACACCCCTGGGTTAAACATTGACTTTGATAGCATTAAATGCTAGCAACCGAGCTAGTAGTCTTTTAAAAAAATGTGAAATTAATTTCGAATAAAAATGGAACTTTTCAAAATGTGATGTGCGCATACCCGAGAAATTGAGCGGCACGCTGGTCCACGGCGACCTCCCGTACGAGGCGACCACGCTGACGCCAAGCGCCGGGAGTTCGGACGGCACCTGAAGGGAGCACCGGCTCAACGACGCGGCGCAATTTACTTCCCGTGCTGTGGGACCACGGCCCAGGACCACCTGGTAGCCCTCCACCCGGCCACTGTAGGACTCTGGATCGGGAGCCTGGTGATTGGTTTATCCAAAATAGATAAAAAAAACAATCAATTCAAAAATTATTTCTGAATAAATTTCACCTGAAAATTGATCACGTCAAGGTTTCCAACAAAGTAGCATCCGATTAGCCTAGCTTGCATATTTTTGGGATGTGTGAGGAAATCGGCGTCCTTGGAGAAAACCCACGCGAGCCTGGGGAGAATATGCAAACTGCACACAATGAGGTCTGGACCGGGTATTAAACCCTCGACCCCAGGACTGCGAGACCAACGCACTAACCACTTGTTCACCGCGTCATGATTTTTCCTATTTTTCTATTCCTTCATTCATTCATTTTTCTGAACCGCTTTTTCCTTATTAGGGTCGCGGGGGGTGCTGGAGCCTAACCCAGCTGTCTTTCAGGCACGAAGCAGGGGACACCCTGATCAGCCAATCACAGGGCACAAGGACACAAACAACCAATCAGTCTTAGCTAGGGGCAATTTAGAGTGTCTAATTAGCCTAGCATGCATGTTTTTGGAATGTGGGAGGAAACCGGAGTACCCAGAGAAAACCCACACAGGTGGGCCGACCTGGATTTGAACCCGGGACCCAAGTGCTGTGAGGCCGACGCGCTAACAATTTTTATATTTTTATTTCTAAATGCTTAATATGGATTTAAATGAGTATTAAAATGTACTCATTTAAAAAATATATTTTTTAAATCATAATCAAATCATTTTTCTGTCCTCAAACCGACACCCCCTAGAGCTCCGCCTCTAATCCGCCGTCATGACCGACATTCGCCTGACATTCATTCGTCCCTCCCTGCTCGAAAGGGATTGGACGCCCATTGCCATCAATGACAGTCCCAAAAAAAATCGAGCGATGTTTCCTAAGAAAATCCAAACCAAAAACTACCTTCCATAAAACGGTGACATCCTGCAGCGATCCGTTTTCACGCTTGCTCAATATCCGCCACGCGTGCAGCGACTGCGACGGCCCTGAAGATAAACGCACAGGAAATCAATCAATCACAAAGTTGACACTCCAGTTTGCCACCGTAAAACGGGTGTAATACACATTCAAAATGAAATCCAGGGAGCTCCAGAACGGAGCCCTGAGGAACGCCAATAGCCCGAAATAGTTGACCACCTTTTCCAGGACTTCTCCCGGTCGCCGCCTCACTCCATTGGCTGCAATTTCCAACCGGGGCGGCGCATGCCCTTATTTGGAAGTCGTAGTCCGTCAGGGGCTTCAGACCGCCCACTTGGACCTGGTCCCGGCCCAGGCGTTTGGACTCTTTTGGTTCCTGGGAAGGAAGAAGTGGGTTGGGAAAATACATTCATTGGTTTGTTTTCTGAACCGCTTTGCTACCATGGTTATTTGCTAAAATTTACCCAGGAGGAAAAGTTGTGGGGGCGGAGTCTGACGGAAGCGTCGAGCCGCGATAGGTCTTCGGGGCTGTCCCAATGCAAAATGGCCGCCGGCGTGGAGACGTTCCCGAAGTGGATGTGGGTGATGAGGGGGGTTTGTGGGATGACTAGGGAAAGGGGGCGGGACAATATTAGTCTTTTTTTGTGGGTTTTTTCAGGGAACATTTCGTATAAAACTGGTAAAAAAAACAGTTGAGTTTTCCAAAATGCAGAGCTAATTTGTACTATTTTTATTTTCAATTTGGACGTTCTTGCGTTTGCTCAGAAGTATTTATTATTTTGTTTATTTTTGTGAATTTCTTGTTCAAGAAATCCATATGGAAATCATTTTTTAATACTCATTTAATTAAACTTCAAAGGTAGCTTTTAAATGTTTTATGTTGTTAAGGTACTTTTAGCTTTGTATTGATTTGATCTTAAATGGGTAATATTTGTACTTTTCATTTTTTTGGACTGCATTTGCATTACTTGGACAATACTATTAATATTTTTGTTATTTTTAAAGCTACTCTAATTATAGTCTAACGATTCTTGCATTATTTATATAATTTTTTGATATATGTAAAAAGATCTTTTTAACCACATTTTTACATTGAGACTTTGCCTAAAATTATTCAGAAAAAATGTTAATTAAATTTGTATAATTTTTTTCTATTATTTTTATCATTTTAATAACTTCAAATTAGAAAACAGTTCATTAAATTTGTTTAACTTTTTTTCTATTATTTTAATAACTTCATAAAAATTTTGAAACTATTTATAATTTTACTAACTTCAAATTAGAAAACAAAATGTGGTTATTACATTTATTTTTTATTTTTTCATTGTTTTGATCATTTTAATAGCTTCCATTAAATTTTTCACTTTTCTTTTTCCATTATAAAAATTAACATTTTAATAACTCCAAATTAGAAAACAAAACGTATTTGCCACATTTTTTTAAACTTTACCCATTATTTTTATCATTTTGATAGTTTCAGCATGGATTTTCATTTTTATGAACTTACAAAAAAAATAATTAAATACATTTTTTCATATTTTCATCACATTTGTATTTTAACGGCAACAATAACTAGAATAATCATGTCATTTTCTTACCTATGTCGGCGAGGCGCACGGCGAACGTCTCCGACCGCGATCGGCCCAGGCGGTTGTGGGCGTTGACCGCCAGCCAATAGCGTGGCTCCGCCTCCAGCGCCGCTCGGGGCAGGACCACCTTGCCGCCGTCCGCGCTCCAAAACGACGTGGCCTTCCCGCTGCCGTCCAATTCCCGTTAGATTTGCCGACTGGAATCGACGGACGGGCGGCTCACCTGCTGAGGGTCACGTTGTAGGACGTGGGCAGGTGGGTGTGTCGCCCCGCCCACCACTGGCACTCCACCAATGGGGAGCGCCGCGTGGTCGCACAGGTGATGTTCTTGGGTGGATCTGGGGGGACTTGAAAAAAGAAACGATGGTTCATTCATTCAGTCATTTTCTCAACCACTTATTCTCGCGGGGGGTGCTGGAGCTTATCCCAGCTAACGACAGGCACCAGGTGTGGGACACCCTGAATCAGCGGTCGGCCAATCGCAGGCCGCAAGGAGACAAACAACTAATCTAGGGAGAATTTAGCATACAATTAGCCCAGCTTGCATGTTTTTTGGGGGGGTTATGTTGGAGGAAAGCGGAGTACCCGGGGAAAACCCACGCAAACGCAAACTCCATACAGTAAGGACCCACCTGGGATCAAACCCTCGACCCCAAAACTGCAAGGCGGACGGAAAAAAATTCATATAATGCAAATTTTTGAAGCACGTGGATTTGCAAAATGCAGTCGTTCTATGCAGAGGATAAAGAATATGATCAAACTTGATTTAATTTCAACACACTATATTATATATATATAAATATATATATAATTTTTAATGACTTATTTATTGACTATTTATTAGTTATTGTTATTATTTAGTGATTGTTTATTTTGTGATATTGTATAATTGTATTTATATTGTTTATTTATGTATATTTATGTATGTATATATATATATTTCAGCAACACGCTTATTTATTCATTTATATATATTTATGTATTTATTTTGTGTATATATATATATATATATAAATATATATATAAAAATAGAAATATATATACACACAAAATAAATAAATACATCTATATATAAAAATAAATATATATATACTAAATAAATAAATATAAAAATAAATAAATAAGCGTGTTGCTGAAATATATATATATATTAACTTAATTATTACCTGATTTATTTATGTGTAAAATGCTACTGTGACAGTAAAATTTCCCAAATACAGGATGAATAAAATTATCTAATCTAATTTGTCTGTTGGTTTGTTTTTGTTGTTATCGTAGACTTTATTTTTAATCAAAAATTGCGTACGATTGTATTGTATTATTGTAGTATTTATTTGAATATACTATTACTTGAATGACTTTTATTATCAACTTTTTGTCCTAAAATGTCCGCCCCATCAAAATGGCCGTCTAACTTCATCAAGGGCAATTAAGGCATATCTCATTTAAAAAAATAATATAATAAGTTTTTGGTTACATACATCCGCCGGCCAGCTTCATCCAGGCGATGACGGTGGTCAGTCCGTCTTCTCGAAGTTTACAGTAAACTTCCGATTCGGGTCGCCGAACGCGGAGCAATTTGAAGGCGAAGCTGCACCCGTCTCGGCTTTGAGGCCACGCCCCCTCGCCATTCACCGTCAAAAAAACTTGGGACCTGCAAATGAAACATTACACTTTACAGAAAAATTCAATCAAAAAAGCAGATTAAAAATTATTCAAAAATCAAATTAGTTAAAAAGAATCTTTCCACAAATTGTAATAAATAATAAAACACCAATTGAAATATTAAGGGAATTTTATTTTATGTTGTGTATGTTTTTTTAAATTTATTATTTCATGCCTTTTCCAACTTAAAATACCACTTAAATATTAATAATCCATTTAATATTGTGAGGTTATCCCTATTATTTTGAGTACTTAATCATATTTATTACTTACATTATTACATGCTTTTATTATTATTACTTTTAGCAAGTATGCTAGTTTTTTTATGTTAAACTTTCACTGTCTCTTTTTGAGTGTTAAGTGCGTCAGGCTCGCAGTTCTGGGGTCCTGGGTTCGAATCCAAGGTCGATCCACCTGTGTGGAGTTTGCATGTTCTCCCCTGGCTTGCGTGGGTTTTCTCCGGATACTCCGCTTTCCTCCCACATCCCCCAAAAAACGCATGCTAGGCTAATTGGATGCTAAATTGCCGCTATCTATGATTTTTTTATCGGCCTCCTTGCGCCCTGTGATTGGCTGGCCACCGATTCGGTGTCCAATCTTGGCCGGGATGACTCCGGCACCCCCCGCGACCTTTGTGAGGCTAAGCCGTTGAGAAAATGAACATTTATTTGACTTAAACCTCCAGATATTTGACTTCTAATGACTTTAAATGACTTTACCAGTACGAGTTGACATTTTGTGTCGTTTTTTTAAGTCAATAAACAAACAAAATTGCCGTTTTATGTCGTTTTGCCGTCGCGTCTCACCTCCTTTCACACGAATTGGCGTGGCAGGACACCATCAGGTCGGAACCCAGTAAAAAAGGCAAAGGGTTCCCCACGCTCAGACGTCCCTGGCTGTTGTCAAATTGCTGAGAACTGACAAAAAGCAGCGCACTTCCTGAAGAAAAAAATTGGAAAAAAACAAAAAAATCACTAGAAGAGAACAAAATAAAATAAAATCAAATATAAATACTCACCGGTGAGGAGAAGCGAAATGAAGCATCTCCACGGGGTCATCTCAGATCTGCACCGAAGCGTTGACTTCCTCTGGCGAAGCTTCCATCTGATAACGGAGGAACGGACGTGTCGAAAAAATGCCGATTTGCGCTTGTGCTTTTTGGGCTTGTGGGTTGCTGACTCAAAAAAAAAAACATAAATCAAGGACACTGACATGGTTTAGCGGTGGAGGCGTGTGAGGTCTTCGTAGCGGATGACGAATGGGTGCCCTAGTTTCCCCGCCGCAACATGACGTTCACGCCACGTAAGTTTTCCCATGTTCTAGCTAGCAGAATGTAGCCTGATTGTTAACACATGAATTGAATTCCATTGTTGTCATTATACAAGTTAGAAGAGATTTAAAGCTTCATTAGAAAGTGCACATATAAATAAGATTTATAGTAAAAATGTAAATAAGACATGATTGGTATCAGTGGCGGTCCGTGCATTTTCCCGTTGCGCCTTCAACGGGTAAAATCCACTTCCTAGCAGCATTTAGTGATTAAATACAAACACTGGAGCTTTTCAGATATCAGAACCGGGCCCACAATTGAAATATTATTTCGGAATATAGCCATATTTTACTCACCAAAAATCCTTTTTAACTGTACACAATATCCATCCTCCTTTCTTTCTTCCTTCTTTTCTATCACCATCGAAGCTAATGCTAAAAGTCGAGCCTGTCCTGTCGTATTTCTGGAATAGTCCGTCTTGAAAATGGCTTTAAATCAACACAACAATATATTTGCTTGTGCAGCTAGCTCCAGATACAGTTTGGTAGCGAATCATAGTTGGTGAAAGCGATGACGTATCCCTCCGCCTGCGACAAGGCAATGACGTATCCCTACGCCTGTATGGATTGGACAAAATATCATATATGATTCAGATATTTCTTAGGCCAGCAGAGAAGGCCTTGAAGGCCCTGACGGCCCACCACTGCTTGGTATAAATAAGGACAGTAACAGTATTTTAAATGTTAGCTTTTTTAGAAGCTAATTGTTTAGCTAGCTGTTGTAGTTCATTGAATCGAATGCCTTTATTGTCATTATACAAACAATGAGATTTAAAGCTACTTTACAAAGTGCACATGTTAAAAAGATTAATAGTAAAAAAGTAAATATGACATCAATTTAGGGGGGTTTGCAATGCTTGGTATAAATAAGGTTATAAAAAGTTTTTAAAATTCGTACCAATGTTAGCTTTTTAAGAAGAAATAAGTATCAATAAAAGCTTTTTCTCGGGAGTAGAAGCTAACTGTTTAGCTAGCTGTAGCAGTTGATTGAATTGAATGCCTTTATTGTCGTTATACAAGTACAATGAGATTTAAAGCGACATTTTTAAAAATCCGTGCTAATGTTCGCTTTTTCTCGGGAGTAGAAGCTAACTGTTTAGCTAGCTGTTGTAGTTGATTGAATTGAATGCCTTCATTGTCATTATACAAGTTAGATGAGATTTAAAGCTACATTACAAAGTGCACATATTAAAAAGGTTAATAGTAAAAAAGTAAATATGACATAATTAATTGGAGTTTTTGCAATGCTTGGTATAAATAAGGACAGTAACAGTTTTTAAAATCCGTGCTAATGTTAGCTTTTTGTCGGGCGTAGAAGCTAACTGTTTAGCTAGCTGTAGCAGTTAATTGAATTGAATGCCTTTATTGTCATTATACAAGTTAGATGAGATTTAAAGCTACATTACCAAGTGCACACATGAAAAAGATTAATATTAAAAAAGTAAATATGACATGATTTATTGGGTATTTGCAATGCTTGGTATAAGGACAATAAGTACCAATGTTAGCTTTTTCTCGGGAGTAGAAGCTAACTGTTTAGCTAGCTGATGCAGTTGATTGAATTGAATGCTTTTATTGTCATTCTACAAGTACAATGCTAAGTGTGCATATTAAAAAGATTAATAGTAAAAAGGTAAATATTACATGATTTATTGGGTTTTTTGAAATGCTTGGTATAAATAAGGACAGTAACCGTTTTTAAAATTCGTAGCAATGTTAGCTTTTTTAGAAGCTAACTGTTGCAGTTGATTGGATTGAATGCCTTTATTATCATTCTACAAGTACAATGAGATTTAAAGATACATTACAAAGTGCACGTATTAAAAACATTAATAGTAAAAAAGTAAATATGACATGATTTATTGGGTATTTGCAATGCTTGGTATAAGGACAATAAGTACCAATGTTAGCTTTTTCTCGGGAGTACAAGCTAACTGTTAGGCTAGCTGTTGTAGTTGATTGAATTGAATGCCCTTATTATACAAGTTAGATGAGATTTAAAGCTACATTACAAAGTAATAGTAAAAAAGTAAATATGACAATTTATTGGGTTTTTGCAATGCTTGGTATAAATAAGGACAGTAATAGTTTTTAAAATTCGTACCAATGTTATCTTTTATAGAAGCTAACTGTTTAGCTAGCTGTTGCTGTTGATTGAATTGAATGCCTTTATTGTCATTTTACAAGTACTACATATAGATTTAAAGCTTTAAAGCGCATACATAAATAAGATTAGTAGTTTTACAAAAAGTAAATATTACATGATTTATTAGGTTTTTGTCATGCTTGGTATAAGGAGAGTAACAGTTTTTAAAATACGTGCTAATGTTAGCTTTTTTAGGAGCTAACTGTTTAGCTAGCTGTTGCAGTTAATAGAATTGAATGCCTATATTGTCATTCTACAAGTACAATGAGATTTAAAGCTACACTACAAATTGAACATATTAAAAATATTAATAGTACAAAAGTAAATATGACATGATTTATTGGGTTTTTGTAATAATACATGCATGCTAGGCTAATTGTATGCTAAATTGTCCCTACCTATGAGGGATTGATTCTTTGTCTCACCTGCGATTAGCTGGCCATTGATTCAGGGTTTTGTCCCCCACCTGGTTAGCTGGGATAGGCTCCAGCACCCCCCTGCGACCCCTGTGAGAATAAGAGGTTCAGAAAATGAATGAATGAAAGATACAAGGTTGAATTGCAGGACAATGGAGCACTTTTGTTGAGCAGAAACTAAACGATTTAGTAAAAAACAACAACTATAAAAATAAATAATTTGAGTTATAACATAAACAAGCATGAGTAAAGTCAAAAAACATTAATTCCAATATTCATACACGACTTGCTTTCATAACTTTGGTCGACCTTTCACAATAAATTGCCACGTGTATATTTTTTTCCATTAATTTGACCTTTTAATTGTCCCGTCTTTCCTCTTTTTTATGACTTTTACAACTGCAATTTTTGGTCAATCATTAGCGGAATCTTGTCGCGGTTCCAAACTAGCAAACAATTTTTTTTTCTTCTCGCCGCTGAAAAAAAAAAAGACTTAACCTCTACTCTCCATTTTGACATGACGTAACGTTTGAAGTCCCTTAAAAACAAGCGAGGGAGATTCTTTTCTGGCAGATCGAAGCGGTTCGAGGTGGATTATGATTTTTCAAACACTTTTGGGGTACCTGGACTTAAGCACTTGGCTGCTGTTTACGTTCCTGGTCCTGCTCTTGTGGGACGTGGTTCGATACTGGCGACCCGCAACTTTCCCGCCGGGACCCTCGGCCTTGCCTTTCCTGGGAAATGTTTTCACCGGAATGGATTACAAAGACTTGGACAAAGTGAGAACAAAATAAAAATGCGGGTAGAAGCGCAGGGGTCAAAAATGGAGGCTCGGGAAGCAGATTTGGCAACCCTGTGCATGAAACTTGGTTAAAATTCAGGCATTTTCTGGACTGCTTGGGCTCACGAGGGTCGCGGGGGGTGCTGGAGCCTATCCCAGTTGATTTACGGGAGCCAGAGGGGGTGGGGACACACCCTGAATCGGTGGCTAGCCCATTGTAGGGTACGAGGAGACACATAGCTAGGAAAAAAAATAGTGTATAATTAGCCTAGCATGCATGTTCTTGGGATGTGGGAGGAAACTGGAGTACCCGGAGAAAACCCACGCGACCCCGAGGAGAACATGCAAATTTTACACAGAGAGGACCCACCTGGGATCAAACCCTCGAACCCAGAAGTCTGAGGCCGACACGCTAACCACACAAAATGACCGTTAAATAATAAAATTAAAATAAATTTTTATTTAATCTTTTTTTTTTTTAATTCACTTGATTAAAATGACCGTTAAATAATAATACTAAAATTAAATTTAATTTAATCTTTTTTTTATTAAATAAAAATTAAGAGTAATTTAGAGTATTATTATTTTTAATTAAATATAATTTAAAGTTTTTTTTTTTTAAACAAATTAAAAAAAAATTAAAAAGATTTTAGTGGTTAGCGCGTTGGCCTCACAGTTCAGGTGTCGCAGGTTTGATCCCAGGCCAGTCCTCATTGTGTGGAGTTTGCTTGTTCTCCCCGGGCTTCCATGGTTTTTATCCGGGTATTTCATTTATTTTTTATATATTTTTTAGCTAGCAAAGGAGTATGGTCCCGTGTACAGCTTGAGGCGAGGCTCCGAGAGGATCGTCTTCGTTTCGGGGTACCGCATGTTCAAAGAGGCCTTGGTCAACCAGCTGGACAGCTTCGCGGATCGTCCCCAAATGCCGCTCTTTGATGGCGTTTTTAAGGGCATCGGTGAGCGATCCGATTCGGACTTGCGGCCCACTTTGGCTAGCAAGTAAGCTGCCATCCATCTCAGGTCTTCTTCCAAAAATATTTTTCTTTGCTTCTCCATTTGACAAATCTTGCGTTCTTCTGAAAAATAATTGGATGAAATGATTATCATTATTTTTTCCCCATTAAAAAGCAAGCAGTCAAGGCCCAGTAGTAGCAAAGCATCCCCATCTCATGATAATCATGTCGTCTTATTTGCTAAACAAACGATTAAAATCCCCTATGGAGTGTTTTCATTATTAAATATATATTAAAAATCCTAATCCAAATATTTTCAATCATTTTCTGTACCACTTACCCTCTCAAGGGGGGTGCTGGAGCCTATCCCAGCCAACCATGGGCACCCTAAATTGATTGCCGGCCAAACGCAGAGCACAAACAACCAATCACTCGTAGCGAGGGACAATATAGCATCTAATTAGGCTAGCATGTATGTTTTGGGGCTCTCGGATGAAAGCGGAGTACCCAGAAAAAACCCACTCAGCCACAGGGAGAACATGCAAAGTCCATGCGGGAAGGCCGGAACCGTGATCCGGACTTTGCTCGGGTCCCGGCCTTGCTCGATGGACCGTCAGTGTTGGCGTTTTTTTTCAGGGGTGGGCTTGAGCAATGGTTACCCATGGAAAAAGCACCGCAAGTTCACCGTTAGCCACTTGCGCTATTTTGGAGAAGGTCAGCGGTCTTTGGAGAACCACATCCGAGTGGAATGCGGCTACCTGTGCGAGGCTTTCAAAGAAGAGCAAGGCGAGTCCGGCACGGCTTTTCAGAGGGCCGAGACCCCCTTACCGTCGAGGTTTTCCCTTCCCAGGCCAGCCGTTCAACCCGCAGTTCACCCTCACCGCCGCCGTGGGCAACGTCCTGGCCTCGGTGCTGTTTGGCCACCGCTTCGAGTACAACGACGGGAGCTTCCGAAGGTTCCTGGAGTTGGACAACGAGGCCATCGTGCTGGCCGGTTCGACCCTGGCGCAGGTGGGTGGGTCCCCAGTGGGCGCGGTGCTAGCGAAAAACGAACTAACAACCCCAATTTCGACTCCGCCCTTAGCTTTACAACGTCTTCCCCTCACTGATCAAGCGTCTGCCGGGTTCGCACCAGAAGGTCATTAGCAATTACAGGGAGATTGAGCATTTCCTGATGCAGGAAGTGCAAAAACATCAAGAGGAGTGGAACCCGGAGCAACCTCGAGACTTTATTGACGCCTACATTGCAGAGATAGAGAAGGTGGGTGACTCTCTTTAGAACAGACGCCGGTTGAAAAACTGTAAGACAGTCCTACCTCTACTTACAAATGCCTCTAGGTACAAAATATTCAGGTTACGAAACCTCCTTGGGTATGCAAATGATCGTCCCAACGTACAAAAACCAGATCCAATTTACAAAATCCCCCAAAACGCATTTCCCCTATCTATTCTTTTATTTTGAAATTGTCCCGGTGACATTGCGGAATGCTTGACTTCCTCTCACAACTTGTTTAGATGTTTTTATGTAAAATCTATAAACTAAAATCTATAATTCAAATTCTATAATCCAAAATCTATAATCTAAAATCTATAATCCAAAATCTATAATCCAAAATCTATA
The DNA here is from genome assembly GCF_051989625.1 of Stigmatopora argus. Taxonomy (NCBI): domain Eukaryota; kingdom Metazoa; phylum Chordata; class Actinopteri; order Syngnathiformes; family Syngnathidae; genus Stigmatopora; species Stigmatopora argus. The sequence continues at coordinate 17,066,786 of NC_135394.1, forward strand.
ATCCAAAATCTATAATTCAACATCTGTAACCCAAAATCTGTAACCCAAAATCTGTAATCCAAAATCTGTAATCCAAAATCTATAATCCAAAATCTAAAATCTAAAATCTAAAATCTAAAATCTAAAATCTAAAATCTAAAATCTAAAATCTATAATCTATAATCTATAATCTATAATCTATAATCTAAAATCTAAAATCTAAAATCTAAAATCTAAAATCTATAATCTAAAATCTATAATCTATAATCTAAAATCTAAAATCTAAAATCTAAAATCTATAATCTATAATCTAAAATCTATAATCTAAAATCTACAATCTACAATCTACAATCTAAAATCTAAAATCTAAAATCTATAATCTAAAATCTATAATCTAAAATCTATAATCTATAATCTATAATCAAAAATCTATAATCAAAAATCTATAATCAAAAATCTATAATACCAAATCTATAATCTACAATATAAAATCTATAATCCAAAATCTGTAATCTAAAATCTTAAATCCAAACTATCCAAAAAAGTGCGACTTATAGTCCAGAGAAGAGTGTGTCAACTTTGTTTGGGAACCTATCATGCTAGCCCTGAAGTCATTTCCGGATTTCCTGCAGCTCAAAGAAGACCCCCAGGCCGGCTTCAACATCGGGAGCCTGCTCGTCTCCACTCTGGACCTCCTTGAGGCCGGGACGGAATCGGGGGCCACCACCTTGCGCTGGGCCATGGTCTACATGATGCACTACCCAGTGATCCAAAGTGAGTAGCCGTCGGAATTTGGGACCGCGTAGAACTTAACGCCTGGGACCGACCGGTCTTAGAGGAGGTCCAGGCGGAGATCGACCGGGTGATCGGCCAATCCCGCCTACCCGCCTCGACCGACAGAGCCGAAATGCACTACACCGAAGCCGTCATCCACGAGACGCAGAGGATCGCTAACATCGTACCGTTGGGATTCCCCAAAATGGCCAGTAAGGAGGCCACGCTTGGAGGTTACATCATTCCAAAGGTCAAATCCATCGGTACTAGTTCTGGTTTTGGCGGGACACTAACACGACGATCATGTGGTTTTAGGGTACCACCTTAGTCGCCCATCTGGGATCCGTCCTCCAGGACAAAAACGAGTGGGAGACCCCGGACAGGTTCAACCCGCGACACTTCCTGGACTCGAAAAACCACTTCCGCAGAAGAGACGCCTTCCTGCCCTTTTCCGCAGGTTAGCGTTAGCCGCGAAGGCGCTAACTGTTTTTTTTTTTAAGTCGGTTTGCCGACCAGACATGGTCGCGAAAATGGAAAAATCGCAAAGTACGGTGAATTATTGTATGTTTTTTTGGGGGGTAGTTTGTAAGTGTTTTTTTTTAGGTTTCATGTTTTTTGTGTTTTTTGCACGATTTTTTTGAACTTTTAGGACATTCTTAAAATTTTCTTTAGACATTTTTCAGGGGTTTCAATGTGGCGCTAACTGGTTTTTTTTTAAAGTCGGTTTGCCGACCAGAAATGGTCGCAAAAATAGAAAAATCGCAAAGTAGGGTGAATTATTGTATGGCTTTTTTTGGGGTAGTTTGTAAGTGTTTTGGTTTTTTTTTTAGTTTTCATGTTTTTATGGTTTTTGTGTTTTTTTGCACGATTTTTTTTGAACTTTTCGGACATTCTTAAAATTTTCTTTAGACATTTTTCAGGGTTTTCAAGGTGGCGCTAACTGTTTTTTTTTTTTTTAAGTCGGTTTGCCGACCAGAAATGGTCGCGAAAATGGAAAAATTGCAAAGTAGGGTGAATTCTTGTATGGCTTTTTTGGGGGTAGTTTGTAAGTTTTTATTTTTTATTTTTTTTTAGGTTTCATGTTTTTATGGTTTTTGTGTTTTTTTGCACGATTTTTTTGAACTTTTAGGACATTTTCTTTTGACATTTTTCAGGGGTTTCAAGGTCAGGTTATTTTATTATTAACTTAAATTTTAGTATTTTTAATAGTAGAACTCAAGGGGTTTCAGTGTGGATTTTCATATTTTTATGAACTTAAAAAAAAAATCATATTTTTCAACTCACCTCTTTCAGGGAAACGGGCGTGTTTGGGCGAGCAATTGGCGCGCATGGAACTCTTCATGTTCTTCACGGCGCTCCTGCAACGCTTCACCTTCACCCCCGTACCCGGGGAGATGCCGGACCTGGTGGGGGTTCAAGGTTTCACGCAGTCCCCCCAGCAGTTTCGCTTCCTGGCCGTGCCACGCTGAACCTGAATATTTTTTCAAATAAAAGTGTGCCAGTAATTGAAGGTTCATATGATTTGTTTTGTTTGGGTCATTTCTTGGTCACTTCCTGTGGATTTTGAGGCATTGACGTGTCATATCCTGTTGAGATTGAGTCATTTCTAGCTCACTTCCTGTTCATTTTAGAACATTTCTGCGACACTCCCTGACTTTTGGATTTTGGGGCATGTCTGGGTCACTTCCTGTTGAGATTGGGTCATTTCTGGGTCACTTCCTGTTGAGATTGGGTCATTTCTGGGTCACTTCCTGTTGAGATTGGGTCATTTCTGGCTCTCTTCCTGTTAGTTTTAAGCATTTCTGGGTCAAATCCTGTTGAGATGGACTAATTTCAAGGTCACTTCCTGTTGAGATTGGGTCATTTCTAGCTCACTTCCTGTTCATTTCTGTGACATTTCATTTCTGCCTGAATTTTGGAACATATCTGGGTCACTTCCTGTTGAGATTGGGTCATTTCTGGGTCACTTCCTATTGAGATTGGGTCATTTCTGGGCCACTTCCTGTTGAGATTGGGTCATTTCTTGCTCACTTCCTGTAAATTTTAGAAAATGTATGCGACACTCCCTGACTTTTGGATTTTGGGTCACTTCCTGTTGCTATGATGTCACTTCCCATTTGATTTTCAGCCATTTATGAACATTTCCAGGCCACTTCCTATTCATTTATGTCCATTTCTGGGTCACTTCCTGTTAATATCTGGTCCCTCCCACTTCCATTCATTTTTGGGGTCATTTCAGGTCACTTCCTGTTGATTTGAAAACATTTTCAGATATTTTGGGTCATTTTCCAGGTCACATTTTATTGGATTTCTTACTCATTTTTGGGCATTCACATACCTGTCAACCTCTGCCGATAACTGCCCTTATAAATGATTATGATTCCCCTTACAAACCCCCCAAAAAACCTTACAAACACCGTACGGTGTTTGTAAGGTTTTTTGGGGGGTTTGTAAGGGGAATCATAATCATTTATAAGGGCAGTTATCGGCAGAGGTTGACAGGTATGCATTCATAACATAAATTTGGAGCATTTTCGTGTTACCTTCCCCTAGTAAATGAATTCTTTTGAGCCAAAATGGAGGGGAAAAGCCACACACAGTTGCACTTTTGTTCCATTGTGCCTTAATTTAATAAAGCGACGTATGCGCGATAATTGGCGTGACGCGAGGCGCGTATAAATGCGACGGCGGTCGGGATGCGGGTGGAAGTACGGCGCGGCCCTCAACATGTGGGGGGTTCTGCTTTTTGCCGTGGCGCTTTTGCTTTTTGTTTATTACGCGGGAAAAAAGGAAGGGGACCACTTTCCGCCGGGACCCTTGGCCTTACCTCTCGTGGGGAACGTCTTTCACGTCGCCGTCAAGCAGCCTCACGTTTACCTGACTCAGGTGGGAAGTCACATTTAAACCCTTAAATTTGGAATTTTTTTGGGTGGTCTAGGGGTCAATATTACGTGGGGTGGGTTTGATATCAAGGGGATGAAATATTTTTTTAAATTTGAAAAGTAAATGACTTTTTTGTGCTCATTTTCATACTAAAATTTGTACTAGAATTTCAATCTTGTGATTTTACAACTTCTCTCTCATAATGTTATGAGATTTTCTTCTTCTGTAAGATATTAAACCCATAATATTACCACTTGAATTTAATAATGACTTTATTTTTTCAATATTAGCATTTTTTTCTCATTCTCATACTATAATTTCTCATCATTGGACTACGATTCTAATCTCGTGATTTTATGATTTCTACCTCATAACATTATGACTTTTTTCTGATTCTCATGACGATTTTAATCTTGTAATTTTACGACTTTTATCTCATAACATTACAACTTTTTCCACATAAATGTACTACCATTTTAATCTCGTAATTTTACAACTTCTCATAACCTTAAGACTTTTTTCTCATTTTAGTTCCTCATAATTGTACCACCATTTTAATCTCGTAATTTTACGATTTATCTCATAAATCTGTCTTTTTTCTCATTTTACAATTTCTCACAATTGTACTACCATTTTAATATCGTAATTTTACGACTTCTCATAACGTTATGACTTTTTTTCTCATTATACAGTTTCTCATAATTTTACTACCATTTTCATCTCGTAATTTTAAAATTTATCTCATAACACTTTTTCTCATCTGACATTTTATCATAATTGTACTTCCATTTTAAGATCATAATTTTACAACTTCTCAACGTTACGACTTTTTTTTCATTTTAGTTTCTCATTATTTTACTACCATTTTAATCTCATAATTTTACTAATCTCACAACACTACATCTTTTTTCTCATTTTACAATTTCTCATAATTCTACATTTTAATCTCCTAATTTTACGAATTCTCATAACATTATGACTTTTTTCTCATTATACAGTTTCTCATAATTTTACTACCATTTTCATCTCGTAATTTTACAATTTATCTCATAACACTTTTTTTCTCATCTGACTTTCTCATAATTGTACTGCAATTTTAATCTCATAATTTTAAAACTTCTACCTCAGAACATTACAACTTTTTTTCTCATTCTCATACTTCAATTTCTCATAATTACTACTTATACTTACATAATAACTACGATTTTACTCTCCTGCGACTTTAAACTGGACATATCGCCCCTTAAATCTAATACTACCACAAGTCATAACTCCACCCTCATAATATCCCCACCTTTCTCATTCCCGTCCTACAATTTCAATCTCCCAGCTCCATTTTTCGTCATTTTCCCACAACACTGCCGTAAAACGGCGTTCTTTCCCACGTCGTTGTTTACCCGGACATGAGAATAAGCACGTGAACAAAACACGGGTTGCTGACCTGGCGCGAGAAGCAACACAAGGGAAGATTGTACAAAGAACGTAACGCGGTTCAGCTGACAAACAGACGGCCATTGTGACACCCGCGTACGCCCGCAGTTAGCCGACACCTACGGGAAGGTCTACTGCCTCCGGATGGGACGACACAAGACGGTGTTCGTGTGCGGGTGGAAGATGGTGAAGGAAGTTCTCGTCATTCAGGCCGACAATTTTGCGGACAGGCCGTACCAAGCCTTGTACGCCAGACTTTACAATCAACACACAGGTATTTACATATTTACATATTTACATACTCGCATACAAGCCGCACCCTTAAAATGGCCTGAAAATGTTTGAATTTTACAATTTCTCGCTTGCGTCATGACGTCACGGCGCCATTTTGTCGTGGCGTCATGACGTCACGGCGCCATTTTGTCGTGGCGTCATGACGTCACGGCGCCATTTTGTCGTGGCGTCATGACGTCACGGCGCCATTTTGTCGTGGCGTCATGACGTCACAGCGCCAATTTAGTCGCTTTTGTCTACAAAAAAATGACTGAATCGAGGGTATGGCTTATATGCGCATAAAAACACGCCACGCACGAAACTGCAAGTTGACGCCGCCATGGCACGATGACGTCACGACAAATTGGCGCCGTGGCGTCATGACGCCACGGCGCCAATTTGTCGTGACGTCATCGTGCCATGGTGGCGTCAACTTGCAGTTTCGTGCATGGCGTGTTTTTATGCGCATATAAGCCATAACCTCGATTCATTCTTTTTTTGTACGACAAAAGCAGCTTATATGCAAGTAAATACGGTATATTATGTTCATTAACATGAATATGAATATGTTCATTAATATGTGATGTCCCTTATTAAATAATTCGAACTTTGCGCAAATAAGAGGACTTGAGTATTTTTAGATTTTTTTTTAAAAACATTTTCCAGGGTTTTCAACGTCAGGGTTATTCAATTATTAATCATATTAATATTTATTATTTTATTTTATGTTTGTAGTTTTTTCCATTGGTTTCAGTACATTTCTGGGTCACTTCCTGTAGATTTGAGGTTTTCTTTAAATACGGTTAACGTCCTGTTAACAACAGGGGTGGTTTTCTTGATCGTTGATTTTAAGGACATTTTTGGGTCACTTCCTTTTCATTGGTAATATAGGGCAAGATGCATTTTTAAATGAGAAAATATCACTGCTTTTGCCATGGGGGCTTTTTTTGTCAATTATTATTAAATTAACCCCGTATCGTGTAAATTTTTGGCAAGTGCGAACGGTGAAAATCTGCTAAAGTGATTGAGCTGCGCCCTAAAAAAATGGAAATATTATACAGTATGTGGCGAGCTTTGCATTGCAAATGATCCCCGTGACGAATGAGCGCTATTCTGCATTTCCACCTCTAGGGGGGCTATTGTGCAGCAACGGCAAAACGTGGAGAAGGCAGCGCCATTTCGCCATGGCAACACTTCGCACTTTGGCCCTGGCCGACGGAAACGTGGAGGCCAGCATCTGCCGGGAGAGCCGACACCTACGCCGAGCCATCCGTCAACATAAAGGTTACCATTTTGCGACGATCCCGATATCCAAAGGCCCTATACGTCGCTAAATGCTGCTATCGGCTAGTGCTAACAAATAACGGAAGGAAGATATGCAAAATGGGTTTAAAAGTCATAAAATCAGAGAAGATACCAAAAAAGAACCATTCATTCATTTTCTGAACCGCTCTTCCTCACAAGGGTCGCGGGGGTGCTGGAGCCGATCCCAGCTAACTACGGCCATCCAATCCCTCATAGCTAGGGACAATTTAGCAAAGAATTAGCTTAACTTGCATGTTTTTAGGTTTATGTGGGACGAAAACGGAGAAAAGCCATGCAAACTCCACATACTCCCCACCTGGGATCGAAACCCCGACCCCAAAACTGCAAGGCCGACGGAAAAAGATTCTTATCATGCATATTTTTAAGCAAAAATGAAGATATTATCCGTTCTATGCGAAGGATAAAGAATATGAGCAAACTTGAATGTACTCCAACACACTAAACCACCAATCCCTCATAGCTAGGAACAAGTTAGCCTCCAATTAGCCTAGCATGCACATTTTTGAGACGTGGAAGGACCCCAAAGTACCCGGAGAAAACCCACGTGACCCCGGGAGAACATTAGAATTAGCCTAGCTTCCATGTTTTTAGATTTATGTGGAATGAAAACAGAGAAAACCCATGCAAACTCCACACAGTTCCCAGCTGGGATCGAACCCTCAACCCCAAAACTGCGAGGCCGACAAAAAAAGATTCTTATCATGCATATTTTTAAGCAAAAATGAAGATATTAGCCGTTCTATGCAAAGGATAAAGAATATGAGCAAACTTGAATGTACTCTAACACACTAAACCACCAAGTTAGCAACCAAGTTAGCCTCCAATTAGCCTAGCATGCACATTTTTGGGATGTGGAAAGAACCCGGAGTACTCGGAGAAAACCCTCGTGACCCCAAGAGAACATGCCAATGCCATCCACCTGGGATCGAACCACTCCAGAACTGTGAGGCCCACGCGCTAGCTAACCCTTTCCCGGGATAGGCTCCAGCACCCTTGAAAACATTCATTTTTCCCTTTCCTTTCAGGTGAGGCGTTTGATCCAAAAATCGTGTTGAACAGCGCGGTGGCCAACATCATCTGCCAGGTGGTATTCGGGAGAAGATTCGACTACGACGACCTCCACCTGCGACAACTGCACACCTTGATGGGCGAGATGGTCCACCTGGAAGGCTCCGTGTGGGCCCTGGTGAAGACCGCTAGCGCCGAAGCTAACCCGAAAAGCCCAATCTTTTAACTCCACCTTCCTGGCGTTTAGCTCTACGATGCCTTCCCAACGCTAATGAAACATCTTCCGGGCCCCCACAACACTATCTTCGCCAACTTCGAAGCCTTGCGGGTCTTCATCGGCACCCAGATCCAGAGCCACAAACTGGATCTGGACCCCGAGCACCCGCGAGATTACATCGATAGCTTCCTGTTGCAGATCCAGGTTAGACGAGGATGCGCGAAAGCTCCAAAAGAAGCTCCCCATGGATTGGTTGGTTTTGCTTCTTCTGGCAGGACGGCAAAAACAGCGAAGAAGGTTTCACTGAAGAAAACCTGGTCTTGTGCTGTCTGGATCTGTTCATCGCCGGGACGGAGACTTCCTCGAAAACCCTCCAGTGGGGTCTCATCTTCCTAGTCCAGAACCCTCAAATCCAGGGTAGGGTGTACGGGAACGAACAAAACACGATAGCGAACGTCCATAACCACATTTTCCTTTCTCCTACTAGACAAAGTCCAAGCCGAAATCGAACGGGTCGTCGGGTCGAGCCGCTCGCCGGAAATGGCCGACCGGGCCCGCATGCCGTACACCAACGCTGTCATCCACGAGATCCAACGGATGGCCAACATCGTTCCGCTCAACGGAACCCGAATGGCCGCCAAGGACACCAAACTGGGGGACTACGTCATACCCAAGGTGCACTAAACTACAGTCAAATGTCCAAACGGCAATTTTAATAATATTTAACCATTCGTTCATTTTTTCGTTCGATGCCAGGCCTCCCACTTCCATTGGATTGGACGGCTAAGCACAGTCAATGGGTTGAAAATAGCTAGGGTACAATATAGCATCTAATTAGCCTAGCATGCAAGTTTTTTCCACAAACAACCAATCACCAGTAGCTAGGTAACAATATAGCATCTAATTAGCCTAGCATGCAAGTTTTTCACAAACAACCAATCACTAGTAGCTAGGTAACAATATAGCATCTAATTAGCCTAGCATGCAAGTTTTTCACAAACAACCAATCACTAGTAGCTGGGTTACAATATAGCATTTTACCATCACATTAGCCTGGCATGCAAGTTTTTCCACAAACAACCAATCACTAGTAGCTAGCTTACAATATAGGATCTAATTAGCCTAGCATGCAAATTTTTCCACGGACAACAAATCACAAGTAGCTAGCTTACAATATAGCATCTAATTAGCCTAGCATGCAAGTTTCTCCACAAACAACCAATCTCTAGTAGCTCAGTTACAATATAGCATCTAATTAGCCTAGCATGCAAGTTTTTCACAAACAACCAATCACCAGTATAGCATCAATACAATATAGCATCTAATTAGCCTAGCATGCCTGTTTTTGACAAACAACCAATCCCAAGTAGCTAGCTTACAATATAGCATTTAATTAGCCTAGCATGCAAGTTTCTCCACAAACAACCAATCACAAGTAGCTAGGTTACAATATAGCTTTTCATTTCATTTCTGACTTAGTTGTGGCGCTTAATTAGTAATTAGTCTTTTTATTTATTAAGAAAGAAGATTTGTTGGAGTATCTAACATGATCTAACGTATTAAAAAAAAGTCTAATGAACTAATGGATGAAACTCAACGCTAGGCTAGCTAGTTTGGGTTTAAATACTCATTCAGCATTTTCCGAATTGACGCAAAATTTAGCCCAGATTCAACTTGGAAGTCAGCCATTTTGTTTTAAATTTGTAACTCCGCCTCCTCCGAATTTTCGGTTTTTCCAGGGCAGCACCGTACTCACCGTCTTGACCTCAGTTCTCTTCGACGAGAACGAATGGGAAACTCCACATACCTTCAACCCTGGGCACTTCCTGGACGCCGACGGCCATTTTGTCAAGAGGAAGGCCTTCTTGCCGTTTTCTGCGGGTGAAATAACAACACAAAATCTGAGAAAAGTGCCAAGTGTTGACCTATTTTTTTTGGCGGCAGGAAAACGTACGTGTTTGGGGGAGAGCCTGGCCAGGATGGAGATCTTCCTGTTCCTGGTCGCCATGCTGCAGAAGTTCACCTTCTCGGCCGTGGAAGGAGTTCGGCTGAGCTGCGAGGGAACCGTCGGCCTGACGCGCTCGCCGTACCCATTCCAGATCCGTGCCGTGGAACGTTAGGGGGCGCAAAGGCCATGTCGTCATGTTGTTTTTTTTGGGCCGGGATTTGGATTGAATTCTAATACAGTGGTACCTCGACTTACGAGTGCCTCAACATACGAGCAATTTGAGATACGAGTAAATTTTCGGGCAAATATTTATCTTGACATATGAGACAAATTTTGATATACAAGCGTAATGTCTCTACGAGCACTGGGCGGAGCGTTGCATTTTTTTGCATGATTTTTTTCCCGTTAGTCAGTGCGAATGGCGGAGCTTGTTTGCTAATACGAGAGGAGTATATACTACTTCTCATTGGCAAGTGGTTGTGCGTTATCCTATTGTGAGGACATTTGTGTGCATCATTTTGGGAATATTTTGAAGGGAATACAAAAGCAAACAACCCTCGATAGGTTGCATCTAAAAGTCAGGGTGGAGGCGGGGCCAATAGAGCCAGGAAAGGTATCAAAATTTAAAACAAAATTAGAATTAAGTTTAGTGTAAGGCAGGGGTGTCCGACTCGGGTTGGTTCGCGGGCCGCTTTAACGTCAACTTGATTTCATGTGGGCCGGACCATTTTAGATAGACTATTTAGATTTTTTAATAAATGGATTAAAAGAACTGGATTAAAATAACTGGATTAAAAGAACTGGATTAAAAGCCTGGAATATTCAGTTTTTTATAGATCTAAAACAATGTTTATTTTAGCTTTTTTGATATATTTTTAGTTTTTACAAAATGATTTTTGAACTAAAAACAGAAAAAAATGGATTAAAAAATGACAATGATTGATTTAAAAGGGGGAAAATCAGGAAATGTAATATACATGTATACTCTTCATTTGAATTTGATCCTAAAACAGAAAGTCAGCACTCATGATTGGCTTTCCCGGGCCACACAAAATGATGCGGCGGGCCAGATTTGGCCCCCAGGCCGCCACTTTGACACTGGTGGTGTAAGGTTAGATTAAAATGTATTTTTGAGTGAGTCTGCATCGTAATCCAAGTTAAAAATACACATGCCCAAACAATTTCCCCCCAGTTATCATTCCTTTTACGTTTGCGAAATTAAACGTTTATTTCCATAAAAGACACTCCACATACACACAATAAATTACATTTTCAGACCTCCAGACGTTGCGTTTGTTTTTCCCCCATCATCACTATTTAAAAAAAAAAATCAATTTTGAGCAGATGCCAATCAAATTCCCTCATTTCCAATAATTCTAGAATTTCCCCTTAAGTGTCATGATACGAAATCACAAAAAACCCCACATTTTTCTCCTATCGCCACTAGTTGTTGACAGGCTTCCTCTAGTGGTACAACAAAAAAGTGCATTTTATTTACACGCTGTTTGTTTTTCCAACTGTATTTGTACAAATCTGAACGCTTTCATTTCAATCGACGCGGGTAGACATACAATTCATTTAGATTGGGACAAGGCGAATGAATTTTGTGTATTGGCCCGAATATAAGACGACCCCAAATATAAGACAACCCCGAATATAAGACGACCCCACTTTTTCAAGTCTCAAGTTTGAAAAAAGACTTTTTGAACACTAAATTCAATTTTTATACGGGAAATAATAACAGTACATCGGAAACAAATAATGATAACCATATATTCAAGATATGTATTGTTTTGCCTCACTCCAATCATGCAAAAACTGTCTAACACATCTTAATAGCTGAATATTTAAATATGTCAACTAAAGTGCAATCCGATTTGTAAATGAAAATATCTGGCGCCTCCTAGCGTTGTGAATGGGTATATTATGTAGACCCCGAATGTAAGACGACCCCCACTTTTTCAGTCTTACTTCAATGCAAAAAAAACACTGTCTTACATTCGGGCCAACACAGTAAGTCAAATTGAATTCAGCATTCGTGTTAATAATAAAATAAAAAAATAAAAATCTGGCGCCACTTAGCGTTGTGAATTGGTATAATATCTCGACCCCGAATGTAAGACGACCCCACTTTTTCAGTCTTACTTCAATGCAAAAAAACGCCGTCTTACATTCGGGCCAATACGGCCAGTGCAATTGAATAGGATGTCTAGCGCCGTCGATTGGCTCGAAAACCCGCGCGACCAATCACTCGTAAAGTAGTTCGTAAAAAGCTTGGTGCTCACTGTCTATGAAGGAATGAAGAGCAGACAACATGGAGCCTTCCGGACCGCCGTAGCCGGAGTACTGGAGCTCTTCGGGGGCCGGCGTGGGCGGGGTCAGGCGGGCCGACTGCAGGGCGGTCAGGCCACCGGCGCCCGACGTGTGGTTGGGGCTCACGTGCTTCTTGTGGCGGGCGCGGCAGTTCTGGAACCACACCTAAACACACATATAAACAAATTCAACATTAATTAATTAAACAGGTACCCGTCCTAAAGAATGATTAATTAAATGTAACATTTCAATTTTTGGGGATAATTATAGCCTAAAAAAAAAACTGACTTTTGTTGGTCAGATACAAAAAAAAGGCAACTTACAGTCCAGAAATTACGGCACTATATTTTTCTTGTTATTTTTTTTGCAAAACTTTGCACCTTCATTATATTTAAGTCACGTAAATCAAAAGGAAGTAAGCTGTCGTCCCCCAAAATCTGACAGGAAGTGACCTAAAACGGACAAAATCGCCCTAGAAATGCTTAACATATTCAACGGGAAAATGCTTAACATAAACAGGGCATGCAAGCGATCAACAGCAACAGGATGTGACCTGGAAATGCCACAAAAGCAACAGGAAGTGACCCAAAATCAACAGAAAGTTGCATATGACTCTTATATCTGCGAATGACCCAAACTGAACACTGTAAAAAATGATCCCAAATTTGAGAAAAAAATGAATTCCCAGTTATGACGATGACGATGATGATGATGATGAGTTGTAATCATTATTTTTGAGCGACCTGAATGACCCTTCGACTGAGGCCCGTCTGCTCGGCCAGTTTTTGCAGCGTTTGAGCATCGGGGTTGTTGTCTTGTGCAAACTGCGCCTGCATCACCTGCAAAGAAGAAATATGAATTATGAAATATGACCTATTACATGTACACCCAGTGTGTGTGGTCACATTTATGTGTTGTAGTGGCTAATAAAAGAGTGAAAAATTAATATTGAAAAGCCCGGTAACAGCTATATTTCCATTGTTGGGTCGCTTCCAACCCTCCCAGTTCAAATGGATTGGACATCTATTGCAGTCAAAGGCGGCCAAGAGTTGTACTTTTTTTGTTTTATAAGATTATAAAACAATAAGTAAAATTGCCACAGCAAAATAGATTAAGGCCACACTTACTAGAATGTTTTTAATCAATTTATTACCATTTGTTTGTTAATTATTTGAAATTTTATTCAACTTTTTCATTGATTTTATTTTATTTATTTATTTATTTTTTATACTTTCCAGCCCGTCTCAGTTAAAATGAATTGGACGTCTATTGCAGTCAAAGAGTTAAATGATGTAAGGTCACGAACGTTTTATATAAATTATATATAAAACACTATTAATATATATATATATATATGTATATATATATACATATATACGTATATATACATATATATATACATACACACACACATATATATATATATATATATATATATATATATATATATATATATATATATATATATATTAAATCCCAGACCAAATATTGTTATTTTTTCTATTCAATTTATTACAATGTTTAAAATGTAATTATTCCCCCCATTTATTGAAAGTGAATTAGCATTATTTTTTAAAAATATTTTTAATATTCATGGATTTTCTTTCATTTGTGCTATTTTTACTCTTTTTCTATTCAATTTATTACAATTATAAAAAAATTCCCCTCTATTTATTTAAAGATAATTAGCATTTTAAATATATTTAATATCCATGGATTTTATTCATTTGTGCTATTCTTACTCTTTTCTATTAGATTTATGACAATTTTCAAAATGTAATTTTTCCCCTCCAATTTATTTAACTTAAATTAGCATTATTTTTTTATATTTTTTATATTCATGCTTTTTCTTTCATTTGCGCTATAAAAAGAATATATTCATGACTATTTCACAATTTTTCCCAAGACAGATCTGCCAATAAATTCATTTTTTTTGCGAAATCCCTGCGGGCAAAACCATTATTCCGACAAAATGGGGGTCGCAAAATATTGCAATTGTTCCCTGGGCTGCGGTTTCTCTCATAAAAATGCAATCATAAGATTTAAGAAAGAAAAACAAAATTTAAAATGAAATTAATAAATAAAAATGTTGTGTTATATTGAATATTTTGCTCATTCTTACCTGCAACTGATCCGCAGTGAAACTGGTCCTGGCTCTTTTAGATGGTTTGGCCTGGTTCACTTCCTGTTCGGCGGCCACGGCGCCCTCCGCGTTGCCGCCGCCGCCTGCCGTCCCAAATGGCGAGAAGGTGGGCGTTGGCGACAAATTTGCAAAGGGGGCGGCGGTCTACTCGGACCTTTGTCCGCCGCCCTCTTGAGCTTGTCCAGCACGGTGTCGTAGTGGACCCTGCAGAGCACCTTTTGGTCCACCAGGGCAAACTCCTCGCCGGTGGACAGCTGGCGTTTGCAGGAGAAGCAGGCGAAGCAGGCCAGGTGGTAGGCGTTGCCCTTGGCCCGCCGCACCCAGTCGCTGGCGTGGATGTGGCGGCCGCAGCACGCGCACCACGTGCCGAACCTTCTGCGCCACACGGGCGAGGCGAGGCGAGGCGGTGAACAAACAAAAAAATACAATCAAATAGGACAGCTAGTAATCTGTCTGCCTGGCTGGCTCCATCTCCTTAAAGTAGAACACAATCCCTAACCACTAGTGGATGTATAACACAACCCCCTACTACTAGTACTACTACTACCACAGCTCTATCTGGTGGATGTATTACACAACCTACTATTAATACTACAACTGCTCCATCCATTGTGTAGAACAGCACCCCTACAACTACTTCTACTACTACAGCGGTATCTAGTGGATGTATAACTCCTCCAATTATTACTACTACTGCAGCTCCATTTAGTGTAGTGTGTTTTACACAACCTACTCCTACAACTGCTCTGTCTCGTCGATGTCTAACCCTCTATTGCTACTACTACTGCTAGTGTATGTATAACACAATCCACTACTACTACTACCACCACTGCCACTACTACTACTATCACTACCACTACTACTACCACTACTACTGCTACTACTACTACCACTACTATCACTGCCACCAGTACTACTACTACCACTACTACTATTACTACTGCTACTACCACTACTACTACTACCACTACTATTACTACTACTACTGCCCCTACTACTACCACTACCACTACTATCACTGCCACTACTACTACCACTACTATTATTACTACTACTACTGCTACTACTACTACCACTACTATTATTACTACTACTACTGCTACTTCTACTACCACAAGTATTATTACTACTACTGCAACTACAACTACTGCCGCCCCTACTACTACCCCTACTACTACCACCACCACTACCATCACTGCCACTACTTCTACTACTACCACTACTACTACCACTACTGTTATTACTACTACTACTACCACTACTGCCCCTACTACTACTGCCCCTACTACTACTACCACCACTACCATCACTGCCACTACTTCTACTTCTACTACTACCACTACCGTTATTACTACTACCACTACTGTTATTACTACTACCACTACTACCCCTACTACTACTACTACCCCTACTACTACTGCCCCTACTACTACTGCCCCTACTACCCCTACTACTACTGCCCCTACTACTACTACTACTGCCCCTACTACTACTAATACTACTACTACCACCATTACCATCACTGCCACTACTACTGCCCCTACTACTACTACTGCCCCTACTACTACTACTGCCCCTACTACTACTACTACCACTACTATCACTGCCACTACTACTACTACTACCACTACTATCACTGCCACTACTACTACTACTACCAGTACCACTACCACTACTACCACTACCACTACTACTACCACTACTATTATTACTACTACCACTGCTACTACTACCACTGCTAATACTACTATTGCTAGTGTATGTATAACGCAATCCACTACTACTACTACTATTATTCCGGATTTTACCTGAAGTAATCCATTTTGCAAAAGACCTCCTTGTCCTTAACGTAGCAAGTGGCGTGGCCTCCCAGCGCCGCCCGACAAACGCTGCAGCACAGGCAGCGCACGTGCCACGACAGGTCGCTCACCTGCCGCACACACACACACACACACACACACACACAAGACTGTTTATTTCTTTGCATGCAGGCAAAGCAGAAGTACAGTAATCCCTCGATTATCGCAGTTAATGTAGACCATGGCCACGACGGTTTACTTGTTTCAGCGTTTTATGAACTTACAAAAAAATATATTTAATTAAGCCAAAAAAAATTCCCCCAGAAAAAATCTGCGATGTAGTGAAGCCGCGCTATCGGAGGGATTACTGTATCCAAAGTTAGATAAGAAAAAAGTAGACCTCACTTTGCACGTCATCCCTAAAAAAGATGTGAAAATGGAAAAAAAGGGAACCTTTAATAAATATTTGTCGACGATTTCTTGATTGCAGCTGGCGCACACGCTGGTGCTGGCCGACATGGTTTGCAGGCTCGGACCGACGTCTTCATCGGCGCCGACCTCCACCTGGACACAAAAAAGAAAAAGAAAAATGGAAGCAAAAAAAGCAACATTTTGAATGATTTCGTCCAATTTGTTTCCTCTCTAGTTATATTAAAAAAAATGCTTTTGCTAATTGTTCTTTTCTGGAATTATGAATATTTAACCATGAGGGTGAAAGAGGAAAAATGACATTATTGTTAATTTGTTCATTTAAAAAAGCCACAAGAAAATGAATAATTGCTGAAGTAATTGCTATTATTATTGCTGTACACTTTTCAGTCAACTTTTTGAAGTTATTAATTTCATCATTTGCTTTAAAGTTAAAAAAAGTTCCAGTTTATGGATATTAATGCATTGTGTTGTACTTATTTCATTATTTTAAAAAATTATAAGTACTTCATGCTAATTATAGTTTAGGTTTATATAAAAAATATTGCAATCAAAAGCAAATGGGTTGAAAATATTATCATATTTAAAATATATGAGGCTATGAAAATGTATTTTGAAATTTCAGGTATTCAATAAAGTAATTTTGGGGGGATGCAAAGTTGTTTTCTTATATAAAAATACATTTTGCCAATTTTAATACACTTGCAGATGACATGGAATTTAGCAACAAAAAAATAGCATAACATAAAATGTTCAACTAGAAATATGGTTCATTTTTGAGAGTCAAATTAGGCGAAATAAAGGTTTGATAAATGACAAAAAAATGCATATTTTTCTCCCCCAAATTAATGAAAGCTAATGAGCATTATTTTTTCAATCTTTTTAATATTCATGGCTTTTCTTTCCATTTTGCCAATTTTAATACACTTGCAGATGACATGGAATTTAGCAACAACAACAAAATAGCATAACATAAAATGTTCAACTAGAATTATGGTTCATTTTGGAGAGTCAAATTAGGGGAAATAAAGGTTTGATAAATGACAAAAAAATGCATCTTTTTGGTTATTACTATAAACAAATTTACTTGCATTTTGTTATAATTTAAAAAAAACATTTAAACATAACTCAAATTGAACAAAATAACGGTAAATCCCGAAAACACTCATAAAAAAACGCATTTTTATCGCATGGTCATTTTTTTGTCTCCTATTTTTTTAATGCCGAGATACTTTTAATTACTCCGATACTATGAAAAAAAATGTACTTAAAAATAAACTTGATAACAACAAAAAAAATGTACTTAAAAATAAACTTGATAACAACAAAAAATGTACTTAAAAATAAACTTGATAACAACAAAAAATGGAATAAATATGCCTTTAAAAACAAACTAAAAGGTCAAATCAGAGTTGAAAACATGTCAAATCGCATTCATTTTGATGAGTCATGCTAAAAAAAAAATGAAAAAATCCCAAAACATCCCCCATATTAAATTTTTGAAATATTTTTTCAAGTTTCCGCTTAATTTTCCATTCCTACCGGCAGATCTCCCGTCTCCAAAACGTTATCTTTGTTGTCCTCGCACGCGCACATGTCCCCGTTACAGCGCTCCCTTTTTTGGCTCCTCGCGATGCGTTCACTGACCCGTCGGCCATAAATACGTCGTCCCGCCCGCTCGCCATGACGACGCCGACGGCAAAGTCGAAACACTTGAACCGGCGCTTTTTCTTTTTTGACGTCTCGAAAAGGCCGTTGATTTATTTAATGGCGGCGATTAAAAAAAAAGTCAAAGTGGGGGTGGGGAGGCGGGGGTCGATCATCAAGTGGGCTCATTAAGCGCTCGACTTTTTAACCACGGGGGGAGGCGGCAGATTGCCGGCTCTCCGAGGCTAATTGGCGGGAAAGCCGTTTGGCGGGACTCACCTTGGTGGGCGAAAAATGGCGCTCCATTTTGGTCTCGCTTTTCCAGCGCATGTTTTTCTTCTTCTTCTTCTTTTTGTGGAGTGATCCTTCCTTCCCCGGCCGGGGTGGATGGTGGAATTCATATTTCATATTTCAGCCACGCCCACTCCGTGGGTTCCTTCCTTGCAACAGGACAAAGAAAGAAAAGTACAATGAAGTGCAGTCATCCCTCGGATATCGCGGTTCATGTAGACAAACATGGCCGCGACAATTGAAAAATTGCAAAGTAAGGTGACCCCTGTTATACCTTTGTTTTCAGTTCTGAGTCCTGGTAGCAACATTTCTTTAAAATTTCAGCGTGGATTTTCACATTTTTATGAACTACAAAATAATAATAATAAAAAATAATTAATAGCGGGAAAAAAACGTGAAGTCGTGAATTCGCGATAATCGAGGGATTACTGTATTTTCATTTCTTGTGGAATTTGGGTGTACTTTATGAATATTTTGTGGTCAAACTCAAAAATATTTGGTACATGGATTTGGGGGATTCTGATTTTTTTTCTTGGATAAAAATGAATTTGTGTGATGATAATTTATGTTAAATTTGGCTGTCCTTTTGGACATTGAGTTTGAATTTGGTTTCGACACAAAATTGAGAAAAAAATTCTATGTATGTTTCAAATTATTTCTATTATTCTTTCATAGTGTCAAAATGTCTTTAGCCAAAAACGATCAATGACATGGCGTTCAATTTAAAACAAATGTAGATTTCAATTCATTTTCGTCACATACAATTTAGTTTCAAAATGTCCTTGGCAAAAAAAAAATCAATGGCATGGAATTCCATTGCCAAAAATAATGACTTTAAATAACTTCTGTCACGAAAAAAAATGTCTCAAAATTTGCTTGGCAAAAATTCAATTGCATGGAATTTAATTGCCCCAAAAACTTGATTTCAAATCGTTTCACTGGCAAAATTCCATGACATGGAATTCAATTGCAATAAAGTTGATTAAAAACATTTCAGTTGCAAGTTGCAGTTTGTTTTCAAAAAAATTCAAAATTCAACCAGATGGAATTGAGTTGCACAAAAAAAATTCAAATCATTTTGGACGCCTAAAGTTTAGCCTCAAAATTTCCTCGGCAAAAATCCATTCATTTTCTGAACTGCTTAGGGTCGCCGGGGGTGCTGTAGCCTATCTCAGTGGCCAGCCAATAGCAGGGCACAATGAGACAAACGACCAATGGGATGAAACCGGAGTACCTGGAGAGAACCCAGGCAAGAACAAGCAAACTCCACACAGTAAGGACCCACCTGGCATCGAACCCTCGACCCCAGAAGCGTCAAGCCAACATGCTAACCACTTTACCGCCGACATGCTAACCACTTTACCACCGAACCGCGTCTTTTATCCCACTTACTAAATCTGACTTTTCCCTCAATTGGTGAATTTTCTCTGAGTTTTCGAGGCGCAAACGCGGCCCGCGGGCCACATTTGAACAACTTCCAAGTACAAAAAGTGCCACTGTAAAACATGACAAGTCCTTCAAAGATAACATCTTGTTTTCTTTCTCCTCATTGGATCGCAGGAGGTCCGATCGGCGACCCATCGTCCGTTATCGGCCCATCTGAGGAGGACGCGGGACGGCGGCGGGCGGTCCTCGCGTGCCTGCTTCCAAAGCGAATCCCGTTCCGGACCTTGGCGATGAATGCGCGTCCGTCAGATAAGGCCCGATCCCGCCCCCCCCCCCTTCCCCCGAACGCCACGTCGCCGATGCGCTCCCGATAGAGAGGTCAAAAGGTGACGTTTCATCATCAAAAGGGGAGACGGAAAGACGTGCGGCGCCCGCACGTGAGGTTGGCGGCGGGCGGACCAAAACCAATAAAATGACGACTTGACGGAGGAATCGGAGGAATTTGGCACGGCGACAATAAAAGGCGCATTTCACATATTATTTCATTAAGATAAGTGTTTTTTTGGGGGGAAAGATGGCACTTTTTGATCGGATTCAGGGGCGGATTAAATGTCAACAGCCCCTGAGGGTAAAAATCAATGCCCCCCCCTAATACATAATCAGTTGTGGCCAATCTTGAACGGGTGAAGGGCCGGTAGATATTTGAACGCTTAACACATGAAAAATTAGCTTGGCAAAAATTCAATTACTTGGAATTCAATTGACCCAAAAAAATTGATTTCAAATCGTTTCGCAAAATTCCATGACATGGAATTCAATTGCCATAAAGTTGATTTCAAAACATTTCAGTTGCATTCAAGTTTGTCTACAAAATTTAATTGCTAAAAATTCAACTAGATGGAATTGAGTTGCACAAAAAAATCAAAATCAAATCATTTTGGACGCCTAAAGTTTAGCCTAAAAAATTCCTAGGCAAAAACACAGTCATTTTCTGAACCACTGATCCTCACAAGGGTCGCCGGGGGTGCTGGAGCCTATCCAATGAGGTCATTTGGGCCACTACAGCCATTATGTCACTGTAAATTGAACATATCTCATGATTTTACAGAAGATTTTTTTTACTGACGTTTAAAAAAAAACTGCTATCCTCCCAATTCAAATAAATTGGCCATTTCTCCCCACCAATCAGTTACTCCTGGCAACGACCACCATGATTTCACGGTCATTTTTAACATATCTAACATAATTTAACAAAACAAATGGCTGAGTGTTAACACGTACCGTATGCATGCATGTACATCTATGTGTATGTATGTATATATGTGCTTATATATATATATATATATATATATATATATATATATATATATATATATATGTATATATGTGCTTATATATGTATGTATATGTATGTATATAAATTTATATATAAGCGTGTTGCTGAAAAAAATATAATATATATATATTCAGCAACACGCTTATTTATATATTTCTTTATTTACTAACTTATTTATTACCTATCTATTTATGTCTAAAATGTCTTTTACTGTGTCTGTATTCTCACCCTCTTGCTACAGTGACAACGAAATTTCCCGAATACGGGATGAATAAAGTTATCCAATCCAATCCAATCTCTTTTCCAGTACATTTTACTCTCCCGTAGTTCTGAATCAACCTCCATTCATTCACTGCCATCCTCCCATTTCAAATAAATTGGCCACCAATAACTTCCCTCTAGCAACTCCAGCCATGACTGGACTACAAATCCATTTCAACTCAAGCACCCCCCCAAAAAAACAACAACAATTTCTCACCAAAAGCCCCAAAATAACTTCCTAAATTCTCAAGTAGCCGAGCAAGCGGCAATTTGACCTCTGCCGTTTTTTTTACCGTCATGCCTCGAGGTGCTCCGACACCCCCCCCTCCCCCCTCACTCACTCACTCCACACTTTGCTTATTTCATTGAAATCAGGTCGACTCGAGTTAGCTTCCGTTTGACACCGACGGACGGCCGCGACCTTTTCTCCTTGCTCTAAATGGGGGGCTCGTTCAATCTCAAGTTGGGGGGGGGGGGTCTTCGTCTAGAGGGGAAAGGGGGGGGTCTTTGCTAAAAAAATCACGGCGCGGGAAAAGAAAAAAGGCCTGATTGCGTCGCGGCGGCGCGAGTGGGAAGCAGCGGGTTCGGGGCCCAATCAGGCGGGGGGGTCCGGGGGGGGGTCCCTCTTATCAACAAGTAATGGGCCACTTGACAATCACACAGGCACAAAATGCTTCTATTTAACGCTGATTGCAAAAGCTCAACCCCCACTTCTATCACCAAAAACCAGAGGACCCCCGTAGACCCCCCCGCCCCCCTTCCCCCCTGTAGGCGGGAATCTTTTTTTATTTTATTTTTTGTTTGTTTTTTATTTTAGAGATGGAATTTATAATCACTTCTTTTGTTTTTGTTGGCTATTTTTTTGGAGGGTTTGAATTTGATGGTGCTGTTTAGTTCGATATTGAGGAAAAAAAGGGAAATGATTTGTGATTGGCTGATGATGGTGTTCGATTTGTTTTGGGTCAGGGTTTGCAAAAAAGTTTTTTGTTTGTTTTTTGAGTCTATCTAAAAGCCGCAGATTTAAAAAATAGATTTTAATTTTTTTATATTAATTATATTTTCTATATTTTATATTAATTAATCAAGTTATCATGAAATCACTCTTCTGACCTCAATGACCTTTGACCTCATCACGCTAAAATGTAATCCTCTCTTCCGCTTCATTTTATAAACATATCCATAAAGTTGAATAACAATCCTGCCATTAATTGTTTTTAGTTATCTTGACGAAAAATACAAATCTATACGGGAAATATAATAATAAACTCATTTATCTACTGGTGGCAGTAATAATTCCACACTTTTGCATTTTCAATTATAAATCAATTATGATTTAAATTGGCAACCCTTAATTAGCTTTAACACTGAAATTCATGAATAACAAACAACTTCATGTACGAATCAATTCGAGTCATAATTCAAAGTATATTCCATATTTTACTTACTGATTGGTGTCCTGAAGAAGAAACATGGCGGCCGGCGCACTCTGGTCCAGTCTGATACTGGCAAAAAAATAAAAAATACATTAGTCAAAGCCAACAAGGTGATTATAATAGTATAACACGAATCAAATACATTTAATATACTGAATTAATACTGTAGTAGCTTATAGTCAAATATTTCAAGTTCATGATTGTGTTGTAATTCACTATGAAACCACAAGAGAGAAGCAGAAGACCTGCAATATGTCAAATGCATGTCTATGTATAATTGTTTGTTCTTTTCAATTTAGGCTTTTTTTAAACATGTGATTTGCGGACTACTTCTATTTTGTCTTTGGTACTTATACAAATAATAATTATAAATAGTTATATAGGTTACAATAATAATACTAATGCACAGCAGTAAGAGTAGCATTGAATAATACATTGAAAAATGACAACAATAATTAGCTACATTAGTAGCAACTATGTGGATTATGAATAATCATCATATGTATTATGACATCCTAAAAATTACAAATGAATGTAAATTTGAATTGATATAGTATAACAGGAATATGGGATTGAACCCACCACCCCAAAATTGCAAGGCCGACATGCTAACCACTTCACCAACGTGCAGACATACTAAAAAATTTTTTTTTTTTAAATAATAAACTAAAAATATATATATACTAAAATATATATATATATATATATATATATATATATATATATATATATATATATATATATATACCGTATTTTCACGACTATTTGGCGCATCGTATTTTACGCCGCAGTGTCAGTAACGAGTGCTATTTCTGTATTTTAGACACACAAAGCACGCACCATTTCATTAGACGCATATATATTATATATTATATATGGATGAACATTGAAACGCAATAGCGCTGGCTACCGGAAGCATCTTATTTCCGGGTTCCGGTGCGCAGTGACTGCTGGGATATAGAGTTCTTGCGCGCAACACCCACACGCTAATCATACTGGCGACCACACTAATTTGGTGCTGGCCGTCATTTCGGCTGTAATTACAAAAGAAATCCTGCTGCTAAATGTTGGCGTCAACAGAGCATTCAAAGCTAGACTGTGAACTATGTATATATATATATTATATATAATAACTCGGAGCTTGCCGTCATTCCCGGAGGCTTAAGAACTACAACCGCGGGACCCAGCGTTTTGGAAGACTCATTTGGGCAATTGTTTCATTCGGACACAGAAAATGAGGACTTTGATGGATTTGTGGGTGATGATGACGTGAGTAAGTTGTAAAATGTCTAAATAAAGTACAACCCAACTCAGTTTTGCTTCCGTTGCCTTTTTAAAGCGTGTTTTCAGCGTGTGGGTGTTGCGCGCAAGAACTCTATATCCCAGCAGTCACTGCGCAGTACTTTATCTACGGGAAAATAGTAGAGTCGGGCTGCTTGGCGTAGTTAGTTGTATATTATATATACATAGTTCACAGTCTAGCTTCGAATGCTCTGTTGACGCCAACGTTTAGCGGCAGGATTTCTTTTGTAAATACAGCCGAAATGACGGCCAGCACCAAATTAGTGTGGTCGCCGTCATACTAACTGTATTGAAGAACTGGGTGTATTAAGAACTCTATATCCCAGCAGTCACTGCGCAGTACTTTATCTACGGGAAAATAGTAGAGTCGGGGGCTGCTTTCCGTAGTTGTCCTATCGACTGATTTATTTTATTTTATCGTGATAACAATTTTAGTCTTGGTCCATATATAAAGCGCACTGGATTATAAGGCTTTTATGTGCGCCTTATAGTCGTGAAAATACGGTATATATATATATATATATATATATATATATATATATATATATATCTAAAACATGAATTTCCTTGAAATAAATTAGAAAACAAATTTGAATTTTAACTCCAATTTAAATACTGTTTTTTTAAAGGCCTGAATGGAAAAATATCCACATTTTGGAAGCAGTGCTGTCAAGTTAGCGGGCCTGGGACTCTGAGTGTGTGTTTTTTTGTGTGTGTGTGTGTCTTTGTAAGTGAAAACCAGCCCGGTTGTCAGCATTGTCACGTGGTCTCCCGTGGCAACCACCCAGTGTCATCGCTCCGGGAGAAACACGGCGACGGCGCCTTACTTGTGGGTCGCCGCCGGCTCCAGTTCCCGCCGGCCTTGCCAGGGGGGAAAATTTGGACACATTTGATCGCCGGCCGACAACATGAGTCAAATAAATCCGGGGTAGGTTCTACTTTGTTTATCTGTTTGGGGGGGTTAATCTAAGTGTTATTTATCTATTTAATTTTTTTCCTATGTTGTGCTACACTGACGGTGATAGTTGATACTTTTTTGGGGGGGGAAAATGGATGAGGCCATTAGGCAAAGATGGTAAACTTGCCATGGTTTTTAATGGTAGATTTTTATTTTTGGGAAAATAATCGCATTTAATATCAAATATTTTTGTGGGTCTGTGTGGCAAAATTAATGTGTTGCCTTATTTTGTTTTTGGAGTAAGTAACGGTTGGAAGAGTTTGATTCAGTCAAAACGTGTTATGCTGCTTTCCCAAAAAATGGTCCAAAATATGATCAACAATTTTTGGGGGTGTGTGTAGGAATTTTGGAGTTTCACAAGGTTCAATTTAAGACCACAGCTTTTCACTTTAACAAGGGCTCAAGGGGAAAAAATGCTGCATGATAAGAAAAATGATATTACTGCAAAAATGAACACTTGACCGAGAGTTCATCCAAAAACAGATACCAAACGTCGACTGGTCATTGGGTCAAAACGAAAATTTAAGTGCGCAATAGAAAGGCGAACAGGGTCAAGTGTGCCGTCCTCTTCAAATGCCTGCCTGGAATTACACACCTGGAACAAAAACCTACTTTGACAAGAGCCTGACCCCTGACCCCCCACAAAAAACAAAGTCGCAGCCCGGGGGCCAAATCTGCCCCGCCGCATCATTTTGTGCGGCCCGGGAATGTAAATCAACTTTCTGTTTTAGGATCAAATTAAAATGAAGAGTATGGATGCATATTACATTTCCTGATTTTCCCCCTTTTAAATAAATAATTGTCATTTTTAATCAATTTTTTCTGTGTTTTTAGTTCAAAAATCATTTTGTAAAATCTAAAAATATATATATAAAAAAAAGCTAAAATAAACAGTTTTAGATCTATAAAAACTGAATATTCAGGGCTTTTAATCCAGTTCTTTTAATCCATTTATTTAAAAAAATCGAAATATTATATCTAAAATGGTCCGGGCCACATGAAATCGAGATGACGTTAACGCGGCCCGCGAACCAACCCGAGTCTGACAGCCTTGCTCTAGATTAGCAAATATTATTATTATTTAATTTTTTTCTTGCAGTCTATTATGTATTTTATTTTTATTATTTTTTTTCTTACAGGCGTATTTCAGCCTACAATGCCCTGACAGACAAACACCTGATTGGCTACTTCAGCAGCACTAGCATCCGAAAACATTTAAGGAGAGCCGGGCTGGTACGTCAATCATTTTTTCGTACTACCTCTTAACTGTGAATGTACCGTATTTTCACGACTATATGGCGCATCGCATTTAAAGCCGCAGTGTCATTAACGAGTGCTATTTCTGTATTTGACACACACAAAGGACGCACCGTTTTTATAGACGCAGCCAGGCATGGCAAAACATACACCAGCTTAAACATACGGACACATGCTAAAAACACGTTTTTAAAAAGGCAACGGAAGCAAAACTGAGTTCGGTTGTACTTAAGTTAGCCATTTTACAATGTACTCACGTCATCATCACCCACAAATCCATCAAAGTCCTCATTTTCTGTATCCCAATTGAACAAATGTCCAAATGAGTCATCGAAAACGCTGACTTTTATACGTTCGTCCAGGCGGCCACAATCCATTCGCAAATAGTAGCTAGCTAGTAGCTAGCGTAACTATTCCAACGCTGCCTTCCACGCTTCGTAAAGCTGTGTTGATGTCGATGTATACAGGCCACAATCCATTGGGTGTATTGACAAAAGAACTACATATCCCAGCAGTCACTGTGCAGTACTTTTTCGAGTCGGGGGCTGCTTGCCGTAGTTGTGAGAGCTGTAGAAGATGGTGTACCCTATCCACTGATTGATTTGATTTGATCGTGATAACAATTTTAGTATTGGTCCATATATAAAGGGCACTGGATTATAAGGCACCCTGTCTATTTTGGAGGAAATTTAAGACTTTTATGTGCGCCTTATAGTCGTGAAAATACGGTAATGTATACTACTTGATTCCGATTTAACGAACGCTCTGGCCCTTTTCTCAGATCACCCAAAGCGGGCGTATCGTTCCGGACAAGGAATACAAACGCAAAGTTCTCCGGAAAAGCCAGC
Source organism: Stigmatopora argus (assembly GCF_051989625.1). NCBI lineage: Eukaryota > Metazoa > Chordata > Actinopteri > Syngnathiformes > Syngnathidae > Stigmatopora > Stigmatopora argus. The sequence goes on from NC_135394.1 coordinate 17,094,028, forward strand.
AGAAAGATGCGAGAGAGTCCCGGGCGCAAGGCGTTTTTGCCAAAGTCCTGGAAATGGAGGTGGGCCTAAAAAAAATCAAGTATTCTTTGCCGGGGCCTTGATCCAGCAGGCGTATTTCCCCCCTCGCAGCATCTCCACCAGACGAGGGTGAAAAAACAACTGGAGGAGTTTGCCAGGAAGGAACGAGCGTACAAGGTGAGGGTGCACGATTAGCATTAGCTCAACGCCCTGTCCTAAGGTTATGTGTTTTTTTTAAGGTGGTGCGCGCAAGTCGATTGGAAGGAGAACTCCCGGTGACGTGGCCTCGCCCGCCCGAGGGGCCCCGGAAGCAACATTCGGGGCCGGTGGAGCAACGTTATGGATCCTCGGAGTCCGTGAGTCGTGATAGATCGGGTGTGGTGATTGATGGGAATTTTTTTAAGGGTCATTTTTGGGTGATCAGTTTCGCGGTTTAAAACACGGCAACAATGATAACAGGTTGATAACAATTTTTTTTTGTGTTTTAGGGGCTATTTTGTCAAATTGAACTTATTTGAATAAACCTTTAATAATGAACGCTTCTAGATACAAAATATTTTGGTGACTTTGTTCCAAGATACGAAAAAAATTCAAGCTGCGATACATGTGTTTACCTGCATGTGTACGTATGTTTACTGAGCTGCCACTGAATTCCACTGCAACATATTTTTGCCATTTATTCATTTTATGAGTTAATAAATAATATATTTTTGTTCTCTTCTTTTTGCAGGCATGCATACATTTGCATACATCTTTCATATAAAACTGGTAGACTTTAATCAACCGTCCAATCTGGCGAATGTCTGATTAGTGTGCCTTGGTCACGGAGTTGTTTCTTAATGTTTTTTTCGAGTGTGCATAACATAATTTTAAGTTGTGTGTTTACGTTTACTTTCTGCCACTAGCAATTTATAGATCTAAAACTGTTTATTTTAGCTTTTTTATATATTTTTAGATTTTACAAAATTATGTTTGAACTAAAAACACAGAAAAAATGGATTAAAAAATGACAATGATTGATTTAAAAGGGGGAAAATTAGGAAATAGAATATACATCTATACTCTTCATTTTAATTTGATCCTTTAACAGAAAGTCGGCACTCATGATTTACTTTCCCGGGCCACACAAAATGATGCGGCGAGCCAGATTTGGCCCCCGGGCCGCCACTTTGACGCATGGGAACTAAAGTTTTTTGTTTGCGTACGCAGCCTTGCTCATCCCGACCCAACACGGCTCCAGGAACGATTCAGCGACCCGTGCGTTTGAAGCCCATCAACGGCGCCCACAAACGCCCGCCGTGCCACTGCACCGTGAGACCCAAACCGCGCCCCGGTGACGAAAAAAAACGTACCGAACGTTGGCGTCCCTTACAGGTGGAACCCGGGAGGGGCGGGGCCACAACACGGGAACCCCCGTTGGGCGTCTCGCCTTACCTGCGGCCGCTCTTCGGCAACTTTGCCACGCCGTCGCCTCCGGCCGCCAAGAGGAAGGGCGGCGGGTCCGGTGGGACTCCGGGCCACGGGGGTCGCCGACGACTGCGCGCCGCTACCTGCTCCGCCGCACTCGGCGCCAAGGTGTGGCTAACGGGTTGTCGTTGCGGTTTCTGAGGAGAGAACATACAGAACTGTTAGAAAATCCGGTTTTCTACTCGAATGACATTGATAAATCAAGATGACCAGTTGATTTTGACTGGGAGATATTCAGGGTTAGCATAGGCGGGGTTAGCATAGTCAGGGTTAGCGTAGTCAGGGTTAGCGTAGTCAGGGTTAGCGTAGTCAGGGTTAGCGTAGTCAGGGTTAGCGTAGTCAGGGTTAGCGTAGTCAGGGTAAGCGCAGTCAGGGTTAGCGTAGTCAGGGTTAGCGTAGTCAGGGTTAGCGTAGTCAGGGTTAGCGTAGTCAGGGTTAGCATAGTCAGTATACTAGCGGGAAACTTCAGTCTGTTGACGATTATGGGTCACTTCCTGAAATTTGGTTGACTTCCTGTACGATTGGGATAATTTCCTGTTGATTTTCGGGCAGTTCTTCCTTTAAATTTGGGGTTTATCGATTTAGAGTGGATACAAAGTATCGGGATATCGCTAGATATTGTCGCAAAACAGTGCGTCATGTGACTACAGGAAGAGCGCCCCCTGAGGACCTGCGCCCCCCGGAGCGGGGCGTGCGTCACCATGGTGTATTTCGGCAAATCGGTGCACCTCTCCCGCGAATGGGAAGACCCCGGGGATGAGGTCAAAGTCTTTCAGCAACACTGCGGTGGCGAAAACCTCTGCGTGTACGAGGGGAAACTTCGCCAGGGAGGTCAGTATTTTAACGGGACGTGATGAAGTCGAAGGGACGGCCGGCGAGTCTAATTGTGTCTTCAGAGAGTTTCCGCTTCGTGTCGAGACGCCATCGAGGCTTCCCCTTCAGCTTGACCTTCTTCCTGAACGGCCTGCAAGTGGAGCGCCTCAGCTCGTGCTGCGAGTTCAAGCACAGGCGAGGCCCCCGGCTGGGTGGCAGGCACGGACACTTTGGATTCAGCGCCGTGGAGCGGGCGTCGCCCTGTTACAAGTGAGGGGTGGGAATGGCCATTTTCAGATAGGCCATTCATTTAAGGCGGGCTTTATAATCTGGCGCACCTTATAGTGCGGATGATGCGGCATGTAGATTGACCCTAATGCAAGGGTGTCAGACTCGGGTTGGTTTGCGGGCCGCTTTAACGTCAACTTGATTTCACGTGGGCCGGACCATTTTAGATATCATATTTAGATTTATTTTTTTTATAAATTGATTAAAATAACTGGATTAAAAACCCTGAATTGTCCGTTTTTTATAGATCTAAAACAATGTTTATTTGAGCTTTTTTTTAAATGTATTTTTAGATTTTACAAAATGATTTTTGAACTAAAAACACAGAAAAAATAGATTAAAAAATGACAATTATTGATTTAAAAGGGGGAAAATCAGGAAATGTCATATACATCTATACTCTTCATTTTAATTTGATCCTAAAACAGATTTACTTTCCCGGGCCACACAAAAGGATGCAGCGGGCCAGATTTGGCCCCCGGGCCGCCACTTTAACACATGCGCCCTAGTGGAAAATTCCTGCAACAAGTGCAATGTAGGCTGATTTGAAGCTTCTTTTGCGGGCCGTATTCAGTGATATTTTCACTATTAGCCACGGGCCAATCAAAAACGGTCGCAACAACATGGCCCGCGATGTAAACACTTTCATGTGTTTTAGATGCATAATCGCAACGGGATTGGACAAGAAACCCGCCCCTCCCGCGGAGAAGTTCCGAGATGGAAGGTGGAAGGAGACCACGAGCGCCGGCCAATCGGGACGCGAGGGCGCCTCTCCGACACCGCGTTTGGACGAACGCCGAGATGGTATGACAATGATAACAAGGACGAAGAACGCGCGCTGGAAATCGGGAGGAATGACGGATCATCGTTTTACGTAGATTACGAGGAAGATTTCGAAGGAGACGAGGAAGGTGCTGGCGAAAAGAAAGCTCCGCCCCCGGCTGAAGGAACGCCAACAAGAAATAAGGGAGGAATTTCGTCTGATTCTGGTGAGTTGGCTGGAAGGTTCCGGTTTGGGGTTTTTGTTTGTCTTTTTGGGGGGGAAATTTCCGGCAGATTTTGGGCCACTTCAAGTTGATCTCTTACGATTGGTTTTGGGGAAATTCTGGGTCGCTTTCAATTGGTCAATAGTTTGATGATTCCCGGTGTTTTGGGATGGCAATTTTAGGTCTATTGTACGGATTTTGGTTCGTGTCCTGTCGACTTTTGGGCAATTTCAGGTCAGTTTCTATTGATTTCAGGTTGGCGAATTGTTGATTTTCTAAATCAAGGTTTTGGGCATATTGGGACTTTTTTTAAAAGCGCAATCGGAATGTATCACTCAGATTTTTGGGGCAATTTTGGGTCATTTTCAGGTCACTAACTAGGTTTTTTACTGTTTTATCGGGTTATTTTCTGTTGATTTTAGGTCACTTTCTGTTGATTTTAGGTCACTTTCTGTTGATTTCAGTTCACTTTCTGTTGATTTTAGGTCACTTTTTGTTGATTTCAGCTCACTTTCTGTTGATTTCAGCTCACTTTCTGTTGATTTCAGCTCACTTTCAGTTGATTTTAGGTCACTTTCTGTTGATTTTATGTCACTTTCAGTTGATTTTAGGTCACTTTCAGTTGATTTTAGGTCACTTTCTGTTGATTTCAGCTCACTTTCTGTTGATTTTAGCTCACTTTCAGTTGATTTTAGGTCACTTTCTGTTGATTTTATGTCACTTTCAGTTGATTTTAGGTCACTTTCAGTTGATTTTAGGTCACTTTCTGTTGATTTCAGCTCACTTTCTGTTGATTTTAGGTCACTTTCTGTTGATTTGGGAGAAATTCTTGGCTGTTTTTTGGGTAATTTACAATACAGTTTTGTTGTGGCTTAAAAATGGGTGAAACTCTAGGCGCTTCATTCTTTCCACAATAATAATAATATTCTGTTTTATTGGAATATTTGAACCACTTAAACCCCAAAATAGAAGTGGACGACCCGAGGCCTCGTTCGAGTTCCAGCTCGGGCCAAGAGAGCGACATCAAGTCCCTCAAGGACTCCAAAGCGGACGAGGAAGCCGAAGAACCCGAGGAGGTCATACAAGAGGAAAGCGTGGACCAGAAGGTCCAAGTGGCAAACCCCCAAGAAACCACGGGCGCCGAGTCCAGCACGGATGGGGACGTGTCCGATTCCGGCGAGAAAGAACGACGGCGGCGGGACGCCGCGGGAGAAAAATCGGAGAGCGAGGAGATACAAGAGTGGTTCGAGTCGGAGGACCCGGAGAGGGGTGAGTAAACGGGAGGGTGACCTGTCGCTGGACTGGACATCTATCGCCGTCAAAGACAGTAAACACAATTTTAAAAAATATATTATTTTCTGTATCTTCGCGAGAGTGGTTAGCGCGTTTGCCTCGCAGTTCTGGGGTCGAGGGTTTGATTCCCTGGAGGGTCCTTGGCGTGTGGAATTTGCATGTTCTACCTGGGCTTGCGTGGGTTTTCTACGGGTACTCCGGTTTCCTCCCACATACCAAAAATGCTATACTAATTGAATACTTCAAATTGCCGAGTGGTTAGCACGTCGGCCTCGCAGTTCTGGGGTCGAGGGTTCGATCCCAGGTGGGTCCTCACTGTGGGGGAGATTGCACGTTCTACCCGGGCTTGCGTGGGTTTTCTCCGGGTGCTCCGGTTTACTCACATCCCCAAAATATGCATGGTAGGCTAATTGTATGCTAAGTTGGCTAATCCTAGCTCTGATTGGTTGTCCTTTGTCTCCTTGTGCCCTGCGATTGGCTGGGTGTAGCTAACTTGGTGCCCACACTTAGCTGGGATAGGCTCCAGCACCCCCCGCGAGCCTTGTGAGGATAAGCGGTTCAGAAAATGATAGACTTTGTCTTTGCTTAGTAGCTGAAAGTTGAGTTTTTCCTGTTTTCTTTCCTGATTTTGTATATTTTTAATGTCTGTATTCATACTTTTGCATGCTTTTTAAAAAAAGAAATATTTGGGGCAATGAACGTTATTAAAGATGAAACGTGCGTGGTGTGCTTGCATTCCTGCTTCCTTCCTGACGGGCCGTTTACACGACAACGAAGAATCAAAAGGCAGAAAAAATGTTTCCAGAGAAGCCTCTCGTTTACATACAGACCAAATTTGAAGGATCTAAAAAGATAAACATTGGAGTGGAAATCTTTACAAGGCTATCGTCGTGCTACGATACATATTTGGCCGTGAAGGGGGCGGAGCCATCAATGACATCAGACGATGATCTTCTACATGGCCTACGCTTTATACAAGTTAAGCTAAGCTAAAGCATTATTGACAATACTCGTTAAGCAAAGTTATTTAGGTCATTTTACATTTTTGGGCACCACTATTGGAGGTTTTTGTGTACATTAGCAATTAGTTGCATAAACGTGGAATTGAAATACCCAAAACACGCCACTTTTGCTTGAAAATGTTGTTGTGTAAACGAGACTTTTTCAATCTTCCACGAGTCATTGACATGATGCATGTTGTGTATATTTTTTTTCCTCTTTCCACAAGCCAAATCTGTGCAGGAGAAGCTAGCAGAAGCTATCGTGGAGTCGCGCTGCAGTTCTGAACGGGAGCTAAGCGAGGAGGAAGAAGGGGCGTCGACAAACGGAGTCCAGGAGGACAGAAAAGATGGTATTAAATTGACATCCGCCTAGCACGGGTTTTTAGATGCTCATTAAATCGTAGAATCTTGTCAAAGATTAAAAGAAAAATGGTCGAGGCTGACATTATTCAAAAAACGATTGAAATTGTGCTAAAAAAAAATTGTAACGGTTTGCTTCTGCATAGTGGAAACACGGGGTGTGATTGAAGGTAAGGAAACTTAAGGAAAATAGTAGTCATAACACATTCTCTTTATAGTATAATAAGTCAAAATACCAAATTCAAACTGAGGCAAGTCCGGAAGAATATTATTATGGGATATAAAAATATGAAAATATTAAAACCGAGATTTTTTTTACGGCTGTGCTTTTGACGACGCTAAAGCCTTGTTGATTCAATTTCAATCTTCTATTTACAATTTTAAATTGGCAACACGGCAAACGAGTGGATAGCACATCGGCCTCGCAGTTCCGGGGTTGAGAGTTCGATCCCAGTTGGGGTCCTCACTGTGTGGACATTGCATGTTTCTGACTGGGCTTACTTGGGTTTTCTCTGGGTACTCCGGATTCCTCCCACATCCCAAAAACATGCTAGCTAGGCTAATTATTGGCTAAATTGTCCCTTAACTATGAGGGATTGGTCGTCCGACCTATCAAATTCAGCAAAATATGCCCAAATGTAGTTGTTGAAGAAAAAAAAAAAAACAATATCATCTTTTTGTGTGTTTTTCAGAAGCTTGTCTGCTGGAATCTAAGTTAGAAGCCACATCTAGTAGACCAAAAGAACTAGTTGAAGAACCCCAGGATGACCCCGACGATAAGAAGGACGTTATAAAGGCAGTCGAGCGGGAGGAACTGAAGGAACCGGAGGACGGAGATGATTTGGAGACGAAGATAAAGGAAGAGCCTGAAGAAAATGCTCCGACTATCTCCGCTGATAATATCGTGGCAGACGGCGATACCAGATCGGATTTAGACTTTACGCCGGAAGCCCGGAGAGACGGGTTAGAGGGTGCTAGTCCGAAAGCTGATGATGGAAAGGATCAGGTAGATGAAGCTTCAGGAGATATGGAAGGAACTGATAAAGGGGATTATGTAGCAAACCGAGAAGAAGAAGAAACAACCCTGGATGAGAAACCGAGTGAGGCTAAAGGGGCTGAAGAAGACACAACAGGGGATGGAAATAAAACCCATGAAATGAGTCAAACTGAGGAGGAGACCAAACCCAAGGCCGGACTGGAAGATAAAATTGAGTCGGACAACGGTGAGGTTCTGGAAGCCCATGAAAAGAAGGCGGTTGACATAACTGGAGCTAACAAAGAGGACGGAGAAATAGGTCAAGTTGAAGCCAGTCGAGAAGGGACGGATGAAGACGGAGAAAGACAAACCGTGACTGAGGGTAAAATGGAGGACGGAAAAGATCTGGCGGATACGGATCAAGAGAAAATCAAAAGCACCGAGGTTGAAATGGACAACGCGACGACAGAGGACAAGCAAGAAATGGTAAAAGATGAAAATGAAGAAGAGAAGAACTTGACTTCTGAGATTCAGGAAAGAGAGGACTTAGACCAAGTCACCAATGGGAAGGGAGAAAAAGATGGCGGGATGGACAAAGATGGAGACAACGCAGGCGGTGAAGAAATTAAGCGAGCAAGCGAAGAGAAAACGCTAGAAAGGGAAGCGGTAGAAGAAAGTCAAGAGAAGACGAAGAATGGAGATGAAGACATGGAAAGCGACCATGCTGAGACCAAGGAACGTGATAGAGTGGGTGGGGCAACCATCGATGGGGCGGAGACGAGCCAAGAAGAGACCAAAAATATGGACAATGACACCGAAGAAGGGAAAGAAAGGTCCAAAAGTCCAGAAGAGCACTTGCAAGACCAGGGCGAGAACATGGCCTTGACCGACGAGAAGCTAGAAACTAAAATTCCAATGATGGAAAACGGTCCAACGAATGAGGTTGACGCTATAAACGGGGAGACGTCCCCTCAAGCTGGAAGTGACACTCGTGAGGATGAAGATGCAGACGAAAAACCAGAGCAAAATGGCAGCCAAGTGTCTCTGGAAGACAAACCATTGGAGGTGACGATAGAAAAACCCGAAGAGCTAGCGAGAGAGCATGGTGAAGAAAAGGCTGACCAAAAAGCCGAAAACCTGGAGACAGAAGATCAAAACGGTACCCAAGACCACTTAGATGAAAAACCCAAAGAATCCTTTCAAATCGAGGCGGATCCGGCTTTTGAAAGTCTTGAGAAACCGGAAAAAGAACCCAAAGAGAAAGCGGAGGAATCTTCTAAACTTCTAGAAGAGAACGTCGTGGCCAAAAACCCAAGTGAGTACTCCATGGAAGGAGAACCCTTGGCGTCCCAGTCTCAAATCCAGTCAAATACTCATCAGTTCCCGCATGGAGAAAGTCCAGAAACGTTAGCCAGATCGAGCAGCGCGGAGCTGGTCACCAATTGGCTGACAATGCATCAGGCGTCCAAGTTTTTTGAGACCTTTGTTGAACCTCTGGAGGACCTGAAGGAGTCGGACGCGGGAGCTGCTTCCGACGACAAACAATGTCCACTAAAAGAAACATCTCTGAAGACTCCTCCCAGTCAAGATGAAGACACAGGGTTGGACGTGAAACCGCTGGACCCGAACAGCGAGAACCAACCACACGCACCCATGAAAAAAGCCACAAATGGCTATTGAGCCATGGGCTTAGAGAACTGGAAAAACTCGAGACTCTCTCAGAATGTAAAAGACCATGTTGAGCTAGCTACCGTATTTTCACGACTATAAGGCGCACTTAAAAGTCTTAAATTTCCTCCAAAATAGAAAGGGTGCCTTATAATCCAGTGCGCTTTATATATGGACCAATACTAAAATTGTTATCACGATAAAATCAAATAAATCAGTGGATAGGGTACACCATCCTCTACAGCTCTCACAACTACGGCAATCAGCCCCCGACTCTACTATTTCCCCGTAGAAAAAGTACTGCACGGCGACTGCTGGGATATGTAGTTCTTTTTTCAATACACCCAGTATGATGGCGAGCACACTAATTTGGTGCTCACCATCATTCCGGATGGATTTACAAAATAACTCCTACCGCTAGCGACTAGCTAGCTACTATTTGCGAATGGATTGTGGCCGCCTGGACGAACGTCTAAAACTCAGCGTTTTCGATGACTCATTAGGACAATTGTTCAATTGGGACACAGAAAATGAGGACTTTGATGGATTTGTGGGTGATGATGAAGTGAGTACATTGTAAAATGGCTAAATGAAGTACAAACCAACTCAGTTTTGCTTCCGTTGCCTTTTTAAAAACCAGTTTTTAGCGTGTGTCCGTATGTTTAAGCTGGTGTATGGTTTTCCATGCCTGGCTGCGTCTTTAAAAACGTCCTTTGTGTGTGTCAAATACAGAAATAGCACTCGTTACTGACACTGCGGCTTAAAATGCGATGCGCCATATAGTCGTGAAAATACGGTACATTGGGCTATTAGCACAGTAGTCAGCACATTTCACTGCTTGTGGAGGTTCTCAAGGGCTCAGAATCTAGATTTTTTTTGTCATTTGAAATCAAAACTTGGTTTTCCTGTTATGTCTTGAGAACACTATGTGATTGGATGATAAACAATAAGTTCCTCGTACATTTTTATCAGAGTGAAGAAGGTTCGTTGAGTTTGGACTCCCGCAAAAAGGCAGATTGCTTGTCAAAGAACACCAATTAATTGAAAGGATCCCATGTTATGGACTCTTACCTGCAACAAGATACTCTATCTCACACACATACACACAAATATACACACAAGTGCACACACGTTGAATAATTGAAAGCAACTGAGACTTAGCTTAGCAACAATGACTTCCACTCGAACATGAAGTGCTTTCCTGTTTACATCCTTTGTGGCCTGATGACAATGATTTCATTTATGATAATATTTCCCTTTATTTATTCCCCAAAAGGGCATCATTTAATGAGAATTTAATGATGCTATAGTGTGCATCTGCACAGCTTTCTTTTCACCGTTTGGTCTTTTTGATGAAATAAAAACGGTGATTTGTTCATTCAAGTTGTTTGTGTTGATTTTATAATATATTGGTGGGTCGGTTGGATCAAACATTTCCTCAAATTGGGACTAAATAGCTTTGAAAAAATTTTAAAATATTTTTTTTAAGTAATAAACAATGCAAAACTAGCTATAGCTTGGCTATCAAAGATTTTAAAAGAAAAGAGGGAAATACCTATGTATTGATTTTTTTTACATAATGCCCATTTTATTTATTAAATGATTTGTAAGGAATTGTTTTATTTCAAATGACATATTTTTTATCAACCGTGCCAAGATATGTATGACCCACACTTTTTTCTTTTTGAGTTTTTTTAAACAGTTTTAAGATTTTATTCATTTATTGAAATATCAAAAAAATATTAACGTACCAACTAAAATTTATCATATTAATGAATTGGCAAATTATATATGGGCCACACTTTTATTCATCTATTATTGACTTGATCTCTCTTAATTTAGCTTCAAAAAAAATATTTTTATTTAAAATTGTATTTTTTTTTGTTACACGGTATTTATGGCCCACACTAATACTACACTGGACCATAATCGGCCCCCAGCCTACGAGTTTAAGAACCTCTAACATTTCGTTTGGAAAATGTCCGGTCCTAATAGATTTATTGATCATTTTATAGAATATTAAAAAAAGCTACATGACAAATAATAGCCCAAAAATGAATGGCTACAATCTACAAAGTGACAAACAGCTTGTAATTAGTATATACAGCTTCACCAGCACTTAAAAATAGGTTAGTTACCGTTAGTTATGTTAGTTACTGTCTTCAAAGCTGCCATTGCTGCTGAAGGAGGAGCAGAATCGCATGGTGCTCATGGGATCCGACACGTATCCTGCAAAAAATAAATAAAAATACAACATTTATTCCAACAAGTTCAAAGGTCAGTCCTCGCTTTGGCCTATTGTCCCTATTTTCTCGCATATAAGCCGTATTTGTAACTAAAAAAAATGATAACTGAATCAAGGGTATGGCTTATATGCGTACGGGACTTGCTATACTATTTTTCATCAGTGAATGTCGGCAAAGTACATTTACTATTTGTTGGTTATTTTCAGTTTTGCAGTAAGAAAACAACCATTACTAGATGAATTAATTCCTTATGATATTGACCCTAATAATATGCTTTTGATTCATAAAGTATCTCAGAAATACGTCATGATTTTTCTTCATATTTTCCCTTCAAAAAAACACATTTGTACTACTTAAAACCATGAATATGGAGGTGAAAATTGGGAATCGGGGCGGCTTATACGCGAGAAATTGTCAAATTCAACAATTTTAAGGCAATTTTAAGGCTGCGGCTTATACGCGAGAAATTGTGAAATTCAACAATTTTAAGGCTGCTGCTTATACACGAGAAATTCTAAAATTCAACAATTTTAGGGCAAATTTAAGGCTGCGGCTTATATGCGGGTAAATATGGCTTATACGCAAGAAATTGTCAAATTCAACAATTTTAAGGCAATTTTAAAGCTGCGGCTTATACGCGAGAAATTGTCAAATTCAACAATTTTAAGGCTGCTGCTTATACGCGAGAAATTGTAAAATTCAACAATTTTAGGGCAAATTTAAGGCTGCGGCTTATATGCGAGTAAATATGGCTTATACGCAAGAAATTGTCAAATTCAACAAATTTAAGGCTGCTGCTTATACACGAGAAATTGTAAAATTCAACAATTTTAGGGCAAATTTAAGGCTGCGGCTTATATGCGAGTAAATATGGCTTATACGCAAGAAATTGTCAAATTCAACATTTTTAAGGCAATTTTAAGGCTGCGGCTTATACGCGGGAAATTGTCAAATTCAACAATTTTAAGGCTGCGGCTTATACGCGAGAAATTGTCAAATTCAACAATTTTAAGGCAAATTCAAGGCTACAGCTTATATGAGAGTAAATACGGTAGTTAATTAATGATTTTTAGGTGTCGTAATGCACTCTGAACTACCTTGTGTTGAATTGTGCGCTACAAATACATTTGCATTGTACAATTAAAAATAAATGGATATATACTCAATGGTAGGTAATGTTTTCAAAATGTTAATTAACGAAATGAACGTGGACTCACCATTGCGATCTATGGGGGAAAACTGCATGCTCTGCCTTATTTCTTCCAACGAGAGGCCTCCAGATGCGCGCCTTGGTTCGCTGGAAATCAGAAACAAATCACCTTTTATTTAACAAAGGGTTAAGGAATAAAATTTGCGTTGGTGCTAGTGTGTGTTTTTGTGTGTTTATTACCAATCAAGGACGCCGCGAATTGAAACGTGGCAGTCGCAACAACATTAAAGCTCTCGACTTAACCAGCAGCTGTGACAGGTAATCTGGCAACCATGTGCCAATGTTGCCAGGTATGGAACATGATTTTAAAAAAGTTCTATGAAGTTCATAAAGTTCCATTTTTTTTCTTAGTTTTACTGCAAATGGATATTGGATAAGAATAAAATATAAAATGTCGGACAACCGTGCAGACGTGTGGTTGGTTCACTACACGAGTTTAGCAATTTATGCATAAATATGTATGTCAATCAAAGTCAAGACGCAAAGGAGGGCTAAAGGGGCTGCAACATTAGCTCCTCTGCTAAGTTAATCAGAATCAAAATATGGGCCACTTCTCACCTCTGACTCCAGAAGGCGTAGGCCCGAGTATTGAGCGCGTACTCGAGCTCGAACCTGGAGCGCAGCGCGGCCACGTGACCCCGACTGGGCCCGGCTCGGGCTAGCAAGCAGTCGGAGGAAGACGAGGGCGACAAGGAGCCGCTGCTGTTGCTGGAGGCTGGGGACATCAGCTTTGGACACGTACGGATACACGGACGTGATGACCAGGCGTAGTCGCGATTATCGTTTAGCGTACGAGGATCGTAAATATGTTTTGACGGCTACCTCGATGTTGCATAAGCACTCCTCCAGGTTGGTGACCACTTCAGAAAAGTCTGGACGATCCTGAAATTAGACACGGTAAAGAAAAGTCAAATTTACCGAGCACTCTCTTTAAAAGAGACACTAGTCTCACCTAATGTTGTCAGTTTATTACAAGTAGACATTTGTTTGTCAATACACCCAATGGATTGTGGCCTGGGCATTGACATCAACACAGTTTTACGAAGCATGGAAGGCAGCGCTGGACTAGTTACGCTAGCTACTAGCTAGCTACTATTTGCGGATGGATTGTGGCCGCCTGGACGAACGTCTAAAACTCAGCGTTTTCAATGACTCATTCGGACAATTGTTCAATTCGGACACAGAAAATGAGGACTTTGATGGATTTGTGGGTGATGATGACGCGAGTACATTGTAAAATGGCTAAATAAAGTACAACCCAACTCAGTTTTGCTTCCGTTGCCTTTTTAAAAACGTGTTTTTAGCGTGTGTCCGTATGTTTAAGATGGTGTATGTTTTGCCGTGCCTGGCTGTGTCTATATAAACGGTGCGTCCTTTGTGTGTGTCAAATACAGAAATAGTACTCGTTACTGACACTGCGGCTAAAAATACAATGCGCCGTATAGTCGTGAAAATACGGTACCTGGAGAAAACCCATGCAATGAAAAACGACCTGGGAAAACCCACGCAGGTTCGAGGAGAACCTACAAACTCCACACAAGTACTGTACACCTTTTTTTACTTTTAATATAAAATTACGACTACTGACACGACTTAACCGGACTGCCATTGACGGCGGTAGAAGTCCAATCCATTTGAACGAGAATAAGATCCGATACTTTAATAATTTTAACAACACTAGTAGAATGACACTCAAATGAGCAGTTGTAAGGAATTTATTCATAAACAAGCATGCGAAATCTGCACTGGCGGGTTCCGTAATTGGAAAAAGGACATCATGCAGTTCACGTGTGCTCTGATTTTTTTGCACACGCGTGCAATAATGTATGATCTGGGGAATATAAATGTGCCATTCATTAGCCTTGAATACATTTGCGGCTGACTCAGCGTCATTTGCCTCACAGGTCTTAAGAAGGAAAGAGCATCTAAGCCAAGGGTGTCAACTCGATCTCATGTGGGCCGGACCATTTTAGATATAATATTTAGATATTTTTTTAATAAATTGATTAAAAGAACTGGATTAAGAACCCTGAATATTCAGGTTTTTTATAGATCTAAAACAATGTTTATTGTAGTTTTTTTATATATTTTTAGATTTTACAAAATGATTTTTGAACTAAAACACAGAAAAAATGGATTAAAAAATTACAATTATTGATTTAAAAGGGGGGAAATCAGGAAATTTAATATACATCTATACCAGGGGTGTCAGACTCGGTTGGTTCGCGGGCCGCTTTACGTCAACTCGATTTCACGTGGGCCGGACCAATTTAGATATAATATTTAAATCTTTTTTTATAAATGGATTAAAAGAACTGGATTAAAATCCCTGAATATTCATATTTTTATAGATCTAAAACAATGTTTATTTTAGCTTTTTTAAATATATTTTTAGATTTTACAAAATGATTTTTGAACTAAAAACACAGAAAAAATGGATTAAAAAATGACAATTGATTTCAAAGGGGGAAAATCAGGACATTTAATATACATCTATACTCTTCATTTTAATTTGATCCTAAAACAGAAAGTCGGCACTCATGATTTAGTTTCTCAGGCCGCAGAAAATGATGCGGCGGGCCAGATTTGGCCCCCGGGCCGCCAATTTGACACCTGTGGTCTAAGCAGTTTGTTGGCCGTGACGTTTTACAGCTCGCGGGAGGAAAAAGTCACTCATTTGAAGCTTTGCGCTCAAATGTCATTTGATTTTTAGTATTTGAAAAATACTAAGTTCTCGAACGGGGTTACCTCTGGGCACGAGTTCCATCCCCGCATCAGGAGGGCAGAGATGGGTTTGGGGATGGAGTAGCCGACGGGGGGACGGATGTGGTGGTAGGCCATGTCTGCTGCCGCGGCGGCTGATGGGGAGAAGAGTTTTGTCGTTAAGGGATTTATCATTATTATTATTTGTTTTTTTTACATGTATTGGTTGCTACAAAGGACTCGCTAAGATAGTCGTGAGGGGCTCCCTAGTATTTTTCACAAGACTTTCATTAATCTGTTTTTTTTGACCCGTGCTATTTACCAGGCTTTAAGTGTGCAAAAGGAATCTCTCCAGTCAACAACTCCCAAAGACAGAGAGCGTAGCTGAACATGTCTGCCTTGACAGAGTAGCGAGTACACTGGGTAAACACCTCGGGGGCCATCCATCGCAGATTCTGCACGCACACAAAGACAAGACGACTCATTAAAAAAATAATATGACAACGCACATTTTTGAAAAACAGGCATAGTCGCTAAGACAAACGATGCGTTCAAGGGCAACTGGATCTTTCTAACGGGCGACTCTTTCTCTAGAGAGAGAGAGAGGCAACACACTTGACACCAAAACGCAGGCGAAGCACGTCGGGTCGTGATGAGTCGTCGTGTGGCGACCAAATCTGCATCAAGGCAGTTTGGTGTGCAGCTGTGTAATTGACTGCAGGTGCAGGCAGGCCCTTGCTACGCGTTTAACCCGAGTTAACTCACGTTCAAGCTTTTAAATTGGCTTATGGTTGAGATAAGTTGAAGTGGTTAGGAACGCAGATGGAAACATTTTGGTGACGATTGTTGACAGTTTTGGGACAGTGTGGGTGACGTTAGTAAAAATAGTGCTGTGCGACATGGCAAAAACACTTTTATTGATACACCATGATACAATATGGTTTTAATTACCGCATTTTTCGGACTTTAAATCTTACTTTTTTTTCCATTATTGGAACAAATTGTGCCGTCTGTGTTCTATGAGGATAATGTGTCTCTATTTTCTATTGTGTTGCATGCATTACTCACCAATGGAGTTTGATGAGAAGGATGGAATCCAATCAAAGTAAGCAAGAAAGTGCAAATTGGGTGTCATCTTCTGGCCAATGTGTGCATTAAACTAACTCATTTGTGACTGCGAAAATAAATAACTACAGGCATGTATAAAATGTTGATAGAGGGTTTTATATCGTTTTGGCCACATCTGTCAAAGTGGCGCATCATTTTATGTGGCCCGGGAAAGTAAATCATGAGTGCCGACTTTCTGTTTTAGGATCAAATTAAAATGAAGAGTATAGATGTATATTACATTTCCTGATTTTCCCCCTTTTAAATCAATCATTGTCATTTTTTAAATCCATTTTTTCTGTGTTTTTAGTTCAAAAATCATTTTGTAAAATCTAAAAATATATTTAAAAAAAGCTAAAATAAACATTGTTTTAGATCTATAAAAAACTGAATATTCAGGGATTTTAATACAGTTCTTTTAATCCATTTATTTAAAAAAAATCTAAATATTATATCTAAAATGGTCCGGCCCACGTGAAATCAAGTTGAGGTTAAAGCGGCCCGCGAACCAACAGGAGTCTGAAACCCTTGGTTTTGGCGGTATATATCCACATTTTGTCCAGCGATGATTTTCTAATGGTCCGACATGGTGCTACATGGAAGCTTCATCTAAAAAAACGAATAAGACGGGACTCACTCCTGGCTGTTTGGTCATGTTGTCCTCGTCCACAGACTGAAGGAATCGGGACTCTGTGGAAACAAATCCCGAATCATTCCCCGACAAACTAGCCGTGACAAAATGTCAACATTTTGTCAACAAACCCAAGTCTTACCACCAAAATCAGCCACCACGGCATGTCCATCTTCATAGAGGAGAATATTATGACTGTAAATAAAAAAGCACAGATGTCATTGGACGGACAACATCTGAATTTACGGGTGACGAAGGCGAGTCGTGCCTGTTGAGGTCTCTGTGGATGATGGGCTGGGTGAGGTTGTGCAGGTATTCCATCCCTTTGGCCACGTCCATGGCGATGATGAGCTTGGACTGCAGATCAATAAGCCTGTCCATTGACACATCATTAAAACGCCGGCGACTTAGCGTCCGATCGATGCCTCGCCCCTCGCCAATCACGCAAAGCTCTTAATGTCATCCGGTCGATACCCCAGAGTGCACCTGGGCGCGCAGTTAGAGCGACACTTGATCCGGATCGATGAGGGATTGGGGGAGCCATTGCTCCTAGGGAGGATAACAATGGCCGAGGCCGACTGCTCTGTTGTGAAAACATGCACGTCTTTAAGTAGCTGCCAATTGCAGTTCTGAGACTTTGGGGGAGTTCCTAAAAGAAAGGCCCCTAAATACGGCCAAGTGATTTTTCCACTCGCCGCCCCTTTAAAGAACTAGCTGTGGGTCTACTGACATTAGTATTTTAACGTGCATGTTATGCTTAAAGCATGACAATACTAGCAGTCGACAATGAAGTTTTTGTCTTCTACCAGTGATCGAGACGATCCGGATTAGAGCCTAAATTGATCAAACGAGATCGGTTTGACAAAAAACGTACTTAAAAAAAATCCCGTACAAAAGTTGTTATACGGCGTACACAATTTGAAACGATCAAAAAACGTATAAAATATGTGAAAAACATAAGTCATATATGAGTCTAGGTCAAAAGAAAATAAATGACTGCACTGTAGAAAACCAAAGATGATTGGACCTGCTGGTGCAGAACTCCACTTGTTGCAGTTATTGCAATTTTGTTGTTTTATCACAGTAGATTGGTTCATTTACATTTCAAAAAGCAGAAGCCATTCGTTTACAAATGTGATTGCACTTTAGTTGACATATTTAAATGTTCAAATATTAAGATGTGATAGACAGTTTTTGCATGATTGGAGTGAGGCAAAATAATATATATCTCTAATATATTGTTAAAATTATTTGTTTCTGATGTACTGTCATTATTTTGTATATAAAAATTGAATTTGGTGTTTAAAAAGTCTTTTTTCAAACGTGAGTCTTGGAAGAAAAAGGGGGTCGTCTTATATTCGGGTCCATACAGTACTTAGGCAGTGAATTCATTTAGCAGAGTGCTCAAGCACCTCACCTTTTTTGCTCGTGCAAAAGTGCGAAGAGCGACCCTCCCGAGATGTACTGAGTGACGATGGCGAACTGGCTGGGGTCGTCCAGACAGGCGCCCACGAACTGGATGATGCAGGGGTGATTGAGGCGACACAGGATGGACACCTCACGGCAGAACATGTCCACGTCTGACTTGGAACAGTACGTGTTGGCCCGATAGCTGCGGACGGCAGCAAAAAATTGTTATTTCTTCGTACAAAAGGAGGCGTTGGGACGTTATGAAGATATTTACCGTTTTATTGCCACGATTTTGTTGCGGCACTTTCCTTTGTAAACCCTGCCAAAGGAGCCTATGGGAGAAAAGTTGACATTTACGAATGGTTTGTGACTCCTTTTTGGGGACTAAATGGCCACTTTGTGGCTTTAATAATGAAGCAGATGGTTTTAGGATTTTTACAGGCTCAACGTAAGCCTTCATAAATTTTCAGCGTGCTACGTTTGCGAGCAAGGGAGCTATTTAAATATTGTTGTAAAAAGAAGACACTTGTTCCCGTGACGGAAAATGGATTTTAAGCTCATCGTGAGTGGTAAGAAATATTTAACTGAATAAAAATCGAAATCTGCAGTGTGTTATGTTAAAACTGCTATGCTAGCAACGCTGCTAGCCAAGCCAATGGAGTGTTTTGTGGATTTTATTGTGGACGAAAGCTCCGTTTGTTAGCCTTCGGCATGAGATAAGAAGAATTTAAGGTTGGGAATGAGTGGTCAGATGGGTTTTAAAAGTACGGCTATCCTCAGCGCACAATTATTTTATTCATAATGATAGCAATGCGGTTTTACAGTGGTGGCGTTGTGGTTTCGGACTGGCTTTGAACACACCACTTGTGACATTTTTAGGCTACACATGAATGACAAAAAGGACCATGAGGAACTTGTCATTTGATTGATAAACACATTTTTGATCAATCATGTTTTCTATGCATCTTGCGTCCATTTTAAAATGTAGACAGGTGAGATTTGCATTTTTTAAGTTTTTTTCTTGAATTTTATCAAATCAGGGTTTGGGGCTTCAAGGCAAGTGCTCTCGATAATGTAGAATTTATGGTAGATGCACATTTGGTTTGATACCTGATCCGATAATTTCATTAAATTCCAATTCTGAGAGTTGAAGATGGAAATGAGAAGGGAAGCTGGCTCTTAAGAGAAGAACTTCGGCTTTCTCTGGAGAAAAAAAAACAGAAAACACTGAAGTCAATTATACAGTTCACTCATTGGCTAGCACTTATGTCAACAGATGTCGAAACTATTTCAACTGGGTCCCACTGGAAATGACTTATGTGTATTATCGTCAGTGGTGAAGACCCACGGATATTATTTAGTCATTTTGTTTATCTGCAGCCTCCCTAGGCAACAGCGTATCCATGACAACCAAGTGAAAATCTGTCAAAATGCGCTCCACTCGGTTACCTTTGGTCATGCTCTTGATCTTCCCCAGAGGAGACGGCACGGAAACATACGAACCATCTGAAACGGAGTCGACATTTGACGTCGACATTCTGGTTGTGACATCATGTGTCATCTCTCACCCCCTCCTGGCTGCGAGTACTCATTGCAGGGCGAGTCGTCGGGTCGCTTGTAGTGCTTCAGCAACGTGACGATGGCGTCGTGACCTACGCTCGGATAACCGGCAAGACAAAAGCGTGGGTGATTTAGAATTCGCCTGGGAAAGCGAAGCTCCTCCCTCTTTAGCGAATGAGCGCATCACCTTTTTCGTATGCCCACATGAGGCAGGTCTGCTCGTCCTTGTCCCCGCTGGACCGGCTGGGATCGCAGGCGACCAGGTTCATGTCGGCGCCGTTGTCCAGCAGGAACTGCACCAAGCGGATGTGACCGTGAAAACACGCGCTGTGAAGGGCTGAAAGAAACGTGGCCAACGAACGGCCGCGGAGCGTTGAAAGACCCGATTGGCTGCTGTTGACAGCGAAACGACTGCAGTGATGTAATATTACAAAATAAATATTTTACCATTTTATAGTTATTTCACCCAAAACAATGCATCAGAGTACTTCCACTTTTTCCAGCAATTCTGGTTGTGCCATCACAACATTGGCAGGCATGTTAACTACTTATTTTTTGATTGATTATTTATTCATTATTTATTTCATTGCTATTATTATTTGTTTGTTTGTTGTTGTTTGTACACTTTGTGGTGAAGCTTTAAATTCCATTATATTTGTATAAAGAAAATAAAAGCATTTAATTCAATTAAATTCAACCAATTTCCTTGACTGCTGCCCAGAGTTGGCTGGGCTCCAGCACCCCCACAACAGAAAATGAATGAAAGAATATTCTCCAAAGTTTTACAGTCAATCCTGGTCTCCTGAAATTAGTCAAACATGCTTTAGGTTTGTTTGTTGTTGTTATTTGTGCACTTCCCTACTTATTTATGTTGTTGACAACTTAATATCATCCTGACTACCAGTAATTCAAATTTGTCCTCTGTAGAGGACACATTTGTAAACCTAAATATCCAATCGCATTAAGTCCTTAACTTTTGTGCTTTCAGAGCTTTCCAATGATACCAAATTTATTTTGCAGTATTCCAATAACCTCACATAGTGAATTTCAAAATAAATGTAATTGGACAACATTTTTTTCCCTGGTAGTCTGGAGGATATGTGACTATGTATTTATTGATTATTTACTATTATTATTTATTCCTCTGTTTGTTGTTGTTATTTGTGCACTTTTTGGTGACGCTTTAAATCTCATTCTACTTGTATAATGACAATAAAAGCATTCAATTCAATTTAACCCACAAATGTATACATTGCGACATATCGGGGTTTCATGTAAAATAAATCAAAGCAATTGGAATGCTAGCAAATGCTAACTAAAAAGTCACCTGTGTGCCCATCTCTGCCCTGGTGGTTGATGCTCATGGCATTCTGGCTCAGCAAGAACTTAACCATCTCCATGTCTTTGCCATAGGTGCACGCACTAAAAATTTGCAAAAACATTAGCATACTACCGTATTTTCACGACTATAAAGCGCACTTAAGTCTTAAATTTTCTCCAAAATAGACAGAGCGCCTTATAATCCAGTGTGCTTTATATATGGCAAAAAAATAAAATGTGTCATTCATTGAGGGTGCGCCTTATAATGCGGTGCGCCTTATAATGTGGTGCACCTTATAATGCGGTGCGCCTTATAATGTGGTGCGCCTTATAGTCGTGAAAATACGGTATATGATACTATATATATAATAAAATATAGAAAAAAAATAGCTGACACCTGTGCAGCGACGTCTCGCTAAAGATATTCTCCTTGGTGAGACTGTCGGTTCCAGACAGCTGGATCATCTCCTTCACCACGTCATACTTGCCGTTGTAGCAAGCCCTGTGGAGCAAGCGGACACGTTAAGGCGGCCAGACGTGGGAAATCTAGCCGGAGCAGCTCGGCGGCCTTTACAGGTGTAACGGCGTGTCTCCGTAGATGTTGGCGGCGTGGGCTTGGGCGTCAAAGTTCCCCTGAAGGAGGAAACGCACCACCTCGTGGTGGCCAAAACGGGCGCAGAAGTGGAGGGGGACGTGGTCCTCGTTGTCCTGGGCATTCACTGGAGACAAGTATAACCACCAAAAAAAAAAATTCAAAAAAAAGCAGACAGAACCCCCCCCCCCAAAAAAACAGTAAACAACAACAGTAAAGTCAGCTTTTACCATAGTGGGAATTTTCAATGTTATGGGATTATTTGGGGGGCTTTTTTTTATTTTTTTTATTTTTTTATGTATTTTTTAAGGTCAAATTTACTTTATACAGCAGGGGTGTCAGACTCGGGTTGGTTCGCGGGGCCGCTTTAACATCAACTTGATTTCACGTGGGCCGGACCATTTTAGATATAATATTTTGATTTTTTTTTTATAAATGGATTAAAAGAACTGTATTAAAAGCCCTGAATATTCAGTTTTTTATAGATCTAAAGCAATGTTTATTTTAGCTTTTTTATATATATATTTTTTTTAGATTTTACAAAATGATTTTTCTACTAAAAACACAGAAAAAATGGCTTAAAAAATGACAATTATTGATTCAAAAGGGGGAAAATCAGGAAATTTAATATACAGTGGTACCTCGAGATACGAGCTTAATCCGTTCCGGGACTGAGCTCGTATGACAAGTTACTCGTAACTCGAGGTAAAGTTTCCCATTGAAATGAATGGGAAACAAATTAATTCGTTCTAACTCTCTGAAAAAAACACCAGAAACAGGATATTGGATTGAAAAAAAAAGTTTTATTTCTTATAATTCGCCATATATTGACAAAGTAATAAATAACGAGTGGTTTAATAGAAATACCGTAATTACTCGAATATAACACGCAGGTTTTTGCAAAATAATTAATTCCAATAGTTGGGGGTGCGTGTTATAATCAAAAACTAATTTTTTTTTTTTTTTTTTTTTTTTTTTTTTTGTGTCTTGTTACATGGCCCTTAGCCTGGTGCTTTTTCTTGCCAAATAAATTGAATTGAAATTGAATTGAATAAAATAAATTACAAATATTCGATCGAAAAAAGCATTGTCAAACTCACTTTGACGCACGGATTTTACGTCATCTCGTAGAGCTGACGCACGGATTTTACGTCATCTCGTGAAGCCGAGACCACCACTGCCCCCCTCTAGCCTCGTACCCGTCTCAGTTCACCCTCTCTCAGTTCAGTGTTATAATCAATAACTAAAATAAATTACAAATTTTCGATAGAAAAGCATTGTCAAACTCACTTTGACGCACGGATTTTACGTCATCTCGTAAAGCCAATCGGATGATGTGTTGTGGGAGGAAGAGGAAGTGGATGAAGGAAGCGTGGACGTTGATAGGATTCTCAACGAAGAGATGTATGAGAGGACAGACAAAGAGAGAGAGGAACTTTTCATTTGAAGGATTCTAATGAATAAATTTGTTTGAACAAAACAATCGTGAAACGAAGAAAAAAAGGTAAGATTTCTGATTTTCGTCAGCGGGAAATTTTAGGTGCGCACTATATTCGAGTACTGCGTTTTTCCAGATTTTTTTGGCCCAAAGTTATACCTGCGTGTTATTTTCGAGTGCGCGTTATATTCGAGTAATTACGGTAAAGTGTTTAATCTAACTAAAATTGGCCGGATTTCGCCGAGGGGAGAGGGGCTTCGTTTTTTTTTTTCCTCCACACAACGCACTCGTAAACAGAACAAACACTCCATCCTCACGTTCGCTATCGATGGGCTGTTTGCTGTCGTACTATTCCCTTCAAAATATTCCGAAAATGATGCACACAAATGTCCTCACAATCGGAGAACGCACGACCACTTGCCAACGAGCAGCAAGCAGTCTTATCAGCGATCGCACCGCTGCTCATGGGAGCTTCGGAGGCGCTGGCTAGCGGCTCATTTTAGCTTGTAGCATCTGTGTTCGCATCCCCTCGAACGGCGACTATGATAGAGTTGCTACCGGGGATGCTGTTGCGAGCCAGTGCCCCCGATGTTCTTATGAGCAGCCAACGAGCAGAGTCTTTTATCAGCGATTGCCCCGCTGCTCATGGGAGCTTCAGGGGCGCTGGCTAGCGGCTCCTTTTAGCTTGTAGCATCTGTGTTCGCATCCCCTCGAACGGCGCCTATGATAGAGTTGCTACCGGGGATACTTTTGCGAGCACGAGTATACTTCATTACCCAGAAAGCCCTCTTTTCACCGCGCATGCGCGTTGTGCGTTTCCTGGTCTGAATAGCTCATCCGGTGATCGTAAATATTGTTATACACGAAAGATATGCCAAAAAAAATGCCATGGCAACCTGGCTTGGTCGCATCACGAAACTTTGACCGCATCACGGGCGAATTATTCGATCGAAATTTCCCCCGTAAGACGAGCATTCCGTATGACGAACGGTCGTATGACGAGGTACCACTGTACATCTATACTCTTCATTTTAATTTGATCCTAAAACAGAAAGTCGGCACTCATGATTTACTTTCCCGGGCCACACAAAATGATGCGGCGGGCCAGATTTGGCCCCTGGGCCGCCACTTTGACACATGTGGTATACAGTAATCCCTCGATTATCGCGGTTAATGTAGACCAGACATGGTCGCGATAAACAAAAAAACGCAAAGTAGGCTCACCCCTACTTAAAAATAAATAAATAAATACATATATATTTTTTACTTCAGTGCTTGCTAATTTCAACATGGATTTTCACATTTTTATGAACTTACAAAAAAAATAACAAAACAAAATTTCCCCCAGAAAAAACCCGCGATGTGGTGAAGCCGCGTTAATCGAGGGATTACGTTAAATCCTTTGACAGTGAACCAAAGGCCAATCTCATTTTTTAAATAAGCGATCATGTTTAAAAAAAGTTTGTCTAGTCAATAGACAATATTTTCATACACATGTACACTAAACTGTAGTTTTAAATTAATGATTAAAATCATTTTTACAGGGGGTTGTTGTTTTGGTTTCCCTTTCAATAACAACTCTTCATCTGCATTTAAATTTGTCACTTGGTTAAAGTAGTCTCTCAGTTAAAGGTTTGGAAATTACCGTTAGCTTTCCCTCCTTCCCCGACCAAAAGGGCGATTATATCGAGGAAGCCCTTGGCGGCGGCCAAATGCAGCGGCCTGTCTCCTACTTCCCCACCGGCGTTCACGTCGGCGCCGAACTTCAGCAGCAGCTTGGCGAGCTGTTAGCAAAAGACGCCAAAGATAAAGCTCAATCCGAGCGCGGCTAACGGGACTCGGGGATGGCGGATCCACCTGCTCGTTGCCATTGTAGGCGGCCATGTGCAGAGGGGTGAAAAACACGGCATCCTGAACGTTGACGGAAGCGCCGTGCTGGAGGAGAATGTCGGTCGCCTGCGTGCGGAAAAACACCGGTGTGGAAAACCACGTCGACGACTACTACTCCCGACTCGACGGTCTCACCTCCATGTGTCCGGCCAGCGTGGCGACGTGGAGAGCCGTGAGGGCGCCATAGCCGAGCTGCTGGACGTCCGATCCCCCGTGGAGGAGCGCGGTGACCAGCTCGCCGTTGTCCTGACAGCGAGGGAGAAGCAACGAGTGGCCTTAATGTCATTATGCAATCAATCAAGGGTCGCGGAGGGTGCTGGAGACTATCCAAGCTAACCACGACCAGCAGGCAGGGAACATTAGACATGGTAAAGAAAAGTAAAATTTACCAATTACTTTCTTTAAAAGAGACACTAGTCTCACCTAATGTTGTCAGTTTATTACAAGTAGACATTTGTTTGTTCGCTGCCAGCCCTCCCAGTTCAATTGGATTGGACGTCTATGCACAATCAATGACGGGAAATAAGTTCTAAATAAAACAATATACGCCGTGATTATCAAGTGCAAAATCAAATTGAGTTCCTTCATTCATTTTCTGAACCGCTTATCCTCACAAGGGTCGCGGGGGTGCTGGAAAAAATGTAATAATAAAAACACAAAATTAAATAATAGTAAATTCCCAGCTAACAACGGGCACCAGGCAGGGGACACCCTGAATGGATGGCAGGCCAATCACAGGGCAAAAGAAGACAAATGACAACCAATCAGAGCTAGGAGCAATTTAGCATGCAGTTAGCTTAGCATGGATGTTTTTGGGATGTGGGAGGTAACCGGAGTACCCGGAAAAAAATTCACGCAATGCCAGGGAGAACAGGCAAAATCCACACAATGAAAAAGGACCTGGGATCGAACCCTTGACCCCAGAACTGTGAGGCAGACGCGCTAACCGCCATGGCGGCGTCATTATACAATGATGCAACAAAATTGTTTTTTTTATAATAGTAAATAGAAAATGCTAAATTAGGGTAGAGTGAAAACAATGGCCAAGATTTTCGACTAAAAAGTCATAATTTTGACTTTGTTCCCAAAATTCTGACTTTAAAGTCAAAACCTTAGTCACCTTTTTCCCCCTCTCGTGGCCCTGAACTTTTTCGGTACAAACTAGTAAAAGTAAGGAATTTTTTAAGGATTTATGACTTTGTGGTGGTCCATTCTGAGAAAAAAAGGACAAAATTTACCTTATACGCGGCCAAATGAAGAGCAGTGAATCCATTCTTGGTCAACCTGGAAGGCCGAAGACCTTTCAGCATTAAAGAGCTGATGTGTCCTTTGTTACCTTTGAAACCACACAAATATTATATTCAAAGTTGGACTTGAAAAAAATTACAATTTTCTCAGTACTTCTTGAACTGCGAAAACAATTTTTATACAGCCGTTGGAAACAAAAGGTCGCCTTCAGATAAGTCATCCGTAATCTGTCCTTCCCCACCGACACGGCGTAATGTTGACGAGTTATTAATAGTGCAGTGACCACACACACACATATACACACATAAACACAATAATACACACACCTTGGCACACGCAGCAGAGATGCAGCAAGGACAGGCCTCGTTCCGTCCGGTAGTTCAAGTTGACCTTCTGAAACGCTTCGTCGGAGCTGAGTCAAGGGGAGAAAAAAAATATGTATAAATAAAAAATGAATAAATGAAGAATATGTGGAAAAGCCAGTAAAAGTTCACCTGAAGGCGAGTTTGAGATCCACCAGCTCGCTGTCTTTGAGTTGGAGGTCATCTTCCAGCTTCTCCAGAATTACCGAGTATGACTCGCTCACTTTCTTCTTCCATTCATCTAAAAATATTAGAAACAAGCAAACCAAAGATAAAATCAATTCAGATATGACGTCTAAGAGCCAGAGAAATGAAAGACTAAATTTGGGTGTGCACACTTTTCCAACGTTATGATAATTAATTATGGAGTTCACTTTCACTCATTGGCTGTCATAGATGATTGACGTCCAATCTATTTGACTAGGGGTGTGGCTGCCGACCTGCCCAGTTCAAATGGATTGGATGTCTTTTGTTGTTTATGGCAGGGAATGAGTTATTGGTTAAAAAGAAGATATTGAAATGGTAAGTGTTGGCCTTTTTTGTTTTCATTTTTGTTTTTTTTTAGAAAATCTGATCAGTATCAAAAGGTTATTACATATTTTTGGAGCATCCAAATTTTGCCGTAAAAAAATTCTGCCACATAAATTGAGCAGAAAAAAAAAAATGCTCATTTAAAAAATAACAATTCTAACAATAAAATGAAGCGTTAAAAAATCTAAAGGTTTTTAAAATAGAGAAAATTATTCAAAGTCACATATGGGTTATTAAAGTCCTCATTTAACTTCATTAAAAACCTGGTTGGAATGTGGACACACCCACACACACACTAATATATATATAAATATAGATAGATATAAGAATATCAACAATACCCAAACACCACACACAACGCTATGAAATCAATCACGTTGAATAAGACCAAATGTTGTCGGAAATTACCCGTGCACGTCTGCGATGGTCTGGATTTGTAGTTCCCCATGGAGAAGCTCACGCACGACCGTCCGTACGTACGTTGCTGTCCAAGCGGCGGTCGCTCGTACACAATTGCGCACGTCCGGATAAAGCGGGGATCACGGCGGCGGGCTAAAAATAAGGGTGGCCGACAAACTCTTGACAACTGATCTACCTCCCTTCGTCGCTGTGACAAATGCAGTCTGTGTGTGTATGTGTTTGACGGCTTTGTGTAGCGGAAAGTCGGTGGTGCTCAGTTGTCAAAGTCAAAATGGATTGGACGCCTAATGGAAGCGGAATCAATCTTTGAATGATAGTTGATATCCTCTATAACAGGGGTCGGGAACCTTTTTGACGAAGAGAGCCACAAACAATTCATATTTTCCAATGTTATTCCTTGTGAGCCATACTACGAATTTAAAAGTCAAACTACATACATGTAAACGAGTGCCTTTTCAATTTTTTTTTGTAATTTCACCACTTTTAAAGTGGAAAAAACTGAATATTTTTAAAAGATTCTTATGCTGTTGCTAATCAAAGAGAGGATGCATTCCATAAGAGTCTACTGCAAAAAAAATGAAGATTAAAGCAGTTCTAGATGTAATATCTCAGTTCTGTCACCAGCAATTTCCATATTTTAGCTCACAGGTTAGCAAAGAGCCAGATGCACCCATCAAAAGAGCCACATGTGGCTCCCGAGCCATAGGTTCCCTACCCCTGCTCTATAATATTGTAGCATGGTTGTATTATGCAAAAAAAATTGTCCGATCCCGATTAAAAAAAATTAAACATGTTTTTTTTGGCAGAGAATGAGTCCATATTTTTTTTACTCTATGATTGATAGTTGATATCCTCGATAATATTGTTTCATGGTTTTAGTGTGCCCAAAAAATTAACCAATCCACATTGTTTTTTATTTTTTTGGGCAGAGAATGAGTCCATATTTTTTTTACTCTATGATTGATAGTTGATATCCTCGATAATATTGTTTCATGGTTTTAGTGTGCCAAAAAAATTAACCAATCCACAATTATTATTATTTATTTATTTTGGCAGAGAATTAGTCCATATTTTTTTTACTCTATGATTGATAGTTGATATCCTCTATAATATCGTATGATGGTTGTGGTATCCTAAAAAAATGACCAATTCCCATTTTAAAAGAAAATCTGATAGTGGATATCAACTATCATTCAAATAGTGAAAATATTACAAACTCATTCTCTGTCAAAAACGTTTTTTTTTTTTTTTTAAATGGGAATCGGTAAAAATTGGCATACTAAAACCATGCTACAATATGATGGAGTCTATCATATTGTAGCATGGTTTTAGTATGCCTAAAAATTGACCTATCCCCATGAGAAAAAAAATGCACTTTTTGGCACAGAATGAGTTCATAATTTCTCTTTCATATTGTAGCATGATTTTAGTGCCAAAAATTTGACCTATCTCCATTAAAAAAATGTTAGGTGACTGATTACCATAAAATCTTTTATATGGGAATCAGTCATTTTTTTGGCATACTAAAACCATACTACAATATGAGAGTCTATCATAGCATGGGTTTAGTACGCCAAAAAATTGCCGATCCCCATTAAAAAAGGTTGTTTTTTGGGGGGGCGGAGAATGAGTTGTTAATATTTTCACTCTTTGAATGATCGTTGATATCCTCTATCATATTGTAGCATGCTTTTAATATGCAAAAAATTGACTTGATCACCTTAAAAAAAATGTTTAAAAATATGTGTTTTGTCTGGCAGAGAGTGTTGTCTGTCTAACGGCTTCCGGATCTCTTCATGATGTCACCATAGAGTCCCTTCCGGAAGTTCAACATCTCCTGCAGGTTCTTGCATTGCAAAGCCTGGTGCATGGACATCCGCTTGGTCTCTTTGGCTAAAGCCAGACCACCTCCATCCAGGACGGCTTGAACCATCTCGAGCGTCATGGAGAAGGAAACTCTTGGGTCCTCGCCAACGGGAAACAGACAAGCCGTCCACAAACTGCATCTGGACAAGTCATCCGAGAACTTCAGACCACCGTCATCCAGTCCCCAGAGACCTGTGCAGGTTCCTAGGGTCTCCCCAAAAACGGTCAACGTTTCCATGGACTCAGCGGCGTCCGCATTACGTTTCAAGTCGTCCTCAACGCCAAAGGCCACGGTTACGAAACGGTTTCCTTCCTGTTGGTTCAGGCACAAAGTATGCATCAAGACCCCATCCGGCACGGAGGCTCCGGGACCGACCCAGCAGTTGCTGACCACGGCACCCCGGCCAACGGACGCCCCGTCTTCTAGCTTCGAGTACTCCACCACGGCGCCGTCTCCCACGCGGCAACCGGCTTCCAGCACGCTGTGCATGACGCAAGACGCCGGCGAACCCGCCTTTTCGCCGGGGCGGGCGCTAAATGCCGTGGGCAGGAGACCGAGCTCGCTCCTCAGGGCGCCGTCCTCGGCGAGGTGGAACAGGTATTCGCCGACGGTCCCGATGTGGTAAAATTTGGAGTTGTTCAGGAGGATCACGTTAAGCGGCGTTCCGCGGAGGAGTTGGAAAATCTTCTGGCGGATTTCCACCAGGCCGGTGTCCTCTTTGACGACGTTTCCCGTGTTTCGGGTGTAGTCCACGTTAGCGTCCGGACCTAGCGCTTGAAGGAAATCGCCGTAGGCGTCGATCTCGCACTCCAATGGTCCCACTTCTTGGCGTACTTGGAGTAGACGAAGCACCGTGGGAAAGTCCACGTAGTACGTACTGTCCGTGTAGACGAACTCGCGGTCGGACAGAGGAAAACCAGAACTTCTCCCGGGACGGACGGCGCCCGTTTCACGCATTTTATCGACGCTCGGCTTGTGAAGGAAGCGCAAGCAGGTTCCGGTTTCCATTTCCGACCAGCCGGCGTCGTCGCGAGGCTCTAAGACAAACACGCCGTGCGTGGCGCCGACGGACAGCGGCGACGGGTGGGCCAGCGCCGTGAAGCCGGGCTCGTCGAACCTGACCTTCTCGTCGTCGGGGGTGCCGTAGAGCTCGATGTCGTCCGCGCAGGTCACCAGCACGCCGGGCTTCATGTGGGCGGGGAAATCCACGTACGTGGCGAGTTTGAGCTCCAGCATCTGGTAGAGTGGTTCGCCCAGCGGGATGGCGGTGAAAATCTTACCCAATGCGCTGGCACTGGGTAGGCGCTGACTCGACCCACCTGCGGAAACCGAGAACGGGTCATTGGAGGTGTGGCAGAATCGTTTGTCTCGTTGTTGCTCATCTTGGTCGTCAAGCGTGCTGACTGTTGAGCTACTGAAAATCTACGTTGACTACTACTACTTAATACGTGGACTACTACTTATTTATTGAGAGCGAATCTATTGACTGCTACTTATTTATTGAGAGCTAATTTATTGACTACTACTTATTTGTTGACGGCTAATTTGTTGACGGCTAATTTGTTGACGGCTAATTTGTTGACTGCTAATTTGTTGACGGCTAATTTGTTGACGGCTAATTTGTTGACGGCTAATTTGTTGACGGCTAATTTGTTGACGGCTAATTTGTTGACGGCTAATTTGTTGACGGCTAATTTGTTGACGGCTAATTTGTTGACGGCTAATTTGTTGACGGCTAATTTGTTGACGGCTAATTTGTTGACGGCTAATTTGTTGACGGCTAATTTGTTGACGGCTAATTTGTTGACGGCTAATTTGTTGACTGCTAATTTGTTGACTGCTAATTTGTTGACTGCTAATTTGTTGACTGCTAATTTGTTGACTGCTAATTTGTTGACAGCTAATTTGTTGACAGCTAATTTGTTGACAGCTAATTTGTTGACAGCTAATTTGTTGACTGCTAATTTGTTGACTGCTAATTTGTTGACTGCTAATTTGTTGACTGCTAATTTGTTGACTGCTAATTTGTTGACTGCTAATTTGTTGACGGCTAATTTGTTGACGGCTAATTTGTTGACGGCTAATTTGTTGACGGCTAATTTGTTGACGGCTAATTTGTTGACGGCTAATTTGTTGACGGCTAATTTGTTGACGGCTAATTTGTTGACGGCTAATTTGTTGACTGCTACTTATTTATTGTTTTCTCATTTATTGACTACTACTTATTTATTTATTATTATTTATTGGTTATTTATTTATTATTATTTATTGATTATTCATGTTTATTATTTATTGATTATCTATAAATATTATTTATTAATTATCTATAAATATTATGTATTGATTATTTATCTCTTCGTTTGTTTGTTTCTTGTTGTTATTTGTGCACTTTCCTACTTATGTTGTTCACTACTTATTAACTTATGCCATTTTCCATGTAAGGTAAATAAAGTCCGCCAAATAATAAAACACATTTTGAAATTAGTCATGATGTGCATGTGTGTGCCTTTCTGCATATCAAATAGAATTAAACTGTAGCCAATAAAAGTAAAATGTAAGAAAATGTGGCCGTGGATTAAGCAAAACCAATGTGATATTTGGATTCAACACATAAAAATGCTCTATAATCAACATTAGAAAATAAACAATGGCTGTAAATTGATTTTAAGGCACGCTGTGAGTTGCACTACAGTTCTGTCATTTCAAAGGC
Source organism: Stigmatopora argus (assembly GCF_051989625.1). Classification (NCBI taxonomy): domain Eukaryota; kingdom Metazoa; phylum Chordata; class Actinopteri; order Syngnathiformes; family Syngnathidae; genus Stigmatopora; species Stigmatopora argus. Next base: position 17,126,143 of record NC_135394.1, read on the forward strand.
AATTTTATTTTTAATGATAAGTAGAAAACCATTTCTGACCTGCATGAATCAGGATGACTCTCATCTTTGAAAGATTTTTGCCATAAATGTCACTAAGGTATTGGAGAGCACACAGTGTCGAACCGCCATTGCCTAGAAAACACAAGAAAACACTTTAATCAATGTATATTTCATTAATTTAAAAAAATGTCAAAGAAACACTACAAGCACAAACAAAACAAAAAAAACAGTCATTATGGAATTCCAGCCTCACAAAATGGCGGGTTGCGTTTTTTTTAAATGGCCGATAAAAACTGACGTGCTTAAGACAGCTAAATGAATTCTTACCTATTTTACAGCCAGCCGGGTCCGAGAAGATTTTGTAGTCAATTCCAAGTGGGAGTTCTTTCCTCCCCAGTTTTTCTTTGACTTGAAGCTCGTAAGCATCTTTCTGCTTCTCGTCAGCCGCGGTCACCACAACGACATCCCAAAAAGAAGCACACGAAACGTCTTGACCTTCAAAAAGACCGAAAGGCGCCATTTTAAGCTTGAAAAAGAACATGCTAAAATGCTAGCTTTCCAAAACTCGCCATAAAAATGACCAATTTGTACGCTAAATAAAAAAAGACGCAATTACTAGAGTTCACACAATAAAACTGTTTCTTTCACAACGCCAATACAGCATTCCTAAAGATATTAAACATTTCTCGGCGATATTTAACGAATTATGAACGTAATAGAACTTAATGAACAACACCTGCGATGCTAAGGTTTAGAAAAACTCACCGTGTAAAAGTCGAATTTTCACACCATAAGACGTTTTGCTTTACATTTCTAATACAGCGGTAATTATATTAAACATTTTAGGGGTATACATAAGGAATTATGAACGTTACAGAACTTAATGAATAACACCTGCGTTACTAATGAATAGAAAAACTCACCGCGTAAAACAGTCGAATTTTCACACCATAATACATTATGCTTTACATTACTAATACACCGGTAATGAAGATATTAAACATTTTTGGGGTACATATAAGGAATTATGAACGTTACAGAACTTAATGAATAACACCTGCGATACTAATGAGTGGGAAAACTCACCGCGTAAACTGTCGAATTTTCGAAGTTTTTCTCTGGTTGCTAGTTTCAACTTTGTGGCAAAGTCCTGGTTCGCCATCTCCATGTTTTCTGCGGCAAAATATTTCGAAATTAAGTTTGTTTTTAGCAAATATGCGGTAGCTGTAATTTGGAGAAGAATTCCGGGTCTATTTTGCTTTGCACGCGCGTGTCTATGCTAGACTGTGAACCACTAGATGTCATAATTTTAAGAATAGATGTTTGATACGCGTTGTAAGTAAACTGGGATGGGCGTCGTCTTTTGTCGGCCATTTTGCGTCAGATCGCTCGTGTGTTGTTTTTCATTTGGACAAATTTAGTTCTTGATCAATTTGATATATTAAAGAACAAATAAAGGTCAGATGAGTGTTTTCATTTTAATTTTGTGTTTTTATTTAATGTAAAACCAATTATTATATCCTTTTGAAATGTAGTTACAACTTTTTGGGGGGACGTATTGCATAGAAACATGAAAATGACCTCCCAAGTAAAGAATACAACTTGAAAACTATTCAGCTACTGTTGTTACTGTTCACACATCATCATACTAACACACAACTTATATTATGTTGAAATTCCCATAACCAGTAATTACAGTAACTGTCCTAAAAAAATACTATAGAAAAACATCAAATGTTATCAATTATTGCACAAATTTATTTTTCCAGAGGCTTTATCTAATGCCCTCAAAACAATACGTACACTGTAATTCCTTGGCCCTGACAACAAATGCCCTCCAAAAGAGGGGAAAGGAGTCAAAACAGCTAAAAATAAAAGTGCCACTGCCACTTACCGAATATCTATCCTCAGAGAATAATATCATTATTTTTGTTAAAGGGAAAAGTACGGTTCTATGGTTCTTTGTTAAAGGTATTGGCTGCGTTTTTGCCCTGCCGAGTGCAAGTGGGCAAACTGTCCTTATTGGCTTCGAGGAAGTCACTACAGGCGGAAAAAGCACTGGAGAAAGACGATGAGAGGCCAACGATGTCTGTGGAGATGTAGGGGAGAACTCCTGGGGTGGCCTGGTTGTAGTAGGTGACCTAAAAATAAGCGTTGATGAGTTGGAGAAATGAGACAAGAAAACCATAAATAAGTAGCAGTCAATGAATTAGAAATACATAAATAAGTAGCAGTCAATAAATTATAAAACCATAAATAAGTAGCAGTCAATAAATTATAAAACCATAAATAAGTAGCAGTCAATAAATTATAAAACCATAAATAAGTAGCAGTCAATAAATTATAAAACCATAAATAAGTAGCAGTCAATAAATTATAAAACCATAAATAAGTAGCAGTCAATAAATTATAAAACCATAAATAAGTAGCAGTCAATAAATTATAAAACCATAAATAAGTAGCAGTCAATAAATGATTAGCAGCCAATAAATTATTCGCAGTCAATAAATTATTCGCGGTCAATAAATTGTTAGCGGTCAATAAATTATTAGCGGTCAATAAATTATTAGCGGTCAATAAATTTTCAGCGGTCAATAAATTTTCAGCGGTCAATAAATTGTTAGCGGTCAATAAATTGTTAGCGGTCAATAAATTGTTAGCACTCAATAAATTATTAGCAGTCAATAAATTATTAGCAGTCAATAAATTAGTAGCAGTCAATAAATTGTTAGCAGCCAATAAATTATTAGCAGTCAATAAATTATTAGCAGTCAATAAATTATTATTATTGAAAAAATGTTGGTGAAGAACCTTGGTGACATTTTGGGACTCCTCCAGGATTGTGAAGCCGGCACAGAGAACTTCTCCTCTATCGTAGTCCGGAGTCGGAGGGTGAGTGGGAAGAGTGACCGAGCGTAAAGCGATCAGGTATGGGTCCCTAAAAAAACACAAAAACACAAAATCACAATTTTTTTAATTCACTTGGCGGTTCAAAAGAACGAGTACATCATCAATGATATTCATTTGAACAATCTCATGGCAAAATTTTCATTTTTTTTCTTTTCTAAATGTTTAAATAATATTTCTGTTGGACATGGGGTCTCAAACCTGCGGAACGGGGACCAATTGCGGCCCAAGTGTCAATATTTTACGGTCCCTGTTTGATATCCAAGTGTAGTATTGCTCTCATGTCATTTTCTGAACCGCTTTATCCTCACTAGGGTCGCTGGTGGTGCTGGAGCCTATCCCAGAGTCATGACCAAAGGGAGGGGACACCCTGAATTGGTGGCCAACCAATCGCAGAGCACAAGGAGACAAACAACCAATCACTCTTAGCTAGGGGCAATTTAGAGTGTCCAATCAGCCTAGCATGGATGTCTTTGAAATGTGGGAGAAAAGCGGAGAACCCAGAGAAAACCCACGCAGGCCCGGGGAGAACATGCAAACTCCACACAGGTGGACCGACCTGGATTTGAACCCAGGTCCCCCACCGTGAGGCCGACGGTTAAATCTAATATTTAAATAAACATAAATTAAATAAAAATGTACATCATTACATTGCACAACAAAAATGTATTTTTAGGAAGGAAAAAGCATCCCAACATATTACCTGACATCACATGGTTCCCGACAAGAAGCCAGCAAGATAAAATCCTGGCCTTTGGCCCCCTTCCGGGGGGACGGCGTCCTCACGCGATAAATGGTGTCGTCTTCGTCTGCTAGCATGATCACCTCACATGCCCTGGGGGATACCACAACATGTTGTTTAGAATGTAAGCCACCTCACCCAAGATGGCCGCCAGCCACAGACCAAGCAATGGTGGTTATTACCGTATTTCCCACATCGTAATGAATGGTAATTTTAAAATGAGTTTCATATATAAGGCGCATTAGATTTGGAAATTGTAGTGGTAGTACAGTAATCCCTCAATTATCGCGAATTCACTTCTTTGCGATTTTTTTCTATTAATGGTTAAAAAAAATCTTTTTCAAGTTCATAAAAATGTGAAAATTCACGCTGAAACTCTAATAAAAAATTTAAAAAGTTATAATAAGGGTGACCCTACTTCGCAATTTTTCGATTATCGTGGTCATGTCTGTCTACAATTCAAAGTGGCGGCCCGCGGGCCAAATTTGGCCCGCCGCATCATTTTGTGTGGCCCGGGAAAGTAAATCATGAGTGGCGACTTTCTGTTTTAGGATCAAATTAAAATGAAGAGTATAGATGTATATTACATTTCCCGATTTTCCCCCTTTTAAATCAATAATTGTCCTTTTTAATCAATTTTTTACAGTTTTTAGTTCAAAAATCATTTAGTAAAATCTAAAAATATATTAAAAAAAGCTAAAATAAACATTGTTTTAGATCTATAAAAACTGAATATTCAGGGCTTTTAATCCAGTTCTTTTAATCAATGTATTAAAAAAAATATATAAATATTATATCTAAAATGGTCCGGCCCCCGTGAAATCAAGTTGATGTTAAAGCGGCCCGCGAACAACCCCTGGTCTACATTGACCGCGATATTCGAGGTATTACTGTAGTGGTACTGTAGTTATACATCCACAAGATGGAGCTGTGCTAAATGGAATTTCATACAATGATGAACAAATATTGGTCCATATATAAGGCGCGTCGCATTATAAGGCGCAAATGGAGTCTTTTAGTTGCACCTGTTGTGCGGAAAATACAGTATTTAGTACGATGGGAAAAATAAATAGTAGTATTTTTAAAAAAATGTGTTTTGTCAGCTGTACACTTACGTATACATTTTTTTTAGGTGTTACATCAATACTTGTGTTTTTACCCGTCTTTTGGTTAAACAAATAGAAAAAATTCTGTACTTGTGACTAGATAAGAAGCACAAGGAATTGAACCAGTGACTAACTGATAATGGCGGTCCCATTCTTTTCTCCTCCCGAGGTCAGAGAGCAGATGAAAAGTCTGCTCGGCCGAAACGCTCACGTTCATCTCCACTTTGAAGCACAATGTCTGGTTCTCCTCCAGCGTGTACAGCCTGACCTACAAAAAAACCGTTTTTGCCATGTCATGCTACAAAATGGAACTGGGCCTGAGGCCTTTAGCCTTTAGCATTTAGCGATAAAACTCACTTTGTTTTTCTCCGACGTCAACACCCAGTTGTTTATGGTGTCCATAAGTTTCAGTGCCGACACATTGTTGTAGCTCAAGTACATCTGTGAACGAAAAGAAGCGTATTAGTCATTTTTTTGGCACAAATTTGTCATTTCAGCCGCGGTACGCCTACGCTATTTAGCGTGCTTAGCATGACTCGGATGATACCTGATTACTCGGGTCCCACGGTACGGATAGCGGCATTTCGTTTTGCTTGCACGAGATGATGTATTTCCTGCAAACAGGCATGAAAGGGTAAATAAGAATTTAAAGTGAGGCGTTTTGTTTTTTCGCTTCACACTTGTGAGATCAGGGTTCGATCCCAAGCTCCGGACTTTCTGTGCTGAGTTTGTATTGTCTCCCAGTGCCTATGTAGAATTTCTCTGGGTTTCAAAACATGCATGGTAGGCTGATTGAATACAGTAATCCCTCGATAAACCAAGAAAAAATAATAATAATAATAATTTATATCTTAAATGGTCCAGCCCACATGATATTAATGCGGCTCGTGAACCAACCCGCGCTTGACACCCTTACTGTATAACATGAATGCAACCATGTTTTTCAGGCAGTGGGGGGAAACTAGAGAACCCGTATAAAACCCATGTAGGCCCCACAAAGGAAGGTCGGAACCGACTGGCAATTGAACCCCCGATCTCAAAACTGTGAGGCGGGCAGCTACTGATCCTCAAACAGATTTTCAAAAACAAACTCAATCCTCTTATACCAATGTGCCCACAAACTTTCACCTACATAAAAAAATCCCTTACCCACACAACAAAAAAACACATTTATCCCCCCCAAAAATGCTCACACAGCAAAACACAAACACACACACACACACACCTTCGTATAACCACACACACACACACATGCATTGAAACATTTTCACCCCTAAAAAAACACCCTTCCACACACACATCAACAAGCCTATTACCCACACAAAAATGGTCAAATACAACCTGCCAAAAACCCACACACACCCACAATTGTTTTTTTTTGGGCCACCTCCACATTTTTAGCACAAAACCAAGACGCGGGTAATCCAACCACATTCTTGAACTGGTTCCGACATTTAGCTGAATGAAGCTTAGAATGGCTTGACGGCGAAACAATGCGGGTATTATACCCAGCCGCTCGGCGCTAATATTCTTCCCCGTGCCGCTCGGAGAACGCCGAACAAAAGATTCCGCGGGTTGCATAAACCAGGAATGACACAGCATTATTCAACGAGTGTTTCGGTGCCATTGACGTTCATGGATGTCCAATTAAACTTGGGAGGGACCCTAAGCCGCTCAAATTCATGTAAAAAAATGGTGTGTACATTTCTTTTATGTAGAAATGTTGGATTTACCTATCGAGGCGGATCTTCTTCCTGGCGATGGCTTCTTGATAACGTCGTTTGCCATCCTGTAAAACAATTGTACACCATTTAAATAAGTAGGAAACTCATTTTTGGGGAAAATTTTGTGCTGTTAACTGGGCCAATTGTGGCTATCTTTGATACTCATAAGAAGTTAGCAAACATAAGCAGGTTGGAAGACAATTTAAGGCTGCAAACTTGAAGTGAAAGTTTCCAGAGTGAGAGTTTATTCATATTTTTTTTTGTTTAAATCTCATGCCCAGTGCCAATCAGGTTTCCAATTGGTCCTGGCAGCATCACCCATGATTACCGTATGTTTTTTAGCCACCTCGGCGTATAAGCCGTACCCTTAAAATGGCCTTAAAATGGTTGAATTTGACAATTTCCCTCGTATAAGCCGCCCCCTGATTCATAATTTTCACCTCCATATTCATGGTTTTAATAGGGAGCACAAATGTGTTACTTTGAAGGAGAAATCTTAAGAAAAATCATATTTCTGAGCTACTGTATGAATCGAAAAGGTGTTGCCTGCACGTAGACAAATTCAAAAAGGAAGTCATGTGAGCGGTACAACCAGGAAGTGTGTCTGTAGCGGTCTAGCTAAGATGGCGGCGACCTGAGCGAGCAATAGCAGGCACAAATAAGTGAGTTTTTTCACTTTTTATGCAAGATAAGCTTAATTTTTTTCTTGAATTTAATTCATAGACTTCAAAATAAATTTTGTTTAGCATTTTATCTGTTTATCTTTTCTCTCATTTGAAATAAATGACCGTATCGGCCGCATTGTCTTGCGTCATGGCGTCAGGGCGCCATGGCGTCAAGGCGCCATGGCGTCTTGAAGTCATGGGGTTGTCAACTTGCAGTTTCGTGCACTTCAAGTCTAATTTATGCGCATATAAGCCGTATGCTCGATTCAGTCATAGTTTTTTTAATGACAAATACGGCTTATATGCGAGAAAATACGGTAACTCACCACGGGTTCGGGTCGAATCCGGGGCAACGTTTGCGCTTTGCGATTGGCGTCGAGGACCTCAAAGGTCATGAAGGCGCTATTGATGTGCCGCTGAGGTTCTCCGCCCTGATAGGCCTCGGCGCACACGCCCACCTCCATGCTGAAACAAAATGGAGGCCAGTTGACGAGGTCTCTTTTTTTTTAAAGAGGAACGATCGGGACGGGGTCTTGCCGACGGACCTGTGTCTGAAGGCGTTGTTAACGATGGATTTCAGCACCAGACGGTCGCCGATGTGAGACGGGCCGCGGAAGTGGAACATGTCGATGCTTCTCAAGGTGGGATGGGCGTTGCATAATCGACTGCGTATACAAAGAAAAAATATAATTGAATGATTGACGGCCATTCGGATACTAAATAGATGGTTGTAGAGGAAAATCCAGGTCAAGCAATTCATATGACGTTCTTATTGGATTGTTTGTATAGCAATTTTTTGCAAAAAAAACAAACAATTGTTGCCCAGCCCTAATGTATATTTTTGAATGTGTTTAAAGTTTAGTGGAACGATATAAAGGGTGTAAAATTCTTTTATGCAGCGATATATTTATACATATATATATATGTATATATTTATTTTAGCATTCAAAAGTTTTCTTATTCTTTTACATATTTTTTGGAATTTTTGATTTGTTTTTTTCTTCATAGCAAATATTCTCTATTTATTCACGCATTTAATTTTATTTTTTTAATTTGTAAAATAAATAAAAATTGGATTTGAATTTATTCATCTATTAAAAAAAACAGTGGTAAATGTCATTCTCACTTTTAATTTCATTTATTTTAGCATTCAAAAGTTTTCTTATTCTTTACAAATATTTTCTAAATTTTTGATTTTTTTTTCTTCATAGCAAATATTCTCTATTTATTCATGCATTTAATTTTTGTTTTAAATTTGTAAAATAATTAAAATTGGATTAGAATTTGTACATCAATTAAAAAAACAGCAGTAAATGTCATTCTCACTTTTAATTTAATTTATTTTAGCATTCAAAAAAAATTTTTTACACATTTTAAATTTAATTTTTTTTCTCTCTTCATACTATTTATTCATGCATTTATTTTTTTGTATTTTTATTTGAAAAATAAATAAAAATTGGATTAGAATAAAAAAAACAGCAGTAGATGTCATTATCACTTTTAATTTCATTCATTTTAGCATCCAAAAGTTTTCTTATTATTTAAAAATATTTTTTAAATGTTTGAGGTTTTTTTTTACCTATTCCTGGTTTATATTTTGACATTTTCCTTAAATAAATTGGAGAAACAGTAAACATTTTCTTATCCGTATAATGATCTTTTAATAAAAGCAAATGAATGTTGATATTCAGTCAATATGTAAAATTAGCAAAAAACATGAAGTCGACGCAGCTCACACTATATTAATTTCCTAATTTCCTACCTCCCTATGATCAATTTTCATTTATTCATGTGTCCACCACGGGGTGTTCATCACACACACCTTGCCGAAATGGTGGCCACGTTCTCCATCCAAGCCATGATCTGCCCCCCGAAGGTGCTGACTTGGTGGTTGGCGTGCGGCGGCAGAACCAGCTCCACGCTCTCCACTCGGGTGCGTTCGGCCGGCACGGCGTCTTGGTACTCACGGCACTCTCCTGCGTAGTCAACGGCAGGACATTTTTTTTACCAAAAGCGTTAGACCTCGCGGTATCAAACAAATGGGCGGGGCTTACCGAGCTGCGCCGTGCTGCTGCTCAGCAAGTCGGTGATGATCTCGGCGTGGATGAGCCTCATTCGCCTGCGCTCGGCCGCCAGGCTGTACTCCATCTGCTCCAATTGCGTGTGAGGGGTCAACGGCTTCAGTTGAACCTGGAACGGAAGATGTGAATGTTGCTTTACGTCCCCCAAAATACACCTGGCCCCCCGAGTTGGAGAAGGACACCTACCTTTCCCGTTTCCGTTCTTCTTGCCACAAAAGTGGCGAAGGCTTGACAAACCCTCCAGTGGTTGTCGGTGTAGAGATCCTCGCAAGACACCATTATCCCCACCTAAAATGTGCAAATTGTGCATTTAAAAGGTGTATTTCTTACATTTTCTGAAACAGGGGTGCTGGAGCCTATCCCGGCTAACTACGAGCACTTGTTGGCCAGCCAATCGCAGGGCACAATGGGACAAACAACCAATCCCTCGTAGCTAGCAACCATTTAGCATCGAATTAGCCTAGCATGCATGTTTTGGGGATATGGGTTGAATCTGGAGTACCCGGAAAAAAAACACGCAAGCCCGGGGAGAATATGAAAACTCCACGAAGTTAGGACCCACCTGGGATCGAACCCACAACCCCAGAACCATGAGGCAGACGCCCTGACCACTTAATTATGTTGACTACTACTACTCTATTATATTTACTACTTATTGATTGATTACGTATTTATTGATTATTTATTCATGCATTTTTAATTACGATTTATTGATTATTGATTCATGCATTTTTAATGATTATTTATTGATTATTTAATCCATGCATTTTTTATGATTATTTATTGATTATTTATTCATGCATTTTTAATGATTATTTATTGATTATTTATCCATGCATTTTTCATTATTATTTATTGATTATTTATTCATGCATTTTAATCATTATTTATTGATTATTTATTCATGCATTTTTATTTATTAATTATTGATTATTTATTCATGCATTATTTAATTTTTAATTATTCATGCATTATTTAATTATTATTTATTGATTATTTATTCATGATTTTTTAATGATTATGTATTGATAATTTATTCATGCATTTTTAATGATTATTTATTCATTCATTTTTAATTGTTATTTATTGATTATTTATTCATGTATTTTTAATGATTATTTATTCATTCATTTTTAATTATTATTTATTGATTATTTATTCGTGCATTTTTAATGATTATTTATTCGTTCATTTTTAATTATTATTTATTGATTATTTCTTCCTGCATTTTTAATGATTATTTATTGATTATTTATCAGTTCGGTTGTTTGTTGTTGTTATTTGTGCACTTCCCTACTCTATTCTTGACTACTTATTATTTTGACTACTCATTTATTGATTACCCATTTAATACTTTTTGTTATTATTTATTAGCTTGTTTGTTTGTTGTTGTTATTTGTGCAATTCATGGTGAGGCTTTAAACCTCATTTCACATGAATAATGACCATAAAAGCATTCAATTTGACTCAATTCAACACTATATTAGTCATATTTTGGAGAAATTACAAGAATAATTTTTGGGGGGAATATTTCTCTCGAAATGCTCATTTCTTTTAGTCGATTTAAAAATGAGAAATAACCACCAACCTCCATACTGGATGTGAAGGCTCTGTTGACCTTGGCTATGATGGTGACCACATTCCCCACCCTGCAACACAAGATTTTTGTTCATATTTATCAAAATGCTACAACTTTGTCCCAGTCCTTGTAAAACCTATTTTTTGGTATGTCTTTTTAAATAATAAAAATGTCAACATTACCCGATGGTGTGTTCAAAATGGATGTCGTCAACAGATGCGGTGACGCAGGAGCATCCGGCATGTCTCTCCGCTGAAAAAAGATGTCATTTTTTATACTCATTAATTAATTAATTCACTACCCTTGATTGATTTTTGTTTTTACCATAACCACGATTTAAAATGTTTGTGTATATAAAGTGGCATTTTAGGCACAGTAGTATAAAAATTAAGTAGATGTGCATTTTATTTTGTATTGATTTTGAATTTTGATTTTAAGTTATTTTGGGGGGGGTGGCACGGTGGGGCCAGTGGTTTGCATTTCGGCCTCACAGTTCTGGGGTCGGGGTTCGATCCCAGGTCGGTTCTCACTGTGAGGAGTTTGCATGTGGTTACGTGGGTTTTCTCCGGGTACTCCGGTTTTCTCCCACATCCCAAAAAAAATAGAAGCTAGGCTAATTACATGCTAAAATTGTCCGCCCTTTGTCTACCCTGCCCTGTGATTGGCTGGCCACCGATTCAGGGTGTCGCCTGCCTGGTGCAGCACATAGTGAGCTGGGATAGGCTCCAGCACCCCCTGCGACCCTTGTGAGGATAACTGGTTCAGAAAATGAATGAATGAATTCAAGATAGTGACGGTTGTATTCATTTTACAATTGTTTTGGTAATGTTATTTCTTAGAATGAGCTATATTTCTTAATTCACTGTATTTGTAATTTTTTAAATGTGATAATCAATGAGTGGATTCGATATTTTCTAGCGCAAGGGTGTCAGACTCGGGTTGGTTCGCGGGCCGCGTTAACGTCAACTCGATTTCACGTGGGCCGGACCATTTTAGATATAATATTTAGATTTTTTTATAAATGGATTAAAAGAACTGGATTAAAAGCCATGAATATTCCTTTTTTTTATAAATCTAAACCAATGTTTATGTTAGCTTTTTTATATATTTTTTAGATTTTACAAAATGATTTTTGAACTAAAAACACAGAAAAAATGGATTAAAAAATGACAATTATTGATTTAATAGGGGGAAAATCAGGAAATTTAATATATACATCTATACTGTTCATGTTTTTTATAAATGGATTAAAAGAACTGGATTAAATTCCCTGAATATTCCGTTTTGAAGAGATCTAAAACAATGTTTATTTTAACTTTTTTTATTATTTTACAAAATGATTTCCGAACTAAAAACACAGAAAAAATGGATTAAAAAATGACAATGATTGATTTAAAAGGGGGAAAATCAGGAAATTTAATATACCGTATTTTCACGACTATAAGGCGCACCGCATTATAAGGCGCACCCTCAATGAATGACATTTCAATTTTTTTTCCATATATAAAGTACACTGGATTATAAGGCGCCCGGTCTATTTTGGAGAAAATTTAAGACTTTTATGTGCGCCTTATAGTCGTGAAAATACGGTACATCTATATTCTTCATTTGAATTTGATCCTAAAACAGAAAGTCGGCACTCATGATTTACTTTCCCGGGCCGCACAAAATGATGCGGCGGGCCTGATTTGGCCCCCGGGCCGCCACTTTGACACCTGTGTTCTAGCGTAATGAGAATTTTCCCACCCGAGAGGCACGCCGTGGAGTCCATCCATTTGAGCAGCTGTCCGGCGCTCAGCTCGCCGCAGTGATTGGAGTGGCAGGGCAGCACGATCTGACTCATTTTCACTTCCGTGGGGTTCCTGTACGCCTCGCCGATCTCCACCGCCGCGGCGGGACCTTTCGCCTCCTCCGACGTCATGACTCACCGCTGCGCAGACACGAGAAGTGGCGTGTGGGTCACCAAAAAATACAGCATTGCGATTATTGACCAAGTCTGAGGGTTAGCCCGGTGGATAAGTGGTCAGCGCGTCGGCCTCGCAATTCTGGGGTCGAGGTTTTCATTGTGTTGACTTTGCATGTTCTACCCGGGTTTGCGTGGGTTTTCTCCGGGTACTCCGGTTTCCTCTCTCGTTCCCAAAAACATGCATGCTAGGCTAGCTGTTTGAACACTTCAAATTTGCCGAAATTTGAACATCTATCACCCTATTGGCTGTTCTTGCTGTTGAAAGATGTCCAATCCGTTTTGACTGGGAAGGCTAGCAACAATCATTCAGACTCAACTTTAACGTCAACTTGATTTCACGTGGGCCGGACCATTTTAGATATAATATTTAGATATTTTTTTAATAAATGGATTAAAAGAACTGGATTAAAAGCCCTGAATATTCAGTTTTTATAGATCTAAAACAATGTTTATTTTAGCTTTTTTTTTAAATATATTTTTAGATTTTACAAAATGATTTTCGAACTAAAAACACAGAAAAAATGGATTAAAAACTGACAATTATTGATTTAAAAGGGGGAAAATCAGGAAATTTAATATACATCTATACTCTTCATTTTAATTTGATCCTAAAACAGAAAGCCGGCACTCATCATTTACTTTCCCGGGCCGCACAAAATGATGCGGCGGGCCAGATTTGGCCCCCGGGCCGCCCCTTTGACACATGTAGATTAGACGTTTATCACCGTCATTGGCACTGAAACATGATCTCTCAGGATTATTTCATCATTTATCCAACCTTTAAATAAAGCAATATATTGAAATGTATACATGAATGAATAAAACAACCAGAAAGTTTAAATTTTCAAGAACAAATTACAAATGCAGTGGCCTATAGTCGGAAAATTACGGTAATTTTAACGCGTGTACACGGACAAAAAACTGCTCATTTTACGTCACTCATTTTCTTATATTTCTGACCGAATTGATTACTTTTTTCTTCTTCTTTGTTTTCATTCGCACAAACAAGAGTGTACTTACTATCGTCAACTCAAAAAAATGTTCTTGAGTCCAGTCCATGAGGGATTTATATATATATACATCGGTTTTTAATTAAATCCAGAATTTCCGTTCCATGTGATGCAACAACAATCTCATATCCTTCGCCTAATAAAATATTTTTTTTCTCCCGCAGTTACATGTTGGCACTCGTTCTGGTTTGTTGTTGCATTTCTTTTTTGAATAATAACATCAACCAAAATGCTCGAAATGAATTAAGGAGATTAGTTTTAACCAAGTCCACTTGAGGTCAGTCTTGTGACGAACTATCGTCTAAATTCAGGTGCGGTTGTGCTCTTTAACTTTGTTTATGTTTACACTCGAAAGAAAGACAGAAAAGTATGTTAAACACACCTGGAAAGAAGTAAAAAGTAACTTACCGGCAGTAAAAATCAGATATTTGACTTTGGTGTGTGAGCTGGCTGTCCTTCAAAAGGCGGAGAAGAACAAACGGCAACCCGGAAGAAGGTTCTTCTTCATTTCCCCATTCTTCAATAACAAAATACTCGGAACGTCTCGCCACTCGCCACATGGGGGAGAAAAAAAAGGGGGAGAGTGGGTGGGAGGAGGATTTAAAGGCTGCGCCCAATTGGGAAGCGTAGCAAGAATTAAAGTGGAATTTTAGGAACTTTTAAAATCAAAATCGTACTTTTTTTAAAGGTTGACGTGACAACTGTTTATTCCTACAGACATGAAGGCAACACTGAAAAATAATCGTGCTAAAAATATTTTATTGTACAAAAAATAGTTTTATTTCACTAAAGCCCACCTGGTCTAAGGTAGAAAAAATAAAATATACTCTATTCTGTACCCATACTTTATTAATCTGAGTTTTTATATTACTACAGGCATACATTTATCTACTCTATATTGACTGATTCTACGGAGCTTCTTCATGATAAAATGGGAAAAAGGATGATAAAAAAAATATGTACTTAAAGGTTAGTATTTGTTTTTACCAACAGTTTACTAATCTGTGGTTACATATTACTAAACTGGGGTTACGTGTAATTACTGTTTTTTCATTTGTAAACTGCGGTTACTAATCTGTATCCAGTGTAATATCTGTGGTTATAAATGTGTAAACTGTGGGTACGGTTTATTAAACTGCACCCATGGTTTAATAAACTGTTACTACATACGAGTTGACGGTTGGGAAATATAATTTAAGTGTGGGTACATATTTTCTATTTTTTTATTATTATTCTAGTTTGGAATTAGGAAGTAAAATTGTGTTTCATTGCAAAAAAAAATAGTTTCAAATAATACAGTTGCAAAATTTTGTTGCAGTGTATGTTTTTTTCGGAAAACGATGGACTAATAATAAAGTTACCTAACGCCATTGACAACAACCGACGTCCTATTCATTTGAACTGGAAGAACCGCCTGTGGCTCATTCAGTAAAATGTAAATGACATCTATCGCTGTCAATGGCCACCAATGAATCTTAATGCTTCCAAAATTCAAATAACAATAATTACAAAACGACATGTTTATTTGATTTTATCGACCACGCAGCTAGCAGTTAAATAGCAAACGTTAGCTCCAAGAGGTAGGCCTTAAATCTCATTCCACGCTCCCATTGGTTCTCAAAGCCATCCGTCAAAATTCTAGCTCCGCCTTTCCTCCCCGCCCCCCGCTTGGACCAAGCTCGGTTGCGTTATCGGGTGAGGAGAACCAGTGTAGTGCGGTTGGAGTGCGAGAGGGTCGCGGCCGCGATGAGCCGACAGATGAAATAGAGCGGCGAGGAAAAAAAAAACTAGAAAAAAAAGCACCAAAGCCGAGCTTTCTAGCACGAGAAGCAATGTTCCCGAAAGGAAAAGGAACCCCGGTTCCCTCGGACGGCCAAGCGCGAGAAAAGTAAGCCCAAAAGCGGTGACAAATGTGTCTCTTTTTTTTCCATTTTTCGCCCCGTAACTTGCCTGTTGTTCACTGGACAGGCTAGCAAGAGGCGATTTCCTGCCGCCGAGAAAAACCCATTGAATGAACCGCCTCGTCTCCTTATCACCATTCCTTTCACCCCTTTATTTAAGTCTTTTTCGCCTCTTTATGTCTTTTTTTCGCCTTCTCGGTTTCCTTTTTAAATTGTTATCTGTGTAACGCGCTTCTTCAATTCACGGGTAGTGTGACGTTTCGAATCGAGCGGTAGAAAACAATAACAACGCCTGTCTGTAAATTGGTACGCTTTTCCTCAATTAGCTCCGCTTTCGGTCGTTTTACTTCTCGCCGAGACGTCTTTTGTTGTTTTTTCGTGGGTTTTTTAATGCGCAAGATACTGTTGCTCCCCCCACACTTTGTGTAGTAGTACAGCCCGGCGCGAATGTTTATGGCACAGCCCGATTGGCAGCCATTGTTCACAAGGCCTGTCTTCACTACATGGAAACACGATGGACTGTTTTGGCCACGCTAATCATCTCTAATCAACTCTTTGTCCTTAGTAATAAGACAATTTATTACACTACAATAACTACTAGGGCTTCGCTTTGACATTTTTCTGTTACGACCTGCACTTTTGGTTTATATAACACAATTCAAACTACTGTACTGGACTAGTAATACTACTAATAGTACGCATTTGTCATGCTAGTAGCGTCATTATCAAGGCTAGCTTTAAAAAAAAAAGCGGTAAAAAACGGTTTAATCAATTGGGGAGAAATACAGATTTGATTTTTTTGTGTAAAATTAGAGAAAACATTAATAAAAGAGTATTACGACAAAGTGGGTGCCAATTGTAGGCAGACATTTTCTCAACGCCATTAGTGTGTAAGCCAATCAAATGCGAGCATCCTAGATTTCCCCACCCCTTTTCATGACGTCACTAATACCCATGGTCCAGTGCACCTGTGTGCATGGACTTAACTGATATTACCAAATGAGTATTTGTAATAACAATAATCTAACAATATCGCAATACAAAGGAAATCAATCTACAATATTAGCTATTTGAGAGAAAAGTAGGCGAATTATAAATTGAATAATATACTTTTATTGACTCTAAAACTGTCAGAAGGCTTTCTGTTTCTTCATTAGCATCAATAACTGGTGCACGGTATATATTTTATAATTTTTTCACTTGGATTTTGAATGGTAATTGTATTTTTTTTTCGCAGGTTGGCTCTTTACGTCTATGAGTATTTGCTTCACATAGGAGCACAAAAGTCTGCACAGACCTTTTTGTCAGAGGTGGGTGGTCTTTTTTGAGTTTTCTCTTGAATTTTTTTTTTAAATATCTGCCTCCTGCACTGAAAATAATCGGTAGCCCATCTGAAAAAAAAAAGAAATCACAGTTTTCGCAATTAAGTGAAATAAATTCCCTAAAAATGTCCTAAAAATACAGAATTCACTCATCAGTTTACTTGAGAGTGCTGTTACTTACTGTCATTTTCTGTTGCTTAACTACAACATACCGGATCACTTTTTTATTTGTTATTAAGTAAATAATAGATTTAGTTTTAAGGAGAAAACAATTACAACATTTTTTGCAAACAAAGCTTTTTGTCCATTTGTGTTGTGACACCTGTTATAACACATCTGAAGGATTAAAACTAAAAGATCTAAAAATGATCAAAGCAGAGGTTGCCTAAAATACAAAAAAATCTTCAAAGTTTGGAATATTTTTAGGCTTTAAGGAGAAGATACTGTAAAACAAAACTAACAAAGCGTAGTGTAATGAAACATGGTCCAATCAAATTAGTCAAAAGACAAAATATTGGTCTGTTTACATGACCTGTTTTGTTTTAAAAATATTCTTTTGTTTCAACTAGTTCAAGGGTGTCAAACTCGGGTTGATTCGTGGGCCGCATTAACGTCAACTCGATTTGATGTGGGCATTTTAGATATAATATTTAGATTTTTTTATTTTATTTTTTTATTGGATTAAAAGAACTGGATCAAAAGCCCTAAATAGTCAGTTTTTATAGATCTAAAACAATGCTTATTTAAGCAATTTTTCTTAGTAATGGAAAATTTAGTTTTTCATTTCAAATGGAAATTAAATATTGTTTTATATTATGTTCAATATTAAAGTGGAAAACGGAAAATATTTGTATATTTATTTTTAGATTTTACTAAATGCTTTTTGAACTAAAAATACAAAAGAAAATGATGATTAAAAAATTGCAGATTGATTTTAAAAAGGGGAAAATCAGGAAATGTAATACACATCTATCATCATTTTAATTTGATCCTAAAATAGAAAGTCGGCACTCATGATTTACTTTCTCGGGCCGCACAAAATGATGCAGCGGGCCAGATTTGGCCCCTGGGCCGGCACTTTGACACCTGTGAACTAGATGCAAGAAAGGTTAAATACATCAAAATTGTTATGTATTTTTTTGTAGTTTGAGATGAAATACTTAAATGTGTACATAGCATTGTTTAAAAACAATGCTAGCAGACTTAATAAAATTGTCATATATTGCATTGTTTTCGTAAGAACTGATATCATACAGTCATGGAAGCTTCTAATTTCATATAAAGTATATTAAAATTGCTATTAAAAAATGTCCCCAGATACGATGGGAGAAGAACATAACTCTCGGAGAACCCCCCGGATTCCTTCATTCGTGGTGGTGGTAAGCAACAACAACAACGACAAATTTGGGGCTTGTTTACGTCCTGGCGTTTGTCTCACGTGGTCACGTGTCTTTTTTGCACAGTGTATTCTGGGACTTGTACTGCGCCGCACCAGAGAGGAGAGAAACATGTGACCACTCCAGCGAAGCCAAAGCTTTCCACGACTACGTAAGTCAGCGTTTTTTTAAACGGAGATGGCAAAGTTGCTCCTGTTCAAAAAATGAGCGCCGTCAAAGAGATGTTAGCATCGTCGTAGCGGAAAAATGAGTGCTTGTTTGGGTGTACTGTTTGATTTTTTTTAATATGATGTGAATATTCTGGGCTGTTTTGGGGAGTTACTCAACGGCTGATAGTCGCTGGTTGTGGTAGACAACAAACGAGTTCAGACTGGATCAACAGCCTTTGCCGGTTGCTGCTAAAGTAGCACACTTGATTTGACCTCTGTCGTGTGGTTGTGTGATCGGTTAAATAACAGTCATCATTTTGCAGGTTTGTTTCTTAGTATTGAAGTAAATTAATGCGTTGACCGCCATTGACGATGTTAGCCTTTCTGATTAATGGATTGGAAGTCTAGCACCATCAAGGAATTGATTGTGTTCATTGAAACGGCCGTATTTTTTCACATATAGGCCGTATTTGTCGCTAAAAAAATGATGACTGAATCGAGGATACGGCTTATATGCGCATAAATTAGACCAGGGGTGTCAGACTTCATGGTTGGTTCGCAGGCCGCTTTAACGTCAACTTGATTTCATGTGGGCCGGACCATTTTAGATATAATATTTTGATTTCTTTTTTTAAATGGATTAAAAGCCCTGAATATTCAGTTTTTTTATAGATCTAAAACAATGTTTATTTTAGCTTTTTTAAAATATATTTTTAGATTTCACAAAATGATTTTCGAACTAAAAACACAAAAAATGGATTAAAAAATGACAATTATTGATTTAAAAGGGGGAAAATCAGAAAATGTAATATACATCTATACTCTTCATTTTAATTTAATCCTAAAACAGAAAGTCGGCACTCATCATTTACTTTCCCGGGCCACACAAAATGATGCGGCGGGCCACATTTGGCCCCCGGGCCGCCACTTTGACACATGTGAATTAGACTTATGACAAACGCAAGACAATGCGGCTGATACGGTTATTTATTTCAAATTAGAAAAAAATATAAACAGATAAAACGCTAAACAAAATTTATTTTGACGTCTATGAATGAAATGAATAAAAAAAATTATATTCCATAAAACATGAACAAACTCACTTACTTGTGCCTGCCATTGCTCGCTCAGGGCGCCGCCATCTTACCTAGAAATGAAAAACTAGACCGCTACGGACACACTTCCTGGTTGTACTGCTCACGTGACTTCCTTTTCCAATTTGTCTATGTGCAGGCAACACCCTTAAGGAATGTGCAATCAATCAATCGATTTATAAAATATCTCAGAAATAGCACGTGCGATGATTTTTCTTAAGAATTTCCCTTCAAAGTAACACATTTGTACTCCC
Organism: Stigmatopora argus; assembly: GCF_051989625.1. Classification (NCBI taxonomy): domain Eukaryota; kingdom Metazoa; phylum Chordata; class Actinopteri; order Syngnathiformes; family Syngnathidae; genus Stigmatopora; species Stigmatopora argus. The sequence goes on from NC_135394.1 coordinate 17,146,040, forward strand.
TATTAAAACCATGAATATGGAGGTTAAAATTGTGAATCGGGGGGAGGCTTATACGAGAGAAATTGTCAAATTCAACCATTTTGAGGCAATTTTAAGGGTACGGCTTATACGTGGGGGCGGCTAATACGCGAGAAAATACGGTAACACTTGATTCTGAAGTAAGTTGAGGAGCTCCATCTTGCATCTTGTGGCCTAAAAACCATGACAAACCCTTTCTAGGGTTCATCTTGGCACCGTTTGTACCTCCAATCCTTTTTTGGATATCTCGCCCCCGTGGATGACGCACCCAACAGATCTGCTTATTAAGTTTCCGGGAAAAGGATGCTGATGTCAGCGCGTCCCGACGAAGACCTGTCGGTACACGTTAAGCATATTAACCTGAAATTTCAAGAAAAGATCCGAAATCGACCCTCAGCGACACATTTTAACACGAATCCGCGTCGTATGCATTTGTCCGTTACGATGCCGCGTTTTGTGAAATTAGATCCGTGGCGATGGTTTTTATATGATTTGCAAATGTCAATTAGTATATTCCAGCGTCAGCAGAATGAAGCGACCGATCGCCGGCGCTCGGGGGAGGGGCGGGGTTGACTCATCAGGCAAGAAGGGGTTAGTTAAAATGGCCACGCGGGTCGGTCCCTCGGCAGATAGTTGTCACGGTAACGGGCCTTCTGGTGACCTAGGAGCTTGAAGAGCGTCAACAGTGGCGCGCTGCCCTTTAAATAACGACGCGGGTCGTTATTATTGCCAGGCGAGCGTTTTCCAGCGGAATCGTCATTTCTTCCACGTTGTGGCTTGTGGTTTTGAAATGACTGCACATTTATTAATTGGAAGAGAAGTCGTTCGTGTTTACTTGTGTTTGTGTTTTTTTAAGGGAGGAGCTAGTGCTATGTTGATTTATTTTTTGAATATATTTATTTATTTTTACATCTAATTTATTTCAACTTTAGGAATTGAATTGAATACTTTTATTGTTATTATAGAAGTATAAATGAGATTTAAAGATTCAACATGAAGTGCACAAATAACAATAACAAGACAACAAACGCTTATTTATTTTTAGATTTTGTTATTTCTATATTTATTTATTTATTGATTTTTTATTTATATATTTTTTTATTTTTTGATATGTTTATTTTTTTTAATTTTTTTTATAGATATATTTATTTTTAGATTTTATTTATGTATTTATTTATAGATTTTTTTAATTAACTTATTTATTACCTATTTATTTATGTCTAAAATGTCTTTTTCTGTGTCTGTATTCTCACTCTCTTGCTACTGTGACAGTGAAATTTCCCGAATACGGGATGACTAAAGTTATCTAATCTAAATACATAATCAATAAATTAATTTGATAAATAATTAATACATGAAAAAAATGGAAAGTATTTATTCCAAGTAAATGGGAGTATTTATTAATAGCCCTAAATTATCCAAAGATAATATTAATTAATGGCATAATTTACTACATAGTACCTAAATTATCAAACAAAGTCCAAAGATAATATTCAATAAATGCATAATTTACTACATAGTACATCATCAAGACTATATTATATTATTTTTTGGGGTGTGTTGTAGGCCACAAGATTTAACTTTGGAATAGGGTGGTGGCCAAAATGTGAACGCTAGATCTTAGTTAATATATCAGTTTTAATATGATATATTACGTGGGGTATTTTTGTCATTTTGGATAAATTAAAGCTGTTAATAAGATTTTTTTAAATGAATATTGTTACAACGATTTATTAATTGGCCCATATTTTAGGCTGCCAAAACATAAAATTGGGCCAAACTCCAATTAGGATGATTGTTTTATTTTTTAAAGCATAAAACACTTATTTGTAGATGCAAATAAGTAGTTATAGAGTACATTGGATACGTGGATTGACCTATTACGCGACGCCTCAACCGCAATCGTCATTTGTTTACACTTTGGATCTGCAAGCCCGGTTGAACAAGGTCTACTTGCTCACACCAGCCAAAGTAAAGAATGCGCTTTACCTGCCGGCGTCATGCGTGATTTGCATGTTAAATTTAAAAAATTAAAAAGTTGGCCGTTTGTGCGAGTCAACCTCAGCTAGTGAACAGATTAATAATAATTTTGCTGCCCGTTTTTAGATTAGATAACGTTATTCATCCCGTATTCGGGAAATTTCACTGTCACAGTAGCAAGAGGGTGAGAATAGAGACACAGAAAAAGACATTTTGACATAAATAAATAGGTCAATAAATATATATATACATACACATAGATGCACATGTATACATACGGTTGGTTGGTCTTAACATTCAGCCATTTGTTTTGTTAATAAGATTTTTGATTTTTTGCGATCAGTTTGAAACGGGGGTTAGTGTGCGGAAAGCAAACGTAGTTAAAGATTATGTTTACTTCAATCTCAGAAAATATCAACATTAAAAAAATCCTAACAATTTTCATTGGAGCGATATTTAAGTCAATAGCAGCCAATGAGTTAATGAATAGACTGAGCAATTTCCGTAATTATGCACTTTGATTAATTGGTATTCGGAGCTTTTGGGGGCACATTATGGTGGCCAGATCCCCCCCCACACACACACAAACACACACACACATTTACAGGCTACCCAACTGAATGTGTGGCCATAACAATCAAGTCAAGATAGGAGCGTCATCTGGAAAAATTGTCCTGTTTCTATCACCATATTTTCTCGCATATAAGCCGCACCCACATATAAGCCGCACCCTTAAAACTGCCTTAAAATCGTTCAATTTTACAATTTCCCTCGTATAAGCCGCCCCCTGATTCACAATTTCCACCTCCGTGCATGTCAAGTCTAATTTGTGCGCATATAAGCCATACCCTCGATTTTTTTGTGATTATTACGGCGTATATGCAAAAAAAATACAGTACCCAACTCGTGCTAATCGGATAATAACAGTTTCCATTAACATTTAGAACCGAAGGGGGGCTTTTTAAATGTTAAATTTGGGGAAAATTGTGACATATTTGGGTGAATGAGTGCCGTCCGTTGTTGGGGGGGGGGTCAAGCTAGCATGCGTGGACAGTACTAGCACTTGAAGTGTAACCATTGTCTTGGTGTGGGGGAGGTGTGTTAGCACGGTCGGCGCTCGTAAAGCCCCGGTCACGCCGAATGTCCCCCCGGGGGCCCCGTCGCCATGGCGCCGGCGGCTGATTGATGGCTGTCAAGGGAGGCGATGGCCAGATCGGGGAAACGGCGATCTGGCATTACCCTGGCATCCACTAGGAGGAGCTGGTGGGGGGGGAGGGGCTAGCTTAGGTTAGGAACGAGGTGGCCAGTCGGGTTCTGGAGTGGCTTTTACGATGTTGAGTGATGGTTAAACATTTACAAGCTAAACACCGGGCCTTGTTGCTTTTCCATGTTGATACTAATGGCGGAAGAGGATTGTTTGGACGCGATTGGGTGGTCCCTTGTAACATTTATTGCCGTTTTTTTAATAGAATTTGGGTTCTAAATCACTCCTTCTGATGAATAATACAAAAAATGTGAGATTTATGGTTTCTGGTGGGGTTGAAGTTGGTGAAGAACGGTTGCTAAGAGTTGTCACCTAATATTGTGGGAGGTGATGTGATCAGAAGATGGGTCAAAGGTCGCACAGTTGAGGGAAATGGCGATGCTTTGAATTTGGATGCTTAGGCAAGGGGTCTGCTCTCTCGTTTAAGACTTTGGCGTTGTTTTTGTTGCTTACTGGAATTTTTCCGGTGCTTTTAATATATCAAATACAGTGGTACCTCGACATACGCTCTTAATCCGTTCCGGGACTGAGATCGTATGTCGAGCTTTTCGTAACTCAAGCTAACGTTTCCCATTTAATAAATGAACTAAAAACAAATTAATTTGTTCCAACCCTCTGAAAAAACAGCAAAAATAGGATATTGGATTGGAAAAAATGTTTTATTTCTTCTAATTCGCCATCTATTAACAAAGTAACACATAACTAGTGGTTTAATAGTAATAAAATGTGTTTAATAGAACTAAAATTAGACGGATTTCGCAGAGGGTACATAGAGGAATATAGGGGGGGGTTCCACGGCAACGCACTCGTAACCGAACAAACAAATTTAAATTAACTTGGATTGTATATACAGACACACTCAAACATACGTTTAATGTCACTTTACACAAAACTGAATTCTAATTTTGTTTCAATTTTTTCTACCTTCACTCTGGGCGGATTAGTTGTTTGCCACGCCTCCACCCTCACGTTCGCTATCGATGGGCTGTTTGCTGTTGTATATTCCCTTCAAAATATTCCCAAAATGATGCACACAAATGTCCTCACAATAGGATAACGCACGACCACTTGCCAACCAGAAGTAGTCTTGACTGAGCGATCGTGGGAGCTAACAGGCTAAGGAAGGAATAACAGCCTAGCCACGTATTGATTGTGGGTAATGAAGTTTTATTCTGAGAAAAGGTGCCATTGCCTATGGGTGTTGTGTGCACGAGTATACTTCATTACCCAGAAAGCCCTCTTTTTGCCCGCGCATGCGCGTTGTGCGTTTTCTGGTCCATGTGTAGGCGGAAGAAACCGTTCAGTGCTCGTAGATATCTGTTATACACGAAAGAGATGCGGCAAAAAATGACAGTGCGCTACAATGATAAACAGCCTCTCATGTCATGGCCACCTGGCTTGGTCGCATCTCGAAATTTTGATCGTATCTAGGGCGAATTATTCGATCGAAATTTTCATCGTATCTCGAGCATGTCGTAGGTAGAGCTGGTCGTAGGTCGAGGTACCACTGTACAACTTTACATGAATTAAAACTGACTCCTCCCACTATTTGTTCACCAGGACTCATATGCTCTTCTGTTTATTCTATTGGCCGTTGACAAACATCCTCAACGCTTCTTTTGTTCTTCCACCGTGAGGATTTTTATTTTATTTTTAATTTGAAGGGCGAGTCGACTGCCTGGTGTTTTTATACATGTTTTTATAATGTGAGTTTTGTGATACTCACTGGCTTGCATCTGTTCCTTCTATTTGCTTTTGACCTTTTTCGAGCCTCTTCCAGCGTTTCAAGTGCGCCTATGCACAAGGGAAACCGGGATGGGATGGTGTTGGGTGGGATCGTGTGTCTTAAAGAGGTCCCCGGGTAAGCTGTCGGGAAGGCTTTTCGGACAAGGGCTCGCTCGTACGTAGCCCCCGGCTCGGCTGGAGACATCTGCCCGCCTTTCCCCGTTCCACGTTTAAGGCTGAACGTTCCTTCGGGCCCTTTCCGTCAAACGGCCAAACGCAGCTGTCAAGTTTAGCGGGGAGAATTAAGGGGCGCTTCTTTGTTCGATTTGGGACAATCGGCAAGCTAGGATCATTGTTATGTGATAAAAAAATGGCCAAATGGGGAACTGGTAATTTATGTAAGAGTTGTCACGTAAGGAGTTTTTATTTGGGGTGAAGGATGAATCATTTTATCAAAATGACAGGTATGAAAATGGAGTTAAATTCATATTTTGATTGGGCAGGAGGTAAAACCACTAATAATGATTATCAAATGTATCAATAACTATTTTTGATAGCCAATGAATTGATTCGTTTGGAGGTTTTTTTGGCTCTTAATTGTTTTTTTTTTTTAAATTATTATTATTTTATTCGCTTTTTTAACATTCATTCAAAAACAAGTACATATACTATTTTTGGATGTATTTAAAAATATATTTAAATGAGCCAAGAACTAATTTTTTTTCATTTTGTTATACATTTTTTGAGTCTTCAATCAAATATTTTTTACATATTGAAAAAATATCCATAATGATTGTCTTTATTTTTACACTATGTTTTCATAGTGTTTTTTTTTTAAGATAAATGTTGAATAAAGCTAACATAAACAAAGTCCCAAATTTATGTCTTTCTCCCTATTTGTGATATTCGCCCCAAATAAGGTAACAACAGTTTTAAAGACTTCCTATTTGTTCAAAATTACAATATATATATATATATATATATATATATATATATATATATATATATATATGTTTTAATTCATTCATTCATCTTCCTTACCTCTTAACCACACAGAAGTCGCAGGGGGTGCTGGAGCCCATTCCAGCCAACTACAGGCAGCAGGTGAGGCACACCCCCAATCGGTCGCCAGCCAATCACAGGTCACAATAAAACAAAAAACACTCACAATCTCGGAATCGAACCCAGACCGTCGGATGGCTTTTTCGATAAAAAAAATCAATTTAAATGAGCGAAGAACTGTTTTTTTTTTTTTCATTTTGTTCTACATTTTTTGAGTCTTTATTCAAATATTTTTTACATATTGAAAAAAATATCCATAATGATTGTCTTTATTTTTACACTATGTTTTCATAGTGTTTTTTTAAAGATAAATGTTGAATAAAGCTAACATAAACAAAGTCCCAAATTTATGTCTTTCTCCCTATTTGTGATATTCGCCCCAAATAAGGTAACAACAGTTTTAAAGACTTCCTATTTGTTCAAAATTACTATATATATATATATATATATATATCTATATCTATATCTATATATCTATATCTATATCTATATCTATATATATATATATATATATATATATATATATATACATATTTTTTAAATTCATTCATTCATCTTCCTTACCTCTTAACCACACAGGGGTCGCAGGGGGTGCCGGAGCCCATCCCAGCCAACTACAGGCAGCAGGTGGGGCACACCTGCAATCGGTCGCCAGCCAATCACAGGTCACAATGAAACGAAAACCACTCAATCTCGGAATCGAACCCAGACCGTCGAATGGCTTTTTCGATTGACCTGCAATACAAAGAACAAAATTCAATCACAATCCCCAAAATAGGTTTATTGTCCAATCCTGCTACTTTTGACTGTAAACCAGCCTGTCTGTATTTCACTTGTGTCCAATTTTTGACCTCATCTCCCACCGTACTTTAACGCCAACTTGTCAACGAGTGCCCGTGCGGTGTCAGGGCCGCGACTTCTCTTTCTGGCCTCACTTCTCTCCCGCTTGAGGTATTTCACAGCGGCGGTCTGCGCGGACATAATTAGGGGGAGGTGCAGTAGTCGATACTGGGAGTGCGCTGGCTACTCACCAGTAATGTCTTCTTCCTTAAGTGCTGGAGGGCTACAGACAGCGTTTGCATATTTGAGCGGGGCCACGCGAACGCCGCCGCCGCCCTTCCACCGCTGTCGCAATGGCTCCCCCGTTAGCGTCCTGCTGTCCGCCTGACCAACAACAAAAAAACGGTTCTACGGCCGGTTCCAAAAGCCAAAAAGGCAGACCGAAACCGCCGCCGCTTAGGAGGCATTAGCTGGTTTCATGTTGCGTTTTGCTACGAGGAAGAGAAACCCAGGCAATTAGGAGCGTGTGACCAAAGCAAATGGCACATTAGCGAATTAGGCCTGTGGTTTTGTGCAGGAAATCGGTCCGTATGCGTTTACGACGGAGCAGCACTTTGGAGCGACTGGCTGATTCGATGCCGCCCGACTGATGCTTTTCTCACTTCGTATAACATCGATCCGGATCAGGGAAAGGATTCATTCGAGTTGAAAGCGGTCAAGAGTGTTCATGATTCGGTGCCGTTGACGGCCATTGAACCGGATCAAACCATCGCTAGTAGCCCTTCCCACTTCGAATGGATTGGACGTCAGGGGGATTGAAAGACGTCAGTCAGGATATCACAGTACAAAGCTACTCTACAGTTTAAAAAAGAAAAAATTGTACTCAATATTTTCCCATGGCCTGCGTGAGTTTTCTCCGGGTACTTCGGTTTCCTCACACATCCTCGTCAGGGAGATTGAAACAGGTCGGTCAGGATATCACAGTACAAAGCTACTTTTCAGTTTAAACAAAACAACAACAAAACGTACTAAATATTTTCCCCAGGCTTGTGTGGGTTTTCTCCGGGTACTCCGGTTTCCTCACACATTCCCGACAGGGAGATTGAAACATGTCAGTCAATATCTCACAGTAAAAAGCTACTTTTCAGTTTTAAAAAAAATCATACAAAATATTTTCTCCTGGCTTGCGTGGGTTTTCTCCGGGTACTCCGGTTTTCTCCCACATCCCTGTCAGGGAGATTGAAACATGTCAGTCAGGATATCACAGTACAAAGAAAGCTAGTTTTCAGTTAAAAAAAAAAATTGTACTCAATATTTTCCCCAGTCTTGCGTGGGTTTTCTCTGGGTACTCCGGTTTCCTCCCACATCCCCGTCAGGGTGATTGAAACACGTCAGTCAATATCTCACAGCACAAAAGTAATTTTCAGTTTAAAAAAAAAATCGTGCAAAATATTTTCCCCAGGCTTGCGTGCGTTTTCTCCGGGTACTCCGGTTTCCTCTCACATCCCCGCCAGGGAGATTGAAACACGTCAGTCAATATCTTACAGTACAAAGCTACTTTTCAGTTTGAAAAAAATCCATACTATTTTACCCCAGCTTGCGTGGTTTCTCTCTGGGTACTCCGGTTTCCTCACACATCAATCAAGATATCACAGTACAAAGCTACTTTTCAATTTAAAAACAAAATCCTTGCCCAACGACTGACTCTCTTCCTGAACTTGTTGTGTTCCAGAGTGCAGCAGCAGCTCCCAGCCCCGTCATGGGAGGAATGCCCCCTGGTGACGGAATGCCTGGAGGACCCATGCCACCCGGATTTTTCCAGGTCAGTGAAACAAGCACCCACGTACGCTGTTAGATAACACGCCAAGCTCGAATCATTGCTTTCTCGTTTATTTTTTCCTACATTTTTAGCCAACTTCCGTTTTTGCAAGTGTGCCAATAGCATCATTTAAGCTATGTCCCATTATTACTTTATGCTAACGATCCACAAGAGAACAAGGGGATCCAAATAAACACTGCAAAACAACACTAAAACCAATTGAAACCATTTATAAGCAAACTCTGAAAGTATTGGACAGAAAGCCAAAAAACGCACCACCACTATCAGAAATTTTTAAAAAAATTAAATAATATCCTGAATTGGAACAATACTGTTAAATATGCAGATGCCACCTTAGTTTACAAAATCTTCCAACATGAAGCTCCTCCCACTACAAGATTTTGTACCAAAAATTCCAATGCATCAAAAAGGGCTGGCTCTAGAGGTGACTGTGTAGTTTTTCCTTCAAAAAGAGTGCTAAATTAGCCAAAGCAATTAGTATATGTGAACTCCCTTCTCTGAACCTCTTGGCCAATTAGATTAAAGCTCTTAGACCACATGTGTCAAAGTGGCGGCCTGGGGGCCAAATCTGGCCCACCGCATCATTTTGTGTGGTCCGGGAAAGTCAATCATGAGTGCCGATTTTCTGTTTTAGGATCAAATTCAAATGAAGAGTATAGATGTATATTCAATTTTCTGATTTTCCCCCTTTTAAATCAATAATTGTCATTTTTTAATCCATATTTTCTGTTTTTTTAGTTCAAAAATCATTTTCTAAAATCTAAAAATATATAAAAAAAGCTCAAATAAACATTGTTTTAGATCTATAAAAACAGAATATTCAGGGTTTTTAATCCAGTTCTTTTAATCCATTTATTTAAAAAAATCTAAATATTATATCTAAAATGGTCCGGCCCACATGAAATCGAGTTGACGTTAACGCGGCCCATGAACCAACCCGAATAAACGAATAAAATTGCCATCACAACACTGACTAAAACTGTGCTACGTTTGTGTGTGTGTGTGTTTGTGTGTGTGTCATTGTTTATCTTCGACCTACACAAAGGGCTAAAGATGGAAATTAGCTCTCAGATACAATCTTACATATTTACATATATATGTACATTAACATGAATATCGATATATTCATTAATATGTGCTTTCCCTTATAAAATAAATAAAAGTCCAATTGGATTCCTGTATGTGTGTGTGTGTGTGTGTGTGTGTGTGTGTGTGTGTGTGTGTGTGTGTGTGTGTGTGTGTTTATCAGAATGTTTTCGGTAACATGAACACAGCATGAGTCATCTTAAGTGCAACCTCATTTTCATTAAGTTAATAGCCTGTGTTGTACTGCTATTTTAACCCTTTATTGAAACATGGGACATTTTATGGCATTTGGCTTTTTCGGTCCGATCTTCTTACCTCTACAGCAAATGTATTAAGTCGGGGAAAATGTCCAGATGTCTTTTGTCCACCCAATTTGAATAGCGCTATGGCAAAATTATAATCATATAAAAGGGAGATTTCTACGAAATTCGACCCTTGCAAGGATAAGCGGTTCAGAAGATGAAAGATTATATGAATATACATTTATGTCCTTGTTCATCTTGATTATTTGGCTAATTTCTTGCTTTAAAAACTAAATTAAACGTGATCGGATCATAATTGATTGTTTGAGTCAAATTATTTTACAGTAATCCCTCGATTATCGCAATTAATGTAGACCAGACATGGCCTAAAAACCGTGAAATATTACTATTTAAAAAAAAAACTTCAGTGCTAAGTTCTAGTAGCAAGCGCAGGACAGGGGAGTGGCTTCTGCTTGCGAGTTTTGGCGTGGATTTTCACATTTTTATGAACTTACAAATAAAGAAATTTCCCCCAGAAAAAAATCAGCAATATCGTGAAACCGCGAAAGTTGAAGCCGCGATATTCGAGGGATTACTCTATTTTGTATAGTCCGTCTTGGGGAGGAAAAAAATGACTTTTTCCAGACGTGCATATTCAAGTTTTCTCGTCTGCGGAGTAGTGAATATTAAGTAAATATTATTGATGTTTAGTATGCACGTGCTATAAGCAGGGCCGTAAACAGGCAGGCGTGGCAGCGCCATTTTCCCTAATGGAGAAATGGAAGCGAGCGAGCGGCAGCGACTGTTGATCAATATCTCTGGAAGCCCAACTTGTTGGCCACTGAAAAAAATACACAAATAAAATTCATTGGGTGACATGGAGCTTCAAGCCATTTGGAGTAGGAAGGCTGGCAGCAATCGAATTAGCGCAAGATTGACGTTAGCAGTGCCTCATCATACAGAACAATTGGAATTGGATTGAAAACCACATTAATATTTTATGTCTATGTCTTATTTTAAATTGTTTAGGGTGAAATAGGCAACATTTAAAGTCTTAAACATTGTTTTGTTGGTGCTAAATATTGCACATTTACAATTCCAAAACTAACTGAATCATGTTTTTTAAAATCGAGACTTAAAACTTTTCTTGGCAAAAAATCTATACTGTATTTTCACGACTATACGGCGCATCGTATTTTTAGCCGCAGTGTCAGTAACAAGTGCTATTTCTGTATTTGACATACACAAAGGACGCACCGTTTTTAAAGACGCAGCCAGGCATGGCAAAACATACACCAGTTAAAACATACGGACACACGCTAAAAACACGTTTTTAAAAAGGCAACGGAAGCAAAACTGAGTTGGGTTATACTTTATTTAGCCATTTTACAATGTACTCACGTCATCATCACCCACAAATCCATCAAAGTACTCGTTTACTGTGTCCAAATTGAACAATTGTCCGAATGAGTCATCGAAAACGCTGACTTTTATACGTTCGTCCAGGCGGCCATAATCCATTCGCAAATAGTAGCTAGCTAGTAGCTAGCGGAACTTTTCCAACGCTGCTTTCCACGCTTCGTCAAACTGTGTAGATGTCGATGTCCAGGCCACAATCCATTGGGTGTATTGACAAAAGAACTACATATCCCAGCAGTCACTGCGCAGTACTTTTCCTACGGGGAAAATAGTAGAGTTGGGGGCTGCTTGCCGTAGTTGTGAGAGCTGTAGAGGATGGTGTACCCTATCCACTGATTGATTTGATCGTGATAACAATTTCAGTATTGGTCAATATATAAAGCGCACTGGATTATAAGGCGCCCTGTCTATTTTGGAGAAAATTGAAGACTTTTATGTGCGCCTTATAGTCGTGAAAATACGGTACATCTTTTTTTTAACCAATATATGCACTGTAAAAAAAATGTGATTAGTCCTGCTAAGTTAGCTCGGGTGTCTATGCGTACTACTGCCGTTTCATTAGCCCAAATTCAAAGGGTTGCGCATTATATTTTCACTCAAAACCAAAGCCCAGTTTACTTAAAATCCTTTTTTTAAACATAAAACCTTCCTGGAAATTCCATCAAAACCCCAAAAAATCAAATCCCACCAATCCCAAATGAAATAACCTTATCGCCTCGGCTGCTCACTTCACAAACAAAAGGCCTCCCTTAAGACGACTCATTAGCGGTTCATGCTAATTCTATTTAAAAATCACAAAAGAAAGAAACATTTCAACGCACGCACACCGGAATCCAATCGAGGCTGAAAATGAGATCCCCTCGTTCCCTTTTCACATCATCAGCGTGCACGTGAGCGTTAAGTGTTGTTTTTTTTTAAGCTAATTGCACGGGGCTTAATTGACGCTCTTATTCCGGGGAGGGGAGGGGCTAATTGGAGTTGATGATATGGCTTCGCCGTCCTTCCCTTGATTGACGGCGCAAAACATCCTCTCCTCCCTCGCCGTGTTTGTTACATGATAGCAAATCTCATCCCGTCATATTTTTTTTAATGTTTTTTTTAATTTTTTTTTTTACCTGACGCTCTCAAACCGCCGTCCTCCGCCCTGCAGTAACCCAGCTTCTCTCTTTCTGTCTTTTACCCTTATTTCTCCCTCTTTTTGCCGTCATTTTTTTTTTTTGGTGCGATGCCGCAGGGTCCTCCCGGTCCCCAGGGCTCTCCTCACCCTCAGGCTCCTCCCCCTAACAATATGATGGGGCCCCACAGTCAGGTAACGCTCCCTTTTTCCCTCTCTTGGCCCTCCTGTTCTCCATTTTGCTGTCACGCTTTGCTTTTTTTGTGTTCCACGCCACCTCGGAAGGGGAAAAAAAAAGTTCGGGTTGGAATTTTTAACGCAAATGTCTTTTTCTAGTCCTTTATGTCTCCTCGCTTTGCCGGAGGGCCCAGAGGTCCCCCTATCAGGATGGGAAACCAGGTAGAACACTTTTTAAGACTCCTTACATTATTTTTAACGACAAGAGACACTTTAATTAAATTCTAATTTAATTTGTGCTCAAGTAATCTGCGTGCAATTGACCGTTATATGATGTATTTCTGGTCTCAGCCACCAGGGGGAGGACCTGGCCCACATCCCATGTTGCCTAATATGGACCCCACACGACCACAAGGTAAGAATCACTCCCATTTTCTTCACAGATTTTTTGGGTAAATTTCCCATGACGTAAACATCAACATTAGCTTACATTACGGTTAGCAAGAGCGATGAAATAAATGTTGGCAATGTACTTAAACGCCCTGACCTAGTTACAATTATACAACAGAACATAAGGTACAGTAATCCCTCGATTATCGCAAATTCACTACTTTGCTATTTGTTTCCGCTATTAATTATTTTTTTAAGTTGATAAATACCGTATTTTCATGACTATAAGGCGCACTTAAAAGTCTTAAATTTCCTCCAAAATAGACAGGGCGCCTTATAATCCAGTGCGCTTTATATATGGACCAATACTAAAATTGTTATCACGATAAAATCAAATAAATCAGTGGATAGGGTACACCATCCTCTACAGCTCTCACAACTATGGCAAGCAGACCCTGACTACTATTTTCCCCGTAGAAAAAGTACTGCGCAGTGACTGCTGGGATATATACTTCTTTTGTTAATACACCCAGTATGACGGCGAGCACACTCATTTAGTGCTCGCTGTCATTCCGGCTGGATTTACAAAAGAATTCCTGCTGCTAGCTACAAGCTAGCTACTATTTGCGAATGGATTGTGGCCTGGACATCGACATCAACACAGTTTTACGAAGGGTGGCAGGCAGCCCCGGGCTGGTTTACGATAGCTACTATTTGCGAATGGATTGTGGCCGCCTGGACGAATGTCTAAAACTCAGCGTTTTCGATGACTCATTTGGACAATTGTTCAATTCGGACACAGAAAATGAGGACTTTGATGAATTTGTGGGTGATGATGACGTGAGTATATTGTAAAATGGCTAAATAAAGTACAGCCCAACTCAGTTTTACTTCTGTTGCCTTTTTAAAAACGTGTTTTTAGAGTGTGGGTGTAGCATGTATGTTTAAGCTGGTGTATGTTTTGCCATGCCTGGCTGCGTCTTTAAAACCGGTGCGTCCTGTGTGTGTGTCAAATAAAGAAATAACACTCGTTACTGACACTGCGCCTTTAAATGCGATGCGCCATATAGTCGTGAAAATACGGTATGTGAAAATCCACACTGAAACTATTAAGCAGAAGCCACTTTTGCTACTAGGACTCAGCACTGAAGAAAAAAAAAAGTAGTTTTAATAGGGGTACTTTGCGATTTTTCAATTATCGCGGCCATGTTTGTCTACATTAACCGCCATATTCGAGGGATTCATAATTTAGAGTACTACATAGTTGTATTTCTCTTTTCCTTAACTACATACATTGTCTTCATCCCACCAGGCCATCCCAACTTGGGGTCCATGCAGAGAATGAGTGGCCCCAGAGGCATGGGGCCCATGGGACCGGGACCGCAGGTAAGATCACTTCCGTTTTAAATAGCTCCCTGTCCATTTTGGGGTCGTTTGTCAGGGTCTGCCGGGACTAAATGCTCATTCCAATGCTTTGTCAGAACTTTGGCGGTGGGATGAGGCCCCCCCACAACACCATGGGGCCCGGAATGCCAGGCGTCAACATGTGAGCCTTCGTTTTCGCCACTAGGACTAGAGTCCAAACGGACATAGTAGGGCTTAACAATTGTTTTGGTTTTACAGGGGCCCCGGGACTGGGCGACCGTGGCCCAATCCGAACAACGCAAATTCTGTAAGTACACGCACGGACACACAAACTTGGACACACACAACACAACATGGACGCCAAAGTGGCGGTTCAAATTGCAGTTAAATTGCCATCCCAGTCTTAATGCCGTATTATGTGTCACGCTTTCAAACTGACGAGCGTAACGTCATTAGGACGGCGCTGCCAAAGAAGCATGACGTTTTGAGGTACAGTTCTACCTCGACATACGAGCAATTTGAGATACGAGTCAAATTTTGGGCAAATATTTATCTTGAGATACGAGACACGTTTGGATATGCGAGCGTAATGTCTCTACGAGCACTGGGCGGAGCCTTGCATTTTTTCCAGTTTTTTTTTTCGTTAGTCAGTGCGAATGGCGGAGCGATCGCTAATACGAGAGGAGTATATACTATTTCTCGTTGGCAAGTGGTCGGGCGTTATCCTATTGTGAGGACATTTGTGCGCATCATTTTGGGAATATTTTGAAAGGAAGACAAAAGCAAACAACCATCGATAGGTTGCATCTGAAAGTCAGGGTGGAGGCGGGGCCAATAGAGCCAAGAAAGGTATCAAAATGTAAAACTAAATTAGAATTAAGTTTAGTGTAAGGCAAGGGTGGTTTGCGGGCCGCATTAACGTCAACTCGATTTCATGTGGGCCGGACCATTTTAGATATAATATTTAGATTTTGTTTTAAATAAATGGATTAAAAGAACTGGATTAAAAGCCCTGAATATTCCGTTTTTATAGATCTAAAACAATGTTTATTTTAGCTTTTTTATATATATATTTTTAGATTTTACAAAATGATTTTTGAACTAAAAACACGGAAAAAAATTATTTAAAAAATGACAATTATTGATTAAAAAGGGGGGAAATCAGGAAATTTAATATACATCTATATTCTTCATTTTAATTTGATCCTAAAACAGAAAGTCGGCACTCATCATTGACTTTCCCGGGCCACACAAAATGATGCGGCGGGCCAGATTTGGCCCCCGGGCCGCCACTTTGACACCTGTGCTCTTGTTTGCTCCGTTACAGATGCCTTACTCGTCGCCGTCTCCTGGAGCGTACGGGGTGAGAAGACTATTTTTTTTAAAAATCATTCCGGAAAAAAAAACTGAGAAAATAAAACGTGCTTTCTTTTAAAGGGAGCGTCAGGAGGAGGACCACCGGGGACCCCCATCATGCCAAGCCCCGCAGGTGACTCATGACCGGCCGGCCTTGGGAATTGTCCTCTAGCGCTCGCTCACTGGGATGCTAACGTTGGTTGGTTTGTTCTTTCTGTTAACAGACTCCAACAACTCTGGCGACAATTTGTACACCATGATTAACACTGGACCCGCCAATCGAAATAATGTGGGTATTTCTTATTCAAAGAGAATAGCTCAAGAGGTCAGATTCGGGTTGGGTCTTGGGATGGAGCATTTTGGATCTATTTAGATTTTTTTTATAAATGGATTAAAAGAACTGGTTCATGAATATTCTTGAATATTCCCTTTTTATAGATCTAAAACAATGTTTATTTTAGCTTTTTTTTTACATTTTTAGATTTTACAAAATGATTTTTGAACTAAAAACACAGAAAAAAATGGAATATTCCTTTTTTATAGACCTAAAACAATGTTTATTTTAGCTTTTTTATATTTTTATATTTTACAAAATGATTTTTGAACTAAAAACAGAAAAAAATGAATATTCCGTTTTTATAGATCTAAAACAATGTTTATTTGAGCTTTTTTCTTAGTAAGGGAAAATCTCTTTTAATCGATTTCAAAAGGAAACCAAATTTTTCTTTATGTCCCATATTAAAGTGGAAAACAGAAAATATTTTTAAATATTTTTAGATTTTACAAAATGATTTTTGAACTAAAAACACAACCCCATCGTCCGGGGGGCGTCCCCGCCAACCCGTGAAGAGACGAGAGAGGGGCCGGTCCGGCGGGCGTCCGCGCCGGCCGGTGACGAGGCGTGGGAGTGGCCGGCCTGGCGGGCATCTGTGCCGGCCAGAGACGAGGCGAGGAAGTGGTCGGTGCGGCGGGCGTCTGCGCCGGCCGATGACGAGACGTGGGAGTGGTCGGTGCGGCAGGCGTCCGTGCCGGCCAGAGACGAGGCGAGGAAGCGGTCGGTGCGGCGGGCGTCCGCGCCGGCCGATGACGAGGTGAGGAAGTGGTCGGTCCGGCGGGCATCCGCGCTGGCCGGTGACGAGGTGTGGGAGTGGCCGGCCAGAGACGAGGCGAGGAAGTGGTCGGTCCGGCGGGCGTCCGCGCCGGCCGATGACGAGACGTGGGAGTGGCCGGCCTGGCGGGCGTCTGTGCCAGCCAGAGGCGAGGCGAGGAAGTGGTCGGTCCGGCGGGCGTCCGCGCCGGCCGATGAGACGTGGGAGTGGTCGGTGCGGCGGGCGTCCGCGCCGGCCGATGACGAGACGTGGGAGTGGTCGGTGCGGCGGGCGTCCGCGCCGGCCGATGACGAGGTGAGGAAGTGGTCAGTCCGGCGGGCGTCCACGCCGGCCGGTGACGAGGTATCGAGGTGGGCGGTCGGGCGGGCGTCCGCGCCGGCCTGAGATGAGGCATCGAGGTGGGTGTCCGCGCCGGCCTGAGACGAGGCTTAGGAGGGGCCTATCCGGCAGGCGTCCACGTCGGCCCTTGGAGAGGAGTGGGAGTAGCCGGTCCGGTGGGCCTCCCTGCTGGTCCTTAAGGAGCTGGCCAAGCCCCCTGCCCTTAACAGACACCAGACTCTTAGAATGGTCGTCGGGCACCTTACCCTGGCTGCTCGGGGGCCCGCCTGCCCCCTGGGCCGAGAGGGCCGGAGAGTCGCTCTCGCTGCCAACTCCCTCGTCCGGGGGTGCCGGAGAGTTGCTCTCGCTGTCGCCGGCCCCCTCGTCCGGGGGCGCCGGCGAGTTGCCACCGTCGCCGGCCCCCTCGTCCAGGGGCGCCGGAGAGTCGCTCTCGCCGCCGGCCCCCTCGTCCAAGGGCGCCGGAGGGTCGCTGCCGCCTTCGCCGGCCCCCTCGTCCAGGGGCGCCGGAGGGTCGCTGCCGCCTTCGCCGGCCCCCTCGTCCAGGGGCGCCGGAGAGTCGCTCTCGCCGCCGGCCCCCTCGTCCAAGGGCGCCAGAGGGTCGCTGCCGCCTTCGCCGGCCCCCTCATCCAGGGGCGCCGGAGGGTCGCTGCCGCCTTCGCCGGCCCCCTCGTCCAGGGGCGCCGGAGGGTCGCTGCCGCCTTCGCCGGGCCCCTCATCCAGGGGCGCCGGAGAGTCGCTCTGGCCATCGCCGGCCCCCTCGTCCAGGGGCCCCAGCACGTCACCGCCGCTTCCGGGCGGGCAAGAGCTGGGCAGACCGGAACCGGGCGACCAGGAACCGGGCAACCAGGAACCGGGCGACCAGGAACCAAGCGACCAGGAACCAAGCGACCAGGAACCAAGCGACCAGGAACTGGACGGACCAGCCGGCACCGGAAGCCTGGTTCGTGGCTTCGGCAAGGGTGCGACTGGCGGCCCAGGTGGCTAAGGGAGTAACTTGCGTGGCTTGGGCACGGGTATTTGAGAAGCTTGGAGCGGCGTGGTCGGCCGAGAAGCTTGGTCAGGGGCTCGAGCGTCCAGGCCCTCCTTCCGCTTCTCCCTGCGGCCAGGCGCTCGCCGCCGTCTCCGGGAGGGCGGCACAGCATACCGGCCGCCACGTGGTGGCCCATCGTAGCTTGCCAGCCGACCAGGTGAAAGACCTCGCTGCTGCGCCTCCCCCAAAAAACAAGACGGGCGGTGTTCGAAACTCCTACCGGAGCCCCCCCCCCCACGCCGGCCGCCACGTGGTGGTCCCTTGTAGATGGCCCACCCACCTGGCAGATCATGGTCGGGGTAATCCAAGTCGGAGTAATCGGAGGAGTATTGGTCAACGTCCTCCGGTGGAGCGTATCGGAGTCCGAACCGGCTAAGAAAATCACTGTCCGAGTCCGAATCTCCAGCATACAAATCTATTAGCTCCCGGTCGTCCTCACCTTCAGTAAAGTCCGAGTCCCAACCCACAAAGATTTGGCGTTCCAATGGGGCCGAGGGAGGCTGGGGATTCTCCCTCCATTGAGAAAAAAACTCGCTGGAGTCTGAATTCAAATAACTGGGGCGATGAACTGAGGGTGTCGGAGCCTTGGAATTATGATTTAGCTGTGCTGGCAGTCCGGTGCGACGGGTTGAGCGGAGGGTGGCTTTAAAGGTGGATGGAGGCTCAGTACTACCTCTTGGTCGAGACTCCTCCGCTGCCCAAACGTGTCTGAGGTGCCCACGCCAAGTGTCCATTATAGACTCTGTGGGGCCTCTCAGTGAATCCATGTCGTCGCGGGGCTTCAAAAAGGGTGGCTGGCGTCGACGAGAGCGTCGGCGCGAGCGTGGGTAGCCTCCCGCTGGGTCCATTATAAATAAAAAATCAAATCAGACTTAGGCTTGTCATCATCATTGACTAGACAAAAGCCTAATTGTCATCATACCCAGCTGCGTATGACGAAATTGAAGGTGCTTCTCCACAAAGTGCACTTTTGTCAGGCAAGAGCCCAACCAAGTGATAGTTTCAGACTTGCTGGCATTCTGCCGTGATGGATACATCGCATCACCTCCCGAGCGCAACCAACTCCAGGCGACTGCGAAAGGTTTGCCTCACCGATGCCAACAAAGAATAAAATGGATCACTTACCTCCCAATGTCTGCCTACTTACCTAGTCAGCCAGCAGGAGGCAGATCGCCGCCCAACGTCCTTGGCAATTCGAAGTTCCAACTCGTCCATTTTGTGGGTGATGGATCTGGCGTTGGTCAAAAAGATACTCGGAGGCGGTGCTCGGTGTGGTTGTTGACTTAGCTTAGCAGCAAGGCCCGCCCGACAACCGCGCCTTTGCCTCCTTTCTCTCCGCCGCCTTCGCCTCCTTCGACGTGCTTTGAGTGGGCTGACTATCCACGGAGATCCCGGAGGTCTCGAGATGCCCTCGGGGATATCGTAGGTTCGTTGGTAGTTCGTTGTGACATCGGATATATTAATTAAGTCGTGGCGACTGTAGGAAAAGTTTGCCTCGCAGATGTTGGTAAATAACGATAGGATTGAGAAAAGAAAACACCAAACTGGAGAGCAAAAAGCCGCTGTTACGATCACGCTGCGTCGCTGCGTCGTCGCAGCGCGATCGGGAATATCTTAGGGGACCCATGCGCAGGAGACGTGAGTTGACTCGAGCCAGTTCACTTCAAACTACATTCTTTAATGAATAAACAAAGGTCTACAAATCCACAATGGCCTGGAACAGAACGGCAGCATGCTACGCGCACGCACAAACAAAAAGAGACGATCCGGCAATGGTCCTCTCACTCATTGCTCCTTAAATAATAAAACCAGGAAGCAATCAGCAGATTGACTGCAGTTGCTTCCCTGACTTCACGTCAGGAGGGACAAAACAGGCCACTCCTGACAAATTGCAAATATTGATTTAAAAGGGGGGAAATCAGGAAATTTTATATACATCTATATCTATCATTTTAATTTGATCCTAAAACAGAAAGTTGTGATTGACTTTCCCGGGCCACACAAAATGACGCAGCGGGCCAGATTTGGCCCCCGGGCCGCCACTTTGACACCTGTGGAATAGATGTTGTCGGTTTATGGCATTGCGTTTCCGTTTCAGTTTCCCATGGGCCCCGGCTCTGACGGACCCCTGGGGGCCATGGCTGGGATGGAACCTCACCACATGAACGGCTCACTAGGTAACAAACAGCGCCACATGACAAAACAGAACATTTTATACGAAAATCCTCAGCAAAACAACGATTCGAGTTCTTTACGGTAACCTGAAAATTCGACTCAACCAACCTTCTTTTGTTTTGCTCAGGTTCGGGTGATTTGGACGGCATGAACAAGGTAAACTTGACAATAAAATCTATATTTCCACGATGGTGATGATTGATACGCTTCTTTTTTGGGGGGGGCGTGGCCATTTGCAGAATTCTCCAAACAATTTAAGTGGCATTAGCAATCCCCCCGGGACCCCGAGGGACGACGGAGAGCTGAGTGGGAACTTCCTCCACTCCTTTCAGAGCGAGAACGTAAGTCGAAAATCGCCTTAAATCATTGCTGGAATATACAAGTGAATAATATTGTATTAAAATAGGAAATTAAACCGTAATCCAAGCCTATTTTGACCATTTTTTCCTAATACTTTTGGTTGTTTTTCAGCAGAGCCTAATTTATATTCACTCTAACCTACATTATAGGCCCGAAAATTTACTTTTTATTACAATAAAAAACGCAAACATTTCCACTGACGTTTTAACACTGTTAATTGAGACCATATTGCGAAAACCATGAAAATATAAATAATAAAAGAATTCTATATATGTTTTTGCAATTTTAAATTATTTGAATTTTAAAATTATTTTAAAAATACAGTTTAAAGAAATAATAATCATTCAAAAATACTTTATTTTTGTTTTAGTATATCAATGCTAATAAGAAGTATATTTTAAATAACCCCAAATAATGAGGGAAAATATACCAAAATGTAAGGTTATAAATCGCAATTTTTTCCCTCACTTTGAACCTTCGATGTTTTGTATTTTTTTTTTCCTTTTTTTTTTCACAAGCGAATAAACTGAACATTTTAAAATATAATACAATGTGGATTACATTTTTTCTCGTAAAATATGGCGGGTGGGCCTCTTCAATGGTGACATAAATAAAGGCATATTTCCAGTTTTTAAATTTAAGCGATAGAATTGATTAATTTATAAAATACAAAAAAATGACCGTTTGTCTTTTTAAAAATTTAAAACATTAAAAAAATACAATTCAATAAATGAGGCTTTTATTCCAATGAAGAAAAATCCTAATTAAAAAAATAAATAATGATAATTTGTCTCAACAGCATTTTTCTAAAGACATAATTCATCGATGTTGACGTTAAATTGGACATCTAGCCCCGTCAATGGCAGCCAAAGTTGACCCTTGACTCTTTTCCTCCGCAGTACTCGCCCACCATGACGATGAGCGTCTGACCCCGCCCCTTCCCCTCCCCCCCCCAAACGCCTTCCCAATTTGCCATCATTCCAAGGATTCCGACCCCCGCCCGCAACGACGCATCAGGCAAGGCCAAAAAGCATCAGCAGAAAATCAGGGATCCACGCCTAACTCCTTGGCCGCCATTCACCCCACATAGACGACCAATCCATTCCAAGCGGGAGACCGGCAGCGAAGAAAGCCACGTTTTTCTCGCCGCCGCCGGCCTCACGTTTCAATAAAATAGGCATGGGATGGGATTGGACGTCCGGGATGGTCATTGGCAGCGAAAGGGTTAACGTGGCGAAGGGTGAAAGACGGACGGACGGACGGGGTGGCAAAAACGTTTTGGCAAAAACGTCTCTTTCGCGACAAAACCAGCTACTGAAACCATCCGTCAAGGGTCGCGACGGTCCCCCGATATTGGGATGGTAGAGTCCACTTTTTAACACTGGAGGGTGTACAATTGTACATACATGTGCATCGTGAGCTTTTCCCAGTCGGGTTTGTAACTTTTTATTTGTTATTTTATTTGTTTTTTTAGCTTCTCGCCTCGCCAAACACCCCCTCGTCGCCACGCGGACGTTAGCGCGTACGACATTAGCACGTACGTTGTTAGCACATACGGCCTTCCTCCATATCCAGAAACCTTTTTTTTCCCCCCCCGTGTCTTAAAAATTGAATTTGCCATTTATGTGCTCGTTTAAAAGCCTCGGCGGTTAGAAAAGTTGTGCTCATTTTTGTTCCCAACTTCCTGTTTTTTTAGTCTTCTTTAGTCACATTTGCATTGGCAGTGTAATGGCGCTGCTGCCATCTAGTGGCCGTCGGTGGTTTTACACCCCAAATCAATGGAAAAAGTGGAAAAACAAGTCTTCTTAAGGGACTCGTTTGTTTCTTTTAATCAACTTTAGAGCGTTATTTTGAATTGTCTCTGTTATTTGTTTTAAAGTCAATACAAAGTAACTCAAAAGTGGCCTAAAATGACTAAAATGGGAGTCCATATTACACAGAAATGACCCAAAACTGAAAGAAAGTTGCCTTGATATACAAAGGAAATGAGCTGGAAATGCTTCAAAATAAACAGGAAGTGACCCAAAATAAACAGGAAGTGACCCAAAATCAACAGGGAATGTTAACATTTAAGTATGTCTTCCTAGTTTCTCTAGAATTGCCATCAGTGATAAAATTAAAGTGATTTTTTTTATTAAAGACCAATAGTAGTCAGTTGCCCGCTGTAAAGTGTTACAATTTTTTTTAGCGATTACTGGATATGGTTGGAAACACTGTCGCGTGACTCCATGAAATGATTTTACGCTCGTCGGAATTTATAAAGAAATCTGACGCGGCCGACTAAGTGGTGACAAAATTGATAAATATTGTCGTCTTTTAATTTTTACCGCTTTTCCCGAGGAATGAACGCCAACCCTTAGTGGTTTTTTTTTATTTTTTTATCCGACTTAACTCATACTCCACCGCGTTGGACGTCCGATCTATTGAAACTGGGAACCATCATTACCAGTTCCGATAAATCGAACGTCCGTGGCCGTCAATGGCGACCAGTTAAGGACAACCCGTTCAAAAAGTTTTCCATGTGCTTTGTAGTAGTTTACAACACACTACCTGCGTTTATCATTTTTTTTAAAGCATGGTCGTAGCCTTTCCGATCGTTTTTCCCAGCCGGATTTTTTTGGAAATATTTTGATACAAAACTCGATAAGTTCTCCCAAGTGGAATCGAGTCGGCGCCGTCAACCATTTTGAATTTTTATCAACGTTACCCACCTCTCTGTTCTATGTTGTCTTTTATTTTGCTTCTTCTTTATTGTATTTCATCATTGAGGAAAGATGCTTGTTAATATAATTTTACCATAACTTAACTTTTAGTGTCTGTTTTTATTTTTTTATGATTTCATTTTAATTTTTGAATAATTCACTGGGAACATACGGACGCTGCGGACACTATTGCTATTTATTAGACAGGTAACAGACATTATCATTCAACTGAGGCATGGAATAAAATGTGGCTTTAATACAAACGATTAAAATTATGTGTCTCCAATTTTCAAGTGTTTTGCGACCTTAAGAGAATTGAAAATGAAATTCCATTAAATTATTATTGCTCAGATGCCATGGCCCCGCCCACGAAAAAAATCCAGAATTAGCTGCTAGCGTGCTATATCCATAGGGATTAAATGCTCTTGTTGCCTTAACATGTAAAAAGTAGCAGAAAAGCAGATAGCTAAAAATGCTAAAATTGCTAAAAAATTATGTTCTGGTTGTGATGTCACAACCAGAATTTAAAACATTGGGAAAAAAAGTGGATGTTTCCTAGTACCTTGAAATAATCCTGAAATAGTTTTAATAATAATAATTTTAAAAAGAGTTACTTTACGAGGGCCGAAGAAATATGAATATTACAATGTGTTGTTTTTAAAATTCAACTCGGGAAAAGTCACAAAACTAAAGGGAAAAATAATATAATTTATATAATAGTAACATAATTTAAAACTAATTTATAATAATATTCCTAAAACAAAATTAATATATTGTGCTTTTTAGGTTAAAAATTGCTAAAAAATTATGTTCTGGTTGTGATGTCACAACCAGAATTTAAAACATTGGGGGAAAAGTGGATGTTCCTGGTACCTTGAAATAACCATGAAATAGTTAAAATAATAATAATAATAATAATTTTTAAAAAAGTTACTTTATAGAGGACCGAAGAAATATGAATATTACAATCTGTTGTTTTTAAAATTCAACTCGGGAAAAGTCACAAAACTAAACAGAAAAAAATATAACAATTTATATAACAGTAACATAATTTAAAACTAATTATATAGTTAAAACTATAATATTCCTAACACAAAGATAATTAATAAATTATGCTTTTTAGGTTAAATATAAACATAGAAAAAACGAAAAGCACATTTTACGTATTGTAATTCATGTCCAATGACATTTTTTTTTTTAATTAAAAAAGTTCAGTACAACTAAACCTCAAAGTCACTGTGATTCTTTAACGCACCACTAGAGGGAGCCAAATAACACACGCAATCCCTGCCCTAAAGAAAGCATGTTCATGTTACCTAAGATGTTGAACTCACTGGCTTTTGCACACAAAAAAACGAAAGAGAGAGAGAGAGAGAACATGTTGTGGCTCGATTCAGTTCCAACAAATCCAACAATAGCGGTGAAGCGATCCCTAGCGCAGGAAGTGACCCGACTGGGCGGCAGCCAAACTTCCTATGAAACGGGAGCCCGATGAATGTCACAAACGGGACTCTGTTCTGTTCGCTACCTCGACCCCAGAACTGCGAGAGCAACGCGCTATCACTCCAATCAAAAGTTCTGGGATCGAACCCACGACCCCAAAACTGCGAGCCCAACCTGCTAACCACTCCAATCGAAGTTTGAGGCTAATAAGAGCAACCGGTACAGCCGGAGTCTCTCAGACTTTGTTTGTTTGCGTGGCCCGGCGCCATGAGTGGTTAGCAAAAAAATTAAATTAAATTGCCCCTAGCTAAGAGTGATTGGTCTTGTCTCCTTGTGCCCCCCCAAAGTCAGCTGGGATAGGCTCCGGCACCCCCCACGACCCAAGTGAGGATAAAGCAATTCCGAAAATGAACGAACTGGACTCCCAAAGCAAGAGTTGGAAATGGCCCCTCCCTCTTTTTCCCTCCCTCAAGTACGTATCTGTATTTTCCCAGCGCATTTGAACACGTCGTACAGCACGTGGCTTTTATTGCCAAAGTTATATATAGGTGACGCGGAACAGCGGTTGCGTCACATTGTTGCGACGGCGTGACCCACCGTCACATTTTTTTTTCCAGACAGTAAACAAAGGACGTCGACGTACACAAAAAAAAGTATTTGTACTCGTGGCGGCGGCGGCGAAAACCCGTCGAACTTGACGAACCCGTCGGCCCTCCCTTTGCCAGAAGAAAACGCCTGTGCATAAAAATTTCTAATCAGATTTTAATGAAGGTCTTTATGTAATAGAATTGCCTGGAATATTTATTTATCATACAAAATATAAATGGTGGTCCGGTGGATTCGTGGTTAGCGCATCGGCCTCGCAGTTCCGGGTCCGTACGTTCGATGCCAAGGCCCTTGGCATCGAACGTGTGGAGGTTGTGTTCTTTCTGGGCTTGCGTGGGTTTTCTGTCGGTACTCCAGTTTGCCCCCACATTCCATAAACATGCATGCTAGGCTAATAGGATGCTAACTTGTTCCTAGCTATGAGCGATTGGTTGTTTTTCTCCTCGCCCCATTGGATGACCACCAGTTAATGGGGTCAGTGGACATCGGCTCCAGCACCCCCCGCGAACTTTGCGAGTATGAGCGGTTCAGAAAATGAAAAAAATGATACAATTAAATGAATATTTCATTTTAAATGACTGTAGAATAATGAATTATATATAAAATTCATACAAAATTATCTAAAAAAATACAATTAAAATAAAAGTATTTATAATATAATATGTATACGTCGGCACTTTTAACAGAATTTCCAACCTTTAAATGTGGGAAAAAAACATTTCAGACTCCTCAGGTTATTTTCCGAATTTTTACACACATTTTGTAAAATTAATTGCCTTTTTGTTTTGTTTTGTTTTTACAACTGAAGTGTTTGCAAGCTTGTAACTTATAGGTTATATAAAAACAAAGTGGAATAAGAGACTGGTAGTCAAGTGCAAAGCTAAAATGTTTATTGCGATGGTCTGATTTGATGGCGGTGGAAGGAATGTTGCCAAACGGTGTCACAAAATGGGAACTTTAGCGTCTTCAAAGGACAGCCACTCGCTCATTAGCGCTTTGCGCTGTCGTCGTCATGTAAAAAGTCGCCCATCCCGTGTGAAACCCGTGGGAACGTCCCGTGTACTCCGCCATGTAAATTTTGACCTTTGGCCAATATCATCAGCAAAAAAACCAAAAATGTCTGGTAGGAATGTTTTGTTGGCTTTCATTTTATCACGTTTTTTTTAAAGATGGAATTTTGCTGATCGAATTTTGGGATGTTATTATTTTTTAAATAAATCAACATTCAAAGAGTTAGTTGGTGTGAGGAATTGTAATGAATGAGGTTTTTTTGTGCTTGTTTATGTCAAGATTTCAACTTTTTGGAGGAAAAAATTAGATTAAAAAGGAATTTCATAAAAAGATTGAAGATAAGAAAATGAAGTAAACAAATCTACATCAAATATTTTTTACATTTTTCAAAAAGTATATTATTTTATTTTAATTTATTTGATTGAATTAATATTGGATTGGTCAAAATCACATTTTAGTAGTTATGTAATAATCATTTTAGTATTATAATTATATTTTATGTAGTTCCTCAAATGCTTTTTTAATGTTAACCCTAGTATTATTTCTTTTTTTTTTTTAAATATGAAGATTATCATGTTAAATTATTAAAAAAAATATTTGCATACACGTAATATATTTACTGTAAAGATGACTACTTTTTTTTCGTAGGTAACAAAACATAAAAATTTATATTTTTTCCTCTAGAAAAAAAATGAACTCAATTTTACTGCTGAACTTCAATTTACCAGGTTTTGAAATTAAAACAGCCAAATATTATAACAATTTTTTTAAAGAAAACGCAGCTCCTAAAATAATTAACTCTATACGATTCCAAACAAAATTCTTCTTTTTTTCACCCTGAACGTACCCAAACCATTTTAAACTTACAAAAATAGGTCTTTTGGTAATAGTGTTTGTCGAATGATAAAACAAAAAAAACAAAAAAAGTAAACAAAAACAAAACACTAGCCTTCCAATCAGATTGGACGTCCATCGGTCTCCCGACTGGATCTCAAAGTCCACGTTTCGCTCCATCGGGCCACGGAGTCCCGAGGTTTTCGTCCGTAGCCGTCACCGAGAAACGCGGACGGGGGGTCGAGATCCGTCGGGGCCACACACGCGCGGAGCCGCGCCGTGACCAATCGTCCGTCCTACTTCATCTTCTCCAGGACGGCACGCACTTCCTGCGGTTTGTAGCCCGAGGGCCCCATGCCGCCCTGCAACGCACAGGCGACCCATCATCGTTATTGCTAACCACGAAACGTAGAAGCAAGAACAGAAGGAACACCATTTTCTTCATTTTCTGAACCGCTAATCACGGGGGAGAGGGGTGCTGGAGCCTATCCCAGCTCACGAGGGACACCGGGTGACGGACACCCTGAATCGGTGGCTGGCCAATCACGGCGCAAAAGGAGAAAAACAACCATATCCTCATAGATACGGGCAAGTTAGCATATAACTAGCCTAGCTTGCATATTTTTTGGGACGTGGGAGGGAAGCAGAGTACCCGGAGAAATCCCACGCAAGCCCAGGGCGAACATGTAAACTCCACACGGTGATGACCCAGCTGGTGGGTTCGAACCCTTGACCCCAGAACTGTGAGGCCCACACGCTAACCACTTGGTCGCCCAGAAGGAACACAAAATTAAAAAAATTAAGTTATGTCAGTCGCTAGTGGCTATTGTTAGGGTTAGGTCACAGGTGTCAAAGTGGCGGCCCGGGGGCCAAATCTGGCCCGCCGCATCATTTTGTGCGGCCCGGGAAAGTAAATCATGAGTGCCGACTTTCTGTTTTAGGATCAAATTAAAATGAAGAGTATGGAGATGTATATTACATTTCCTGATTTTCCCCCTTTTATATCAATCATTGTCATTTTTTAATCCATTTTTTTCTGTGTTTTGAGTTCAAAAATCATTTTGTAAAATCTAAAAATATATTTAAAAAAGCTAAAATAAACATTGTTTTAGATCTATAAAAACAGAATATTCAGGCTTTTAATCCAGTTCTTTTAATCCATTTATATTAGGTAGTGTACTGGCATGAATTTTGGCGTGTAACCCGCATTAAAGCGGCCCGATGCCAAGTGGTTAAATACTTTTTGCAAATGACATTTGGATATTATCGAAAATGGCGAGATCTGCCACCATTTGATTTGAACCAGGGGTCGTCCATTGATGCATTGATCCAGGTCTATTGACTTCTAATGGAAGCTAGCTCATCATGCTATTCGCTAGCTAACAGGTTTTCTCAGAGTAATAATAAGGGGATTGTTACCTTGTAGAGCACGTTGCCCTTGTGCAGCACGTAGAGTCGCTCGGGTTGGGCGCCGTACTCCACGGAAGCCACGTTGCTCATGGGGTCCACCACCAAGGGGCACAGCGGATCCTCCTTCAAGAGAATTTCAGCGGCGGCCAGACGCTCACCGAGGCTGCGGTGCTTCTTCACTTGGATGTTGTTGCTGAAGGCCCAGCTGTCTGAAATGGAGGAATGGAAGAGTCAATCCAATGCCGTATTTATTTAAAAAAATAAAATAAAAAATTATCAAAAGGAAGCGACCCCAAAATGCCCCAAAAATAAAAAAAGCGAAACAAAAAATGCCCCAAAATCCAGAAGACCCCAAAATGCCCCAAATTCAAGAGGAAGCGAACAGGAAAAATACCCCAAAATCAAGTGGACACAACCCAAAAAAATGCCCCCAAATCAAGAGGAGGTGACCCAAAAATCAAGACACAGCGAGCCCAAAAATCAAGATGAAGCGAACCAAAAAATGCCCCAAAATCCAGAAGACCCCAAAATGCCCCAAATTCAAGAGGAAGCGAACAGGAAAAATACCCCAAAATAAGGTGGACACAACTCCCCAAAAATGCCCCAAAATCAAGAGGAGGTGACCCAAAAATCAAGAAGAAGTGACCCCAAAAATGCCCCAAAAATCAAGAAGACCCCAAAAATGCCCCAAAACCAAGAAGACCCCAGAAATGCCCCAAAATCAAGAAAAAAAGACCCTCAAAAATGCCCTAAAATCATGAGGAGGTGACCCAAAAATCAAGAGGAAGCGACCCCAAAAATCAAGATGAAGCGAACCAAAAAATGCCCCAAAATCAAGATGAAGTGAACCCAAAAAATACCCCCAAAATCAAGATGACACAACCCAAAAAATGCCCCAAAATCAAAATGCCGGCGAACCAAAAAAATGCCCCAAAATTAAGATGAAGCGACCCAAAAAATGAAAAGAAAGTGACCAAAAAGTAAGAGGAAATTGCGGGCTCACCGGTAGAATGCGCCTCCTCGATGTAAACCACCAGAAAGTCGGCCACGTGGCCAAAATCGCGCACCAGCTGCTTGAAGGCGTCCAGTTTGAACATGAACGGAGGTCAGGTGCAGCTGCCAAAGTTCAGCACCAGTGGACGACAACCTGCGGACAAACGGACAAAAATTGGGTGGGTTTTTTTCTTTCTTTTTTATGACCTGAAGACTTTTGGGATTAAATTATTTCTTTTTCTCAAAAAAAAATGCCCCAAATTCAAGAGGCGAACAGGAAAAATACCCCAAAATCAAGTGGACACAACCCAAAAAATGCCCCAAAATCAAGAGGAGGTGACCCAAAAATCAAGAGGAAGTGACCCCAAAAATCAAGATGAAGCAAACCAAAAAATCAAGAGGAAGTGACCCCAAAAATGCCCCAAAATCAAGAGGAATGACCCCAAAAATGCCCCAAATTCAAGAGGAAGCAAACAGGAAAAATGCCCCAAATTCAAGAGGAAGCGAACAGGAAAAATACCCCAAAATCAAGTGGACACAACCCAAAAAAAATCCCCAAAATCAAGTGGACACAACCCAAAAAAAATCCCCAAAATCAAGTGGACACAACCCAAAAAAATGCCCCAAAATCAAGAGGAATGACCAAAAAAATGCCCCAAATTCAAGGGGGAGCCAACAGGAAAAATACCCCCAAATCAAGTGGACACAACCCCCAAAAAATGCCCCCAAATCAAGAGGAAGTGACACAAAAAAATCAAGAGGAAGCGACCCCAAAATGCCCCAAAAATCAAGCTGAAGCGAACCAAAAAAAATGACCCAAAATCAAGAGTAATGAACCAAAAATGCCCTTTTTCTTAAAAATGATTAATAGTGCACGATATTAGATCATTCTATAATACGTTTTAGTGAAAAAATGCATTTTCAGAAATAGGAAATAGTCACGAAAGCATTTTAATTACAAAAATGTTTGTCGCAGGTGCGTTTGAGTCGTCGCCTGTTGATTATGTCGTTAACTCAAGCTGCGCTTAAAACGCCAACCTTCCATTTTGCTTCCTAACACGTATAAAATAAAGAAATGAAAAATAAAATAAAGAAATAAAACACAAAACTCTTTAGTTCGCTTACCGTTGAAGAAGTTCCCAATGGACGTCTCTCGCTCGTCCATGGTGACCACGGTCGAGTCCGGAGCTCGCCCCCCGACGAACGCCTTCTGCCCCAGGGAAGACCACATGTGCCCCGACACTGTTCGGATGAACTGGTAGGACAGCATGGTGGGTCCCCAGTCGTCAAAGGTGAACTTGGGGTTCTCGTTCATGGTGGAGCCCCGGTTCATCTTCACGATGACCTTCTTGACCAGCGCCGGCGAAACCCAGTACAAGGCGCGGAGGAAGACGCTCAAGCATATCACGAAAACGAACATGACGCCGGTACGAAGGTACACGCCGACTTTTTGAACCAACATGGTGGCGGTGGTGGCGGCAGTTGCTTCTGTTGTTCGGGCGGGCGAGAAAGAGCACTGAAGACACGGCTGATGCCTTCACGGGAGGTGGACGCTTCCGCTCTTTTCCGGCGGGAGACGCCTTCGCGAGCGGCTGGGACTTTCCAAGCCCACCTGTTGCGTCGACTTTTCGACAGCGCCGCCGACTTTCGACGACCAGAGTAAATGTCGACGATAAATGTAGGGAAATAAAAATGTAATTTCGTCTTTTATTTGCTGTGTAATTAAATGTTTAAACTTGGGTTTCACCTGTGAGTTTTTTTTTTTTCGCCTATTGACATGAAAGGTATCACGTTACAAATAAAAAAAGTCAGAAATCGTATAATCGTTGCAAATTGGTCACGTTAATGTGGAACTTGGGTTAAAACGTGGTATTTAACAACAATGGCGACCTCAAGGGGCAAATTATGAGTGGTCTGTGTGTATTTTGTTTAGTTTGACACATTCCATGACTTTGTATTTGGACACATTGACTGCCATTGACCATAATAGACATTCTCACTTTTTTGAATTTTCGTTAAAAATTGGAAAAACAAATATGTACCGTTCCCCTTTCTATTTTTAAACTATTTAAAGATAAAATATTCTATTAATTAAAATAATTTTTCCTTTTTTTATTTTACAAATAATTAAAACATTGTTTTTAGAAAGCCCTGCCTGTGCAAATTTAAAGGGACTGAATGAAATGCAGCCACGTAAACAAACTCTTCTATACATTTAGTTTGAATAATTTTGTTGTGTTTGAACATATTTACAATGAATTCATTAAATACAGAGTGAGCGTCAGGAATTGAGCCAAATGGGGTCAATCGCTCTCCTCTGAGTCATACTTAAAATCCTGCATGACTTCACTGAGCTCTTCTTTGGTTTTGATGATCCTGAAAAAACACATGACAACCTCAAATGGGACATTTTTCATAATTAATCATCGTAAATTGTGGCGAAGACACTCCTACTGGTGTTTGAGATCCTGGATCTTCTCCTGAATTGCCTCCCCTTCTTCTGGGTGGTCCTGTGCTCGCTGCCTGGCCAGCTGCAGCTGAGCTGTCTGGAAAAAAAATAAGACGAACTAAATGCTATCACCCACCCAAAAAGTAGGTGAAAAAACAGCCACAAATTAGGAAAAAGTAGATTTTATCATGGAAAAAAAAGACTATTTCAAAATGTGGTGACCTTGTGGTCATATGGTGAAATTTTACTAAAGTGGAAGTGAAAAGCATGTAGGTACAATTATTTTATTAATGTTTTTGTTGAGGTAGAAAAGTTGATTTTTGATATAAAAAAAGAGCACTGCGTTTTCAAATATGGCCCCCTCTGGTGGTCAAATGTTGCATTTTTATTAACGTGAACGATAGGAAATAATACGTATATATACACAATGTTTTTATTTTTTTGTTTTTATAAGTAAAAAAAGTCAGAGGAAATATAGGGCTGTATTGTAAAATGTACGATATATTTTCATAAATATTTATGTTGAAGTAAAAAAGTAGGAAAAGTGTATTTAAAAAAAAAAAAAGGAAATAGAATACATTATATTCTGAAATGTGGTGCCCTCTTGTGGTCTAATTGGGAATAGTCACTTAAATGAGACTGAAAACTAAATGTTTTTTTATGTGTTGCTAAGTTTGAAGATGCAGGAAAGTGCGAATATCTGGAAAGCATTTACTAATTGTCTTGGTAATTACCAACTGTAGCTTTTGCTTCTCTTTGCACTGCAGCTTGTCGATGTGCTCGGATAGGTCGGGCCGGTCCAAGTGGATCTGAAACTTGTCCTTGATTTCCAGAACTTCCTTGGAGATGCCACTGAAGGCCAACGTGATTTGGTGCACCAGCTGCTTGTAGTGCTCAAAATCGTAGTGGGGGGCTGTCTTCAAGTAGGCCTCGTGACCTCTGCCCCCACCCAAAACAAACACTTGTTTAAAAACTCTGTTTTGTTTATAAGCAATCTATATTGACAAGCAGAAAGCAAACATACTCCTCAAAGAGTCGATAGGCTTCCAGACGCTCAGACTGAAGCTGGTAAAACCTTTGGATCAGTGATTTGACATCAGTGGAAACCTGCAGAAAAAAACCGGAAATGTGTATTTACAAACAGGAAGTGAAGGGTAGTTTGAAAAGCCAAAGTATTGAATTGAATGACTTTAGTGTCATTATACAACCATAATCAGATGTAAATCATTTAAATTTAAATGATTTTTCTGGTTAGCTGGATTTTTAACCCGAATTTTATTGTATTAGCTTGTCAACATTGGTCTTGGATGCAATTGACGTAAAT
The DNA here is from genome assembly GCF_051989625.1 of Stigmatopora argus. Classification (NCBI taxonomy): domain Eukaryota; kingdom Metazoa; phylum Chordata; class Actinopteri; order Syngnathiformes; family Syngnathidae; genus Stigmatopora; species Stigmatopora argus. Next base: position 17,179,643 of record NC_135394.1, read on the forward strand.
ATAGTCATTTTATTAAGTACGTTTCATTAGATCTAGTACTTAAAAATACGTAAGGATTCGTACTGTTGAGACACCTCGGTCAAATATAGAAGATATTTTATTTAGCAATTAGCACGAAAGGATTTAGCTTGTCTAAGAGGTATCTAGGCAAAAAAGACAAAGTACATACCATCTCAAAGTATTATGGAATACACTTGGTGACAAAAACAAACAAGTTGTTCCGTTTTGTTCAGGCGAGTTTTCAAGTGGCCACTCACTTCCGCGTGGAAATGACGTCAAATGTTGAATGGGCTTCAAAATAAAAGACGCACCGACAAGGGCGAAGCGCTTTTATATTGTTCACATACACTAGTAAAACGAATTTAGAGTATTTTGAAAAATCGACGTTTGTAACAATGTAATGAAGTTCCATTCTTCGTTAAAAAAAAAGAGTTGCTTAAAAAAAATACGACAGAATAAGGATTCTTTATAAATAAAGATTATTTTACCCGTTGTGTTTTCATTCATTTTTAGTTTTATCGAGCTAAAAAAATGTGAAACTTAACGTTAGTCCACTGTCAGTGACAATCAATATTAGTAGTCATTAGTACATTAGCTAACTTATGCTAATTTTTTCGTTTTTCCGTCGGGTCGCAGCTATTAAATGATTTTTTCCTGATTTTCACCCCGTAAAAAATCAGCAGAGACACTGTCACAAGTTTCCGACCTTTATAAAAAGATTCTCTTGGTAGACATTGAGCCAAGAATAAACCCATCCCCACAAACAAACAGCATAATAAACATAAAACCATACAATAACTTCGACAAGGCCCTAAAAATAAAACCTTTTGAATCTCTGACCAGCAATTAAAAAAAAAAACTCAAATTAACTGCATCACTGACAATAAATTAAACGAGTCGTTGAATTAGCCGATTTCAATTCATCCGCTTAGGCTAAACATCCCATTATTTACATGTATTTATCGAATAACTCTTTGTAATAACTACGTAAATACTTTTCAGTGTACAGTAGATTTGACCAACGGTTGCTTAGTAACATCGCTCCCCAAATTTTCTTCCAGGAAAATCATTTCAACGTCAAAGTACATACTTGCGTGGACGGCGATAGACGTCCAATCCATGAGAACGGGGATGGTCGGCAGCCATCTTCCGCCGAGTTCGTTTGCCGTGAAGGACGCCTGTGAGATCCTTCCTGGTCCCGAGTTTTTTTGTTGTTGTTTTGGTCCAAAAAAAAAATTTTTTTTTTGAAACTAGGCCAAATTTTCAACAAGAATTTGAGATTGGAATGCAATTTTTTCTCTATTTGGAAATTGGAAGTTTAACACAGTCGCTGTTCTGAATTTGCCATCAACAGACGGAAGGATTCTGCAAAAAAAATGTGTGTCCCCGCCCCCCACCACCACCTGAGGCACTTTGGGTGCGCTGGAGCTTTTTTCCCCCCGACTTGTACCCCATTGAGAAAGACCTTCCTCTTTGGCCCCGCCTCCGTTTTACGCCCTACTGGGATTGGGGGCCGCCTTGCCTTCGTAGCCGTAGAGGAACGTGGCCGCGATGACCAGGACGGCGCCCAAAAAGAAGACACTGCGGACAAAAAAATAATAATAATAAACTTGAGCCAAACAGCATTTGTCACTATTATTAAAAAAATGGAATGTTATCAGAAAAAAAGTGGTTAAAATTGTTAAAATGTGTGTCGTATCGATGGATGGAGTGCGGCTAATTTAACAAAATTAGCTAATTTAGCAAAATTAGCTAATTTAGCAAAATTTGCTAATTTAGCAAAATTAGCTAATTTAGCAAAATTAGCTAATTTAGCTAAATTAGCCGCACTCCATCCATCGATACGACACACATTTTAACAATTTTAACCACTTTTCTTTCTCAGGTTAAAAAATAGCTAATTTAGCAAAATGAGCTAATTTAGCAAAATGAGCTAATTTAGCAAAATTAGCTACTTGCGGCATTCAAATGAACAATATTGGGAGCATTTCAATCCTAAAGTCATAATATCAATTTTAAGTCATAATATTAGACTTTAATGAATGTGACAACTTATTCTGGTGTATATATTTTTTCTAGCAGTATGATGTATGACTTGGATTCTGGTTATTTTGTGAGTATAACCTCATTATTATCACTTATTCATATTGACTACTTATTTTATTAACTATTTATTATTTATTGATTTATTTGTGCACTTCATTGTGAAGCTTTAAATCTCATTTTACTTGTATATTGACAATACAAGCATTCAATTCAATTCAAACTGGAAACCTGTCAACTTCAAAAATAATAATAAAAATGAAAAAAAAAAAAACATTTTACAGCCCAAAAAAGGTCAATAAATGTAAGAAACTCAATATTTTTATAACAAACACCAGATCTGGAACGCAAATGATCTAATCTTACCCCGTGGGGTCGAAATCCTGCAGCCAAAAATAGGAAATGAGCGTCGAGACGATGATGGACAGCGACGTGGCGAAGCCTTTCAGGATATTGTCGGCGTACTTGATGACCGCCGCCACCACCAGACCACCCAGGGCCTGAAGCAGGGGGGTCAAAAATATAAAAGCATGAGATGCTCTACATACAGTATAAATGAGCAAAAAAAAAATCCCCGCGGACCGGATCGGAGCCCCCGCCGGACCACATCCGGCCCGCGCCCCATATGTTTGCCACCACCGCCCTGAAAGACGCGCCCCCTCAGACGGCAAAGGAGCCCCTCTCCCTTCACGACGGCGAGACCCACCTGTAACGTGACCACGGCGCAGGTGACCTTGTTGTAACCTTGGAACATTCCCGACTGGAAAACCTTGTCTCCGTCCACGCTCAGCATGGTAAAAAAGGCAAACAGCAGGCAGAACATCCCTGAAACGAAGGCGCGTTGAATCGCCGGCGGCGGTGGCGAGGGAGGGCCGACGCGGGCGAACTCCGACTCACCCAGCTGGATGTTGCGGATCCAGACGCTCTGTTTGCTCTCCTTCAGGATCTTCTCGAAGTAGACGCCGGCGAAGCCGCTGGAGCAGCACGCCACCAACACGGCCGCCACGCCCACAAATTGAGAGCCGGCCGACGCGGAGGCCTTCTCCTCCGCGGCGGGGGATTCCGACGGCCACTGTGAGCGAAGCGAGGAGAGAATCAATGATTGACTGGAGCAGTGCATATATATGTAAATATATATACCGTATTTTCACGACTATAAGGCGCACATAAAAGTCTTCAATTTTCTCCAAAATAGACAAGGCGCCTTATAATCCAGTGCGCTTTATATATGGACCAATATTAAAATTGTTATCATGATAAAATCAAATAAATCAGTGGATAGGGTACACCATCCTCGATAGCTCTCACAACTACGGCAAGCAGCCCCCGCCCGACTCTACTATTTTACCCGTAGAAAAAGTACTGCGCAGTGACTGCTGGGATATGTAGTTCTTTTGTCAATACACCCAATGGATTGTGGCCTGGACATCGACATCAACACAGTTTTACGAAGCATGGAAAGCAGCGTTGGAAAAGTTACGCTAGCTACTAGCTAGCTACTATTTGCGAATGGATTGTGGCCGCCTGGACGAACGTATAAAAGTCAGCATTTTCGATGACTCATTTGGACAATTGTTCAATTCGGACACGGAAAATGAGGACTTTGATGGATTTGTGGGTGATGATGACGTGAGTACATTGTAAAATGGCGAAATAAAGTATAACCGAAATCAGTTTTGCTTCCGTTGCCTTTTTAAAAACATGTTTTTAGTGTGTGTCCGTATGTTTAAGCTGGTGTATGTTTTGCCATGCCTGGCTGCGTCTTTAAAAACGGTGCGTCCTTTGTGTGTGTCAAATACAGAAATAGCACTCGTTACTGACACTGCGGCTAAAAATATTATGCGCCGCATAGTCGTGAAAATATGATATGTATATATATATATATATAGATATTAATGAAATCAAAACATTGTTTACGAGAGTAACAAAATAAATTTGAATTTAAAAAATAAAAAAAATCTTGAATTCGGTCCTTTACAGGAGATCTAAGTAATATTGAGAGTAAAAAAAAAAGTCAGACTGTAACGTGATTCAAGTCATTTTCTTCTTTTTACGTTACATGAACCAGATTTTTTTTTTGTTTCAGTGGCAATGACTTTTGGCGATCTATGTGTGTGTGTGTGTGTGTGTGTCATCAACTTTAGTGACATTATATTGGTTTGAATTGTCAGCCTGTTAAATTTGGGGGCTTTACAAGTCGCTATCTGTGGATTTCTTATTAATTTGGAGTCATTTCCTGATCATTTTGGGGTGATTCTGACATTTTATCACGTCAAAGAGAATTAAGATGACACGCTACTTAAGTCAGGTTGACCTTTACCTGCACGAGAGCCACCCCGGCCATGAGGATGAGCAAAGAGAGCCACTGGTAGACCCCTAGCCGCCGTCCCAGCATGGACACGGAGAACAGAGCCGTGGTCAGGATCTTCAACTGGTACGTCAGCTGCCGGGAAGAAAAGCCAGTTAGCGCGGCGGAGGCAGGGCGTGCCGGCCAAGGCCACGCCCCCGAGAGAGCGCCTACCTGGTAGGTGGCGGCGTCCAGGTTGGACAGGGCCACGTAGAGCAGGTTGTTCTGCAGGGTGTAGATTCCCGAAGGGATGACCAGCTTGAGGGTCTCCAGGGGCTTGTTGGCGATCTCCTGCCGGAGGATGCTGTTGAACGCTCGCACGCTGTAACCTGACGAAAAGTTCAGAGGTACGACACAAGTTAGGCTTCTGTCATTCTTTTTTTTTTTTTTATATTTAACTTATTTGTTCTGGAAAGCGGACAGGCTGTCAAATGAATGAAGACATTTGGATGCACATTTTCAGAAACAAAATACAATATAAAAAAAACCTTTTAATATACATATAATACAAATAAAAAGTTTAACTAAAACAAAAAATATATATATTTTCTTGTTAATATTCTTAATACATATTTTAATTAATAAATATTTTCCTGGGTGTTAAAGTGCAACTGTCCCATGTTCCACTGTAGTGTGTTTAAAAAAAAATAATAATAATAATTATATTCATACATTCAAAAAAAAGACAAAAAAAATTATAAACAAAAGAAATACATTAAAAAAAAAATAACAAAATTGAAATTTGGGGAATTTAATCAGTATGCAAATGTATAAAAAGGTAATTTAAAACCAAATTGCCAGGTCAACGAACCAGTCATTTCTTGTGTGGTTGTAATATCTCCAAGAAAAATAAGGATGGAAAAAAAATGAATAAACTTTAACCCTGAAACAAACATGAACACAAAATACACTCCCCTATACAAACTCATAGAAATGGTGATAGGACAAATATCAAATTAAACACACATGGGTGCGTCCCAAAGAGCAAACATGAGGCGACGCCATAGAAAGAGCGACTCACTGTGGTCCCGAAAGACGAGCAACATGGAGATGAAGATCTTCAGGACCTCGGCCACCACCACGGCCGACGAAGCCAGGTAACGCGGCCCCTCCGCCTGCAGGGTCCGCGAATAACGCATGATGAGCACCAGGGACGTGGTCTGGAACACCAACACGCCCAGGGACAAGTACTTCAGCCAGGACGAGGCCATTCTATAGCCACGAACCTGAAAAGAAACAACATGGTGGTCATTTCTGACAAACAACCCCCTTCCCCATAAAAAAAAATAATTTAGTATCCTTACCTGTTCTTAAAACATTTCCATACATATAAACAGCATTAACATGTTGTTACCAGGAATAATATTTTGGAAAAAAAGTCTGTTTGGACAACCAAGAAAGAGAAAAAGTTATTCGTACCTCAAGTGCGATGTTTATCCCGTTTTGAAGACATAAAAGAGGGGAAAAGTTTTTGGGAGCAGCACCAAATGCGTTAGTTTCTTTCTTTTTTCTTGTTTTTCTTTCTTTCAACCGTCTGTTTACGTCCTGTCGTCCGTCGACCAGACGTGGACATCGATTAGCATCCGAATTCTACACATGGTGACGGTCCGGGCATTATTAAATAACATTTTAATTTAGATATTCATCGTCGAAATATTAAATAATAGTTCGGTGGATTTGCTCTCTCGGTTAATCAAATAAAAAGGAGGAAGAAAATGACTACTTCCGCGTCGATTTCTTCTTCGTTACGTCCGAAGTCCAAACGGTTTATTTGCGTTAGGCTGACACCTAAAGGCTATTTAGGGAACTACAAGACATACATTGAGTTAAAATAGAACTAATTTTAAAAATAATAATTATAAATACATTGTAGGTAAATACATAATTAAAGTAATTGATTGAATACTTATTTTATTAAAAAAAAAATCTTTAACAAGTTTAAATACATTCCGAAGTCCAAACGGGTTATTTGCGTTAGTCTGACAACTAAAGGCTATTTAGGGAACTACAAGACATACATTGAGTTAAAATAGAACTAATTTAAAAAATAATAATTATAAATACATTGTAGGTAAATACATAATTAAAGTAATAGATTGAATACTTATTTTATTTTAAAAAAAAATCGTTAACAAGTTTAAATACATTCCGAAGTCTAAACGCGTTATTCGCGATAGGCTGACCTCTAAAGGTGAAAGAGCGAACTGCACGACACAAATTGAGTTAAAATAGAATTAATTATTGTAGTATTTAAAAATAAAGATTTTACATTGAAAGTAAATGAAAAATTACAGTTAAGGAATGAATAATTATTGTATTTAAAACGGGAGGTTTGGCTAAGAAGTATGAATAGACATAAAAATTAACAAAATTAAAAATGTAAGATACATAGACTTTTAGACGGATAGTACTATATGAATATTTTTACTAACCACTAAATGAAGACTCAAATTACTTTTTTAAATCACAACAATCAATGCCCAAAAGCAATGACACAGCAAATTCATGCTATCATTAAAGCTAATGGTGCTACAAACAAATGCTATTATTACATTTCATTATATTAACGTGTATGAACTTTTGAGAGGGAAAAAAATAACTAAGATAGTACTATAAAATAAAAGCATGGAGCAATAAAAGACAATCTGATGATTGGATCTTTTATTCATAAATGAAACTTGGTTGACGTTGGTCAACGCGAGTTTGAGCTTAGCAAACACGGCCACGACTACTTCATACGTACACTACAAGAAAAGTAACAATTTCTATTTACACACCTTCCAAAAAATGAACTCGAGAAGAACGTCCTCACGAGTCCGAGACGATTTAGCACGGCGGTCAGCGCGTTCGAGAGTCTTCCTCGTACCTCAAAAAGGATATAAAAATATTTCCAAACATTTTTCCAGGAACAAAAGCACTTGCAAAGTCACCAAAACTTTGATTGGAGCTCCAAACTTGGCGTATGCGACTAAATAGAGCAGAAAATGATTGCAAGTTAGCACAAAAAAGTACATCGTTTTGGAGAAGAAACATAAAAGCAGTTTTTTTTTAAAAAATCATCCACATCATGCATCTTTTTAGCATTCATAATCATTCAACAAGTGCGCACGGTATTCATATATATAAAAAGAGAGCCGTTAAAAAATCTTTGCCAGGTAAAATCTCAGACTTTACGAGCAGAATATGCTGCAAAACCAAAAATAAAAATAAAAATACATAAAGTCCATTGAACTTTGTGACTATGATTGTTGGCAACATGCAAATAAAAGCTTCAGATCGTCTTAAAAGTAACAGAAAATCCGGGTAATAAACTTGGCCTGGTATTAAAAAAGTGGTTTCAATGTAAACAGGCGTTTATTTTAGCATAAATACGATAGCACTTAGCATAATGGATGTGAAAAAAGACCGTTTGCCATTGGCCGTGATAGACGTCAAATCCCTGCGTTTGGATTGGACCGGTCCGAATGGGCGGGACGTCTATCGGCCAATCCCGTTGACGAATATGGATAATGCGTTGGAGGAATATACATAAGTTCATAAACATAGTTTTGGTGAAAAGTAGATTGGATTGAGAAATACTGCCGATAGAAAATCCTAATTAAAAAGATTTCAAAATAAGATATAAAAGTTAACACGGGGAAAAAATCATTTTTAGAACCGCGGGTCGCGGGATGGCAAAAAAAAATGTGAATGTGTAATTAATAAAAATTCAAAATGAACTATTTGCTAATTATTTTGGGTGGACCGGTGGATGAGTGGTTAGTGTGTCGGCCTCAGAGTGGGAGATCTGGGTTCAAATCCGGGTTGGTCCACCTGTGTGGAGTTTGGATGTTCTCCCCGGGCTGTGTGGGTTTTCTCCGGGTACTCTGATTTCCTCCCACATTCCAAAAACATGTATGCTAAGCTAATTTATGCTAAATTGCCCCCTAGGAATGACTGTGATTGGTTGTTTTGTCTCCTGGTGCCCAGCGATTGGCTGACCATCAATTCAGGGTGTGCCCAAAGTTAACTGGGATAGGCTCCAGCACCCCCCGCGACCCTGGTGAGGATAAAGCGATTCAGAAAATGAGATGAGAGAGAATAACTATTTTCCCATTTTTTTAGCACCCCCAAAATGGCCCAAAATGTGTTAAAAGTTCATTTAAAAAAAATGATTATCCATATTTTCGACTGTTTTTTAAAAAAGGAAAAATATTTCATCTCTTTCAGGATTTTCCATCTTAAAAAATTTCTTCATTACGATCATTCTTACAATATTCACGTACATTTGCCAAATGTAAATCCAGGCGTGAAGGGGTTAACCGGCAGTTGAGTTCATTTGTTAAAAAAACCATAAAATCTGTAAAAGCCCGTATTTTCGTTCGATGTCAAAACGGTCCATTTCTCAAGCAGATCCGTCAATGACGGAGAGAAGTTCACCGCAATGACGGTCGAGGCACTGGGTTTGATTTCTAGCTCGGGGGGGAGGTTTTGGAAACTGTACTGAGTTTTCTTAAGTGCAAAGAGAGAAGGCTAGATTCGAACAAGTGTCCGCCGAGGCTCGGTGTGGGTTTCCGTTCCAACCCGCGAGACGAGAGACATTTCCGCCGGGTCCAATCGACGGGGCGCTTCTACGCGAACACCTGCCTGCTCCCCAGGCCCGGAGGCGGGGCCCCCTGCGGCGGGGGCGGCGCCAGCTGCGCCTGCTCGGGAATGTGTGTACGGCGCGCGGAGGGGGGCGCCGCGTGGTGGTGGTGACCGTTCCCCAGCGGGGTGGGGCTGGTGGTGACGTCGGACCAGTCCGAGTTGGAGTGCGGCGAGGACGACGACCAGGGGTCCGGGGATTCGGGCGAGGGCGTCAGGTAGGGGTGCTCGCTGGGGGGTTGCGGCGGGTGGCCCGGGGTGGCGCCCTCCGAGCCGGCCGGGGTGAAGCTGTGCTGGGAGGGCGGCGTCGGGTACTTATCCACCGGGCTGGGCATGGGGGGGTAGGAAGGAAGCGCCCCGCCGTGGTTGATGGCGTGCACGGGGTGGGATAGCCCCATGGTCATCTGCTCGGGCATGGGGTACAGCAGACCTTGGGGGCGGTGGAGGCGGCCGGGTCCCGCCTGGGGGTTCTGAGGGGGGCCTTGCGTCACCTGCACGTGGCCCTGCTGGGGTTGCTTCATCAGGGCCTGCCCGCCGCCACCCCCGCCACCGCCGGGCGCCATCATCTGGAAGGTGACGATAGGGGGGAGCTGTTCCCGGCTCATGGTGACGTTCATGGGGGTCATTATGGGCCCCTGGCCGAGGTGCCGGGGCATCCCGCGGTGGCCGCCCCCCATGGGGTGTTGCACCACGTTGAAGACGTGGGCGCCGTAGCCGTGTTTGCTAACGCCGACCCAAGATGGCTGCTGTTGTTGTTGTTGGCCCAGCATGTGGCTGACGGGCGGTAGCATGGGTCTGGTGGCCGGACCGGCCCCCAGGGGCGGCGAGGTGGCGTTGACCGAGCCCCCGGCCGGAGCCTCGCCCCCGTACGAGTGCGGCGACTCCAAGGAGTCGACGGGGGACATGGTGACGGAGCTCTCGGGGATGCCGCCGGTCGCCTTGACGCCCCCCGCGGCCGGACCCTCGCCCCCGGCGGGCTTCTTTCTTCTCTTAGCCTTCACGTCTTTGGGTTCCTTGGCGCCGGAAGCGGCGCCTCCCGCCTTGGCGCCGCCCCGCCGGCTCTTCTTGCCCTGCGGTCCGGGACGCATGCCCATGAAGGCGGCCCCGTTGGCCCCGCACATGACCGAGGAGTTGCCGCCCATGTGGCCCGGCCCGTTGTGGGGGCTGTGGACCAGGTTGTACTGGTCCAGCAGGCGCACGATGTCGTGGTGCATCCGCTCTTGAGCCGTGTCCCTGGGGAGGCGGTCCAGGTGGTCGGTGATGTCGCGATTGGAGTAGTGGTCCAGGAGAACCTGGGCCGCTTCGAAGCTGCCTTCGCGGGCCGCCAGGAACAGCGGGGTCTCCTCCTGAACGACAAATGGCAGATGATTGAAAGCGGTGGTGGCACGCTAGCGCAATTTTAAACACATCACTTTTTAAAAATGGGTGTTTAACATATAAAAGATTCAAAGAGTCTATTAGATTCCGAAAGCCGTTTCTGGCCACCATAAAAAAATTCAAGTCTCTACGTGGCACGGTTTGGACAAACGTAGCGTGAGAATCTTAACATACACACACAGAAATCACGCTTCATAAGGATTATAGATTAAAGATTATAATAATACTGTTATCATAGCTGTAAATTGGGTGGACAAAAGACATTTGGATATAGCAATACATTTCCTGGGTATCGAACCGGGATTCGGTACCGGCTGATTCTTAAAATCAAGCGATTCAAAGTTATGTGATAGGACTTTCATAGTGTATATATATATAGTGATATAACACATGTGAAAGTGGCGGCCCGGGGGCCAAATCTGGCCCGCCGCATCATTTTGTGCGGCCCGAGAAAGTCAATCATGAGTGCTGACTTCCTGTTTTAGGATCAAATTAAAATGAAGAGTATAGATGTATATTACATTTCCTGATGTTGCCCCTTTTAAATCAATAATAGTCATTTATTCCATTTTTTTCTGTGTTTTTAGTTCAAAAATCATTTTGTAAAATCTAAAAATATATATATAAAAAAAGCTAAAATAAACATTGTTTTAGATCTATAAAAAACTGAATATTCAGGGATTTTAGTCCAGTTCTTTTAATCCATTTATATAAAAAAAAATCTAAATATTATATCTAAAATGGTCCAGCCAACATGAAATCGAGTTGACATTAACACGGCCCACGAACCAACCCGAGTCTGACACCCTTGTGATATACTGCCGTTGACCCCCACCCTACAGGATACGAAAACCAGTTTTTGGGAACCCACCTTATTGTCCTGCATGTCTCGGTTGGCTCCGTTCTTCAAGAGCACAAGAGTTGCCTCCACGTTGTTGACGGCCGCGGCCCAGTGAAGAGAAGACTTGCCTGAAAAGAGAATATTCCCGAATTTTGTGTGAGTTTTGGACTTGAGGACCAAATGAAAATCCATCCAGAAATGACAGTTATTTTTGTCTGACCGTGGTCATCCACAGCATTGATGTCAGCGTGGCAGTGGATGAGTTCTTCCACCATGCCCTCCACGGCCAACCTGGCGGCCAGGACCAGCGGCGTGGTGCCGTCGTTCATTTTGGCGTTCAGGTCGGTGGCGCGATTGCGGATGAGAATCTACAGAAACAGTTGGGTTCGGTTGAGAAGAATCTATAAAGGTCAAGGAAGTACAAGTGGTACCTCTACTTACAAATGCGTCTATGTACTAAATCCTTTAATATGCAAATGGACGTTCCAACATACAAAAAACAAGTTATAAAATCCCCAAAAAATGTCAGTACATTTCTCGTATCCGTTACTTTATTTTGAAATTGTCGCGGTAGCATTGCGTCCCGCTTGACGATGTCACTGGCTTCTCATTGGCTGTCTCCCAACGACAACTCTCCATGTTTTGTTCTTTGAGTTTGTTCTTTATTTAAAATGACTGGTGGAAAATAAGTTTTATGAGTTGTATTTAATGCTAAATTGTTTTGAATTCACCGTTTCAAGTTATTTTCATGTGTGCTAATGTTAGCTTTCTCCTTACACAGCACGTACTCCTGCACGAAATGTTTTTGCATGCTTGTTATTCATTTTAACACATTAATAAATTATGTTCTTATCATTTTGGTGTTGCTCACATTTTTCATACAAAATCGTGACTTTTTGATTATCTTTAAAGGGTTTCAAACTTGGGTCGCATTAAAGTCAACTCGATTTCATGTGGAACCAGTTTAGATATAATATTTCGATCATTTTTTTTAAAAATCGGATTAAAAGAATTGGTTTAAAAGCCCTAAATATTCAGTTTTTTATGGATAAAAAAGAGTTTTTTTTAGAAAGGGAAAATGTCTTTTAATCTTTTTTTTTCCATTTCAAAAGGAAACATTTTTTTAAAATTATGTTCAATAATAAATTAGAAAACAGTAAATATTTTTATGAATTTACTTTTAGATTTTACAAAATAATAATATTAATAATCCGTTTTTTAGAGATCTAAAACAATGCTTATTGTAGCTTTTTTTTAATATATATTTTTAGATTTTACAAAATGATTTTTGAACTAAAAATACAGCAAAAATGGATTAAAAATTACAATGATTAATTTAAAAGGGGGGGAAAAAAAGGAAATATAATATACATCTATACTCTTCATCTTAATTTGATCCTAAAACAGAAAGTCGGCACTCATCATTTACTTTCCCGGGCCGCACAAAATGATGCGGCGGGCCACATTTGGCCCCCGGGCCGCCACTTTGACGCATGTGAAGTAGAGGAACCACTGTATACGTAATACGGCCCCACTTTCATACCTGAAAGACTCCCTGCGCGTCCGCCGCCACGGCGGCGTGCAGTGGCGTCCTCCCCATGTTGTCGTGGGCGTTGGGATCGGCGCCGGCATCCAGCAGCCGCTTGGCCGCGTCCGCCCTGGCGTAGCGGGCGGCCAGGTGGAGCGCCGTCTCGCCGGTGCGGTCCGTCTGGGCCATGAGCGAAGCGCCCTGCGCGATCAGGTCGGAGATGACGCTGGGCCCGGGTTCGTCGCCGCCGCTCTCCTCCTCCTCCTCGCCCGGGAGCGAGCAGTCGGGGCCTCCACCGTTGCGGAGCGACGCCAACATCAGCGGGGTGAAACCGTCTGGGAAAGGGGTCGGTCACAACGTTAGCGAGCGCTCCTTAGCGTCGGATAGGCCGCCATTTCCCGCGTTCCCACCGGGTCCCTTGACGTTGACGTCCAGGCAGTCCATATCCACGTCAGCTTGGGGCGGAGTCAGGATGACGTCGGCGGCCTTGCGGTGCTGGACGGTCCACTCCCTGCGGTCGATCCCTCCGTCCGAAGACATGGTGAGCAAGGGTTTGTCTTCGTTCTAGCGAAGGTTGGGCGAGGTGGACGTTAGGGGTGGGACGCCATCAGCGGGGGCAAATTTTGAGACTCACCCTCGGGATCTTTGCCGGAACCTCGTCGTTTATCCACCTCTGGTTTTGCCGTCCGTCCATCATGGCTCCGTCTTGGCTCTTGAAATTTCTGGGGTGAGAAAAGAAGGGTTTATTTTTAGGTAGAGCTGGGCCATAAAACGATAATTATCGTGAAATATTTTTTTGTTAACAATAATATTCGAAACTTACAATTGGAAAAAAAAGTTTTAAAACTGTAATTACACCACTCGGCCACTTCAGAAAATGGGGGCGCTGTTGCGAGATGAACGCTAGTTTTAGACCAACGCTCAGGAGAAGAAGAGGAAATGCGTTTTTTTTTGGATGTTAGCAAGAGAGGCTAACACATATTGCACAGCAATTTTTGGTTTGAAGGCAAATTTATAAAAATAAAGATGTCAAAAGTTTTATTCTTTACTTTGCATAGTCTAAGGAGGGACTTGTTTTATCTTTATTGCACAAAAGTGACCTGTAAGCACCCTAAAATGACAATTTAGTGACTCAAAATAAACTAATTTCCTTCCATTGACATTGATAGATGTCCAATTCACTCAAATAAGCTGCAGATCCTTCAGAGCCATTGACGTCCAATCCATTTTGACCACGAATGAACCAACCAATGAAAAGTTTGACCCCGTTGACCTTACTACCGTATGGCATTATTTCGGTTTATTTCCCAACTCACTTCATGTCAAAGTCATCTTGACCGACGGGTTCTCTCCTCTTGTCGTTCTTATTGGCCAGGAAGCCGTCGGGCAGCCACAGGAGGCCATGTTTGTTTTTCCTCTTGGCCGCCAGCATCCCCAAAACCAGGATGAGGAGGATGATGACGAAGGCCACCCCGATCACGTACATGGGGAAGGTGGTCTCCTTGGTGACCGTCAGGTCGCCTGCGGGTTAGAACGAGGGCGCCGTCAAGAGGCGTCGGTGTCGGGGAGGAAAAAGACGGACAGGGGGCGGAGCCACTTACTGTTAACGGACACGAGAGGATAACGCAGGTCGGCCTTGATGTGCGCCGCCGCGATGAAGGAGGCGGCTTCGTTGGTGTTGGAGAAGCACTCGTTGGATTGTTGGGAACATTCTCGGTTGTCAATTTGAAGGTGGACCTCAGAACTGCAGGTACAACAAAACAAATGATTGGTCATCACGAAAGCAAAAATGTAAAAGGCAAGCACTCATCCATATCTTACCCGATAACCTCCCTCTCCATCTCGCGCTTGCTTTTGCCGTTTTGGGAAACGCGCGGGTGGGCGTCCTCGGTCCCGTAGTAGGGGTAGACCATGGGCTCCTTGTTGTTGTCCAGCTTCACCTTCAAATTGGTGTGGAGCAGGGCGCCCAGGGAGCGCAAGAAACCCCGCAAGTCCTTGAGGAGCTCCTTGGGCTGGAGCCGGACCACCACCACCAGGGTGCCGTCGATCACCTTGGCCGGCGTGTCGCCGGCGCAGTCCAGGCCGTCCCAACCGCAGGCCTCCGTGTTGCAGCTCTTGTCGCAGACTTGGTCGCCGTAGTGGTCCGGACAGTACTTGTCGTACCTGGAAAAAAAGTCACTTCAATGTTGGATTGCAAACTCAAACTCAACCCCAAAATAAATCCCAAACTAGAACTCGACCCCAAACTCAAACCCAACCGCAAACTAAAACTCAACCCCAAACTCAAATTCAAACTCAATCCCAAACTCAAACTCAACCCCAAACAAACTCAAACTCAACCCCAAACTCAAACTCAACCTCAACTCCAAACACAAACTCAACCAAAAACTCAATCCCAAACTCAATCCCAAACTCAAACCCAAAACTCAAATTAAAACGCAACACCGAACTCAAACTAGACCCCAAACTCAACCCCAAAATCAAACTCAAAATCAACCCCAAACTCAAACTAAAACTCAACCCCAAACTCAAAATCAAGCCCAAACTCAAACTAAAACTCAACACCGAACTCAAACTAGACCCCAAACTCAACCCCAAACTCAAACTAGATCCCAAATTCAAACTCAACCCCAAACTCAAACTCAACCCAAAACTCAACCCAAAACTCAAATTCAAACTCAATCCCAAATTCAAACTCAACCCAAAACTCAAACTAAAACTCAACCCAAAACTCAAACTCAACCCCAAACTCAATCCCAAACTCAACCCCAAACTCAATCCCAAACTCAACCCCAAACTCAACCCCAAACTCAAACTCACACCCAAACTCCAATTCAACCCTCAATTATGACACGGCCGGTTACTCACTTGCAGGTGCCGGGCGCGTTTTCCTGGCACTCGAAGCTGTCGAAAAGACAACCGGGGTTGTCGCACTCCTTGTCGCAGCGTCCGTTCTTGAAGTAATCCCAGCAAGGCACGCTGGCGTTGCAGCGCACCCACGGCTGCTTCCAGTTGAGCGAGCAGTCGCCGCCGTCCCACTCGCACTGGTGGTTGTTGCACTGCGTGTCGCACACCTGGTCTCCGGCCTGCTGGGCGCACTGGACGTAGGGGCACGGCGGCGGGCGGGCCGGCGCCGCCCTCTTCTCGCAGTGGCGTCCGTAGAAGTGGGCGGGGCAGCGGCAGCCATGGCGCTCGGAGCCGTCGCCGCCGCCGACGCAGGTGCCGCCGTTCTGGCAGGGCGCCGAGCAGGCGGGTCTGTTTTCGCAGCGCGGCCCGCCGAAGCCCGGCGGGCAGCGGCAGGAGAGCTGGCCCGCCGGGGAGTCCACGCAGGTCCCGCCGTTCCTGCAGTGGAGCTTGGCGCAGTTGTAGCCTTCCAGGTCGCCGCAGTTGAAGCCAGTGAAGCCCTAAAAGACCCCAAAATAATATCATCATCATTGTTAAGAATGACAACAAATACCGTATTGATCCAAATATAAGACCATGTTTTTTTGCATTAAAATAAGACCGAAAAAGTGTCGGTCGTCTTACATTCGGGGTCTAGACATTGTACCCAGTCACAACACGAGATGGCGCCAAATATCTTTAAAGCGAATGCTGAACACTGATTTGTCATTGAAATTTTCTTGTTTTATCCGATTGGTTAATTTACATTTGAAAAACTAGAAGCCATTCATTTACAAATGGGATTGCACTTTAGTTGACATATTTAAACGTTCAGATATTCAGTTTTTCCATAAATTGAATGAGGAAAAACACGCCTTTTCTCTCCAACATATTGTTATCATCAATTGTTTCAGATGTACTGCCATTATAAAAATCAAATTTTGTCTTTTTGCAAACTTGAGTCTGGGCAAAGAGGGGGTCGTCTTATATTCGGGAAAATACGGTAGGACATTTGAAGACTTCCTCAAAATGGAGGGTGTGTCTACAATACCTCAATTGGGACGTCTGAAGCAAGTGAGAGGATTAAGAAAACCAGATTAGTTAAGCGGAAAGGAAGATGGATTGGACGTCAATGGCAGATTGGGCACAAGGAGACAAATGACAACCAATCATAGCTAGGGTCAGGCAATTTAGCATACAATTAGCCTAGCATGCATGTTTTGGGGATCAGAGTACCCATAGAAAACCCAAGCAAGCCCAGATAGAACATGCAAACTCCCCACAGGTGGACAGACCTGGATTCGAACCCAGGACCCCAGAAGTGTGAGGCTGACGTGCTAACCGCCATATTTCTTGATGATTTATTTATTATTCATTGTAATTATGTATTGATTATTTTTTTGTCTGTTTGTTAGTTGTTGTTATTTGCTTTAAATCACATTACACTTGTATAATGACCGTAAAAGGATTCCATTCAACTCAATTCGATACTCTACATCACATGTGACAAACTGGCGGCCCGGGGGCCAAATCTGGCCCGCCGCATCATTTTGTGTGGCCCGGGAAAGTAAATGATGAGTGCCGACTTTCTGTTTTAGGATCAAATTCAAATGACGAGTATAGATGGAAATTAAATTTCCTGATTTTCCCCCTTTTAAATCAATAATTGTCATTTTTAATCCATTTTTCTGTGTTTTTAGTTCAAAAATCATTTTGTAAAATCTAAAAAAAATATATTAAAAAAGCTCAAATAAACATTGTTTTAGATCTATAAAAAAACGGAATATTCAGGGCTTTTAATCCAGTTCTTTTAATCCATTTATTTAAAAAAAAAATCTAAATATTATATCTAAAATGGTCCAGCCCACATCAAATCGAGTTGAGGTTAAAGCGGCCCGCGAACCAACCCGAGTCTGACACCCCTGGTATAGATGTATATCAAATTTCCTGATTTCCCCCTTTTAAATCAATAATTGTCATTTTTGAATCAATTTTTTCTGTGTTTTTAGTTCAAAAATCATTTTGTAAAATCTAAAAATATATATAAAAAACTAAAATAAATATTGTTTTAGATCTATAATAAACGGAATATTCAGGGCTTTTAATCCAGTTCTTTTAATCAATTTATAAAAAAAAATAAATCTAAATATTATTTCTAAAATGGTCCGGCCCGCGTGAAATCGAGTTGACGTTAAAGCGGCCCGCGAACCAACCCGAGTCTGACACCCCTGGTATAGATGTATATTAAATTTCCTGATTTCCCCCTTTCAATTCAATAATTGTCATTTTTAATCCATTTTTTCTGTGTTTTAAGTTCAAAAATCCTTTTGTAAAATCTAAAAATATTAAAAAAGCCCAAATAAACATTGTTTTAGATCTATCAAAAACGGAATATTCAGGGCTTTTAATCCAGTTCTTTTAATCCATCTATTAAAAAAAAATCTAAATATTATATCTAAAACGGTCCGGCCCACGTGAAATCAAGTTGACGTTAAAGCGGCCCGCGAACCAACCCGAGTCTGACACCCTTGCCTACATGTACATAGGAAAAACCCTCATTTGTATATTTGGGCGACAAACTCACAGGGGGGCAGGAACAGGTGTAGCCGTGGACCGAGCTCATGTTCATGGAGCACGCGCCGCTGTTGTGGCACGGCTTGGACAGACACAAATCCACCATGGACTCGCAATGGCGACCTTGGAGAAGAGAGGAAATCCGTGACGGGACCGAGCCGTGAAATTACCCACGCGATTATTTGAAAGCATACCCGTGTATCCCAGACGGCAGCGGCACTGATAGTCGTTGTCAAGTTGCACGCAGTCCAAGCTGCCTTGGGCGTGGCAGGGGGCGGACAGGCACTCGTTCAGGTCCCCCTCGCAGTGTTCCCCCACGAAACCCGGCGGGCATGAGCAGGCGTAGCGGCCCACGCCGTCCACGCACTGGCCGCCGTTGAGGCAGCGGGGTTCCCACGAGCCGGCCTTGGGGGCGCAGTCGTCCACGTTCAATTCGCACTGAAGCCCTAGGAAAGAGGGGAAAAAACGTGTTTGGAAACAATTAATTTATTTATTACTTATATATTGATTATTTATTGTTATAATTTATTTGTCTGTTTGTTTATTGTTGTTATTTGTGCATTTAGTTTTAAATCTCATTATACAGTCATACCTCTACTTACAAAATTAATTGGTTCCAAGTCTTTTTTCGTAACTTTAAAATTTAGTAAGTAGAAGTGTACTTTATATGTAAATTCTCTCATTTGTTCCAAGGTCGTCACACAACTACCAACTAAACCCTTTAAAATTGGTCAGTGTCCCAATTTTGTATGAAAAATGAAGAAACACACAAAAATAAGAGAAAATTATATATAATTATATTTCTTTATGTCTTGAAATAGATAAAGCATATGAAAATGTGCCCTGCGCCGTTGAAAATATCTCTCTGTGAGCCGTTATAGATGTAATACCCGTGTTTGTCCGCCAGATGGCGTTATACCAGGGCCAAAGCGGTCCACTTTGTAGTACATTTTAGACTTGTACGTGTGCCCTTGTGTCTGTGTGTGTGTGTGTGAGAGAAAATATGTGCCACGTTGCATTTGTACAGTTTTTAATCGCTTAATAAGGGGAATTCAAAATAAAATAACGGATAAGGAAATGCATTTACTTTTGGGGGATTTCGTAAATTGGATTTTTTTTCGTATCTTGAGTCACTTATTTGCATATAATAAAATTTGTAACCTGAATCGTTCATACCTAGAGGTATTTGTAAGTAGAAGTATGTATGATTGTACTTGTATTGTCAAGTCAACTAAGTGGAAAACTCCCACCCTCCAGACCAGCAGGGGGCAGAAAAAGCCCAATTAGGCACAACTCTCTACACTTCTTGATTTGACTCACCCTGCGTTCCAGGTGGGCAAGCACACGTGAAGTGGTTGATGAGATTGATGCACGTTCCTCCATGATGACAAGGCCTCGAGTGGCATTCGTCAACATCATACTCGCAATTCACCCCCTGATAACCCGGTTTGCACTGCAGAAAGAACAAAAGGCGCGGGTTAAGGACGGCTTTTTGGGGGGCGGAGCTAAAAAAAAAGCGTTCTATAATGTACTCACGACACATTCATAGGTCCCCTGGTAGTCCTTGCATGTAGCTCCGTTGCGGCAGGGGTTGGACCGGCACTCGTCCACCGTCTCGTCGCAGTAGCTGCCCGTGTAGCCGGGCTGGCATTGACACTGGTGGGAGTTACCCACGTTGACGCACCTACCCGCGTTTTTGCAAATGTTCTCCACTTCCGCGCCTAAACAATTTGAGGGAAAATAAGTTTATGTCAGTTGAAAATTGGTCGTAAATCGTGTACCGTATTTTCACGACTATAAGTCTTAAATTTTCTCCAAAATAGACAGGGCGCCTTATAATCCAGTGCGCTTTATATATGGACCAATACTAAAATGGTTATCACGATGAAATAAAATAAATCAGTCGATAGGGTACACCATATTCTACAGCTCTCAAAACTACGGCAAGCAGGCCCCGACTCTACTATTTTACCCGTAAAAAAAGTACTGCGCAGTGACTGCTGGGATATATAGTTCTTTTGTCAATACACCCAATGGATTATGGCCTGTATACATCAACACCAACACAGCTTTACGAAGCATGGAAGACAGCGTAGCAATAGTTAAGCTTGCTACTAGCTAGCTACTATTTGCGAATGGATTGTTGCCGCCTGGACGAACATATAAAACTCAGCGTTTTCGATGACTCATTTGGACAATTGTTCAATTGGGACACAGAAAATGAGGACTTTGATGGATTTGTGGGTGATGATGACGTGAATACATTGTAAAATGGCTAAATAAAGTACAACCGTACTCAGTTTTGCCTCCGTTGCCTTTTTAAAAACGTGTTTTTGCGTGTGGGTGTAGCGTGCATGTTTAAGCTGGTGTATGTTTTGCCACGCCTGGCTGCGTCTTTAAAAACGGTGCGTCCTTTGTGTGTGTCAAATACAGAAATAGCACTCGTTACTGACACTACGGCTAAAAATATGATGCGCCGTATGGTCGTGAAAACACGGTATTTGGAATTTTCTGGTTCCTTCTTTGCGTAAATTCACTTAATACGGGTACTCTTGGAAAATCGAGGGAATACTGTAATTATTTTTTGGGGTGGACTGTGACAAAGTGGCTTGGTTGTGGTAGTAAATGATCAGGGCAAAACGACTGACCATTTCTGGCAGCAAAATCCTGGCAAGACATGTTGGGGACGTCGCAGTAGAGGCCGGTCCATCCTATTTGACAATGACACGTCCAGGAGGTGGCGGTTTGCGAGCAGGAGCCGCCGTTGTGGCAGCGCACTTGGCTGCACAAGTTGACAAAGTTCTGCAAAAATATAAAAATTGGTGCATTATGAGTCGAGTCCACACTAGTAAGACGGGATGTTCGTACCTGGCAGTTTTGTCCGTTGTAACCCACAGGACAGGTGCACCTATAAGTGCCCAAGCCGTCCGTGCAGGTGCCGCCATTTTTACAAGGTTGGGAGTCGCATTCGTTCTGCTCGTACTCGCAGAAGGTGCCGTAGAAGCCGGGGCGGCAGCGACACGAGAAGGTGTTAATGTCGTCGATGCAGGAGCCGTTATTAAGGCAAGAGCTGAAGAGAGAGAGAGGTCCAAAAAATGATCAAAAAACCCAACTTGGTGCAGAATCACTCGGGAATATAAAGTAATTCGATAAATGCGGTACTATCCTTCATTTCCCCAGTTCACCCACCTTTCAGTGCATTCTTGGATGTTGTGTTCGCAGAAGATCCCGTCGAAGCCGGCGCGGCACTCGCACACGAAGCTGTTGACGTAATCCCGGCAGCTGGCGCCGTTCCAGCAGGGCTGGCTGGCGCACTCGTCGATCTCCGTCTCGCAGCGCCCCCCGTCGAAACCGGGACGGCACTCGCAGGCGAAACCGCCGACGGTGTCCACGCAGGAGCCTCCATTCAGGCACGGGTCTGGAAGGAAGATGTTTTTTTAAAGCAACCCGGGAAACGTACCAGCGTATTTTCTGCGTTACAAGGTGAATGGCCTATATTAAAAGTTGTTGCGTATGTAATGCGCACCGGATTATAAGACGCAGTAGGAGTAGTGGTGGTGGCCGTGGTGGTAGTAGTCGTAGTGGTAGTAGTAACAATAGGGGATTGTGTAAAACGCAGTAGTAGTAGTAGTAGCGGAAGTAGTAGTAGTAGTTATAGCAGTGGTAGCAGTAGTAGTAGTAGTAGTAGTTATAGCAGTGGTAGCAGTAGTAGTAGCAGTGGTAGTAGTTATAGCAGTGGTAGCAGTAGTAGTAGTAGTTATAGCAGTGGTAGCAGTAGTAGTAGTAGTTATAGCAGTGGTAGTAGTTATAGCAGTGGTAGCAGTAGTAGTAGTAGTTATAGCAGTGGTAGTAGTAGTAGTAGTGGTAGCAGTAGTTATAGCAGTGGTAGCAGTAGTAGTAGTTATAGCAGTGGTAGCAGTAGTAGTAGTTATAGCAGTGGTAGCAGTAGTAGTAGTTATAGCAGTGGTAGCAGTAGTAGTAGTAGCATTAGTTATAGCAGTGGTAGCAGTAGTAGTAATAGTAGTAATTATAGCAGTGGTAGCAGTAGTAGTTATAGCAGTGGTAGCAGTATTAGTAGTAGTAGTAGTAGTTATAGCAGTGGTAGCAGTAGTAGTAGCAGTAGTAGTAGTTATAGCAGTGGTAGCAGTGGTAGTAGTAGTTATAGCAGTGGTAGCAGTAGTAGTAGTAGTCATAGCAGTGGTAGCAGTAGTAGTAGTAGTCGTAGCAGTGGTAGCAGTAGTAGTAGTAGTCATAGCAGTGGTAGCAGTAGTAGTAGTAGTAGTAGTAGTCATAGCAGTGGTAGCAGTAGTTATAGCAGTGGTAGCAGTGGTAGCAGTAGTAGTAGTAATAGTAGTAGTAGTAATAGCAGTGGTAGGAGTAGTAGTAGTTATAGCAGTGGTAGCAGTAGTAGTAGTTATAGCAGTGGTAAAGTAGTAGTAGTTATAGCAGTGGTAGCAGTAGTAGTGGTAGTTATAGCAGTGGTAGCAGTAGTAGTAGTAGTTATAGCAGTGGTAGCAGTAGTAGTAGTAGTAGTAGTTATAGCAGTGGTAGCAGTAGTAGTAGTAGTAGTAGTTATAGCAGTGGTAGCAGTAGTAGTAGTTATAGCAGTGGTAGCAGTAGTAGTAGTAGTTATAGCAGTGGTAGCAGTAGTAGTAGTAGTAGTTATAGCAGTGGTAGCAGTAGTAGTAGTAGTTATAGCAGTGGTAGCAGTAGTAGTAGTAGTAGTTATAGCAGTGGTAGCAGTAGTAGTAGTAGTTATAGCAGTGGTAGCAGTAGTAGTAGTAGTAGTTATAGCAGTGGTAGCAGTAGTAGTAGTAACAACAATGGGGGATTGTGTATGACGTAGTAGTAGTAGTAGTAGTAGTAACAACAATAGGGGATTGTGTATGACGCAGTAGTAGTAGAGGTGGTAGTAGTAGTAGTAATAGTAGTAGTGGCAGTAGGGGATTGATCCATATCTAAGTCGCACCTTTTACTTGCGCCTTATAGTGCGGAAAAGAGGGTTCTTCTATCTAGAAGGTACGTAGTAACGGTAAGCGGCAACTTACTGGGCGAGCAGTCGTCCACGTCCGTCTGACAGTTGTGTCCGCTGTACCCGGGCTGACATTTACAAACGTAGCTGCCAGGGCTGTTGACGCAATGGCCGCCGTTTCGGCACGGGCTCTTTTTGCACTCGTTGACGTCCTCGGTGCAACGCGGCCCTGAGGCGAGACGTTTCGGTTACGGAAAGCCACCCCGGGCACGCGGCGTCAAGAAATACCTTGCCATCCTGCGGGACATCGGCACGTGTAGGAGCTGTAGTCCGCGGTCGGGCGACAGACTCCGCCCCTTTCGCACGGATGGGAAGCGCAAGGAACTAGCTCGTCCTGACAGTTTGGACCTGTTGTGACAAATAAGCCGACCAATGAACTAGTTAGCCATTAGCTATGAGTAATTTAGCATTTAGCATGCAGTTCGCCTAGCCATGTCTGTTTTGGGGATGTGTAGTACCTGGAGAAAAGCCACGCAAGCCTGGGGAGAACATGATAACTCTACGCTGGGGGACCAACCGGGGGTCGAACCCACGACCAGAGGATTGTGGGGGCGACGTGCTAACCACTCACTACCGGGCCGCCGATACAACTTAATATTAATGGTTTTTTAAAAAATCCTACTTTATTAATGGTAGAAATAAAAGAACATACATTTATATTTAATTTTAATTTTATTGGTGGCAAAAAAGCAACTATTCAAATTCAAATACATTTGTCATTGAAATATATATTTTTAAATCATAATATACTTGTGGCTTTATGGGGGAATAAACTGATAATGATAATAATATGATGATAATGATAATAATGATAATAAAGATGATGATGATAATGATAATAATCATAATGATAATAATCAGAATGATAATAATCATAATGATAATAATCATAATGATAATAATGATAATGATGATAATGATAATAATAATTATTATTATAATAATGATAATGATGATAATGATCATAATGATAATAATGATGATAATAATGATGATGATAATGATGTTAATGATAATAATAATGATAATAGTGATAATAGTGATGATAATGATAATGATAATAATGATGATAATGATAATGATGATAATAATAATAATAATAATGATAATAATGATAATAATGATGATAATGATTATAATGATTATAATGATAATAATGATTATAATGATAATAATGATGATAATGATAATAACAATGATAATAATGATAATGATAATAATGATAATAATGATAATGATAATAATAATGATAATGATAATAATGATAATAATGATAATATGATAATAATGATAATGATAATGATAATAATGATAATAATAATAATGATAATAAATAAAAATACAATAATAACATTGAATTCAATAGGAAAATCTGTCTAAACATAAAAAAATACATACAATATATTTGAGAATAGCCTTTATATTTAACATGACCCTAATATTGAGTTATGAAATCATCCAGCACGCTGAAAAACTGACCTGCAAACGGCGGACTGCACTGGCACGCGTACCCGTTGACCTGGTCCAGACAAACGCCTTGATGAAGACAAGGACTGGACGCGCACTCGTCCACGTTCTTCTCGCAGTTGACGCCTGAGCGCAAAGGCGGACGCTCAAACGGGGTTCGGGTGGCCACCTCCGACCCCGCCGTGGCCCCTCCCACCTACCTCGGAATCCCGGCGAGCACTCGCAGGTGTAGCCGTTATGCCGGTCCACGCAGGAGCCGCCGTTCTGGCAGGGGTCGGGCCGGCACTCGTCTTTTTCCAGCTCGCAGCGTTGCCCCGCCCATCCGGGTTGGCACTCGCAATGATACCTGGAATGAGGACGTTGAGGAGGGACGTGGAGGTGGACGTGGAGGAGACGGTCAGGACGGTCAGGATGGTCCCGGATTACCCGTGCTGGCGCTCCACGCATCGTCCGTTGACGCAAGGCTGCGGCTCGCAGTGGTCCACGCCGGAGAGGCAGAGGGGTCCGTGCGTGCTGGGCGGGCACAGGCAGTGGAAGCCGTTGATTTTGTCCAAGCAGGTGCCGCCGCTCATGCAAGGGTTGGAGCTGCATTCGTTGATGTCCACGTCGCATTTGAGTCCTTGATTGGGGGGAGATTTAAAAAAAAAATGCAAAAACGGGGGATTGAATTAATAATCTTAATTTGTGTGAAAAAAATGTTTTTCTCCATGATAATATAGATAAAATGATTTTTAAAAATGCCTTTGAAGGTATACCTGTATATCCCGGGGTGCACACACACTTGTACTCGTTGATAGAATCCTGGCACTCTCCATACTCGCAGGGGTTGCTAGCACAGTCATCTTCATTGTTTTCACAGTTCGTCCCTGTAAAAAATGAAATCAAATCAAATAAATTAAATTAGTTATATCAATGGAGAAATTGCAAATGCTAGAAAAACTCATATTTGTAGTCACTTTGTACCTACTTATTCATGTTGACTGCTTATCTATGTTGACTGCTATTCATTTATGTTGTTGACAACTACTCATTTTTTTATGTTGACAACTTATCAATTTTTGAAGGTTTTCATGTTGACTATTACTTGAGTTACTTATTTATTTATATTTTTTATGATTATAATGTATTTATTATGATTTATTATTATAATTTATTTGTTTGTTGTTTTGGTTATTTATTTATTATTCCTTATGATTATTATTTATTTATTATTATTTATCTGTTTGTTTGTTTGTTGTTTTTGTGCACTTTGATACTTATTTATATTGTTGACTACTTATTATTTATTACTTATTTCTTTTAAATGTATTTATTATTGATCTGTTTGTTTGTTGTTGTTTTTGAGCACTTTGCTACTTATTTATGTTGTTGACTACTTATTATTTATTACTTATTTATTGATTAATATTAGTTCTTGTTTATTAATTATATATCTGTTAGTTTGTTTGTTGTTGTTTTTGTGCACTTTGCTACTTATTTATGTTGACTAATTATTATATATTACTTATTTATAGATTATTTATGGTTATTATTTATTGATTATTCATTTATTATTATATATTACTGTTTATTAATAATGTACCTGTTAGTTTGTTTGTTGTTGTTTTGTGCACTTCGCTTATTTATATTGTTGACTACTTATTATGTATACCTTATTTATTGATTATTTATTAGTTATTGTTTATTAATTATGTATCTGTTAGTTTGTTTGCTGTTGTTTTTGTACACCTTGCTACATATTTACGTTGTTGACTAATTATTATATATTTCTTATTTATTGATGATTTATGGTTATTATTTATGGATTATTTATTTGTCTGTTGGTTTGTTGTTGTTGTTTGTTCACTTGGTGGTGAAGCTTTAAATCTCATTCTACTTGTATAAAATAATGACAATAAAAGAATTCAATTCAATAAAAATCCCCGTCTTTGCCACCAGGGGGCGTTCCAGGACTCCCCGATAAGGAAGTGGAGGAAAAAAATGCCAACAAACCAGTAATTCAGCAAAAAGCAAATTCACTAAGCGTTCGTCACGGCGTGACGAAGCTAACGCACAAGTGAGACTAGAAGGAAACTTCCGAAAGCGGAACATGACGCGTGAAAGTGAAAAACACCCACAGAGTCCTCTACTGAACTTCTGCTCCATTTTGGGGACAAGACTAGAACTTTTTGAAGGGGTTGAAAAATGAACGGGAGGGGGGGGGGGGGGAACGTGGTTTAATACCCACCCGTAGTTCCTGGCGGACAATTGCACTGGTAGGCGTTGACCAGGTCGATGCAGCGTCCTCGGTTCTGGCAAGGGTTGCTGTGGCACTCCTGGACTTGGATGTTGCAGATGGAACCCACGTATCCCGGTTGGCACTCGCAGGAGAAGGTGGCGATGCCGTCCTTGCACACGCCGTGGTGGCACGGCTCGGGCTGGCAGTCGTTGATGTTCTCCTCGCAAAGGAGACCCGTGAAGCCTACGGAAGAGACGCAGGGAGTCGGTTTACGGTGCAAAAACTGAAGGTCTTAGGGGGGAAAGGTCGGGTTGCCGTGTTTGTTTGGAAATCGGAAATACAGTTGTACCTCTACTTACAAAATTAATTGGTTACAAGACTTATTTCCTAACTTGACATTTTCGTAAGTAGAGGTGTACTTTATATGTAAATTATCTGATTGGTTCCACGGTCCTCGCACAACTACCAACTAAACCTTCTTTGAAAAGTGGATCTTGGAGCAAAAAAGTCATGTAAGGGAAGGAAGGATTGGTGAAAACAATATTTTTTTTGTTTTTAGTTTGCAGCTTTTATTTTAGTTTTATAGCTTTTATTTTTTTTCATCAGCAAACCTCGGTGGTGAGCAATAAAAGATCAAGTGATTGAGAAAATAATTTATACCTCCAAAAAAGATGAGAAATCAAAGATGAAATGATGGTGAAAATTATATTTACATTATTTTATTTTTAAAAAAATTAAAAACATGAGAAATGTTATTTTTTTAACTTAAAAAAAA
Organism: Stigmatopora argus; assembly: GCF_051989625.1. Taxonomy (NCBI): domain Eukaryota; kingdom Metazoa; phylum Chordata; class Actinopteri; order Syngnathiformes; family Syngnathidae; genus Stigmatopora; species Stigmatopora argus. Next base: position 17,207,351 of record NC_135394.1, read on the forward strand.
TACTATTTTACATAGTACGCAATGAGCGAGAGGAGTACAGAAATTATTATTTTTTTCAATGAAAGGAATTAATTTTAATTTACTGTTTTCTTTTCCCTTATGTTTGTTTTTCAGAAAATTTAAATAACATCGAAAAAATATTAGAATTCACAATTACTTAATTTCCCTATTTTCCCCCACACACAAGTAATGAATACATTTAACTTAAACTAAATAAAAAAAAGATGTGGACAATTCTGAGCTTGACGATTAATAATAATCAATTCATCATCGATTCACTGATTTCGACATAACGGCCCTCCAAAAATAAAAAACATAACTAGCATTTTAAAAGAGACAGAATTTAAAACTCTTGTCTTTACGTCAGTCGTCAAAAGTGCGCTAAAACCGACCTTCGGAACATTCGCAGTCGTATCCATTGGGCCGGTCGATACACTTGGCTCCGTTTAAACAAGGCGTACTGGAACATTCGTCGATGTCGATCTGGCACGTTTCGCCGCTGAAGCCTGAAAATACATACAAATAAAATGTCAGTCCTTTCTGATGAATAACTCCCACGTCTACTACACGTATGTGGCATTTCCCATCACCAACCTGCAGGGCACTCGCAGACAAAGCGGTTGACCCGGTCCAGACATTTCCCCTGGTTCAGACAGGGTGAGCTGAGACACTCGTTCTCGTCGATCTCGCAGTGAGTTCCCTCGAATCCTAGATCAAAACCGCAATGTGAGGGGGACGGACGGAAAGGAGAAATAACTACTACGGTGTTCCCTCGCCATTTCGTGGTTCGACTTTTGCGCCTTCCGCGCGTCGCGAATTTTCTCTCAGCAAGTACTAGCCTTTAAAACGTTTACTGGTAGGCCTCAGACAGTACCGCTAGGATATGTTAGCAAGTGTAATGTACAGTGTAGAGTACGTCAAAAACATTTGGTAAAACATGGAAATACTAGCCTACAAAACATTTACTGGTAGGCCCACAAAATAATGTTCAGTAATCCCTCGATTATCGCGGTTAATGTAGACCAGACATGGCCACGATAAACGAAAAATCGCGAAGTAGGGTTAACCCTATTTAAAAAATAAATAAATACTTAAAATAAAATATATATATATTTTAGTTATTTTTTACTTCAGTGCTGAGTTCTAGTAGCAAGAGAAGGACAGGGGAGTGGCTTACGCTTGCAAGTTTCAGCGTGGATTTTCACATTTTTATAAACGTACAAAAAAAATTTAATACAAAAATAAATTCCCCCAGAATAGTAGTAGTAACAATAGGCGATAGTGTAAGACGCAGTACTAGTAGAAGTAGTGGTAGTAGTAGTAGTAGGTAGTAGTAGCGGGAGTGTAGTCCACGATGTAGTGAAGCCGTGAAAGTTGAAACCGCAATATTCGAGGGATTACGGTACTTCTCGATTTTTTTCCTGCTAATTATTATTTTTTAAATTTAAAAAAAAAACTACATAAAAATTTGAAAATCCACACTTGCTACAACGACTCAGCACTGAAGACATTTTTTTATTTTCTTTAAAGTTCATAAAAATGTTAAAATCCACCCTGCAATTGTTAGCAGAAGCGACTCTTGCTACTACGACTAAGCACTGAAAAACAACTCCCAAAAAGTTACAACAGGGGTGACCCTAATTTGCGATTTTTCGGTTATCGCGTCTACATTAACTGCGTTGTTCGAGGTATTACTGTACAGTTCCTACTTTGCGGAAATTCACTAACGGCGAAAATGGAGGGAACACCGTACTTGCGGGATTTGACCCAGCGTACCAGGCATGCAGATGCACGTGTAGTCGCCGATGCGATCCAAACAAGTGCCGTCGTTCTGGCAAGGGTTGGACGCGCACTCGTTGACGTCTTGTTCGCAGCGTGGCCCGGCGTAGCCCCTCACGCAATTGCAGGTGAAGGAGCCGTCCGTGTTGACGCATTGGCCGCCGTGCTCGCACGGGTTGCTTCCTGGGAACGGACAAGATGACGGCTCAGAAATGGAACGTATTCCACCAGCTCACATTTCATTCATTTAAAACTCGTCTTAGCTACACTCGTATAAGCCTTACTCTTAAAAATGCCTTAAAATGGTTGAATTTGACAATTTCCCTCATATAAGCCAAACCCTTAAAATGGCCTTAAAATAGTTGAATTTGACGATTTCCCTCGTATAAGCCGTACCCTTAAAATGGCCTTAAAATAGTTGAATTTGACGATTTCCCTCATATAAGTGTACCATTAAAATGGTTGAATTTGGCGATCTCCCTCGTATAAGCCGTACTCTTAAAATGGCCTTAAAATAGTTGAATTTGACGATTTCCCTCAAATAAGTGTACCATTAAAATAGTTGAATTTGACAATTTCCCTCGTATAAGCCGTACCCTTAAAATGGCCTTAAAATTGTTGAATTTGACGATTTCCCTCGCATAAGCCGTACCCTTAAAATGCTTGAATTTGATGATTTCCCTTGTATAAGCCATACCCCTGAAACTGCCTTAAAATGGTTGAATTTGACAATTTCCCTCGTATAAGCGTACCCTTAAAATTGCCTTAAAATAGTTGAAGTTTTGCAGAAAATAGGGTAAATCTTTTCTCATGAAAATAACCATGGGCTAATTGTCCTCACCAATGCTGCACTCGTTTCTGTCCACGTTGCAGGTGCTGCCGACGTAGCCTGGCGGACAGTTGCAGTTGAACATGCCGCTGATGGGATTGGTGTCACATTGGGAGCCCTCCCGGCACGGGTTGCTGATGCAAGCGTCGTCAATGTGGCAAAGTAAACCTGGGAGAGAAAAAAAATGACCACGTGAGCCCCAAAATGGCCGTTTGCTGCTGGAGTCCCAAAATATAGCGGTGAGATTTACAGTCGGTCACAATATGCACAGATTCAAGCTAGTCAGCAGCTTTATGATCACATGGGGTCGATTCCCATGAGGCAGGCCACGCCCCCATGGCCTCAGGGTCGACGGCGAGCCGACGGTAGAGTCGTAAAATCATACCAAATGGGAAAATATGAATGCTTGTTAAACCTGTTGCACAACGTGAAATAATGTTGGAAGTCAAAGGCGTAGAAACTAAGAAAGTTGGCAGTGAATGATTGCGTTTACTGTCACTGGTTAATTCCAGACATGGAGGTCATTTTCCATCCCATCATTCAGATTTGAAATGCCACACACCCAAAATACTAAGAAAAATAAATGGCATTCAAGTATGTACTTTTTACAAAATAACTAACCTTGATTTGAGTTGGGACTTCACCTCATCTAACCCTGATATGCATACCATCAAAATAAAACGTTTTTCTTGACTTGTTGACATAGTCAAGTTTTTTCTTTTGATCACTAATTGCTAGACAAACAACTTCACTTCTGAGGAAATGCTAACGTGCTAACGGGATGCAGTAATCCCTCGATTATCACGTCTACACTACATTGCGATTTTTCCCACTATTATTTTTTTTATTATTGTTATTATTTGTTGTTATGTATGTATATGTATATATATATATATATATATATATAAATAAATAGGCAATAAATAAATGAATACATATTATAAATAGATAAATAAATAAATAGGCAATAAATACATACATATTATAAATAGATAAATAAATAAATAGGCATGTTTGTGAAATATATATGTATGTATGTATATATATATATACATACATATTTATATATATATACATATATATATTTCAGAAACATGCCTATTTATTTATGTATTTATCTATTTATATATGTATTCATTTATTAATTAACTTATTTATTACCCATTTATTTATGTCTAAAATGTCTTTTCCTGTGTCTGTATTCTCACCCTCTTGCTACTATGACAATGAAATTTCCCAAATACGGGATGAAAAGTAATCTAATCTAATGTAATCTAATTCCAAATGACGCCAAGATATCAAAATTAAATTCAGTTTGACTCCAGCAGCCTTTTTTTAAAACGTGAAACATTACGTACATGCTATCATGAAATATACGCTAGCATCTACGCTCACGTATGTCATGCTAGCGCTACCGCAACGTTGCGCCCTTTGAGCTAAAGCGCAGAAATTGCACCCGCAAATGAGACAGGCATTGAATTCCCAAATAAGATCCCTTGGCCTCACCTGTCTTCCCGTGGGGACAACGGCAAATGAAGGACGCCACCCTGTCGATGCACGTGGAGCCCTGCGTGCAGGCGGCGGTGGTGCAGTCGTCGATATTCTCCGAGCAGTCGGGTCCGCTCCAGCCGTTGACGCAGACGCAGACGTAGCCGCCGGCCAGGTTGTTGCAGGTGCCGCCGTTCTGGCAAGTGTTGGGCTGGAGACGACATTCGTCCACGTCCTCCGTGCAGTGCTGACCTGTCGACGGTATGGAACGTCAATCTGGACGTCAATGGAAAGGAAGTGCTTGAAAATATGAACGGCGCCTTCCCAACGGCGTACCGGTCCACTCTGGAGAACATTGACAGTTGTAGGTGTTGACGCCGTCCATGCAAGTGCCGCCGTTTTCGCACTGGTGACCGGGACAGTCGTCGATGTTGTTCTCGCAGTTGGTGCCGTTGAATCCTGGTGGAAACCAAGATATTTCCGGAACATTAATATACGTTTTGACAGAGTTTGTGTGACTAAAAATGCTTGAAAAAGGCAAATTGTCGCTCATTTCTGTTAGCGCGCCAATGCCGTTTTTCATTGCATGCTAGCCTCGAGCTAGCAGGGGGGAAAACAACATATATTTTGTGTATTTTAATGCACAGTATCTGTAATTATCTTTGTTATTAGATTAGATTAAACTTTATTCATCCCGTACTGGCGTGCAATGTACATTTTTAAGGTACTGTTGTGTAATTAGAGGTAATTGACATATACTTTTTTCCTATTTTGTGTATCTTAATGCACTGTATCTGTAATTATCTTTGATAATAGATTAGATTAAACTTTATTCCTCCCATACTGGCGTGCAATGTACATTTTTAAGGTACTGTTGGCTAATTAGAGGTAATAGACATATTTTTTTCTTATTTTGTGTATTTTAATGCACAGTATCTGTAATTTTCTTTGTTATTATATTAGATTAAACTTTACTTTTGGCTAATTAGAGCTAATTGACATACTTTTTTCCTTGTTTGTTTTAAGACCGGCTAAGTGGTTAGCGCATCGGCCTCACAGTTCTGAGGTCTTGGGTTCAAATCCAGGCGGGTCCACCTGAGTGGAGTTTGTGTGGGTTTTCTCCAGGTACTCCGGTTTCCTCCCACATCCCCCAAAACATGCGTGCTAGGCTAATTAGATGCTAAATTGTTCTTAACTAGGAGGGATTGGTTGTTTGTCTCCTCGTGCCATGCGATTGGCTAGCAACCAATTCAGATGGGTAGGCTCCAGCACCCCCGCGACCCTCGTGAGAATAAAGCGGTTCAGAAAATGACTGAATATTTTTAGATCTATGATATAGATCTTAAAATCGCCCATCCCAACTTAAGAAATTCCTTCTGGCAACCATCCTAGTTCAAAACAATGGGACAGGGTAGGCTCCAGCACCCCCCGCAACCCTCGCGAGGCTAAAGCAATTCAGAAAATGACTGAATATTTTTAGCTCTATAATCTGGATCTTAAAATCACACATCCCTACTTAAGAAATTCCTTCTGCCAACCATCCTAGTTCAAAACGATGCGACAATAATTGTCAATGAATTAAAACAAACAAAAACGCAGCCGCATTCCAATCATTTTCAGACAGCAAATCACACCTAAGCACCACACGCCGACTCTGTAAATAAAAATTCAACGGCAGCATAACAATGCTCTCTCATGTCAAGACTACTACATACAATAGCCGAAACATATTTCAGTCTGACTGACAGGGCGAAACGTCGCTAGCCGTTTCGCGTACATAAGAAATATGACGCCACCCGACCGTGTGGAAATCGCAGCCATGTGTGTGTTTGTGACGTCTACTCGCTAACTGTAGCGGAGTGACAAGACAGGCTGTTTAATACAAAACAACGCTAAGAAACATCTTCTCCGAGAAGGAGTCAAGTTACGGTTTGGTTTTTCCTTGCCCCAAACAAAAATGTATTTCAGTGCAATTTTAAATTTACCTGGCAGACAATGGCAGGAGTAACTGGTTTCGGAGTTCTGGTGGCAAGTTCCCCCGTTGAGGCAAGGTGACGGCGAACACGGGACGTAGGAACTCTCGCAGTGTCGACCCGTGAACCCGGCGCTGCAAATACACCTGCACATGGAAAAAAAACATGAGTGGCATTTTTTTTTTCGCATATAAGCCGTATTTGCAACTAAAAAAATGATGACTGAATCAAGGGGTTTGGCTTATATGCACATTAGACGAACAGCACAGGTGTCAAAGTGGCGGGCCGGGGGCCAAATCTGGCCCGCCGCCTCATTTTGTGTGGCCCGGGAAAGTAAATGATGAGTGCCGACTTTCTGTTTTAGGATGAAATTCAAATGAAGAGTATAGATGTATATTAAATTTCCTGATTTTCCCCTTTTTAAATAAATAATTGTCATTTTTTAATCCATTTTTTTCTGTTTTTCATTTTGTAAAATCTAAAAATATATTTTAAAAAAAGCTAAAATAAATATTGTTTTAGATCTATAAAAAACGGAATATTCCGGGCTTTTAATCCAGTTCTTTTAATCCATTTATTAAAAAAAAAATCTAAATATTATATCTAAAATGGTCCGGCCCACATGAAATCGAGTTGACTTTCTGTTTTAGGATGAAATTAAAATGAAGAGTATAGATGTATATTAAATTTCCTGATTTTCCCCCTTTTAAATCAATAGTCATTTTTTAATCCATTTTTTTCTGTGTTTTTAGTTCAAAAATCATTTTGTAAAATCTAAAAATATATTAAAAAAAGCTCAAATAAAAATTGTTTTAGATCAATAAAAAACGGAATATTCAGGGCTTTTAATCCAGTTCTTTTAATTCATGTATTAAAAAAATCTAAATATTATATCTAAAATGGTCCGGCCCACATAAAATCAAGTTGACGTTAATGCGGCCCGTGAACCAACCCAGCCGGGTCTGACACCCTTGACGTACAGCATGGCTATATTTTTTTCACCAGTAGATGTCGGCAAATTAACATTTACTATGTGTTGGTTATTTTCTGTTTTGCGGTAAGAAAACAACCATTACTGGATGAATGAACAACTTCCTAATAATGTGCTTTTGATTCATACGGTATCTCAGAAATAGCACGTGGGATGATTTTTTTTGAAGATTTTCCCTTCAAAGTAACACATTTGTACTCCAAATTAAAACCATGCATATGGAGGTGAAAATTGGGAATCGGGGGGCGGCTTATACGCGAGAAATTGTCAAATTCGACGATTTTAAGGCGGCTTATATGCGAGAGAATGAGGTACTTTGTCATACTTCCATCACCTACTTTGAGGTTTGCGCCGATATTTGGCAATTTGACGGATGTCAATGAAAAACTGGGTTATTTCTACTCAGATGCTGGTAAAGGGTTCTTTCATCACAATAGACTTGCCACAACTATTCCTTTAATCCAGTGCCCTTTCTGGGTATTTAGACGCGTTTTCAAATTTCAGCTGTTTCTCAATGTACAAGTTGAATTGTATGACAAATATGAGTAAAATTGATCATTTTGACATTTCCTAGTGTTTGAAAATACTGATTTAATCAAAGTCTATGAAGTTCAAGGCTTGCATTTTTATTTTATTTTTTACATAGAGCTGCCGACCTACGTCGACCCCATTTCAGGAGTTTTATGTTCTCATCAGGGGTGAATGCGATTCACGCAAATTCGATATAAAATGTAAAATAAAATAAAAAACGGAGAATTTAAATCAAACTGTTACAGCATGTAATTAAAAATGCACTGATGTTATCGAACTCATCCGGTTTACAGTGCAGTTGAATCAAATGAGGAAGTAAGATGGCGGAAACCGTGGTGATGGTGTGAATTTTGAGACATTTACATTGGAAATCCCCCCCCCATAAAAAAATTTGGTGACCATTTTTGGGCAGCTCCGTTGACTCCAATTTTTTACACTTTTACTGCAACTGAATATCGGCTCCAAATATCAATTATGGGCTTCTTCTAACGCGTAACATCGGTCCGTAAAACACCAAATCTGAACGAAATGGTTACCTGTAAGAGCCTGGGCTGTTGAAACAAACTCCTTCATTCTGACATTTGGACGGCGCGGCGACGCATTCGTTGGTGTCGTTGAGGCAGCGTGGACCCGTGTAGCCGGGTGGGCAGGAGCAGATGTAGTTCCCGTCCGGTAGAGCGCGGCAGGACCCCCCATTGGCGCAGGGGCCGGACAGGCAGCTGTCTTCGTACTCGCAACGCGGTCCTGGGAAGTCAAAATGACATTTTTTTATTTTTTAGTGGGCCATTTTGTTAACCAAGACCATGGGTGTCAAAGTGGCGGCCCGGGGGCCAAATCTGGCCCACCGCATGATTTTGTGTGGCCCAGGAAAGTAAATGATGAGTGCCGACTTTCTGTTTTAGGATCAAATTAAAATGAAGAGTATAGATGTATATTATATTTCCTGATTTTCCCCTTTTTAAATCAATAATTGCAATTTTTTAATCCATTTTTTTCTCTTTTTAGTTCAAAAATCATTTTGTTAAAATCTAAATTTTAAATAAACATTGTTTTAGATCTATAAAAACAGAATATTCAGGGTTTTTAATCCAGTTCTTTTAATCCATTTATAAAAAAATATATAAATATTATTAATTAATTAATTAAATTTTCTTTTGGTGTTTTTAGGTCAAAAAGCATTTTTAAAATCTAAAAATAAATATATAAAAATATTTTCGGCTTTCCACTTCAATATTGAATATATATATATTTTAAATTGTTTCCATTTGAAATGAAAAACAAATGATTATTAGATGTTTTCCCTTACTAAGAAAAAAAGTACAAATAAAGTTTTATATCTATAAAGAAACTGAATATTTAGGGCTTTTGAGCCAGTTCTTATAATCCAATTAAAAAAAATCTAAATATTATATCGAAAATGGTCCGGCCCACATGAAATGGAGCTGATGTTAATGCGGCCCGCGAACCAACCCGAGTTTGACACCCTAGGCCAAGACGATTGCGAGAAGGCTTTGTCTTACCTGTCCATCCTCGGGCGCAATTACAAGTGTATTTGTCCAGGGACAGCAAGGTGCATTTGCCCGTGTTGGCGCACGGGTTGTTGGGGTAGCACGTGGAGTTGAGTGGAATCTGGCAGTGCTCCCCGATGTAGCCCAGAGGGCAGGAGCAGGAGGGTACGCCCACCAGGGTGCCCACCGAGCAGTTCCCGTCGTTCTGGCAGAAGTTTGGGTAGCAGGGGTCCTTGTATTGGCAGTACTCCCCCAGGAAGCCTGCTGCGCACCTGGACACAAATAGAGGGGTACCTCTACTTACAAATGCCTCTACTTACAAATGCCTCTACTTACAAATGCCTCTACTTACAAATGCCTCTACTTACAAATGCCTCTACTAACAAATGCCTCTACAAGTGACAAAGTCCCCCAAAATGATATTTTTTGTTTTAATTTCTAAGATTCTTCTCTTTTGAGAAAAACAAAAAGGGTAAAGTAACACTTTTTGTTGTTTCTAAATTTTTGTGTACCTATTTTATACATTTTATTTAAAAAAAATCAGGAAAAAACTTATGTATTGCATTTTCTTAATTTGGAAAAAAGGGAAAAATAGCACATATCTACTTATTTATGTAGTCTAGTTTTTGTTCCATTTTATTTTATGATAAAAACAAAAAGGGTAAAAAGTAACACTTTTTGTTCTTTGTAAGTTTTTATGTACCTATTTTTTTTTACATTTTATTAAAAAAAATCCGGGGAAAAAAACTTATGTATAGCATTTTCTTAATTTGGAGAAAAAGGAAAAATAGCACATATCTACTTATTTATGTAGTCAAGTTTTTGTTCCATTTACCTATTTTTTACATTTTATAAAAAACATTTAAAAAATCTGTGAAAAAAACATATGTATTTCATTTTCTTAATTTGGAAAAATAGCACAAATCTACTTATTTATGTAATCTAGTCCTACAGAATTGCTTTTGTTCCATTTTATTTTATTAAAAAACACTATCAATGCGCATGATTTAATTTTCACAAGGCTTCAAGTTGGCTAAATTCAGTGACCTGGCCTTTTTTTTCTTTCTTTTTTTAGACATCGCTTCTTTTAAATGCATAATAGCGTTGCTATTAAGCTAGCGAAGATAATTCGACCATCTTTCAAATCAACTTCTCCTGCTGATGCGCTAAACTCGAGTTGTTTTTTTCCCACAAACGTGCAAAAGTGGAAGTTGAGCTCTTGTCGCAAAGGTTAAGCGGAGGTCAGTTACGGCGAAGAAGAAGAAGAAGTTCAAAAGCAGAAGGATGCGCGCTAGTGTTAGCTGGAAGTTGTTGACAGAGATCTTGTAGAGACGCCTGTAAAAAAAATAGGTTTCTTTTTCAAACGGTTCAAGCCGAGAGAAAATAATAGCCAATGTTTGTCGAGTGGCTCGTCTGCATTGACGCCGCATGAAACCACAGACACAGACGGCCACTCCCGCTTAGGCCACACCCCCGAAAAAGCCACTCTCCGCTTTATGCCGTCCAAACCACTGCAGCTGAAAAAGCCCGTTTTAAACGCAACACGCCGACTATCCTACTCCAAATGTACGCCACATCACACAACGTCAACCCACGCCGCTAACCAGCGTAGCTTTTTCCGTCAAACGTATTTCACTGTCGGCACAAAAGCGTCTCTCATAGCGTACGACCGAAGAAGAAGAAGAAAAAGTGGCTACTGATGTATCATTTTACCAGCGCGCTTGCTCCATTTTTCTATTTTTTTTTTCTGCCGCAGGGAAAGAAAATTCATTCATTTTCCAAAGCGCCTATCCTCACCAGGGGGGTGCTGGAGCCTCTCTCAGCTAACTACAGGGTACCAAGTGGGCCAGCCAATTGCAGGGCACTAGGAGATAAACAACCATTCACATTCATAGCTTTTGTTTTTGACGACTATTATGTTGACTACTTATTAATTGATTTCTTATTTATGGAATTTTTATGATTATTTATTAATTATTTTTAATGATTTCTTATTGACTGATTTTCTATGATTATTTGATTATTTTTTAAATGATTTCTTATTGATGTTTTATGATTATTATTTAATTATTATTTTAAATGATTTCTTGTTTTTTTATTTTTTATGAGTATTTATTGATTATTTTTTAAATGATTTCTGGTTTATTGATTTTTTATGATTATGTATTGATTATTTTTTAAATGATTTCATATTTATAGATTTTTTAATGATTATTTACTGATTATTTTTAAATGGTTTATCATGTATTGATTTTTTATGATTATTTAATGATTATTTTTTAAATGATTTATTATTCATTGATTTTTGTTATGATTATTTATTGATTCTTTTTAAATGATTTATCATTTATTGATTCTTTTTAAATGATTTATCATTTATTGATTCTTTTATGATTATTTATTGATACTTTTTTAAATGATGTCTTATTTATTGATTTTTTTATGATTATTTATTGACTATATTTAAAATCATTTCTTATTTATTGATTTTTGTATGATTATTTATTGTTTAATTTTTAAGTGATTTCTCATTTATTTATTTTTATGATTATCTATTGATTATTTTTATAATGATTATCTATATAGATTTTTTTTATTATTATTATTTATTGGTTATTTTTTAAATGATTGACTATATAGATTTTTATTATTATTATTGATTGATTATTTATTTTGTATTATTTTTTACCTATTTGTTTGTTGTTGTTATTTGTGCACTTCAAGACTTGACAACTAATTCTGTTAACTACTTAATTATGAATTATGCATTGCTTATTTATTTGTCTGTTAGTTTATTGTTGTTATTTGAGTACTGGATGGTAAAGCATTAAATCTCATTATAATTGTATAATGACAATTAAAGCATTCAATTCAATAGCTAGGGACAAGTTAGCATTCAATTAGCCTAGCATAAATACTTTTGGGATATGGGAGAAAAGTGGAGCACCCGGAGAAAACCCAGGCAAGCCCTGGGAGAACATGCAAACTCCACACAATGAGGACCCACCCGGGATTGAACCCTCGACCGCGGGAAGGAAATGACAACATTCAAAAAAATACATAATTCGGCATAAGAGAGGGTGTTTTCCCTTTGAAGCTTTGTATTCCGCACGCGACTTTTCCCCGGGTATCTTGCCAAGCGTATTGTTCTGTCACACGGCAGTTTACAAGAGTTCTTACAATTCCCCGAGCGCGCCGCCATTGTCGCGCGGCGTGCGGGCGCTTTGCAGACACGCCGTCTTGGGATTGGCAGCGAGTGAGCCAACGGCTGCCTTCCGACAATGGGCCCCTACAAACTGGCCTCCCGGGACCGGTTCGGTGAACGCGATTGGCTGGAACGCGCATCAAAGTAGCTCTCACCAAAGTGTGTCAAAACGTTGCAAAAAAACATTTTTAAAAATGGAAATGGACTCTTTATAAAAGGGCTAGATGTCCAAGCCTTTTTGACTGGGACAGGTTGGCAGCGAACGGTCGCCCAAAATAGATTGGCGGTCTATTGTTGTCAAAAGAATGAGCCAAAAAAAATAATAAATAAAAAAAATATGGGTCCTTATAGGAAATCTAGGACTAGAGCATAAAACTTAGTTTTATGAATTAATAAAATTATAAATCTTAAAAAAAATGTGACTAAAACATTCTTCAAAAATTATCTACTTTTGGTACCTCTACTTACGAATTCTTCTACATACAAAATTTTCAGGTTACAAATGACTGTTCCAACATACAAAAATTGAGATCCAAGTTACAAAACGTCAATAGATTTCCTATTTTATTTTGAAATTGTCACGTTAGCATTGCGTCCTGCTTGACTATCTCCCTACACTTGACGATCCGTGTCGCTACGTCTGCGCAGATGCTAGGTTAGCATTACAAACCATTTCACAACACGGAGCTTTTGTCACTAAATGGCAAGAAAGCAATTATTTTTAGCCAATAAGAACGCTTTATTTGACACATAATAGCATAAGTTGAGACATTTATGCAGCTGTAGTGCTATAAGCTATAACCTCACATGACATAATTTAAAAACTTGTTGTAGCTGGCGACAAAAAGCAAGAAAAAAAACAGCTAGTATGTGTAAAAACTTATTTATGCCCTCTTATGTCAAGGGACTTATTGTTGATTCATCCGCCAAAAAATGGCTGCAAGCAAGAGGCGTTGTTGCTTATTTGACCGCTAATTTCCGTGTAAAAAAGAACCCACATGACATCAGCTAATGAATGCGCTAAAATCCGCGCAAGAGATATCATATTTAGCTATAAACAGATTGCCGCAACTCCTCAAGGCATTTAAAAATAACAGTCATTTACTTGTGAATTTTATCCGTATCAGTTATGAAAACGAACACTAAGATGCTTTTCATATTGCTAAAAAAATAATAAAAATGTCCAACATGAATGACAAACAAAGGACAAAACAAGCTCAAAGAAATTGTTTTGAAACGGAACATTACAGCATGTGTTAATGTCTTTTCTCATTTGTTCGTTGCTGGGATCGGCTCCGGCACCCCCTGAAACCCTTGTTTTTCAGATTTAGAGTTCTGCATTTAAGCAGATCAGCACAAAAAAATAAGAAAATAATAAATAACGGCCATAAATCAACAAACATACCGGATTTTCTCGCCTATTAGTCACCTACGCGTATAAGCCGCACCCTTAAAATGGTTGAATTTTACGATTTCTCAAGTATAAAGCCGCCCTCTGATTCATAATTTTCAACTCCATATTCATGGTTTTAATAGGGAATACAAATGTGTTACTTTGAAGGGAAAATTCTTAAGAAAATTCATTTCTGAGATACTGTATGAATCAAAAACACATTATTAGGAAGTTATTCATTCCTCCAGTAATGCTTGTTTTCTTACTGCAAAACTGAAAATAACCAACACATACTAAATGTTAATTTGCCGACATCCACTGGTGAAAAAGAATATACATTGCTATACGTTTGTGCGCATATAAGCCGTACCCTTGATAAAATTTTTTGGGTTTGCAAATGCGGCTTATATGCGAGAAACGTGGTATTTCTGACATAGTTTTTAAATCAAAATGCCGGATTGCACATTCCGAAAGGGTGTTGCCTGCACGTAAACAAATTCATATAGGAAGTCATGTGAGCGGTACAACCAAGAAGTGTGTCTGTAGCGGTTTAGCTAAGATGGCGGCGCCCTGAGCTAGCAAGTAAGCTAGTTTCTTCACGTTTTATGCAAAATACGCTTTATTTTTTTCTTAAATCTCATTCCTAGACGTCAAAATAAATATTATTTAGCATTTTATCTGTTTATCTGTTCTCTATTTTTAAATAAATGACCATATCGGCCACATTTTGTGCATATCAAGCCTCATTTATGCGCATATAAGCCGTATCCTCGATTCAGTCATCATTATTTTGAGCCACAAAAACGGCGTATATGCAAGAAAATACTGTAATCGAGCCCGGACTCCTAGACAAAAATGTCTTTTAACTAGTCCAAAAATACTAGCGCCCTGTCCTTCTGATTCCCTTTCCAGATGGAGTACTTTTCTCCAAGTATGACTTGGCAAAAAGACAAGACCGAGAATGATTCATACGATTATCAGGGAGTGGCGTCTCACCGGGGAGGAAGTAATCTGTCAAAAGACGTTACATACGCGCCATTACTCCCAAAACTTTTCTACCCTAAAAGCAAACTAAACTCAAGTACGACGGGATTCTTTGTCCTCTTCTCGTCGTCTTTTCCCAGCTTTCTTTAGGAACGTCTTTACCTTCTTTCTCACTCCTTCGCTTCGCAGTTCTAGCCCACTCAAGGTGTCGGGTTTCTACAGCTGGTTCGCATTAGCGCCCCCGTCTTGCGTCCACACACACACACACACACACACACACTTTTTTTGGGTTCCTCTACCTCACGCTGACCTCAGCCTGGCCGTGGGGCGCCGAGGAGAAGAGAGGGTTGGGTTCGATCCCTCAAGTAGCGTCGCTGGCGTTAGCGCCTAGGCTAATCCATACGCCGACCCGGTACTTTACGATGGCGGTGACCCCCCGTTTTCACCTTTCCGGAATTAGGTCCTTAACTGCGGACCTTCCAACCTCTCGTCAAGCCTAATAACTCCATCATGGTCCCCCTCGCGACCCCTCCGCGGAAATCACAGGGGAGCAGTGTTTGAGCGCGAGTGGCGCTAATAAGCGGCTCATATTTCATACTATGAATCCATCTCACGCTCCACTGAAGTCTGGTCAATGTAAAGTTGCCGTGTTCGGGTGCACTTTGCCTTCAAAATGGGCCCCAAAAGTGTGTAATGGCGGTTTGAAATATGTTTTGGACAGGCAAAATGGCGGCTTTGATGCGATGGGGGTAAAAACGACTGAATTATAAATGTTGTTGTTCAACATATGTAAAATATTCTGTAAGACGTGGAATGACTAGTTTTACTAGTTTGAAGGATTGCGGAAAACACGAAACAGTGTTGACATTTTTTCGGTTTACTCGATTTTTATGGGTCGGGGTTTTCTGTTTTGTGCTATATTTACATTTAAGTATTCAAAGACAGACAAAAGCTGAATTGTCTTTTGGGGGGTTGATATTCATTCATTCATTTTCTGAACCGCTTTATCCTCACTAGGGTTGCAGGGGGTGCTGGAGCCTATCCCAGCTGACAATGAATAGATGGCCAGCCAATCGCAGGACACAACGACACAAACAACCAATCAGTCATAGCTACAAGTTAGCATCCAATTAGCCTAGCATGCATGTCTTTGGAAATGTGGGAGGAAACCGGAGTACTCGGAGAAAACCCACACAGGCCCGAGGAGAACATGCAAACTCCACACAGGTGGACCGACCCGGATTTGAACCCATGTCTCCCCCACTATGAGGCCGACGCACTAACTACTCATCCACCATGCCGCCCTACTTATTTATTGATTTTCTATTATTTACCTGTTTGTTTGTTGTTGTTATTTGTGCACTTATATTGTCGATTACTTATTATGTTGACTACTTATTGATTATTTTTTTAATTATTAATTGCTTATTTTTCTATTTATTGCTTTTTTATTATTATGTATTGCTTATTTTTTTATTATTATTATTATTTTTAAATTATTTATTGCTTTATTTTTATTATTATTTATTGCTTATTTTTCTATTATTTATTGCTTATTTTTCTATTATTTATTGCTTATTTTTCTATTATTTATTGCTTATTTGTTTATTATTTATTACTTTTTTAAATTATTTATTGTTTTTTGTTTTATTTATTGCTTTTTTAAAATTATTTATTGCTTTTTTAAATTTATTTATTGCTTATTTGTTTATTATTTATTGCTTATTTTTTATTATTTATTTGTCTGTTTGTTGTTGCAAGCACAGGGAGAACCCACCTGGGATCGAACCCACGACCCTACAACTGTGAGACCGCCTGGGGGAAAGGATTTAATCCATGGAAAAAAAATCTTCAAAAAAAGGGGCGGAGTCCACCAGGGCCTCATGTGGTCAAAATCTCCCAAATTTTGTTGAAAAAGACGACCAAGCTGTGGTAGACAGCCAAGGACCTCGGCATGCTGATTAGTCATTATCGTGTCCTTGTGGTTCTAACAAGGTCTATCTATAGTCTTTCAGATCTCGGGACCAGTCATTATCTTGCTTTGAGAAAAAAAAATGTACACAAAAAAGCTACATCGCGTTTTATACACATTAGCTGTGATGTGAAAGCCAGCACGACCTTTGTGGTTTTTTTTACGGGTGCCACTGTTTTGTAATGTTGAGTCTGAAAATGTCAACGCCAAAAACTACCAGAAAAGTCTTCAAAAAGATCACCAGGTCAATTTTGTCGAGTCCTGGGGGCGTTTCGTCGACCTCATTTCGGAGTGACAGGCTGATGAAAGGGGCGGAGACCAAAAGGCCAATTATAGCCCCGCCCCCTGCCCTCAGCTTGTTGCTCTCTCATCAGTAAGAATTTGCGCTCTGGGGTAAGTTCTTCTCAGATTACCCCAAAACGAGTCATCTTCTTTATCTTGGCCCTTTCGCTTCCTCTGTCTGGCCGACGGGCAAATTCTAACGCGTCTACACAACGCGGGTAATTTTTGGGGATTCATTTAGTCATTTTTTTTTCAGGACCTGACTGTGAGAAAGCAACCAAAGAACGGCTTTGTGTGGGTGGTTAAGTTCATCGCTTTCAATCGTCAATGTTTCCTAACCCGAATACCAATTTTCCACGTTTGCGTAATATTGCCCCTGTTGTGTATATACCGCCATTTTCAGGCTATATGTCGCAACACCCAAACAATGCGGGTTGAAAAAGGGGGAGAAATATTTTAGGTTTTTTTAGCGGTCTAGTAGTTAGCGCGTTGACCTCGCAGTTTTGGGGTCGAGGGTTCAAATCTCAGGCGAGTCCTCACTGTGTGGAGTTTGCATGTTCTTCCCGGGCTCGTGTGGGTTTTCTTAGGGTGCTCCGGTTTCCTCCCACATCTCAAAAACATGCAATCTAGGCTAAATTGTACCTAGCTCTGAGCGAGTGTTTGTTTTTTCTCTACGTGCCTTGTGATTGGCTGGCCACCGATTCAGGGTGTCCCCCGTCTGGTGCCCGCAGTTAGCTGGGATAGGCTCCAGCACCCCCTGCGACCTTAGTGAGGATAAAGCGGTTCAGAAAATGAGATGAGAATAAATAAGTAGTAAAAAAAATGGTTGTTTGTCTCCTAGTGCCCTGCAATTGGCTGGCCCGGCTAGGGGCCCGTAGATAGCTGGGATAGGCTCCAGCACCCCCTGCGACCCTAGTGAGGATAAAGCAGTTCAGAAAATGGATAAATGAATGAATTTGCTATCAACTAAAACTATAACTATAATCTAAAAAAAACTTGAGCATTAGCCCTAGGCCTAGCCAAAAAAGAGGTGCGCCTTATAGTCCGAATGATACGGTAATTTGCAAAAAATGACTAAACGGATCAAATGTCAGTAAAAAAATTTAACCGAATACATTGAATATTCCTCTAAAACTGATTTTTTTTTTCCATAGCATTACATAATTCCTTGCCATTGACAACAATAGAAGTCCAAACGACTTTAAAAACGGTTAACCAGTTAAACGAGTATTGAGGAAACATGTAGTAGGCAAGCACACATATATAACAGATTGTGAAATATGTACAGCATGCGTCATATGAGCGGCATACCAAGACATTTAGCGACTTGCACCTTTTCCGATGGCTTGTCGCGACACTGGTTGGGCGGCTTTTGTCAACCCCGCCCGAAAAAGGCAAATCGGAAATCCTTCCGATACATTTTTTTTTCTAAATGTGTTGTGTGTAGATACTATAGTGATTTGCTCATTTATTGTATACAGTGGTACTTCTACTTACAAATGCCTCCACTTATGAATGCCTCTACTTACAAATGTCTCTACTTACAAATGTCTCTATTTACAAATGCTTCTACTTACAAATACCCCTGCTTACAAATACCCCTACTAACAAATACCCCAACTTACAAATACCCCTACTTACAAATGCCTCTACTTACAAATGCCTCTACTTACAAATGCCTCTACTTACAAATACCCCTACTTACAAATAACTCTACTTACAAATGCCTCTAAATACGAACATTTCAGGTTATGAAACACTGAAATGCAAATGATAGAATGTTTTTGCATGCTTGTTATTCATTTTAATACATATGTCCAAAAATGTGTTCTATGTGTAGATACTATACTGATTTTTGGTCAGAGCATTTCGCCAATTTATTCATTGTTGTATTTCTACTTACAAATCCCTCTAAATACGAATGTTGCAGGTTATGAGATACTGATATGCAAATGATATATTTTTTGCATGCTTGTTATAGATTTTAATACATTCATAAATTATTTTCGTATATTTTTGTGTTTATCATAACTTTCTTACCAATTTGGGACACTACTCATTTTGAAATTCTTTTTGAGGACCGTGGAACCAATTAGAGAATTTCCATATAAAGTACTTGTCTACTTACGAAAAAAGTTCTGGAACTAATAATTTCTTAAATAGAGGTGCCTCTGTATAACCAACACTACAGCACTCAAGTGTCAATCCACATGGAGGATCAAGAATCTATTTTTCAGACTACTGTTTTTTTTTAACAAAATGCGGGTGATCCCGTTCGATCCAAATGCTGATCCACGTGCCATTGGACCCCAAAAACCGGAGCGACTGTTGACTTACAAGCGAGTGCCTTAATTCCCTGAAAAGACGAGCAGACGGAAAATCCAATTTGCTTGACAATGAGCCTTTTCAGCATGAGAAGATGAGACGGAAACGGGGAAATGTGCAAAAGGATGTGTACACTTAGTCAACGTCTACCCACGTATTAAAAAAAACAAAAAAATCGACTGATGAGTTAATCAGTATAACAGCAGGCGACGGCTTTGTCAGCTGACTTTTAAACTAAAAGTCCTTTCTGTCTGCTTCCTTTTTATCATTTGCATCAGCACTCTAGAAAACAAAATGTCGGCAATTTTCACCACTCTTCCGCCATTCGGGTTCATCCGAAATTAGCGACTTGACAGTGGAGATGACATTTAACGGGTCGAGAGATTCCATACCTGTCAACTTTTATCCCCGTATTTTAAAATGTCTGTACGAGCACTGGGCGGAGCGTTGCATTTTTTTCAGTGTTTTTTTTTCCGTTGGTCAGTGTGAATGGCGGAGCTTGCTCGCTAATACAAGATGAGTATTTACTACTTGTCGTTAGCAAGTGGTCGTGCGTTATCCTATTTTGAGGACATTTGTGTGCATCATTTTGGGAATATTTTGAAGGGAATATACAACAGTAAACAACCCTCGATAGGTTGCATCTCAATGTCAGGGTGGAGGCGGGGCCAATAGAGCCAACCCGGGAGAAGAAAGGTATCAAAATGTCAAACAAAATTTGAATTAAGTTTAGTTCAAGGTTAGATTAAACTTATTTTTGAGTGTGTCTGCATCTAATTCAAGTTCATTTAAATTTGTCGTGACCGGACATTTCGTCGACGGACAATTCGTAAGGTTAGTTGTTAGAATTAGGGTTAGGGGATAGTGGTTAAGGTTAGTGGTTAAGGTTAGGGTTAAGGGTTAGGGTTAAGGTTTAGGGTTAACCTAACCTCAACCTCGCGAACGATTGTTTTGTTGCATAAATAATTTGTTGAAAGCAAACGACCAGGTAATCTCTCTCTCTCTCTCAAAATTATAAGCATGAGAGAGTTTTTACTTCAGATTTTTTAAAGGAACTTTGACATTAAAATAAAAGGCAATAAATAAAACGAAAATTGTCCGTCGACGAAATGTCCGGTCGACGAACTGTCTGGCGGCGAAGTGTCCGGGTACCAATTTTTTTTATGTTATGTTACGAGCGCGTTGCTATGCAAAAAGTCTCTCTCTCCCCTCCATGAAATGTGTCTAATTTTAGTACTATTAAACCACTAGTTATTTGTTACTTTGTTAATAGATGGCGAATTAGAACAAATAAAAATGTTTTTCCAATCCAATATCCTGTTTTTGGTGTTTTTTACAGAGGGTTGGAATGAATTAATTTATTTTTAGTTCATTTCTATGGGAAACGTTCATTTGAGTTACGAGTAAATCAACATACGAGCTCAGTCCCGAAACAAATTAAGCTCGTATCTTGAGGTACATCTGTCCTGTCCACAAAATGTATTCACTACGTGAGTAAATAAGTGTCGCGTTGCATTTGTCCATTTTTTTTATTGCTTAATAAGGGGAATTGCAATCATTAATAAGTCGAGTAATTGAACAAAGTCGACAGGTATGAGATACGTACGTCACGGCGAGACGTTTTGGATGCCACGAGAGCGCAAAAAGCAATCTCGCTATCTGACCTTCGAGCAGACGCTAAGAATGTCAAACAGCGAACAAGATATGTTGCTTCCCCCGTCTCCGTCACCCCCACCCGTTGAACAAAAGCCAGTTTTGGCATTCCCAAAGGTGTGGGAACCAAAACATGTAGCCATTCACACTCCACCTGATGAAATATGTTGGCGGAGTAATTGCATTTGCTGACTTTTAATGACAAGACGGGCAGACACCAAAAGTGGAGCTCGTCACTCAACGACACCACAGTCGTAAAACCAGGAATTGGACAAGTTTGCCCGCGTCGCTAAGTTATTTTGGGACGCTTTTGCAGTGGAAGAACGTTTGTTTTGGCTTTGCCGGCGTCAGAAAGCGGGTTGAAGGAATTGAACATTTTGGTTCTACTTAATAGAAAATTGTCTATGTTTTTTTGAAGAGATTTTTGGGTTAAATTGTGACAAAAAAAAATTTGGTGGGTCCCGGAAGATGAGTCAGAAATGCTGCCGTCGTTATTAATCAACTAATGGATTATTGAAATGAATGGACAACTTATTTGATGATTAAAAATTAAATATATACATAAAAATGTCATTCTGCAAAGTTGTTTAGATTTAAAACAAAAAAGGGAAAAAAGAACTGTAAATTTTCTTTTGTTTATTTATTAAATGTATTTCTTTCTTTAAATCAAAATGTTTTAGTCAATTTTTTAAATCAAAAATAAGAGGAATTATTATTATTTTTATTTTATTCATTAGTTCTTAGTTTTTTATCTTTTTCAACCGCTTTAATTTTGTTAATAATATAAAAAGAAGCCAGATTTTATTTTTATAAATATTTTTTTGTCATTTTTAAATTACTAATAATATTTCATACAATTATTTTTTACATTTAAATATTTTTATATTTTGTTATAATTAATAATAATATTTTTAATGAATTATGTATTATTTTTAATATTCATTATTTTATTATGACTTTCTCGGGCCGCACAAAACGATGCGGCGGGCCAGATTTGGCCCCCGGGCCGCCACTTTAACACCGGCGCTCTAACGAAAACAGCCAATTGATGAGTGAGCCTGATTACACCTCTGAAACTAAAAAGACAAATAAACCTGTCGTATGACTTTCAATACAAAGACTCGCCAAAAGCAAAACGCCAGCAATGCCAAAATCGATTAAATCTGTCGTAATGCGTACGTGAAAGAAAACATTCAAGGTACTAAATAACAAGTGTGTGTATGTGTGTGTGTGCCGTGTGTATGTGTGTGTTGGTATTGTTCCCAGTAGCGGGGCGCTTTCTCACACAGAGCACTCCATTATTTCCCCTCACCCGTGTCTGAGCGAAACCCCATAGAGTTGACGATTGATAAAAAACCCAAATTCCTCCAAGAGCAAGGTTGCCAAATCCTACCAATCATCCCTACTTTACGACACCAGTCTTTACCAAATATTTTAGTAAATACGCATTTTTAAAAAAAATCAAAACTACAAAAAAAAACTTTTTTTTCCTCAAACATTCATTCGTTAATTTTCGGCACCGCTTATGCTCACAAGGGTCGCGGCGGGGTGCTGAAGCCCAGTTTAGTACGAACATTCTTGAATTGGTGGGCAGTCAATCGCAAGGCACAAGGAGACAAAGGACAACCAATTGTAGCTAATTTAGAGTGTTCAACCAGCTAGCTTAGCCTAACTAGGCTGTTTTGGGGATGTGGAGTACCAGCAGAAAACCAACGTGAGTCTGGGGAGAACATGCGAACTACACAGTGAGGAGCCACCGGGGATCGAACCCTCGACCACCGAACTGCGAGGCCAACACGCTAACCAATTTTTTTTCTAGCAATTTACATTTTTTAAAAATTGACGGTGAAAGTTTTTTTTTTAACTTACCGTGACGATCCAATGTTGCATTTTGCACGTGGTCAAATCATTACATTATTTTGAAAGTAGCGCGCTCACTTCCTTTTCAATGATACGTCAGTGATTAAAAGCCGTGTCCACGTGCGTTAGCTAAAACCAAAACGCGAGTAATTTTGTTTGCATTGCTGTTTGGGTTTTTGATTTTTAACCCCCAACGACATATGATTTTTGACATTTGGCCGCTGTGCTAGAATGTTCCAATTTCATTTTGGTCTTACCTGCAGTGTCCGGTGCCGTTGCTAAAGGTCTGACAGGTGGCGTTGTTGATACACGGCGCGTTGTCGTCCATGCACTGAAGAGCTGCAAAGAACCAAAAACAAGTTAGCGACCGACTCAAGTTAGCGACCGACCCAATTTAGCGACCGACCCAAGTTAGCGACCGACCCAAGTTAGCGACCGACCCAAGTTAGCGACCGACCCAAGTTAGCGACCGACCCAAGTTAGCGACCGACCCAAGTTAGCCACTCAAGTTAGCCACTCAAGTTAGCCACTCAAGTTAGCCACTCAAGTTAGCCACTCAAGTTCGTTTTACTTTTAGTTGCGCCTTATAGCGCACAAAATACGGTAACTCGCGAGCTTCCATTGACAACAAGTCAAATTTAATTGGACGTCTCTTGCCTTCAATGGCAGTAAAACATGATCACTCTCTATAGCAGTTACTGAGCTAAGATAAGGAAGACAATACTCTAGCATTCAATTAACAGGATTTAAACTTTAACCCGCAGAAAAAGAAGAAAAAAAAGTCCTCCGTTCCCAAATGACTCAAACAGGAAAGCGCGTGGATCGATTGTCAAACGTCCCCATTTGTCTCCTCTGTCTCGCCACCAGATAAAGTAGCGCGATAGATAGCCCGCGCGGGCTATCTAACGCGCCGAGGTTGGCCTCAGATTAACGAACGGTCGCGGGGTTGCCGGATGGCCTGGCAGACAGAAACGAGCCTTGAGGAAAGAAAACAAAGACCCACTATCTCCCCCGCCAATGAAACACTCCTCGTCGCACACACCGGCCTTTGTGGGGGCGCCGGGCCACCGCTCGAGAGGTCTTTACGGACACCCGAGAGGCGCGAGTGGCTAAAAAAAAAAAGACGAGGGCCAAATGTGACTGCGATATGTTTCGTCCTTTGTGAATTGTTTGCACAAACGAGGAAATCAAACAAATATTTTTTTAAGTTCATAAAAATGTGAAAATCCATGCTGAAACTCATAAGAGGAAGCCACTTTTGCTACTAGGACTTAACAATTAAGAAAAAAATATATATATATAATAGGGCTGACCCTACTTGGCGATTTTTCGATGATCGCGGCCATTTTGGGTCTACAATACCTGCGATATTTGAGGGACTACATTATCTTTGCCTCATTCTAATCATGCAAAAAATGTTTATCATATCATATCTGAACATTTAAATATGTCAACAAAAGTGCAATCACATTTGTAATTTTTTTTGAAAATTTAAATGAACCAATCTCCTGTAATAAAACAACAAAATTGCAATAACTGCAAATCTTCAAGATATCTAGCACTGCGAATGGGTATAATGTCTAGGACACCGAATGTAAGACGACTCACACTTTTTCAGTCTTATTTTAATGCAAAAAAACACTGTCTTATATTTGGGCAAATACGTTTTTTATTAAATAAATCAAACTTGAACTTTAAAAATAATGGAATGTTTTGACGGCATGCAAATTATTAAGTTAACCTATTTAGAATACGACGTTGCGTTTCCAAATGCTAAGTTAAAATGGGGAAGCAACAACAAAAACTTTCAGTATAGAGTATTGTAGTAGTAGTATGGTAAAGAGTGGTGCAGTAAACTATGGAAAATTTAGCGGTTTTGTAAATTTATTTTTGCATTTAGCATTTTGTCAGCTGACTGAAAGGAAACACCGACAAGCTATAGTCATAGCGATACAGGAAGTACACCAAGCCATGGTGCTACTTCCTGTGGCTGCATTCAATCGGAAGGTACTCAAGTTCACGAGTTTCCGACTGGAAGCAGACTTTCGGTGGTGACAATCAAAACTGATGACGAATAACTCGGCGCTCAAACCTAATTTGGTCCGGGGCGATAAAAAAATAATTTTTCTCAACGACAATAAGAAAAACTTTCAAAAAAATTGATCCATTTAAACTGCAGTTACACAATTCGAACACCACGAAGAAAGGGGGCGCTATTGCGAGGTAAACGCATGTTCCGGACCGACGTTCTGTGGATGAAGAATAAACAGCTATATTTTTAGCATGGTTAGCTAAAGAGCGGCTAACACAGAGCATGAAAACAAAAGGACTATAACAAAGGCAAAATAGAACATTATTAATATATTTATTTCATATTGCAGAGCAGCTTTTGGTTTAAAGGCAAATTTATAAAATAAATGACCATATCGGTCGCATTATTTTGCGTTATGGCATTTTGTCTTTGTCACTTGTAGTCTAATTTATGCGCAAATAATCCGTATTTTCAGTCATTATTTTTTTTAGCGACCAATCCGGCTTATATGCGAGTAAAAACATTAGAGGACACCAACGGCTTTTTCTTGGAACTTAGTTTTTCCGTGGGAAACGGTAGAAAACATCTCTTTGACTATCTAAGGTCGGCGACCCGCAACCTAGCGCGATTGATTTCCCCCAGACGAGCCGATCGATAGCTCGGCGACCAATCCCGCATTGTCCGCGTAAAGTGGATTTTTCCCCAAACGCACTCGAACGCGAGATCCGACGAAGCGGGGGAGGAAGCGAGCCGGCTCTAGAACGATTGACCCGCGAGAGCGCCAGGGGAAGTCATTAGGAAAAGGACGCACGGAGAGCAAACGCCGACGGGCGGCGAGCACGGGAAGTTGTTGGCGCTAAGTGAGGAAGTCCAGTCATTTCCTTGAATTGGCGCACAAGCCCTTAAGAACCCTGGCTTGGAGCTGTTGCCACGGAAACGTGCAATAAAATACCCCCAGCTCAGCGTGGTAGGAGTGAGATGAGGTGCAAACTAAACAACGGCACCCCGAGGGGCTGCCTTTCGTTCACCGTAGTTTCTCAGGATAAAAACGGTCACGTGACTGATTTTTTGGGGGGGGGGTTAGCGGAAAATTTGTGCTAGCTTAGCCTGAAATAAAAAAAAACTGAAATAATGTCAATTGTTGTTGATGTTAACCATTAAACGGATATTGTTGTTTTGTTTATGTGCTAGCTTAGCCTGCTACGACTGATTTTTGTTTTTTTATATGAAATTGCGCGAAAAAATGTTGCTGATGCTAGCTATCAAACTGCTATTGTTTTACTTATGTGCTAGCTTAGCCCGCTATGACTGATTTTTTGTCTGAAATTACACGAAAAAAAATGAATTGGCATTGTTTTGCCAATGTGATAGCTTAGCCTGCTACGATTAATTTGTCATTTTTTTTAAATCTGAAATTACAAGAAAAAATGTTGCTAATGTTAACCATTAAACTGATATCGTTGTTCTGCTAATGTGCTAGCTTAGCCTGCTACGACTGTTTTTTTAATATGAAATTACGCGAAAAAATGTTGCTAATGTTAGCTATCAAATTGCTATTGTTGTTTTGCTTATGTGCTAGTTTAGCCTGCTACGACTGTTTTTTGTTTGTTTTAAAACATGAAATAACAGGAAAAAATGCTGATGTTAACCATTAAACTGATATTGTTGTTTTGCTAATGTGCTCGCTTAGCTTGCTATGACTGATTTTTTTTGTCTGAAATTACGCAAAAAAATGTTACTGTTAGCTATCAAACTGCTATTGTTGTTTTGCTTATGTGCTAGCTTAGCCTGCTACGACTGGTTTTTCGTTTGTTTTAAAACATGAAATAACAGGAAAAAATGTTGATGTTAACCATTAAACTGATATTGTTGTTTTGCTTATGTGCTAGCTTAACCTGCTATGAGTATTTTTTGTTTATTTTAAATATGAAATTACACAAAAAAGAGGTTGTTGCTAATGTTAACCTATAAACTGATATCTTTATTTTGCTAATGTGCTAGCTTAGCCTGCTACAACTGATTTTTTTATATAAAATTACACGAAAAAAATGTTGCTGAGGTTAACTATCAAACTGCTATTGTTGTTTTGCTAATGTGCTAGCTTAGCCTGCCATGACTGATTTTTGGGGGGAATACATTTTTAAAAATTTTAAATTACAAGAAAAAAATGCTGATGTGCCTATTACAAACGCAGTTTTAATTTTTAGTTTTGCGATAACTCGGCTTTACTGTATCATTGCTTTTCAAAACAAAATGTAGTTTGGTTAAATGAAAAACAGAATTAAATGATTTAATTGAGAATTACAAAGATTGGACAAAATGTCCATTCATGACCACGCATAGGAATACGCCGTTCGTCAAATTAGCCCCAAAAAAGAAAAACAAAGGAAAAAAAACAGAGCGACTTTAAGTGTGAAAACAGACTTCTCCATTGTAGGGACTTTCCGTTTGCTCACTCAGGTCCAAAACATTTGTTTTTCTTGTCTGCTTTTAAGCGCTTTTCAAGAAAAGGGGGAAACAAGATCCAGATAACGTTTCACCCCGCTCCGACGGTCGGACTTTACGAGTACCCGGGTGCGAATCCGTCGCAAAGCCGATCGACTTAGCGGCCTAACTTTGAGTTAGCGCCGACTCTCCGCACCCTGCCAAGCCGTCGCCGGGCTCACGGGCCTATTTGTCGAAGGAATGCGGCTCGCCGTAATTCCTTCTTAATGGTGTCAAACATACGGCACCCCCGCCGGGGGTCTTGGGAGCTCATTCATACTGTACGTACGGAATTAAAAGCTTTTATTTTTTGGGACAAGGGCACTGTAAAGCTAGAATTTTGTCTGTTTTATTGCACTTTGAGCCATTAAATATCTGCAGTTCGTTCTAGCGCCCCCTAGCGTCAATGGTAGCTAGTGAGTTCACAAGGAACCTTGAAATCCTCAAAACTAAGAGTAAGTAAGCTGGAAATGGCGCAAAAGCAACAGGACATTACTTGGAAATAGCTAAAAAATGAGGAGAAAGCGTTCAACACACAGGAAATCCCCGCCAAATTAAAAGGAAATGATCCACAATTTACCAAAAAGACGTCTCGTGTTGTCAATGGCGGCTAGTGAGTGAACTTTTGGTGCCAAAAATAAACCGGGATGGAGTTGGCATGAATGTGGCGCGCCGACCAATCAGAATTTGACAGCCATGTTCAATCCAACCTGTCGAACCGGGTGGACGCCTCGTCGGGCAGGCCACGCCCCTTTTCTCTTTCCAAATTCGGACCGGCACCCCGGGTTTTTCGACGCCGTTGGGCAAACGGGTGGAGCGGAACGCCAAAGACGGGTGAAGTCGCGGCGAGAACGTTGTCAAAACGTTGCATTTTTTTGAAAATAGCTATTTTTAGCATTCATAAACGATGACATATTTGACAATATATCCCGTTGAGGCCATCAAATTCAAAGGGTTGCAAAACTGTTACAAAATCGGGTTTGTATTTTGTGTTCCTGCATTTTTTTTGACTCGCCAAAATTTCCTTGCTTAACTCGGATTGGTTGAGAAAGAGAAAACAAAGATGGAGGCCAAAAATGTGTGTGTCATGTGTATTGTTGCTGATCAACTCTTCCACAAACGGCTCGCGGCTGCGTCAAAATGTAAAGAGACCGAGCGGCAATTGTAGGTCAGGCAGGACGGAAGCCATCTTGCGTTTTTCAAAATTACCGAGACTGTTTTCCACTGCCGTTTACCCACAGAAAAACCATGATGCGCTGATTTCGAGGTCCACGACTATATCGCAGTCATTCATTTTCTGAACCGCTTAGCCTCACGAGGGTCGCGGGAGGTGCTGGAGACTATCTCAGTTAACTACAGGTACCAGGCCGGGGTAAACCCTGAATCAGTGGCCGGCCAATAGCAAAGCACAAGGAGTCAAACAAATAACGAGGGGCAATTTAGCGTACATTTAGCCGAGTTTGCGTGCTTTTAGGATGTGGGAGGAAACCAGAGTAACCAGAGAAAAGCCACGCAACCCTGAGGAGAACATGCCAACTCCAGACAGTGAAGACCCACCTGGGATCAAACCCCCGACCCCAGAACTGTGAGCCCGACGCACTAACCACTCAACCACTGTTTCATTGCATATTTTTTGAACATTTTTTATGTAAAACATTTAAACGAAATGAGTTTGAAAATGTATAATGTGAAGCATGACCCATTTCTTCCCCAAAAAACAATTTCCATTTTTTGTCCCTTTCTACCTGGGATCGAACCCCCGACCAAAGAACCACAAGTCCAGCTCACTAACCACTCCTCCACCATCCCAATCACACATTTCTGCATTTTTAATGTAAACCAAAAAATCTAAACGAAATGAATTTGTTACTTTATTCTTTAGAACCACTACCGAAGCCATATTTTTGATTTATTTATTTTTTTGATGTATTTATTTGCTTTTCTACTATATCAGGGGTAGGGAACCTATGGCTCGGGAGCCACATGTGGCTCTTTTGATGGTTGCATATGGCTCTGAGCTAAAATATGGAAACCGGTGGTGAGAGACCCGAGTCCTGAATGCACCAATAGGAACGTTACATCGGCACTGTGACATTGACTTTTTTTTTCATTAGAGTCTTTTGCATCTATTCTCTCATTGATATTCATTGATTAGCAACAGCGTAACAATGTTGTCAAAAGAATTCAAAGACTTTTTGTACTTTAAAAGTGGTAAAATGACTAAAAAATTGGCACATTTTCATGTATTTTGACTTTTAAATTGTGAGTATGGCTCTCAGGGAATAATATTTGAAAATAGTAATTGTTTATGGCTCTCTCTTTCAAAAAGGTTCCCAACCCCTGTACTATATTAACCCTTTCATTTGGCTATCATGTTTGATCAAATATATCTCGCGATGGGAAGATCCTCAAATTCAGGTGACACGGACCTCCCTAATCAAAACAATCGCAATGGCTAAAGTGTCTAGTGCCACTCTGTGTGTGTGTAGTGTGTGTGTGTGTGTAGTGTGTGTGAACACACATGGAAGGCAAACACCTGGCAGGCCCTTTGTTGTTGCGTTTGCAGCAGTAAAGCTAAAAACATAGCGTGCCCGGCTGTTGACTTAAGACATTTGGGAAAGCAGCATGCAGACATTTCACATTTGTGTCAGCAAATGCCTCGTGACAGCGACGCAACCATATCTAAGGTCGTAAATCACCGTGTCAAACCTGCGGGCCGTGGGCCCCCTAGCGGCCCCCACGCTAACCTCGACAGAACCTACCGTATTGATTCGATACAAGACGATTTTTAATACAATTTGAAATAGGATGGAAAAAGTCTTGGTCGCCTTAAAATCGGGGTTTAGACATTATACCTATTCACAACACTAGATTGCGCCAGATAGGTTTAAAGTCAATGCGGGACACTTTGATGGTTAATGCAGTTATTGCAATTTGGTTGTTTTGTGACAGTAAATTAGTTCATTTACATTTGAAAAAGCAGATCAAATTCATTTACAAATGTGATTGCACTTTTTTTTTTACATATTTAAATATTCAGATATTAAAATGTGATAAACAGAGGCAAAATAACATGTTGTTTCTCTCCAATAGATTGTTATAATCGTTTGTTTCAGATGTACTGTCATTATTTTGGGTATAAAAACTGAATTTGGAGTTGAAAATATCTTTTTTTCATCTTGAGTCTTGAAAAATGGGGATCGTCTTATATTCGGGCCAATACGGTAATTATCCAGTGGCAAAATAACATGCTTTTTCTCTCCAATATAGTGTTATAATCATTTGTTTCAGATGTACTGTCATTATTTTGGGTATAAAAACTTAATTTTGTGTTAAAAAAGTATTTTTTCAAACTTGCGTCTAGAAAAATCTAAATCGTCTTATATTCGGGGCAATACGGTAATTATCCAGTATGCGTTTTCTCTCCAATACATTGTTATAATCATTTGTTTCAGATGTACTGTCATTATTTTGGGTATAAAAACTGAATTTGCTGTTGAAAAAGTCTTGAAAAATAGTGCATCGTCTTATAATCGGGGTCGTCTTATAGTCGGGCCGATACGGTAATTACCCAGTGAGCGTTCCACGATGAAGTGTTTTAATGTGAGCTCGTAAAAGTCGAACAACGGCGGGACCGACAAAGCCTTTGTCTGTCCCTTGTGATCTTTGGCCCCGGACCAATCGTTTAGAAAACAAGTCAAATATCATAGAGCGAACCATTTTTTAACCAGGCGGATTTTAGAGGAAGCATCCCGCTATATTACGGCTAACTGGTCGCCGCCGTATGTGCATGTGTGTGAGAAAGACGGCGAAAAAGGGGGCTGGGGAGGTGGTGGAATGTCAAACACCAACAACATTCCAGTGCTCCTCCTTGCACCGCCTGCAGCACTTTCACATTGTCTTTTCTCCTTTTGTGGCCTTCTCAGTCATGGCGCATTCATTGTAGCCGTGCATGTCTCCAATTGGAGTTCAATGAAATCGTTTGGTACTCATTAAGGCGCTTTTCAGCGCCGCCTCGCTGTGTCGTCGCAGCTAACGACCCGTGAAAATAGTCAAAACAATCAAATTAGGAAGGTGAAACTAGGGTTGATCTGCAATATGACTGCGGTTCGTCTACTTACGAAATGAGTGGCTTGTTGTGTAACTTGGTTTTGTTTGTAAACAGAGGTCCTCTTAAAAAAAACGACTCTGCCCTTTTAAAAATGATCAAAGTGTCCCAATATCTACCATTTCATGCTATTATACGAAGTTTGCATGTTCTCCCAGGGCTGTGTGGCTTTTCTCCAGGTACTCCCACGTTCCAAAAACATGCATGCTAGGCTAATTGTACCCGAACTTGTCCCTAGCTATGAGTAATTGCTTATTTGTCTCCTTGAGCCTTGCGATTGGCCAGCCACTGATTTAGGAAGGCCATGGCCTGGTGACCATAGTTATCTGGGATAGGCTCCAGCACCCCTCGTGACCCTTGCGAGGATAAGCGGTATGAAAAATGACTGATATGATTTCAAGCGTTGCACTTAAATACATGATATATTTAGTCAAAACTTTTCATTTGCATTTATTACTATGCTTGACACATTCATTACCCCCAAAAGTGGTCATAATAATCCAACAAACTAATAAAAGCAGTGATTTTAAAGTGTGGTATACAAGCACCAATAGTGGCTCCCTCTAGTGGTACGCGAAATAATCCATTTGTGAATTCAATTCGTCAGGCTAAAAACATTATATTTTTACCCGAATAAGAAAAAATAACATAATTAATTTACAGGTGTGCATTTTTAGCAAGTATGTTGATCTGTTCCCTTATATTGTGACAGTAATTTAAAAATGACTGAGGAAAAAATGCGCAAATTTGACGTATTTGTATCATATTACAGTGTAACTACTTATTTTCAAACTGGCATATTCATGGACAACATTTTCATCTATTCTTATTACAAGAATGTATTTATTCTACTATTATTATTGATGCTCAGCCAAAACTGCGTTATTTTAACTCAAATGTTTGGACAAACACCGGATAAAACAACCCAGGTTAAACACATTTAGCCTAATTATTACGAAACTAGCTTAAACTGAGACTGTAATGTGGCATTCAATGACCTTTAAAAAAGTTAAAGAGTTCCGCATGTTGACAATGCCATACCACCACACGTAACGTAAATATGGATTTACATAATTTTTGGGGGGTTATATTTATTACCAATATATAGATAGTTCTTTAACTTACTTTTAATCGTCAAAAGTAGATTGGAGACATTTTAAAAGTCACAATTATTTCACTAGTTTGGAGTGAATAAGATTGCAACGATATACAAGTGAACGCGCAGTGATGCTACGCGGGAGAAAGGTGAAGGTAAAAAAGAAGAAAAAAAGTTCCCAATAGTGACTCAAACACCGTCGTACGAAACAAAACTTACCCAGGGAGAGGTGAAGGAACGCCAGGACGAAGACTAGCGACGTTCCCGAGGAGAAACCGGCTATCCTCTCCATGTTTTCTGTCGTAGAATCCACATAAGGTCGAGCGAGCGCAAAAGTTTTGCTCCCTGCTTGCGTTGCCTCCCCGGACGGTGACTTCTCTCAACTAAAAAAAAGGCTGTGTGTGAGGAAATGATTTAAATAAATAAATAAAACGAATCATAGAAGTTAAGTTAAAACATGTTGGTCGCTTTAGACCATTTTCTACCTCGTATTTCTCCGTAGGTCGCCGTAACAAGTTGCTGTTTTGCCTTGAATTGCTCCGGCGCCGTGTCGCACCTCTTCACCTCCCCATAGCTAGTCAACGAGTGAAGACGCCGCAAACTGTATCCTTCCGCCCTTGAAGTCAAAGTGGATCTATTTTCCGACCTATTATGTGTTTTAAAACTCAATAAAAGTTTATCATTCACCTGTGTATAATTAATATCTTGAAAAATAAATGTGCTATGTCAAAATGTGTCAGCAGTTTAAAGGAGGGTGTTGGCGGAAAGACTTTTACGGGAAACTTTTCTCTCTCGATGTGTCGCCGCAGCGGAGGAATTTTTTATTTTCTCATTTTTCTACATGACGAATGACTTGAAATTAACCCGTTCAGCGAATCACACAAAAACCACATACGTATATATTTTTTTAAATATACGTTTTGTAAAACTTTTTTGTTTCTGGGCTGGTTACTTTATAGTAGACGAAAACAAAACAAAAACGAACAAGTTTTTAAAGTTTGCACACGAGCGCCACAATTTCCAAAATCGTTGGGCATGTTTTTTCAGCTACTAAAAACACCCAAAAAAAATAACATTTTCCAAGAGTTTGAATTTATTTGTCTCTATATAGCCTACAGTTCCTTCTAACACTGAAAATGTCCCAGAAGTAACAGGAAGTAGCCAAAAATCTACAGGAAGTGACCCATGGGGCAGAAAAAAATAGTCATTCATTCATTTTCTGAACCACTTATCCTCACAAGGGTCGCTGGGGATGTTGGAGCATGCCCCAGCCAACCATGGCAGGGGACACCCTGAATCGGTGGCCAGCCAATCACAGGGCACGAGGAGACAAACAACCAATCATAGACTGGGGCAATTTAGAGTGTTCAACCAGCTACCCTAACATGCATTTTTTAGATGTGGGAGAAAACAATCCAACGTGCAAACTCCACACAGTGAGGACCGACCTGAGATCGAACCCTCGACCCCAGAACTGCGAGGCTGCCTGGGAGGAAAATAAATTCCCAGATATTGCATTTTTTAGTTGTCATTATGTATAAATTAGGTAAGGTGTCCCACAGGGATCCACACAGAGACCACTATTGTTCAGTCTTTAGCCGTTGTAGCCTTTATTAGCATTTATTAGCATTGAAGGACCAGGTAGTGGCTCGCAGGACTGGAGATGACGAGTTACTTCATGATGTCACTCCAGATGTGAGCTGGGAAAAGACGGGCTGAGGAAAAAAGGGCGTGGCTCGGCTTGTTGGAGCAGCACGAATGAGGTTACACGACGTTTGGCTAAAGTTGATTAAAGACTTCCAAAGTAAAACATCCAATGTGGTACTAGGAATCAGGTTGGTTACTCCACGGCGCTAACTTCAATAGCATTTTTGCTATTTAGATCAGTAATTAAATGGATTTCATTTCCGCAAAAATGTGTTCTAGGCACTGAAAGGGTTAAAAATGATACAACTATTTTTCTCGATACCACAACTTTATCCCAATGATATGACAGCTTTTCTGTTTTTGTCTGATGTGTGACCTAGGTGTTTGTGATTTGTCATCAACCCCTGTCTGTGTATATAAACCCTGTTTTTTTGTGGGAGTATGTATTTGTTTTCCTTTTTGAGTGAATGATTTTTTTGCATATTAGTCAGTGTATTCCCTTGTTTATTTTTTTAACTTTGTCCCAGTTTTGATTATTTGTATGGTCATTTTTCATGAAAATCCTAATTTGAGCACCAGCATAACCCTCTTGTTTTTTAGTTTGATTAATTTAATAAGGGACAGTACATATTAATGAACATAGTATTTTTAAACATTGTTTATTTATTTTTATACATATTTTGTATCATTATAGTTTTTTAGTTTTTTATCTATTTTTTTTTATTGTTATTATTATTGTTTTTTATTTATTTTTATTTTATTTTGTATTATTATTGTTTTGTATTTATTTTTATTTTATTTTGTATTATTATTGTTTTTTTATTGTTTTTTTTATTGTTTTTTGTATTATTATTGTTTATTTTTATTTTTTTTATTTTATTGTGTATTATTATTATTATTGTTTTGTAATTTATTTTTTAATTTATTTTTATTATATTATTGTTTTTTATTTATTTTCAAATATATATAATTTTTTTTATTTATTTTTTATTCCATTTTGTATTATTATTGTTTTTATCTATTTTGGAATTTATTTTTTATTATATTATTGTTTTTTTTTTTTTTTTTTTTTATTTATTTATTATTGGCATAACGGGAGGCTCGGCAGCATCCCCCAAAAAACTTCGTGCGACCATTCCCTGACTGTTTTTATCTTTTTTGCGGCACTTTTTACAGCATTTGATCGCTTCTCTCATCAAAGTTAAAGCGCTTCATGCTAAATCCAAGCGTATCGGTCAGGGCAACTCCAGCTGCCAGATTTATGCTTCTGGACACGAGGGTGGGGACTGGAAGGTGTGGGAGGTGTGGGAGGGGGGAACTGGGAGATGTGTGTGGGGGGGTGACAGATAGCAGTGACTGATTACACCACCGTGTGTGTGTGTGTGTGTGTGTGTGTGTGTGTGTGTGTGTTTGTGTGCGTGTATGTGTACAAGCACTAAACCATAAACGCGCCATCTTCCATGGGAAACCAAATCAGCACCTGTCATTCAGGAGGAAGCGCATGTGCTGAAAATATACGTACGTACATGATGGCCTTCTATAGTTAGCTTTCACTTTGTCATAAACGCCAACGATATCACGCAGACGGCCGGAAGTTTTCACTCTTCGAAAGTTTCGGATGACGATCGCTGTTAATGGCGAACTAAACCATTGATAAGTTAAGATCTGAGCATCCAATTAGCTTAGCATGCATGTGGGAGGAAAAATTTAGTAACCGGAGAAAACCCACGCAAGCCCGGGGAGAACATGCAAACGCCACACGCCACATTTGGAGCAAAATTGATTGGTCGCCATCAATCTTTAGACATTCAATAATTTGGAGCTAAATGGATTGGTCGCCGTCAACGCAATCTATAGACATTCAATCCATTTGGAGCAACATGGTTTGGTCGCCGTCAATTCAATCTCTAGACATTCACACCATTTGGAGAAAAATGGATTGGTCGCCGTCAATTCAATCTATAAACATTCAGCCCATTTGGAGAATAATGGATTGGTCGCCGTCAATTCTATCTATAGACATTCAATCCATTTGGATAAAAATGGATTGGTCGCCGTCAATTCAATCTCTAGACATTCAATCAATTTGAAGAAAAATGGATTGGTCGCCGTCAATTCTATCTATAGACGTTCAATCCATTTAGATAAAAATGGATTGGTCACCGTCAATTCAATCTATAAACATTCAGCCCATTTGGAGAACAATGGATTGGTCCCCGTCAATTCTATCTATAGACATTCAATCCATTTGGATAAAAATGGATTGGTCACCGTCAACTCAATCTATAGACATTCAACCCATTTGGAGCAACATGGATTGGTCGCCGTCAATTAAATCTCTAGAA
Source organism: Stigmatopora argus (assembly GCF_051989625.1). NCBI lineage: Eukaryota > Metazoa > Chordata > Actinopteri > Syngnathiformes > Syngnathidae > Stigmatopora > Stigmatopora argus. The sequence goes on from NC_135394.1 coordinate 17,243,836, forward strand.
TTCCAATCCATTTGGAGAAAAATGGATTGGTCGCCGTCAATTCAATCTATAAACATTCAGCCCATTTGGAGAACAATGGATTGGTCGCCATCAATTCTATCTATAGACATTCCATCCATTTGGATAAAATGGATTGGTCGCCAACAATTCAATCTATAGACATTCAACCCATTTGGAGCAACATGGATTGGTCGCCATCAAATCAATGAGTGAAATGACTTGCCCAGTGTGAATTTAGTGACAAACGCAAAATTGGAATTTGCATTCCAATCGTCTTCATTTGTGTTTGTCGCATTTGATGCTAATAATAAACCAATAGGGCAGCACGGTGGAAAAGTGGTGGGCGTGTCCGGCCCGCAGTTTTGGGGTCGTGGGTTTGATCCCAGAAACATGCATGCTAGGCTAATGTGAGGGAGGAAAGACGGAGTAACCGGAGAAAACCCACGTAAGACCGGGGCGAACATCCAAAATCTACACCGTGAAGACCCACCTGGGATCGAACCCTTGACCCCAGAACTGTGAAGCTGACGCGCTAAGCACTCTCTGCCGGGCCGGTTTTGGATCCAGAATCCAAAACTATCAAAGTTATGCATTCAAACAATACTTTCCTAATGGTTTGCCTCTGCATAGAAGAAACCGATGACATCGCCAAAAGCAAGGATTTCGTGCGTACGACTGAATAATTAAAAAAAAACAATCAAAGTTTCACAACCCTGCCCTAAATTGTCTTGGGCTATGAGTGTGAGGTTAAATATCAGTTTGCCTGACGGTGCCTTGCGATTGGCTGGCATTCTTTTGCAATGCGGCGACCTCTCGCAGGGTTCAAGCCAGCAGAATTCATATTTGGATCTCCATTTCGAGTTGTTAATGGCACATCATAAACAGCCAAAAACACTTACACGCACGTCTAGCATAGCGTTAGCCATTTTGTGAGAATGTGTGTGTGTGTGTGTGTGTCTATATATGATACGAATGGTCTTAATGGATGAAGTTACGGTCAGGTGGCGGATGTTTACCGCACGGTGAAGAATGGAAAAGCCAACGGTCGGCAGTTTCGCCTTAATTGCATCATCTGGTGACAATTTTGTCAGCTTTCCGCTCACGGTGTTTTTGTCCCACGTTGGAATTTTTCAGCTCTGCTCATACGAGGTTGCCTTTAAAAAGAAAAAGAAAGAATTCAATCTTTAGACAGTCAATCCATTTGGAGCTAAATGGATTGGTCGCTATCAAGTCAATCTAGAGACATTCAATCCATTTGGAGCAAAATGGATTGGTCGCCGTCAAGTCAATCTAGAGACATTCAATCCATTTGGAGCTAAATGGATTGGTCGCCGTCAATTGAAATCTATAGACATTCAACCCATTGGGAGGAAAATTGATGGGTCGCTGTCAATTCAATCGCTAGACATTCAATTCATTTGGACCAAAATGGATTGGTCGCCGTCAATGCAATCGCTAGACATTCAACCCATTTGGAGAAAAATGGATTGGTCGCCGTCAATTCAATCTATAGACATTCAATCCATTTGGAGCAAAATTTATTGGTCCACGTCAATTCAATCTTTAGACAGTCAATCAATTTGGAGCAAAATGGATTGGTCGCCGTCAATTGAAATCTATAGACACTCAACCCATTTGGAGCAAAATGGATTGGTCACCGTCAAGTCAATCTATAAACATTCAGCCCATTACGAGCAAAATGGATTGGTCGCCGTCAAGTCAATCTATAGACATTCAATCCAGTTGGAACAAAATGGATTGGTCACCGTCAATTCAATCTCGAGACATTCCATCCATTACGAGCAAAATGGATTGGTCACTGTCAATGCAATCTATAGACATTCAACCCATTTGGAGAAATATGGATTGGTCGCCGTCAATTCAATCTATAAACATTCAGCCCATTTGGAGCAACATGTATTGGTCGCCGTCAATTCAATGAGTGAAATGACTTGCCCAGTGCTAATTTGGTGACAAACGCAAAATCGGATTTTACATTCCAATCGTCTTCATTTGTGTTTGTCGCATTTGATGCTAATAATAGGGCAGCATGGTGGCGAAGTGGTGGGCGTGTCTGGCCTGCAGTTTTGGGGTCGTGGGTTTGATCCCAGAAACATGCATGCTAGGCTAATGTGAGGCTAACTTGTTCCTAGCTATGAAGGATAGGTTGTTGGTCTCCTCGAGCCCTGCTATTGGCTGTCCAGGGTCTCCCCAGTAGTTAGCTGGGGTAGGCTCCGGCACCCCACGCAACCCTTGTGAGGATACGCGCCTCAGAAAATGAATGAATGAATAATTTGATTGTATTCACACAATAAAAATGAAAAGAAAGGTACTTATAGAAATGAAAATAATGAAAGACAATCAAATAAAACTAAATTTAAATCAAGTCGTTGAAAACGAATAGATCATCTAAAAATCATATTTCCTCGTGCAAACATAACCCTGATGTAAAAAAAAAAGATGATTTATCATTATGACCGCAAAATCTATCTCCTCCAGTATCGTGACATCGGCGCGTGATGAGGCGATAAAGATTGGACAGCGACGTCTCCGGCGTGAGAAGTTCCCTATTCCCAGCCCCCCCCCCCCCCCCCCTCGCTGTGTATGTTTGTGGGGGGCAATAACTCACCGCCGGCCGGGTCTCCTCCACTTCCTCTTTCGGCCGCCGCGCATCTGCCACGCTGCCATTGGACGGCCGAGACCAGGAGTTGACAAGGGATGGATTTTTTTTTCATCTCCGGGCACGGTGGAAAAGTGGATAGCGCGTCGGCCCAACGGTTCTGGGGTCGAGGGTTCGATCCCGGGTACGGACCTCGCTGGTGTGGAGTTTGCGTATTTGTGTGAGTTTACTACGGGTTCCTCCCACATGCAAAAAATATGCAAGCTAGGCTAATTGTATGTTAAATTGTCTCTAGCTATGATTGGTTGTCCTTTGTCTCCGTGTGCCCTGTGATTGGCTGGCCTCTGATTTAGGGTGTCGCCGGTGGGTCCTCACTGTGTGTAGTAATTTGTGTTTTCCCTAAGCTTGAGTGGTTTTTTTCCGGGTACTCCAGTTTCCTCCCACATCCCGAAAAATATGCAAGCTAGGCTAATTGTATGTTAAATTGTCTCTAGCTAGGATTGGTTGTGCTTTGTCTCCGTGTGTCCTGTGATTGGCTGGCCACTGATTTAGGGTGTCGCAGGTGGGTTCTCGCTTTTTGTGTTCTCCCCAGGCTTGCGTGGGTTTTTTCCAAGTACTCCGGGTTCCTCCCACATCTGAAAAAATATGAAAGCTAGGCTAATTGTATGTTAAATTGTCCCTAGCTATGATTGGTTGTCCTTTGTCTCCGTGTGCCCTGTGATTGGCTGGCCTCTAATTTAGGGTGTTGTAGGTGGGCAGTAATTTGTGTGTTCTCCCCAGGGTTCCGTGTTTTTTTCCGGGTACTCCGGTTTCCTCCCACATCCCGAAAATATGCAAGCTACGCTAATTGTATGCTAGATTGTCTCTAGCTATCGTGTCCCAGGTGGGTCCTCACCAATCCTCGCCAACCAATCAGAGTCGGACACCCCTACTCCATACTTTTGAGACTTGTTCTTTTTGACCTTTGACCCTTCCATGATTCTACAGAAAAAAGCACTGAGGTGGTGGAAACCGACACTTCCCAAAACTGTCACCGCTTCCCCTTCCTGACCCAAAACGCATTCGCGTCCACGTTCAAGATTCCCATCATTTCATCAATTTCTCGATATTTCACACACACACACACACACACACACACACTTCCCAAAATCCATTTCAGTCGACGCCTGTGCGCGTTTGAAGGAGGCGTTGTGTGTTTAGTGCGTGCGCCGTGTTGTTGACCCCCTGATCGCACCAACTATTTTAATCCAATCAGCTTCCTTTTCACATGACTGTCACACTCTGGCCGTCGCCACGGCAACGTGGCGAGAGGAAGGAAAATGAAGCGGAGAAAGGTCGGCCTTGTCCTCGCCGGGACGTTTAAACGCGGGTGCGCCGCAAGCGTGTGATTTGATTCTCGCTTTCCAACTTTTTGGACGCTACCTTGACTTACGAGTTCATTTCGTTCGTTGGTTTGAGGTTGTTATTCGTTTTACTGACCTGTCAAATCAAGTTTTAATCCTTTCCAGACCACCCGCTAAATAAAATGACACTATAGTTTGTCCGTAAAAATGGATTGGACGTCTAGTGTTGTCAATGGCAGCCATTAAGTCAACTTTTTGGGCCAAAAATAAAAATTCCAGCCCACATGAGATCTAGTTCCAGACCTCCCACTAAGTCAAATGATATACTTTTCCACTTGGTATTCTTTTACACCCTTTCTGACTAGCATAACGCTAACATATGCTGGGAAACACCATAGACAGGCTAACGGAAACGAGAGTCAATGTCAAGGCTCTGGTTTTTCATATCATTCAAAACCACAAAGTGTGACAAGATGGCACAGGCAGATTGAGAGCCCATAAGTGAGACTAAACATCAAAAGTCACTTCCCCTCAGTTTTGAGGTGAAAAGTTGAGCTTGTGGTAAAGCTGCCTTGTGGTACTCTTTTTTTTTTCCCTTTCTTTCTTTGTCAGACCATCCCATCCCGCCTCAACCCGGGCTGCAACGTTGCTTTTTGCACGTACTCACAAAAACACGATTTGAACTAGTTTTGTACCGGAAACTGCTAACTTATTTTTTGCGAAAAATGTTTTAAAACAAAATAATTCGACATAACAGGACTCCGCTATGCTTGTCACCGAGTTGAACAGTATAGTACGTATTGCTACGTCGCCCTCTTCTGGTCATTATTAGAATGGCTCTGGATAATATTATTTTGTGTTTTGTTCATATATTTTCTGAACAGTATTCTATTCCTTATATCACTTTGTTTTAACTTTAATACACACAACATTACTGCAGTACAACATAATTTTCAAAACACTTTGTTAGCTAAACTATAGCTTCACGCCACACTCTTCCTGTTCCCGTTTGTGTTGCCTCATGGGAAATGTAGTGCTTCATATTCATTCTTCGACTTATTCAAACTTGCTCCTTTTAATATAAAGGTTTCACGTCAACACTTAATAATTACATTAAGTTATAATAATTTGATTTATAACTTTAATAAACAAAATATTACTGCAGTACAACATAATCAAAAGATGGCTAAACTGTCTATGCCTCACGCCACACACTTCCGGCTCTTTCTCCCAATGCCTCATGGGAAATGTTGTCCTTCATATTTATTCTTCGACTTATATAAACTTTTAATATAAATTAATAGCGTCAACCCTTACATTATCTTATAGGAATTTGGTTTAACTTTAATAAACAAATTATTACTGCAATACAACATCATTTTCATTACGGTTTGCTATCTCAAGCGTCTATCGCCAGACACTTCCTGCTCCTTCTCGTGTTGCCTCATGGGAAATGCAGTACTTAATGTGTGTTCTGCTTCGCTCGCGCTCTAGCTGTACTCGGCTAGCTTCCGGTAGATAGCGCTATTGCGACGTATTCCAACTACACGTTAGCTGAATGGAGGCTAAAGCTAACGCGCTACCTTGGCTACACCGTGTGTGTGTGCGGCGGTGTTCGCGCTGCTAAGGAGCAACCAAACCGCACAAGCAGGCGAGCCTCTCGCACACTTTGCGTCCGGCGAGCGACGCGTTCGGACGTTTCAACTCCGCTAAATACCCACGAAATAACCGAAGAATATGAAGAACCCATAAAAGAAAGAGTGGGACATCAGCGAGCGGCACCCGTACGGACTGTCCGACCGACTGAGCGGCCAACGAGACGACCGAGGACGGTGTTCGTCCACCGGTTGAGCCACAAGTTGCATTCGCCAGGTATGGCGACCGTTTTAAACGCTAAAATTATCCTTGTTTTAGGGAAAACTTTTTATTGCGACTTCGTTGAACGTTTAGTCCAGCGACGGGAGTCGTTTTTGAGGTGTTTGGTGGAGTTTTTGTGGGATTTATTGCCGGACAAGATGGTCTCCCCTTTGTGTTTGTACTCGGACTTTGTTGTGCTAAGAGCATTAAGTTGCCGTCTGGACGTTGACAACAGGTGTTTAAACACAAATTAGATTGTGATTAAAAACACGTGTTTTGGTTTGAAATGGTGAAATAATGGTTTCATGCTAAAGAAAATACTGATATTGTTAAAGTCCTTATAGTGGCGAAGTGCTGGGCGATATAAAAGTATTCTATCACGATATGGGATATTTAATGTTAAAGTAACAATACAATTCGATATCATATATTGACGCTGGGATTATCAGCATGTAAAAATAGTTAAAATCTTGATGCCTGAAATTAGAATTCCTAATTCTAATTCATTAGATGAATACAAAAGTACACCAAAATCGATTTCATACAGTAATATTACATATAGAAAATTAAGTTAATACAGCTAAAAATGAGAAAATCCTAAATTAACAATCAAAAGAAAAGCAAAAAGTGAATATATGTCGAATTCATTCATTGTGTGGCAAAAGAGAATACATGAATATACTAATTATAGTAATAAAAGTAAAAGTGGTGTTGATTCAACTGGTTTAAAATGGAGAAAAAACAGATTTTTAAATGACTCCAATAAAAACATAAAGGAAATTAATTATAATGATAGCCCAAAGTTAAGCTTTAATTCCCAGCTTGATATCCAATCCCCACTTCAATACACAAATGGATATATATCTTATAAGTATAGTTTTTTTTCATATAAATGTTACTCTTATTGTACCTTAGAATTTTTGAAACACTTTAAATGCCAAATAACTTTACTTATTCGTTCAGGCGTATTGCCAAATGTGACGTATGTGTGTATGACATCATGCTAAAACGTTGAAAAATACATTTACAACTATGACCGCTGATTTATGTATTTATCTTGGCCTTCTTAGCACAATGGAGTACAAGGTAGAAGCGCACTACATAGATGGCGGCGGCGCTCGTCATTGGCACGCCGCGGCCAAAGCGGACGACTCGCGAGACGGCGACGGCGGTTGGAGGCTCCTGGAGGTGGCGCTCTCCGGGGGTGCGCCGTGGGGGTTCACGCTGCGTGGCGGGCTGGAGCATCGCGAGCCTCTACTTATTACCAAGGTAAGACCAAGCGGACCCCGTCTACCGATTGTTTACATCTGCGGGTGTCAATGATGTCATTGTCGAGGTACGCCAACCTCGTTGCGGTTTCCTTCGGGAGGAAATTGTCTGTCACGATAAATTTAGTAATTGAGGTCTAATCGGGCATTGCGGTGGTGGAGTGGTTAGCACATCGGCTGCGGAGTTATGGGGTCGAGGGTTCGATTCCAGGTTGGTCCTCACTTTGCATGTGTTTTTTCCGGGTACAGTAATCCCTCGTTTATTGCGTCTTCCCTTATCGAGAATTCACTACTTGGCGATTTTTAAAATTATTTAAAATATATATATATTTATTTGTTTATAGTTCATAAAAATGTGAAACTCCACGTTGAAACTCATAAGCGGACTAAGCACTGAAAAAAAAACGTACTTTTATACTGCATTTTCAAATTGTTATGAATTTCCCCCCAAAAATTAATTAACCAAAAAAAATTCCCCTAGAAAAAAACATGATGTAGTAAAGCCGCAATATTCGAGAGATTACTGTACTGATTATAATATCATTAAAATAAGACTATAAATATTTTTATTATATTGGATTTTCACATTTTTATGAACTTACAAAAAAAATATTTAACCCAAAAACAAATTCCCCGGGAAAAAACGGGATGTCGTGAAGCCGCGATATTTGAGATGTTACTGTATAGATTATTATAATATAATTAAAATAATATATTAATATTTATATTATTCTGGATTTTCAAATATTTCTGAACTTACAAAAAAAAAATTCCACCAAAAAAATAAATTTAGTAATTGAGGTCTAATCGGGCGGTGCAGTGGTGGAGTGGTTAGCACATCGGCCGCGCAGTTTTGGGGTCGAGGATTCGATTCCAGGTTGGTCCTCACTGTGTCCTCACTTTGCGTCTTCACTTATCGAGAATTCACTACTTTGAAATTTTTTAAATTATTTTTGAAAACTATATCTTTATTTATTTGTTTATAGTTCATAAAAATATGAAACTCCACGTTGAAACTCGTAAGCGGACTAAGCACTAAGACTAACATTAAATAATCTTTATAGCTTTCGATTTTTCATTTCGGACCGCATAAATAAATTAATAATTTTCGTGAGAATCATCAAGTACTTTAGTGGGCCGTACTAACACCGGACCGGATCCAGCCCCAGCCCCCGAGCCTCGAGTTTGACACCACCGTCTCATGGTACGATGCCATTGGTCCGAGGCAGACCGCACGGCTTCCCTGTCCTCGTGTAATCATTTACCAGAAAAGGCCTCGCTCCGAGCGCCAAAAACACCGCTCGCCGCCCGTGGTTTTCGGTATCGACCCAAAACCGGTGCAAGGTCCAAGCTGAGGGAGATTCGTGGTTTTTCATACCTTTTTAAAAACGCTGCCTTCTCATGACTTAATGTGTGACTGCACTTTGACATCAACACCGTTTCGCTGTTAATATTTCATGACCACACGGATACCGATACCGGACGCGGAGGCGGCGTGCCAAAGAGGAACTGGTGAGATTTGAAGGGTTTCTGTGGGGACAACATTTAAATTTCAAAGTCAAAATGATGCATTACATTATTACATTACAGTGGTACTTTGAGATACGAGCTTAATGCGTTCCGGACTCAGTTCGTATGTCAATTTACTTGTATTTCAAATGAGCGTTTCCCATAGAAATGAACTAAAATCAAATTAGTTGGTTCCAACCCTCTGAAAAACACCAAAAACACGATATTGGATTGGAAAAACATTTTTATTTGTTCTAATTCACCATCTATTAACAAAGTAGCAAATAACTAGTGGTTTAATAGTACTAAAATGTGTTTAATTGTACTAAAATTTGACGGAGTTCGCAGAGGGGAGACTTTTTGCACGGCAACGCGCTCGTAACATAAAATAAACACATTTAAATAAACTTGGATTATAATGCAGACACTCAAAAATAAAATTTAATCTAACCTTACACTATACTGAATTCTATTTTTTTTTTTTTTACATTTTACATACAATATTACTCGTAAATATATGAACGATCTTAGAAATCTAATATCAATATATTCCAATTGGAAAATGGTCTCCACAACATTGGAAAATAATGCAATAATATCAGTAAAATATAATGAAATGTTTCAGAAGCATATTTTTTTTTAGCATCGAACAACCAAAGGGTTAATGAAGACACAATTGACATCATGCCAAAAATGTATTTTATTGTGAAAAAACAATTTGTTTTAAGTCAAGATCCTCCTGACTGAAATCATTCAATTCCCAATTTTTCCACTTTGTTCCACACTAGCCACTCATTTCAGTTTATTTATGAAATATGTACAATGAGCCTCAGTGTGAGAAGAGGTTTCGGGGGTGTATATTTTTCCTGGATCTCATTAAAATTCTTGACATTCCTATCATGACTCAGGTATTGCTGGAGGTCTCAGCGGCCTTAAAAGTCCTCAGCGAGGATCAGCTTCAATAATCCTTGGTAGGCGGCGCCGCCCATTGTTTACGTTTGCGTTTGGCGGGATGACATATCACGCCGGTTTTCTGAACATAAATCAAACGCAAAAGCAGATGTCAAAAAAACCACAAAGGCCTGAACTGGGACAATACTGGGAAATATGCAGATAGTTAGTTTACAAAATCTTCCATTACATGGCTCCTCCTCCACTGCTAGATTATTATAATATCATTAAAATAACATACTAATATTTCTATTCTACTGGATTTTCACATTTTTATGAACTTACAAAAAAATTAAAAATTCCCCCAGAAAAAAATCTGTGATATAGTGAAACTGCAAAAGTTGAAGCCGCAATATTTGAGGGATTACTGTATAGATTATTATAATATCATTAAAATAATATTATATTAATATTTCTATTATACAGGATTTTCACATTTTTATGAACCTACCAAAAAATTAAAAATTCCCCCAGAAAAAATCTGTGATATAGTGAAACCGCAAAAGTTGAAGCCGCAATATTTGAGGGATTACTGTATAGATTATTATAATATCATTAAAATAATTTTATTTTAATATTTCTATTATACAGGATTTTCACATTTTTATGAACGTACAAAAAAATTAAAAAATCCCCCAGAAAAAAATCCGCTATATAGTGAACACCGCGAAAGTTGAAGCCGCGATATTCGAGGGATTACTGTATAGATTGTTATAATATCATTAAAATGATATTATATTAATATTTCTATTATAAAGGATTTTCACATTTTTATGAATTTACCCAAAAATATATATATTTAACAAAAAATATCCCCCAGAAAAAAACGCGATGTAGTGAAGTCGCGATATTCGAGGGATTACTGTATAGATTATTATAATATCATTAAAATAATATTACATTCATATTTCTTTTACAGTGGATTTTCACATGGGCCTATGTCCGATTATTATTATTATGAATTTACCAAAAAAAATAACAAAAAAAATTCCCCCAGAAAAAACGTGATATCGTGAAGCCGCGATATTCGAGGGATTACTGTATAAATTATTATAATATTAAAATAATATTACATTAATACTTCTATTATTCAGGATTTTCACATTTGTATGAACTCACAAAAAATATATATTTAACAAAAAAAATTCCCCCAGAAAAAAAACGCGATGTCGTGAAACCGCGATATTCGAGGGATTACTGTACTCTCACTTTATTAAATAACTCAAAGAAGACTGGATAGGGTCCCTCCAGGACCGGAGTTGGTGACCCCGGACCCGTATTAGTTTTTCTGGCAGCTCGTCAATTGAACCCGAGCCCCAACCACACATGAATTTGAATATCATATCCCACCAGAGGACAGGACGTCTTGTCAGCAAAAAACAAAATAAAAAATAATAATAACATTCCTGTCCCCGTCCCCGCACCACATCCTTCCCCCATCCGAGAGACTATTTTCCGGGCTAGCTGCGAAAAGACCGATTGGAGCCGAGAGGAAGAGCGTCAACAAAGGAGGCGCTATGTGGCTAGCGCCGATTAGGCCCAGGGGTTTAGAAAAGGGAGCTATAAATCTCGCTCTTTATTTTTGTTTGCCCGCGGCTAACTCGCTACGATCGTTAGCCGCATTCTTTGCCGATTCACGTGGAGGAAATGAAAGCGTAGCGTTATTTTGTACCCCCCCAAAAAAAAATTCACATAGAATGCCACAGGTACAAGAGGAATGTTTGTAAACCGTTAAGCTAACGTGCTAATGACGACCGAGGGCCGTCATTAAACGCCACTCAAATGACCCTAAAGCTCGCAGCTGTAAAACACTTTAACAGGATGTTAAAAACAAGCTCTTAAATTTGTTTTATTGCCAATCCTCATCATTAGCAAACGTTTTTTTGTATCGCCCATTTGTGTCGGATGGTCGTTCCCAGTTAGCGCGCCGGGTGTACAATAAAAGTGGCTTTGTTTAGCTAGCTAGCTCGCTATCTCGCTAATAAAACATGATTTGGCTAGACTAGTGAAGGTAAAATTAGCTTTTGTGTCTGTTTGAGGGCTTTCAACAATGCGACAAGTGATTTTATGTTTTGTACTTGGGTTGCGGGGGGTGCTGGAGCCTTTCTCAGCTAACTACGAACACCAGGCGGGGGACAGTCAGTGGCTAGCCACACTCTTGTGTGTTCCTATTTACCATATTTTCTCACCTATACGCTCTATTTGTTGCTAAAAAAATGATGACTGAATTGAGGGTACAGCTTATATGCACACAAATTAGTGCGAAATACGGCCGATACGGTCATTTATTTCAAAATTGAGAAAAGATAAACAGATAAAATGATTAACAAAATTTATTGTGAACGTCTATAAATGAAATTCAAGAACAAAAATAAAGTGTATTTTGCATAAAATGTGAAAAAACGTACTTAAATGTGCCCGCCATTGCTCGCTCAGGGTGCCGCCATCTTAGCTAGACCGCAACGGACACACTTCCTGGTTGTACTGCTTCCTTTTTGAATTTGTCTACGTCACATGTGTCAAAGTGGCGGCCCGGGGGCCAAATCTGGCCCACCGCATCATTTTGTGTAAATCATGAGTGCCGACTTTCTGTTTTAGGATCAAATTAAAATGAAGAGTAGAGATGTATATTATATTTCCTGATTTTCCCCCTTTTAAATCAATAATTGTCATTTTTTAATCCATTTTTCTGTAATTTTAGTTCAAAAATCATTTTGTAAAATCTAAAAAAATATATTTAAAAAAAGCTAAAATAAACATTGTTTTAAATCTATAAAAACGGAATATTCAGGGCTTTTAATCCAGTTCTTTTAATCCATATATTTAAAAAAAATCTAAATATGATATCTAAAATGGTACAGCCCACGTGAAATCAAGTTGACGTTAACGCGGTCCGCGAACCAACCCGAGTCTGACACCTCTAGTATAGATGTATATTAAATTTCCTGATCTTCCCCTTTTAAATCAATAATTGTAATTTTTTAATCATTTTTTTTCTGTGTTTTTAGTTCAAAAATAATTTTGTAAAATCAAAAAATATATAAAAAAGCTCAAATAAACCTTGTTTTAGATCTATAAAAAACTGAATGTTCTGTGTTTTTAATCCAGCTCTTTTAATCCAATAAAAAAAAAATCTAAGATTTTCCTTTCAAAGTAACACATTTGTACTCCCTATTAAAACCATGAATATTTAAGTGAAAATTGTAAATCAGGGGGCGGCTTATACGAGAGAAATTGTAAAATTCAACCCATTTTAAGACAGTTTTTAAGGGTGTGGCTTATACGCGGAGGCGGCTAATATGCGAGAAATTACGGTATGTTCAAACAGCTAAGCTAAAGTAGCAATTTTGATGGTCAAGTGTGTATTTATAGTCGGTAAAGCTTTCTCTCGCTCTAAAACATCTGCTGAGTGGCGCTTTAGTGTTTAGCGCAGCCCTTCAATTTTAAGAGTTTGCTGTCATTGTGCAACAAAGCCAGCCGAGAATCCCTCCAGTCTTCTGTTACCGCACGTCAAAGCCAGCTGAAACGCTTCGCAAAACCACCAAGCCTCCCCCAAAAAACCCAGAACGCTATACTTAAGGTCCGAAAATCCCAAGAACCGAAGAACAGTCCGCTTTGATCCCGCGGCGTTCGTTCGGACTCGTCAACGGGTGTTTATTGTACGTTTTAGTAGCGCCGTTAAATATATCCAAAGCGGCGGGAATGCGGCTGGCGGCCATTTGGGCTCTTCCACAGAATACGTGACCATATCGGGGCCGGGTCGGGAACCCGGCCAGTCTCCGTTAAAAAAAACAAACCTCGCTAACTATTGCGTCGTAGCGGAATGAATGATGAAGAGGGGCTAACGTGTTAACCGGGAGGGCGCCTTGGTTTTCAGGATAAAGACCACGTCATGTTCTGTAAATGTACACATGCCTGCATCGTTAAGTCATCCCGCTGATAATCGGCTGCAGACTCTGGAGTTTTTTTTCGTGATATGTTTACGGTTTAGTGCAAGGGTGTCAGACTCGGGTTGGTTCGCGGGCCGCTTTAGCATCAACTTGATTTCACGTGGGTCGGACCATTTTACAATACACAATACACAGAAAAAATGGATGAAAAATGACTATTATTGATTTAAAAGGGGGAAAATCTGGAAATTTAATATACAAGGGTGTCAGACTCGGGTTGGTTCGCGGGCCGCTATAATATCTAGATATTTTTTTATAAATGGATATTTATAATATTTAGATTTTTTTTAATAAATGGATTAAAAGAACTGGATTAAAATCCCCGAATATTCAGTTTTTTAGAGATCTAAAACAACGTTTATTTGAGCTTTTTTGATATATTTTTAGATTATACAAAATGATTTTTGAACTAAAAACACAGAAAAAATGGATGGAAAATCTGGAAATTTAATATACAAGGGTGTCAGACTCGGGTTGGTTCGCGGGCCGCGTTAGCGTCAACTTGATTTCACCTGGGCCGGACCATTTTAGATATAATATCTAGATATTTTTTTATAAATGGATTAAAAGAACAGGATTAAAAGCCCTGAATATACAGTTTTTTTATAGATCTAAAACAATGTTTATTTGAGCTTTTTTATATATATTTTTAGATTTTACAAAATTATTTTTGAACTAAAAACACAGAAAAAAAATGATTAAAAAATTACAATTATTGATTTAAAAGGGGGAAAATCAGGAAATTTAATATACATCTATACCAAGGGTGTCAGACTCGGGTTGGTTCGTGGGCCGCGTTAACGTCAACTTGATTTCACGTGGGCTGGACCATTTTAGATATAATATTTAGATTTTTTTAAATAAATGGATTAAAATAACTGGATTAAAAGACCAGAATAATCAGTTTTTATAGATCTAAAACAATGTTTATTTGAGCTTTTTGTAAATATATTTTTAGATTTTACAAAATGATTTTTGAACTAAAATTACAGAAAAATTGATTAAAAAAAAAGACAATTATTGATTTAAAAGGGGGAAAATCAGGAAATTTAATACACATCTATAATCTTCATTTGAATTTGATCCTAAAACAGAAAGTTGGCACTCATCATTGACTTTCCCGGGCTACACAAAATGATGCGGCGGGCCAGATTTGGCCCCCGGGCCGCCACTTTGACACATGTTGTTTAGCGGATAAAGGAAATGTTTTTTGTTGAACGGGAAAAAGCTAACGTTGGGGATTTGACCATTAGCTAATAAATAACAACAAAAAACAAACAAATGAACTGATAACTAATCAATAAATAAGAAATACATGAATTAGTCAACAGCCACTGGCCAATCAGTTGCCAAGGTGACAGATGTGACATCATCAGGAAGCGACGATCTGGTTGAAAACAATGGCAGAGTACAAAGTGGATCTATACACTAAATTTCCTTATTAAAAAGGGAGCAAAGAACATTTCTAAACACTTTTTTGATTGGTAATGATTAAAGAGCAACCGATATGGGTTTTTCAGGACGATACAGATTATTAATAGTTAGAGGAGGCCGATGGTTGATATTCATTTGCAGTAAAAGTGTAAATATTGGTGGAAAAAATGTAATAATGCAAGCAGTGGACTTCATTGAACTTAGATTAGATAACTTTATTCATCCCGTATTTCATTGTCACAGTAGCAAGAGGGTGAGAATACAGACACAGGAAAAGACATTTTAGACGTAAATAAGTTCATAAATAAATATAAAATAACCTTCCCATGTTTTTCAGGTGGAGGAGGCCAGCAAGGCGGCCGCCGTAGGCCTGCAGGCGGGAGATGAGCTCGTCAACATTAACGAGATTCCCCTGAGCGGCTTCAGGCAGGAGGCCATCTGCCTGGTCAAAGGATCCCACCGGACGCTCAGCCTGCTCGTCAAAAGGTAAAAGGTCGCCGCGGTAACGCGGCAGGGGGGGGCGGAGCGTCCGTTCGGTAGAATCGTGCGTCGCCGGGTTTCTCCTGAGCCGGAACATCCCGTTTGGCGGGGTTGGTTGGGCCTTTGTGACGCGGCTTTCCGGAGAACACCGCTTGGGGGTGATGTCATGCCCTAATAAATAAATAAATAATAAATCGAAATGTAGGAAGGAATAAAAAAAAGTTGGTTTGTTAGAACTAGAACAAGAAATGGAATGGAAATAGAGTGGCCAGTCTCTTTCTTAAAAAGAATCATTTTGCGCTCTCCCTATTTGTGCTGTGTTCACGGGCCACGTTCATGCTAATTTGCCAGTTGATTTTTGACAATTTGACAGTTGATTTTTGACAATTTGACAGTTGATTTTTGACAATTTGACAGTTGATTTTTGACAATTTGACAGTTGATTTTTGACAATTTGACAGTTGATTTTTGACAATTTGACAGTTGATTTTTGACAATTTGACAGTTGATTTTTGACAATTTGACAGTTGATTTTTGACAATTTGACAGTTGATTTTTGACAATTTGCCAATAGATTTTTGACAATTTGCCAATGGATTTTTGCCAATTTGCCAGTTGATTTTTGACAATTTGACAGTTGATTTTTGTCAATTTGGCAGTTGATTTTTGCCAATTTGCCAATTGATTTTTGACAATTTGCCAGTTGATTTTTGACAATTTGCCAGTTGATTTTTGACAATTTGCCAGTTGATTTTTGACAATTTGCCAGTTGATTTTTGACAATTTGCCAGTTGATTTTTGACAATTTGCCAGTTGATTTTTGACAATTTGCCAGTTGATTTTTGACAATTTGCCAGTACATTTTTGACAATTTGCCAGTACATTTTTCCCAATTTGCCAGTTGATTTTTGCCAATTTTCCAATTTATTTTTGAGCCCAAAAAGTTCACTCCCTCGCCGCCATTGCCGGTGTTAGACGTCCAATCCGTTGGAGTGGGAGGGGCCAAAAAACTTTCGTTGGCTCATTGGCTGCCAATGACGGGGCCTTTTAGGGTACTTACGGATCTTCTGTGGTAAATTTTGGAGCATTTTTTATTAATTTTGAGGGACTTTTTGGGAGGTTTCTTGTTGGTTTGTCAGTCCCGGCTGTTTTTGTGGCAATTCCAAGTTACTTACTGTTATTTTTGGGGGGTTTTAAGGTTCTCCGAACAAATTGCGGATCAGAAATTGAGCAAATCGCCATCGTACGCGCACTTAATCACACAATTAATTCACAAACCACGGATTTTGAGGCACCCTTTTCAAAAATAATGAAAGCATTTCATTGGGCATGTACAGAATGAATTAGCTCTAAAATGCCCGTCAGCCATGACAACGCAAATGAAAGGGTTAACCAACTTTCTTCACAGAACTATTTAGTCAATGACAAAAAAGGCTTGAGTCATTCAACCCCTTGTTCAAATACTTGCACCATCCTTTTATTTTATTCATTTTTTTACACGCCTCTCTGTACTCAAGTACAGAATGTGTTTGTTTTTGTCAACGCGTGCGTCACCACTTCACCTTCACCTTCACGGTCCCCGACGTCGTAAATATCTCGGTGGCATTTTTTTGCAGTCTTCATATCTTGGTCGCCGCAACAATGCCCGCTTTGTCCGTCTTTCCGCGTCGCTGCACAACGTATCGTCACGTCATATAAGGAAGGCCGCTCGCCTTTCGTTTGGGTGTTACGTGCTCTACCACTATTACTACTACTACTACTACTACTACTACTACTACAGCTCCATTTATTGATGTTTACCAATACTAATAACCCCAAGACTACTAACCCCAAATACTACTATACAGCTCATCTAGTTTATAGTACAACCCCAACTACTACTACTACCACTACTACTACTACTACTACCACTACTACTACTACTACCACCACTACTACCACTACTACTACCACTACCACTACTACTACTACCACTACCACTACTACTACTACTACTACTGCTACCAATACTACTACTACCACTACTACTACCACTGCTACTACCAATACTACTACTACTACCACTACTACTACCACTGCTACTACCAATACTACTACTACCACTGCTACTACTACTACTACTACCACTACTACTACTACTACCACCACCACCACCACTACTACTACTACTACCACTACTACCACTACCACCACTACTACTACCACCACTAGCACTACTACCACTACCACTTCTACCACCACTACTACTACTATTGCTACTACCACTACTACTACCACTACTATTACTACTACCACTACTACCACCACCACCACTACCACCACTACCACCACTACTACCACTACTACCACTACTACCACTACTACTATCACTACCACTACTACCACTACTACTATCACTACTACTACTATGGCGTCTTATAATCCAGAAAATACGGCACTCTTATTGAATTCACTCGCCCGGTTTTGTGCTCAATGGCGTTATTGCGAAACAAACGCGCCAGCTAGTTCTCTGAACACCGTGGCGCATCTGCTCATTGTCGCCTTCGCTGCGCTAAATGAAAAAAATCTGTTTCCTGCCGACGCCATCCCATTGTTTCGATGGTGTTCTCCGAGCCATCTGGGACCGCCGGCTTCCTTCCTGCTTTTCGTCCGGGTTTAAGAATACGCTATCTGCTTCGGCCGGCGCGTTCAAGGTTATCCAGATAAGTTGTGCGGGGGCGGAGACTACGACACATTCGTCTTTCCTAATATTCTTTGGAAATACAAACAAGGAAGCACGTCGTATTTTTACAGTCGATTGGCAACAGCCCGAACGGCTAACGGACAAAGGCGATTTCAAATAAAGCCGTCCGTTGTCGGGGATCCCGTCAAACGGGAAACTGTCGCCACTCGCTCCCGTCCGCAGGTGCGGCCCGCTCACAAACGGCGCCGACTAATTCGGCGCGCGGCCGCAAAAGCGGGATCGGCGCCGAAATGGCTTCCCGAAGGGAAAGGAACGGCGACGGGTCGAGAAGATAGCCACGTGCGATAAATACTTAGGCGTGGTTAGCATTAGAGCGCTTGTGCTACATGCCTAGACATGGCACATCCACCCTTTATGCAAGAGTGTTACCGGAATAAATGGGTTGCCGTGTCAAGAGACAACATGGCAGAATTCAGAAGAAATCGCCCACTTTGCCGTGATATAAAAAATTCACCCGTGCAAAGCAGTTCCACGCAGCCAGCTTGAATTGAATGTTTTTATTGTCATTATACAAGTAGAATGAGATTTAAAGCTTCACCACCAAGTGCAAAAATAACAACAAACAAATACACAAATAAATAATAACAATATAGAATGCATAAGTAATCCATAAATAAGTAATAAATAAATACATTAGTCAACAAAAATATTTGGGTTGTGCACAAATAACAACAAACAAACAGATAAATAATCAATAAATAATACTAATCAATGCAAAAAGTAGTCAACGTAGATAAGTAGTCAACGTAGATAAGTAGTCAACATAAAAAATAAGTAGTAGTCAACGTAGTAGTCAACGTAGTAGTCAACGTAGTAGTCAACGTAGTAGTCAACGTAGTAGTCAACGTAGTAGTCAACGTAGTAGTCAACGTAGTAGTCAACGTAGTAGTCAACGTAGTTGTCAACGTAGTTGTCAACGTAGTACTCAAGGTAGTTGTCAACGTAGTACTCAAGGTAGTACTCAAGGTAGTACTCAAGGTAGTACTCAAGGTAGTACTCAAGGTAGTACTCAAGGTAGTACTCAAGGTAGTACTCAAGGTAGTACTCAAGGTACTACTCAAGGTACTACTCAAGGTAGTACTCAAGGTACTACTCAAGGTACTACTCAAGGTACTACTCAAGGTACTACTCAAGGTACTACTCAAGGTACTACTCAAGGTGCTACTCAAGGTACTACTCAAGGTACTACTCAAGGTACTACTCAAGGTAGTACTCAAGGTAGATAAGTAGTCAACATGAATACGCAAGTACAAAAATAACTAAAGTAGTTAGCAGCCTATGGAGTTTTAGCACAGTACAAGATAAGCCTGGATGAGGTCCTCCTACGTGCAGAACTGTTGGGTACCATATTTTCCAGACATTTTTTCAGTCTTTTACGTTTGTCTTATAGTACGGAAAATACACTCATTTGAGATTTGAACCCATATGTCCAAACAATGTGGTTTAAAGACCGGCCTCCCATGTCTTCTTCTTCTTCTTCTCCTTCTTCACTGTTTACTTGAGTGGATTTGACTGTTCACACTGGCAGCCTCAACGCTCTGCTTCTTGTGTGTTCCACACTTCCAGCCAAGCAAGCCTCATAAAAACTTCCCAACTTCAACTCTTGCGGCGGTCGTCTTCCCCCTGCTGGCGTCTTTTGGGAAGCGCACTGGTCCACTTCTCTCCCTCAATTCTTTTGCCGTCAAACCTTACGCTTTCTCTGTTTTTAGTGCCACGTTTCCAACCGGCACCAGTTCCTCCCTCCACCCTTCGATACCTGGAAAAGCTTAGCGGACATATGCATGTAGACCGCGGGCTAGAGTTGAGCTAGGAGGGGGGTCTTGCGTTTACAGCTCTTTGTTTTGTTTTTTTCTTCTTCCTAATAAGCCTTCGCAGCATGTTTGGAATGCGCTGCGCCGAATTCCAGGCCTAAGTGGATTTCCTAAAATTGTTCGCTCACTGGGATAAGCAGAGTCATCAGTAATTGTCAACTTAGTGGTATGGTACCACTGTGCTTTTTGGCTAGCCTAGCGTGTCCTCCAAGTGGGACGACTTCTCTTTGTCTGATTTGTCAGCTACGGGTTACAATATTTGGGAAAATATGGATATCAGGTCTGTATCGAAGAAAGAAAATCTGATTTAGAGTCAAAAAAATTAGCATGGGGTCATCCTTAGGCTAAAACTTTAACCCTGTTTCTCAGATTGCAAGGTAGACATGCTAGCCGTAGCACCGCTAAGCTAGGCCGACAGCAAATTTACAAATGCTTTCATTTCAAAAAACGTTAAAAAAATCAGCATGGTGACATCTCTAGGCCGTACTTCAAATTTGGACAGCCCGTCTCAGATTGCAAGGTAGACATGCTAGCCGTAGCACCACTATGCTAGCCAGACAGCAAATTGACCAATGCTCCGTTGCGGAAAAACATTGAAAAAAATTAGCATGGGGACAACCCTAGGCTAAAACTTTAACCCCGTGTCTCAGATTGCAAGGTAGACACGCTAGCCGTAGCACCGCTATGCTAGCCAGACAGCAAATTTACAAATGCCGTCGTTGCAAAAAACTTTCAAAAAGTCAGCGTGGTGACATCCTTAGGCCGTACTCCAAATTTGGACAGCCCGTCTCAGTATTGCAAGGTAGAGATGCTAGCCGTAGCACCGCTACGCTAGCCCAACCGCAAATTGATGACTGCCCTCGTTCCAAAAAACGTTTCAAAATTCAGTGTGGTGACATCCCTAGGCCATACTTAAAACTTAAACCACATGCCTCAGTATTCTAAGGTCGACATGCTAGCCGTACCACTGCTACGCTAACCCGACAGCAAATTGACCAATTCTCCGTTGAGCAAAACATTGAAAAACTCAACATGGGGACATCCCTAAGGCTAAAACTTAAACCCCGTACCTCAAAATTGCAAGTCAGCCACGCTAGCCGTAGCACCGCTACGCTAGCCCGACCCCAAATTCCCAAATTCCCTCGTCGCTGTCCCCCCAGAGCGCTCGCAAAGCTCATTAGCCGGGCTTTCTGGAAGTGGGGTGCGCCCCGGAGATCAAGCGGTTACCATGGCGATGGCAGAAATGCACATCCTCCTCACAACGTGGAATAAGAGGGGGTGCGCTAAGCCAAGAGTCCGCCATTTGCATATTAGCTAGCCTTGAGCCAATGGGGTTGAAAAAAACCCCGAAAGGGGAGCGCCTTGGGCGATAGCCACCGTCCTTCTTCCTCTTTCACTCTTTCGTCCCCTTCCAAGGCTAAAAAAAACTTGTTACACGTCCTTCAAATACTTCGGGTTGCCATGTTTTGCGTTTTGGGAAGCCTTTTCACTTTGACCAAGTTGCGCTCGGCGTATTTCGGACGGCGCGTCCTCCCGTCGGGTGAGTCGAAACTAACTTTCTTTTGACCCGTATTGGGGGGCTTGATGACCCTAATACTCGTTAATACTTGTTTTGATTGTTTTCCCCAGGTCGCGCTTCATTTAGGTTAAGCTATGATAAAGCAGATTTAGCCCTATGAAAACTCAATTAATCTTTAGCGTGTGTTTTTAAGGGATTATTTTTGGAATATTAACACGTTGACGCTAAGAGGTTAGCGACCGTCACCATTTTTCAGATTTATATGAATTCAAAACCGGTTTAAACGACAATTACATCTCAAAACTACAATGGCGGGCGTGTATTGCGATGGTAAAAACAATTCAAAACACTTCAAATTTCCGTTTAATCTGAAAATTCAAGGCCAATTTTGGACTTTTACCGATAAAAATAGTCATTCTGAGCCAACGTGGCGACAACCCCCATCGCTACGGCACCCTTTCAGAGCATATCTATGCCAACCCAGCTGTAGCCCTGACGATAGGCCTAATAAAGCCGGCCCTCATTTGCATAACAACAACCGGCGCCATGTGTGGCTGCCCGCGAACGCCCCACAAACGCTGCGTTAGCCTGTTAGCTTCTTCTTTCTCCTCCCGATAAATCTTCAAAACGCTAATAACTTTTATTGGATAACTTTATTCATCCCGTATTCGGGAAATGTCGTGTTAATAAAATAAAATAAATTAATTAATTATTTAATATTATTTTATATTTATAATATAATGATTATTTAATTATTAATTAATAAAATTAATTAATCAATTATTAATTATTATTTAATATTATTATATATATAATATAATGATGATTATTTAATTATTAATTAATAAAATTAATTAATTAAATTGAATTTAATTAATACACCATTACTTTGTAATCGACTTCAATTTGATCAACTGGCGTGCGGCACTTTTTCTTCGTACGGTCATTGAAGGCATCTCGGCGAGGTGAATCAAAGGCCACGACCCCTGAACCCGGCGCTTTTGTCGGACGAAAGCTTTGTCCGATATTCACCGCAACAAGTCGGATTTTAGTGACTCTCATGCTATCGCTAGTAGGCTATCGCTAACTAAAATGCAGAGTCGTGAGTGGAATTTGAATTGAATGAACTGTCTGTGGAATTTGTGGAATTTGTAAGTTGGGGTCAAAGAAGTTTGTAAGTTGGGGTCAAAGAAATTCGTAAGTTGGGGTCAACGAAATGTGTAAATTGGGGTCGAATCTAAATGTAGTAATGATTATTCCGTGGCAAACAAGTTAGACACAAAGAGCCAAAATTTGAAAGTGTGAGAGTCAAAGAGCCGATCTGCCAAATTATTTTTGGAATATTAATTTATTATTTATTATTAATGGGTCCTGATGAATTGGAGTGTGTTTTAAGACAGAATATTTCGATCCGGGTAACGATCGCGGCAGACGACAGCTTGCCGTAAAGGGGTGAAGTTGTTGATCTGATTCCGCCAGAGATTCTCCTGTCCTTAAGCCCCTCCCATTTATCCCATCCCACTCCGGCACCCCCATGCTGGCCATATGTTGCAGTTGGTGGGCACCTATGTCGCGTCCCGGTCACATTGGAATTAATATCTTTGTGTGGGAATTTTGGCAGATTGCATGCAACAAATGAACCAGCAGGGGGAGTTGTAATACGTTTTTTTTTGTATTTTGCGTGTAGTAAAATTATTAAAATGGTCACATGACAGAACTGTCCGCGATCGACTTGCATAAAATGCCATAATTGGTTCGAGCTGAACATTTTTTTAAAATGTATTTTTAATTTAAATGAGGTTATTTGTGTCTCATTATTTATTTATTTAATATTCTCAGTATATTACTTATGTTGAGAAAAGTAATTTATTTTTAGTTGGCCTAATTTGATTAATAATATTCCGATTTTTTTATTTTTTATTTTTATTTAAATGAGATTATTTGTCTCATTATTTATTTTTTATTTCCCCTTTTGATATATCTAACATATTATGTTAGAAAAGTAATCAAACAGTGTTTTTTAAGTTGGCCTAATTTGATTAATAATATACCGATTTTTTAATTTTTTTATTATATTGAGATTATTTATGTCTCATTATTTATTTTTTATTTTACCTTTTGATATTCTCAGTATATTATGTTAATAAGGTAATCAAACATTGTAGTTTTTTTTTAAATTGGCCTAATTTGATTAATAATCCAATTTTTATATATTTTTTTAAATTTAAATGAGATTATTTGTGTCTCATTATTTATTTATTTTTTTCCCTTTTGATATTCTCAGTATATTATGTTAATAAGATAATCAAACATTGTGTTTTTTTTGTTGGCCTAATTTGATTAATAATGTTCCGATTTATTATTTTTTTTAAATTTTATTGAGATTATTTATGTCTCATTATTTATTCTTTATTTACACTTTTGATATTCTCAGTATATTACTTATGTTAAAAAAGTAATCAAACATTGTGTTTTTCTTTAGTTGGCCTAATTCAATTAATAATATTCTTTTTTTTTTTTTTTTTTAATTATTATTTTAATTTTTTAGTGGGGGTTACAAGCATGATTATGGAATTTGTTAGTCAAGGTACCACGGTATTAAATAAATATATTAGTATACCGGAGAGCAAAATCACATGACCAATCAAAGTTTAGCAATCAAGGTTTTTAAAATGTCCACGAGCCACATGCGGCTCACCACCTCCTCTCTGGTTCCGCCATTTCGACAACAACTGTTCCCGTCTTTTTTAGCGTGTGCTATATATGCGTGTGTTCCTTCCCTTGCGGCCCAGGAATGCCAAAATGGCGGACATTGTAGCTCACAAAATGCCTTCCGAGAATGACGTGCACGTGGCCCGAAGCTTCCTTACCAAGATTTTGCGAAGTTCCATGAGGTACGCTTTCCGTGGCGTCATGTCGTCGACAGTACGTAGTAGCTTCACCCTCACGTCACCCAGCGCATAACCACCACCACCAACCTTCTTCCCATTTGCCCATTTTTGTTTGCTCTCTAGCCAATCGTAGCCTTCCTTTCTGGCATGTGAGTTGTCGTTAGCTCCATTCCTCATCTAGAGCATGTACGCATACCTGTCAACTTTGATGGTTTTCATGTATTTTTATACCTTTTTCATCATTTCAGATTGTTTATAACAAGGTTGTCAGACTCGGTCGGGTTGGTTCGCGGGCCGCGTTAACGTCAACTCTGTTTTATGTGGGCCGGACGGACCATTTTAGATATAATATTTAGATTTTTTTTTAATAAATGGATTAAAAGCCCCGAATATTCATTTTTTATAGATCTAAAACAATGTTTATTTTAGCTTTTTTAAAATATATTTTTAGATTTTTCAACTCGATTTCATGTGGGCCGGACAATTTTAGATATAATATTTAGATTTTTTTTAATAAATGGATTAAAAGCCCCGAATATTCATTTTTTATAGATCTAAAACAATGTTTATTTTAGCTTTTTTAAAATATATTTTTAGATTTTTCAACTCGATTTCATGTGGGCCGGACAATTTTAGATATAATATTTAGATTTTTTTTAATAAATGGATTAAAAGCCCCGAATATTCATTTTTTATAGATCTAAAACAATGTTTATTTTAGCTTTTTTAAAATATATTTTTAGATTTTTCAACTCGATTTCATGTGGGCCGGACAATTTTAGATATAATATTTAGATTTTTTTTAATAAATGGATTAAAAGAACTGGATTAAAAGCCCTGAATATTCCGTTTTTTTATAGATCTAAAACAATGTTTATGTGAGATTTTTTAAAATATATTTTTAGATTTTTCGACTCGATTTCATGTGGGCCGGACAATTTTAGATATAATATTTAGATTTTTTTTAATAAATGGATTAAAAGAACTGGATTAAACTGAATATTCCGTTTTTTATAGATCTAAAATTCAATTTAGCTTTTTTTAAAATATATTTTTAGATTTTTCAAAATGATTTTTGAACTAAAAACACAGAAAAAATGGACTAAAAAATGACAATTATTGATTTAAAAGGAGGAAAATCAGGAAATTTAATTTTCGTTCGGGCTAATGTAGCATGACTCGTTCTGCTGTCATTTG
The DNA here is from genome assembly GCF_051989625.1 of Stigmatopora argus. Classification (NCBI taxonomy): domain Eukaryota; kingdom Metazoa; phylum Chordata; class Actinopteri; order Syngnathiformes; family Syngnathidae; genus Stigmatopora; species Stigmatopora argus. The sequence goes on from NC_135394.1 coordinate 17,269,409, forward strand.
AACTAAATTAATTTGAAGGCGTGGTGCGGTGGTTGAGTGGCTAGCGCCGACTGTCTCGCAGTTCTGGGGCCTGCTAGGCGAATTGGATGCCAAAAAACATGGTTGCTGGGCTAATTGGATGCTAAAAAACATGCTTGATAGGCTAATTGGATGCCAAAAGACATGCTTGCTAGGCTAATTGGATGCCTAAAAACATGCTTGCTAGGCTAATTGGATGTCAAAAGACATGCTTGCTAGGCTAATTGGATGCTAAAAAATATTTAAATAATTATTAGCAGAAAAAAAACGCAAAATAGTGAATTCACGATAAGTGAAGACGCAATAATTGAGGGATTACAGTACTTTTTTTTGTAAAACCGATTTTATTTTACCCATTTTGGGCTCTAATCCTATCTAAAGAAAAGACATTTAGACATAAATAGATAGGTAATAAATAAGTTAATCAATAAATAAATATAGCGATACAGCAACATCTACAGCAGGGGTCTCAAACTTGCGGCCCGCGGGCCAACTGCGGCCCTCGGGACGATAATTTGCGGCCCCCGTCTTAATATGAAAGATCGATTTTTTATTTTTTATTTTTTTTTTACCCCTTTCCCCATGATGGCGCCGTTTAAGTGGCAGCCAGTGGCAGTAGCTCTGTCCACTCATGTTTTTCTTGTTTTACAGCATGTTTTACATGAAAAATTAGAGGGAACATTGACATGCACCTGCTTGTGGCAGGTGTGATACTGGTGTGCCGATAGCGAGCAATGATGATGTCGTGACCGGATGATTCGCCTAAAGACGTTTCGCCGACGGACGTTTGACAGACGGACAGGTCGTACTAGTATTTGTTAGTTTAATGATTAAATACAAATACTAGTATTTGTATTTAATCATTAAACGCTGTTTTCAGCTGGATTTGACCGAATTTGAGAGCATTTTGAGCCGTTTGGCGAATGGACGTCTATAGACGTTTTTTTGCCTCCATCGCGATATCATCCAGTATTTGTATTTAATCATTAAATGCTGTTTTAGGATGGATTTGACCCGATTGCTCTCATTTTACGGCTCGGTTCTGCTACATCTGCCTGCCCAAGAGTGCTTATTCCCGGACTGCCATTGATGGTAGACGAACATTGATTTTTACTATAATTTGGACAACACCGGCGGCGGGCCGGATTAAAAATCCTAACGGGCCGTATATGGCCCGCGGGCCGAGGTTGAAAAACTTGTACACACACGATCCGGCGGGGCGAGCGTTCGAATCCCGTTTCGGCGAAACCTCCGTTCGGCCGAATGAACGTTCGGTGGAACGTCCATTCGGCGAACTGCCCGTCTGTCAAACGTCCGTCGGCGAAACGTCTTTAGGCGAATCATCCGAGTACCGATGATGTCGCTCACACTGGTACTCAGTGCGCTCAGGGAGGTTGTCTTTCTGCTCAGACCAACAAAAAATTAGAGGGAACTTTGGTTCGGAGCTGAATGAACCAATCACGGTGAGGTATACGGCTCTGGAGGGCGGGACATCGGCCGGGCTGTCCAGTGCCTCGCTCACTCACTCATTCATTCCTCCAATCAGCTGGGCGGAGGGGAAGCCGTGAGGCCGATCACTCCGCTCGGCGCGCACACTCCTCCGCTGCTCTCAGCATAGAACTGAATGAGGCGCTATGATCCGTGATCCAGCCTGTGTCAGTGTCTGTAGCCATCTCCGCGATTGAAACGGAGAGCGAAAGTGCACATGCGCCACAAACCCGCGCGACTGAATGTGAAAGATCAACCCGAGACTCATTCCAAGTGGAAAAACATATTACAGAGCCCCAGAGATGTCTCTTTCAAAGCCTGCCGTGAAGAGAAAGGTCGGTGATGAGTACAGACAGTTTCAAGAAAAGTGGGGAGTGCAATATTTCTTTGTTGAACACAGGGGCACCCCGACGTGTCTCATTTACACTGAAAAAGTTCCGGTGCACAAGGAATACAATTTGAAACGTAATTGTACTACGAGACATGCTGAGGGGTACGAAAAATACCAGGGAGATGAGAGAGCCAACCAGTTTGCCAGTCTTAAAACACGTCTTATGAGGCAACAGGATCTCTTCAAGAAGGCTACCAAAGACAGTAATGCAGCAGTCAAAGCTAGCTACGCCGTTTGTGAGTTGATTGATCCTGTGCTAAGTGATCCCAAATGGCTCATGGACTTGGCTTTTCTTGTTGATATCACACATGAGCTTAATGTACTGAACAAGAAGCTACAAGGCCAGGGGCAACTTGTCAGTGCTGCCTATGACAACGTGAGAGCATTCTGCACTAAACTTGTGTTATGGAAAGCCCAGCTCTCTCAGACAAACCTTTGCCATTTCCCAGCATGCAAGGCTCTCGTGGATGCAGGCACACCATTCAGTGGTGAGAAGTATGTTGAGGCCATTTCGAAGCTACAGGAGGAATTTGATCACAGATTTGCAGACTTCAAGACACACAAAGCCACATTTCAAATTTTTGCGGACCCCTTCTCCTTTGATGTGCAAGATGCCCCTCCTGAGCTTCAAATGGAGCTCATTGACCTGCAGTGCAACTCTGCACTCAAAGCCAAGTTCAGGGAGGTGAGTGGAGAAGCAGACAAGCTTGGGCAATTTTTGAGAGAGTTGACCCCCAGCTTCCCTGAACTTTCCCGAAGGTTCAAGCGGACCATGTGCCTTTTTGGGAGCACATACTTGTGTGAGAAGCTCTTCTCCACCTTGAACTTCAATAAGTCCAAGTACAGGTCCAGACTTACTGATGAGCATCTTCAAGCTCTACTGAGGGTCTCCACTGCTTCCTCCCTCAAGCCAAATGTGACTATGTGAGAAGAAGCGCTGCCAGGTCTCTAGCAGCAAGGAGTAGGCAAGAGAAGCCGTGTTCAGAATATTTCATGTTCAATGTTCCATTCAAGTTCAGAAAGTTAAAGGTTAAAGAGCTGTTAATACAGACATTTGAAACGGAATAAAAATAATTCATTTTCTCTACTTAGCCAGCCAGTGTATATCTACTGTATGCTCATTAGTATTATTTGGTTTTGTATTACTGATTGATTTATTTTTTATTCATCTTTAAGTTAATTTATTTAATTCATTATTTTTTGTTAAAAAATAAAGATATTTGATAACGTTGGAATGTTTTATCAGTGCTTTTCTTGTGGAAATCCTGATGCGGCCCAGTCTCACCCAGACTCGGCCTCTAGTGGCCCCCAGGTAAATTGAGTTCGAGACCCCTGATCTACAGCATCTTGAATTTACTGAATTCTGATTGGTTACTCCGTCCACTTTGGAGAAAATTTTAGACTTTTAAGTGCCCCTTATGTGAGTTGAAATATGTGCAAATATGTGCATTTATACGGTTTTTATTGCTTAATAAGGGGAATTGCAATCATTAATAAGGGAAGCAATTTGCGGAGGTTGCCAGGTATGTGTATGGAAGTTTTTTTACGGGTTGTCTCCTGACGTATCTTGTCATTGTTTCCCCCACACGCATCTCAGAAAGAACCAATTCCCAGGGTACGTTTTGTCGACACGTGACAAACCGCGGAAGCGACGTGTCGCGTTTCGATGTCCGTCGTGGTCCGATTCGACGAGGAACGAACCCAGAACCGTTCTTCGGAGAGGCGGAAGACCAGGAAATGTTTTTTGCGTGCCAGGGCTATAATTGCTAAGAAGTTTTTTTTGTTTTCTTCTGTGTGTGTGCAGGCGCAACGAACCCATAAGCAGGCCGCACTCGTGGCATTCCACAAAGTTCATCGAAGGCCAATCGGAGGCGGCCAAGACGCAACCGTCGGCGGTCTCGGCGGTCGGTTGGCACGCCACGTACGATGCCAGGTAGGACTTGTTTTTGACAAAATGTTAAGCCTTGCGCTCATTCCGTGGGAAATGCTAAGCGTTTAGCAAAGCTAGTGATTAAACAACTGAACCCTGAAAAGCATCCGAGTACCGTATTGGCCCGAATATAAGACGACACCCTCTTTTTCGAGACTCATGTTGGGGAAAAAAAAATCAATTTTCATACAGAAAAGAATGACAGTATATTGGAAACAAATGATTATAACAATATATTTTGCATGTGTGTATCAAATTGAAACGCCAAAGTTATTACTCGCTATCAAAATTACAAATAAAGTCGTTTTTTTTTTTTTGTCAAGCTCTTAGTAAACTTTAGACAAATGGTAATTTACCTTATTGACTCATCTTGTGGTTAATTGGACAAATGGCAATTACTAATGATAATTTGATAATAGGAATTAACATTGAGAAAAGGGGATTAAAGTTGAAAATTAGCCCTCGGCTACAATCTTACATATTTCCATATATACCCTTATTAACATGTATATTTTCATTAATATGTGCTGTCCTTTATTAAATAAACCAAACATCTTAACATCTGAACATTTAAATATGTAAACTATTTGTAAAAATATGTAAACTATTTATAACAATATGTAAACTATTTCTAATATGTAAACTATTTATAATAATATGTAAACTATTTCTAATATGTAAACTAGTTGTAATAATATGTAATCTATTTGTAAAAAATATGTAAACTATTTAGAATATATAAACTAATTGTAAAAAAGAGTAAACTATTTGTAAAAATATGTAAACAATTTGTTTAAAAAAAAATGTAAACTATTAGTAAAAATATGTAAACTATTTGTAAAAAAAATAAGTAAACTATTTTAAAAAATGTAAACTATTAGTAATTTTTTTTAAAATATTTGTAAAAAATGTAAGCTATTTGTAAAAAATGTAAAACTATTTGTAAAAAATGTAAACTATTTGTAAAAAAATGTAAACTATTTGTAAAAACATGTAAATTATTTGTTAAAACATGCAGGCTGTTTATAAAAATATGTAAACTATTTGTAAAAATATGTAAACTATTTGTAAAAATATGTAAACTATTTGTAAAAAAAAAATGTAAACCGTTTGTAAATGAATGGCTTCTGATTTTTTTTTAAATATAAATAAACCAATCTACTGTGATAAAAAAAATCAGTGTTCAGCATTAGCTTTAAAATGTCTGGCACCCTCTAGTGTTAAGAATGGGTATGACACCTAGACTCCGATTTTAAGACGACCGACACTTTTTCAGTATTATTTCAATGCACAAAAAACATCGTCTTATATTCGGATAAATATTTCGGATTCAATAATTTATATTTCGAAAGCCTTTTACGACGAAATAAGGAAGGAAAGTTACTTTTTTAAGAGCCAGCCTGTTTCTTTATTGACACTTGACAAGCAAAAACAAAGCCAGCTGCTTGCTTTTCGTGGGAAAACTTTTTCCCACGAAAAGCAAGCAGCTCAGCGGAATGTTTGATCAACCCAACGACAACCATTACTCTTTCCACCACGCCGACAGCAGCTCTCGTATTTCACGTTGGAAAATGTCGATAACGGCTTCCTTCCCGCGTGATTGACTTTTTTTCCCTCGCCGTATTTCTTTTTCAACCCCTGCAGTTCTTCATCCAGCGACCTATCGTCCGGCTGGGAGCAGACCACCACCAACCTGCGCCGGGTCTCCGACCAGTTCAGCTCTCTGGGCAGCATGGACAGCTTAGACCACGCCCCCCACCCGTACCCAACCGGCGGGCTGTCCAACAACAGCATGGAGCACCTGGGCGGCGGCAAGCGAGACTCCGCCTACAGCTCCTTCTCCGCCAGCTCCGGCACTCCCGACTTCACGCTCTCCAAAAGCAACGCCGCCTCCACCGAGAACGTCCCGCACAAAGTCAACCAATGGGACGCCGGCGGGAGGTCCGTCAATGGCGAGCGACCCGCCTACTTCCAGGTCCCCGACGGCCCCCAAGTCCAAGTCCAAGACCAGGCCGGCTCGCGACACTCCACCTCGTCCCGAGCCAGTTGCGGTCCGGTCTGGCACGTCCCGGAGAAAAAGAAGACCTCCTCCCCTTCCCCGCCGCCGCCGGCCCCGCCCCCGGCCCCGCCCCCGGCCCCGCCCCCGGCCCCCCCGGCACGCAGCGATAGTTTTGCCGCCACCAAGATGGTCCTGGCGCCTCCCGAGGCGGCGCCCGGCTCTCGCGGGAAACCCGCCGCGGAAGATCCCGACGTCCGGGACCGCTCCCCGAAACCCGACGGTTTCTACTCCCGCTCGGCCTGGAACAAGCAGCACTCCCTTTCCAGCTGCGACGTCCGCCAAGGCCCCCCCGCGGCTCCCGGAAACGACAAAAGCACTTTCCCCGTGCAAGGGTGGTCCGCGGCGAGCGCCCCCAAGCCGCTGGACGTCCGGCCTTACTTCTCCAGCGTCCAGGAGCTGCCCATCAACGGTTCTCCTCCAGCCAGGAAGAACGCCAGCGCGTCTCAAGCCAGAGACCCCGACGTGGAGGGCGGCGGCGGCGGGGGGCACAACCGCTACTACTGCCTCGCCACCGCTACGGGAAAAACAGACGACGGGAAAACTCCCGCCGCCCTGGACTTGAAGCCGACGGCAAACGGTCAGAATTCCCGACAGCCCATCACCAAAGCAAAGTATCCCATAGCTCCGCCTCCACAGCAGCACGGGTTCTCTCCAAACGGCAGAGATGCTAACGGCTACGGCAAACAGCATCTCGCCCCCGCCGCTCTTGACTCCTCCCCCGAAGCCGCCAAAGCCGCCGCCGACGAGGAGCTCCTTATCCAGAGGGCCGCCAGTTTACAAATTGACGAAACCCTCTACCCAATCAGACTCTCCGACCAACGGCGCTCGCTACCCTTACATTACAAAGCGTACCCTCAGGAGACCAGACCCCGCGGCCGGACCGGCGACCAGATCTTCCCCCTGAACCCCCCTGCGCCCCCCTCCAACGGCGAGGAAACGGCGGAGTCCAAACTATTGCGACGCGGCGACCGTTTCGCCACCGCCCTGAAGAGCGAAATCCAGTCCAGGCGGGCCAAACTCCAGAAGAGCATGAGCGCGGCGACCCTTCCCGACGAGAACCGGGACCCCCAGTGCCCTCGAGGCCCCGCCCCCGCCTTGACCGACTCCCCGTTCACCAACACCTACAAGGACAACTTGAAGGAGGCCCAAGCCCGGGTGCTCAAAGCCACGTCCTTCCGCAGGAAAGACCTGGAACCCGTCTCGGCGGAACACCCGTCGCCCGAGGCCGCCCCCGGTCACCCTCGGAAAGACCTCGCCCCCTTGCCGACGTTGCCCGAGGCGGGTAGCGGTAAAACCGGACCCCTACGCATCGGCGGACGCAAGCGATTCGCCGCAGAGAAGAAGCTCAGGTCCTTCTCCGACCCGGACAAAATCCACCAAGCCGGCGTACGGAGAGAACAGGGAGGGTCCAACTCCCCGAGCAATGAGTCCGCCAAAACGCTCCGAGGTTTTGCCGGCGAGAACGGGACCGCACCCGAAGAAGAAAGGACCCCCGGTGGACCGACGCCCGCCGTCCAGGACCAGGGACGTCTAGGCACCTTTGCGGAGTACGAGGCCAGGTGGAACACCCAGAAGAAACCCCCCGAGACCAGAACCTCCGGGAGATTCCGATCCGCCGACAACATTCTGGATCCCGGCTCGGAGGACAGATCCAAACCGGCGTGTTTTCACGAAAGGTCTCGATCGTCACCCTCCGCCGACTTCTACGGGCAGGTGAGGGTTCGGAGTTTTTCGTATCCGGTCTTGGTCACGAGTCTTGAGTCAAAGATCCCGAGAGAGAGATTCAATATTTGTTGTTCAGCACACACACGCCTGGCCTTCAGGCAGCGATTGCTTGATCTCCACCTCGATCCTTCTCATTTTTCTCGTTTACAAAACCTGGAGATTATCCAGAGCGGCTTTGAACCCTGAATTTTTGGTTTTGAGACTTTTGCTGTTTTTCCAGACGACTCACGACCCCGCCAAAAAGACGGACCAGAAACTTTCCCAGATGGAGGATAAACCAGTCGGACCACTCGATTCTGCGTCAAGGTAAATCGGCCGTGTATTCCATCCTATTGGCTTGGATTATGCTATGCTACGCTACATGTACCGTATTTTCTCGCATATAAGCCGTATTTTCTCGCATATAAGCCGTATTTTCTCGCATATAAGCCGTATTTTCTCGCATATAAGCCGTATTTTCTCGCATATAAGCCGTATTTTCTCGCATATAAGCCGTATTTTTTCGGGGCGGCTTATATGCGAGTAAATATGGTAGCTAAGATAACTGATGCTAGTTTTGAGGGGATTCGAATGTACATCTTGTTTTCCTTGAAGAATTACAAACCAATTTTGAACCCACGCGAGAGCATTGAAGGACCCCACGCCGTCCCAGACCCGCATATTTCCTAGCTCTGTCCTCCAAAGTCTTCCAATCCCGCCTTCCTCCGGCGGAGGAACAGTCGGGTCTTTATTCTCCGTCGAGTTCAACGCGGTTTAACGGCATTTGCCACAGCTGTGCCAACACACGCCGTCTCCGGGGTGCCGCATTGTGTTATTTTTTATTGTTGATTTTTTTTTGGGAGCACTTGAGAAACGCTTCCTGGTCACATGGCCTAGAAATGTAAGAGTCTTTGTCCCAGACAGGGAGCAAAACCACCATCTTGGTGTCGAGCATCTTTTCTCAAGCCAAACTTTGCATAACAACAGTTTTTTGTCATCGGGGGTGGGGGTCTGGCGGTGGAGCTCCGCCCACTCGCCGCTATTGAGGGGAGCGGTGTGAGGGAAATTCCGGGCCGGAAGCGTCCTTTGGGGTAACGTAGCACGACTCGTTCTGCTGTCGTTCGATTGAAATTAATTTGAAGGAGTGGTGCGGTGGTTGAGTGGTTAGCGCCGACTGTCTCGCAGTTCTAGGGTTCAAGGTTCGATCCCAGGTCGGAGTTTGCATGTTTTTCCCGGGATTTTTCTCCGGAACTCTTTCCACATTCCAAAATACATGCTAGCTAGGCTAAATGGATGCTAAGTTTTAGCTTAGCTATGAAGGTTTTGTTGTTTGTCTCATTGTGCCCTGCGATTGGCTGGCCGCCGATTCAGGGTGTTCGCCGTCTGGTACCCATGGTTAGCTGGGATAGGCTCCAGCACTCCCCCGCGAACCTTGTGAGGATAAGCGGTTCAGAAAATGAAGGAATGAATGAATTTGAAGGAAGCTAGCATGGATTTTAAATGAATCCGCTTGGTGGTAGCGGTTCAATATCGGCGCCTGATACGGCCATTTTGGGGCTAATGGACCATAACGGTTTTGGTTGCCGTAGTAACACAGACTGGCCCTTGTGTAATATTTCTAACCAGAGCATTTCTTCCAAAAAATCCGATGAGTCCGTAGATCAAAACATCCTAACAGATGCACGCTCTCACGTTAGCATTGCTAACGTTAGCGTGACATTTCATCGCTGCTCTAATTTCCGTCTTTTCAAGAAGAAACCCAAAACAACGCCCACGTTTCTCTCCAACTTTCCTCAAATCGTATCTCGTGACTTTCCAATTATCACGACTTTCCAATCAACGTCCCCAATCGAATTAGCGCGCAAGCGCTCACATGCTAGCTAACGACCTTCCGCCAACGTCGGCTCGGAAAACGCCGCTCGCTTAACTTTCCACCACCGGGGGGGACACGTGTCCAAGAGTTAAAAGCGCCGCAGAGGCTTATTTATTCCTCCTCGCAGACTTCTTGCGGGAGACCAAGTATTCCCGGCAGCTGCGGCCAAGGGAGGAGACCTGAAAAAAACTTCTTTTAATCGCCGCGGCTGCTGGCGAGAAGGAGGAGGCGGAGCTTGGAGATGATCCTCCGCGCCGCCGCGTCTAATTAAAAGGCCTTTTTTTTTTGCCAGCCACGGCGGAGACGAGTCCTCGGAGCGTGGGGGCGGAGCCTCGGAGACGACGACGACGAGGACGGCGCCCGAGCCGAGTGGCTGTCGGGTCACGGAGCCAGCCGAGGAGAACGGCGAGGAAAACGGCGAGGCGGAAAAGGCAGACGGCAAAGCGCGGGTGGTCATGGAGGCCGCGCGCTCGCCCTCCCCTCACTTTTCCCCGCAACGGCTCAGCGACAAGCCGCCGCCGGCGTCGCTCAACGACCGAGATTTCCGCGGGTAAGTTTGACTTTGATTCTTTTGTTAAAGGGACGGTACATATTAATTTATGAACATGTACATTTTCATGTATCGACATTTTGGAGGCTTCAATTTTACGCAAAAGTTAGATTTTGAGAAACTCCGTTAATCCGTTCCATAACCAACTAACTTGTGTGGAATGGATTTCCGCAAAGTAGGAAGCGTATATTTTTAATACCTTGAGATACAAGTTTAATGCCTTCTGAGCTCCTATGTCAATTTTTTGTTTCCATTAAAACAAATTTCCCTTTTTTAAATTCCATCAAAACTTTTTAATTTTTTTATTTCCATCAAAACAGTTTTTTTTCTTTTTCTTTAAATTTCCATCAAAACAGGTTTTTTTCCTTTTTTAAATTTCCATCAAAACCGTTTTTTCCTTTTTTAAATTTCCATCAAAACCGTTTTTTTCTTTTTAATTTCCATCAAACCATTTTTTTTCCTTTTTTCTTTTTTTTTTTAAATTTCCATTAAAACTGTTTTTTTTCTTTTTTAACCCTTTCATGCACACATTTTATTACTCATTAGCCGCTAATGCTAGTGCTGGACATTCAATTCATATCAGCAAATGAATTGAGACACCCATCTCTGTCAATGGCATTGAAAGATGAGCTTTGACAACCAGTCTTGCCACTTTAAATTAGATGTAAATTGCATGAAATTTGATCATTAATATGAAATTTAAACTATAACCCACATGTGTCAAAGTGGCGGCCCGGGGGCCAAATCTGGCCCGCCGCATCATTTTGTGCGGCCCGGGAAAGTAAATCATGAGTGGCGACTTTCTGTTTTAGGATCAAATTCAAATGAAGAGTATAGATATATATTCAATTTCCTGATTTGTCCCTTTTAAATCAATCATTGTCATTTTTTAATACATTTTTTCTGTGTTTTTAGTTCAAAAATCATTTTGTAAAATCTAAAAATATATTTAAAAAAAGCTAAAATAAACATTGTTTTAGATCTATAAAAAACTGAATATTGAGGGATTTTAATCCAGTTCTTTTAATCCATTTATAAAATAAAAAAATCTAAATATTCTATCTAAAATGGTCCGGCCCACGTGAAATCAAGTTGACGTTAAAGCGACCCGCGAACAAACCCGAGTCTGACACCCTTGCTTTAAAGCCTAAATTCTGTAAACTGAGTTATAAATTTTAGTGACTGTGCTAAGTAGTTGCCCGCCATGCTGCCTGTTTAAAAAATAAAAATAAAACAGAAAGAAAATACATTAATTAGTCACTTTTTTCAAATAATGTATCTATGTATATTAAACAAAGTATGTATGAATTTCATGGTCCTTATAACGAAACATGGTATGCCAGGCAATACAAATTATTGTTATAGTTATTGTTGATTTGTATTGAGTCTGACACCCTTGCTATAACACGAGTGTACCAGCCCCGCCCAATCAAAAATGTCATTTTCTGTCTTTTATGATCACTGGAATTAAAAAATAAAATAAAATCACAATCTGACCGCGTCAATCCGACTTCCAAAGAACCGATCGCCAGTCGAGTCTGGCGTCATTCGCGGAAAAAACTCTCCCGTCACGCGGCGACGTTTCAAATCGGCACCAAATACTTTTCCCTCCTCCCCAAACTATTCCCACTCATTTATTTTTCCGCCACAGGCTGGAAAACGGGACGGAAAAGCCCGTCGCCGCCGTGAAGAAAGTACCCGTCAGGATCCCGCGCCCGGAGGGAACGGCGGATCGGGCCCCGAGCGCCGGTCCCGACATCAGCAAGCTCGGCAGCTTGGGGGCCGGGGGGCGGGACTCGGTCTTCTCCGCCTTCACCAGGCAGAAAGGACCCGAGGAACCCGTGGAGGAACCCGTGGAGGAACCCGTCTCCGAGGAACCCGTCTCCGAGGAGCGTAAAAGGGAAGAGTTGGCTCGGGACATTATGGACAAGGACAAGTCCCTGGCGGACATCCTGGACCAGAGCAAGATGAAGACCACCATGGACCTGATGGAGGGTTTGTTCCCGCCAGGCGAGGAGTTGCTGGAAGGGGCTCACCAGCGACGGAAAGCCCCCGTGAAACCCCCCGACTCCACCGAGCCGGCCGAGGAAAGGTCAGTTTTCCCCGGCCACCGCCGACCGGAAAAGAAATAAGTCGATTTCGATGTTGTGACGTTGTGAAATTTCAGGGAGAAGCAGGACGGCGTGGCGGTGGCGGCGGCGGCGGCGGCGGGCGTGGCCATGGTGACCAGCTCCGCCTACTACAGCACGTCGGCCCCCAAAGCCGAGCTGCTCATCAAGATGAAAGACCTGCAGGAGCAGAATCAGGACGACGGAGACTCGGAGGACGAGTTGGACTTGGATCTGGCCAATAAAAAGGTGTGCAACGTGCGAACGAGAGAAATAGGCTTTCAAAATAAAATGAAATAATCCGCGCGTTAAAATACGCAACACGAAAGGCGCTTAGCTTAATGCTAATGTACAATTTCAAATGAGCAAAACGTCTTCCTGCCAAAAATATTATAATCAACAAAACATTATTATGTCTATGCTATGACTCTTACTTTTACTGCTATTTACAGTATTTCTCTGAAAAGTGCCACACTGCCTCCCAGTGGCCAAGGTGCACACAATATGCATTTTTTTGTTTGTTTTTTTATATTCCATGCATTGCTCACAGATTTTTGGAGAACAAAACATCTATATGAATACATTCCATTTATTATTTTTATTATTGTCTTTAATACTACTACTACTACTATTACTATGACTACAGCCCCATCTAGTGAATCTATAACAACCTCCTCCTACTTCTACCACTACAGCTCCATCTAGTGGACGCATAGTGCAATCCCCTACTACTGATCCATTTATTGGATGTTTAAGTCAACCCCCTACTACGACTACAGCGCCATCTAGTGGATGTATCTTCCTACTACTACTACAGTAATCCCTCAATTATCGCTGTTAATGTAGACCAGACATGGCCGTGATAAACGAAAAAACGCGAAGTAGGGTCACCCCGATTAAAAAAAAAAAAAAAATACAAATAAAAAATAATTTAAAAAATATGTATAGTATACAAATATAGTATAAAAATAGTAATCAGAAAATGTAAATAAATATATATATATATATATATATATATTTTATTTTTTTACTTTACTGAAGTAAAATATATATATACATATATATATTTAACTTTACTGTTGAGTCCTAGTTTAATACTATATTTTTTATACTATATATATATATATATATATATATATATATTTTTTACTTCACTGTTGAGTCCTAGTTTTATACTATATTTTTTATACTATATATATATATATATTTTTTTAAAAAATACTTCACTGTTGAGGGGGAGTGGCTTCCGCTTGCGAGTTTCAGCGTGGATTTTCAAATTTTTACGGACATTCAAAAAATTTTTTATTAACAAACAAAAAAAAATCCCCCAGAAAAAACCCTCAATGTCGTGTAGCCGCGCTAATCGAGGGATTACTGTACTCGTCAAGAATGCGTATACCCATTCTGTGTATTTGATGTGTTGTTGCCTTTTGTCTTGGCAGCAAGAACTGATGGAGAGCCTGAGCAAAAAGCTGCAGGTTCTGCGCGAGGCCCGCCAGAGCCTGCAGGAGGACGTGCTGGACAACAACGCGCTGGGGGCCCAAGTGGAGGCCCGCGTCCAGCAGCTGTGCAAACCCAACCAAGTGGACAAATTCCGCATGTTCGTGGGCGACTTGGACAAAGTGGTCAGCCTCCTGCTGTCCCTGTCGGGGCGCCTGGCCCGGGTGGAGAACGCCCTCAACACTTTGGATGAGGACGCCGCACCGGAAGAAAGAGTAAGTACACAACAACAACAACAACAATAACGACAAAAATCACCATAACAATGAGCCTAAAAAGTTCATTTTTGGTCACGTGCTGATTGGCTGTCATTATTTGAATGATTTCCCCATTCTGGTCTATGCGTTTATTTTAGCTTGTTTGCGTCGCTAGCTTCAGCATGCTGCTAGCTTAAGCATGCTGCTAGCTTAAGCGTGCTGCTAGCTTAAGCGTGCTGCTATCTTAAGCGTGCTGCTAGCTTAAGTGTGGTGCTAGCTTAATCATGCTGCTTGCTTAAGTATGCTGCTATCTTAAGCATGCTGCTATCCTAAGCATGCTGCTAGCTTCAGCATGCTGCTATCCTAAGCATGCTGCTAGCTTAAGCATGCTGCTAGCTTAAGCATGCTGCTAGCTTAAGCGTGCTGCTAGCTTAAGCATGCTGCTATCTTAAGCATGCTGCTAGCTTAAGCATGCTGCTAGCTTAAGCATGCTGCTATCTTAAGCATCCAGCCAGCGTCAGCATGGTGCTATCTTAAGCATGCTTCTAGCTTAAGCATGCTGCTAGCTTAAGCATGCTGCTAGCTTCAGCATGCTGCTAGCTTCAGCATGCTGCTATCTTAAGCATGCTGCTAGTTTAAGCATGCTGCTAACTTGCGCATGCTGTAGCTTACGTGGAGAACGCGCTACTGTCAAAATTTCATTTTGTGCCGTAAATATTGATTCAAAATTCTTGGAAAGTGGAAAACTTTATTTATTTATTTATTTTTGACAAAAATAGATTTTTTTTAACGATTATAATTTTTTGTGTCATTGTCTAAAACTACTCTAAACTAAGAATAACACTAAGGAATTATTTAAATATGAATACGACTAATGAGGCCCTTAGACATCGTTGGAATTTAACCCTGTGATGCCTGAATTTATTATTGTTATTATTATTTCAATCAAATATTAATAATGCATCAAATTTATACAAAAACAATCAACAACAATTAGCATTCACACTCATTAGCTAGCCACAATTTAGCATCCAATTAGCCTAGCATGCACGGAGAAAACCCAAGCAAGCCCGGGGAGAACTTGCAAGGTAGGTCCGGACCTGGAATCGAACCCACGACTCCAGAAACGTGAAGAAGGAGAGCATCTCCTGACGTATTTGCGTTTTTTTTTAATGTATTTTATCTTTTTTCTTTGTTCTCCCCTTTAGCGCACGCTAACGGAGAAACGCCAACTCCTGATCCGGCAGCACGAAGACGCCAAGGAGCTGAAGGACAACCTGGACCGGCGCGAACGGGCCGTCTACGAGATCCTGGCGGGCCGCCTGGCCCAGGACGGCATGGCCGACTACGAGCACTTTGTCAAGATGAAGTCGGCGCTCATCATCGAGCGCCGCAAGCTGGAGGACAAAATCAAGCTGGGAGAAGAGCAGCTCAAGTGCCTGCTGGACAGCCTGCCCGTCGAGCGACGCTTGGCCTTTTGACGGCCGCCAGGGGGCGCGCGCCGTGGACTCAGGTAGCACTTTTTTTTGGCTTCCAAAGAGGACGTCCTCTTTGGCTCCTCCCCGGCCGGTAGGCTGCCATTGACGGCCAGAGACGTCCATTCCGTTGGGCCCCGCCCACTTGGCTCGGAACCCAATTGCTCTGAAGTCTGAATTTATATTGAACAAATTGCAAGAAAGAATTGGAGGTGCATGAAAATAAAATTAATTTTAAAAAAATTAAAAAATTAATAGAAAAATACTGGTCAACATGAGAAAATTCAAACATTTCAAAAATATATGAGATTAATTTTAATATAAAAAAGTTGATTTGAAATGGAAAAATGCAGCTAAACTAATTATGCAATTTTGTCAAAATATATATTTAGACATGAAACATTACTATTTAAATGTTCTTTTCTGGATTTCAGAATTTAATATTTTCTAATTTTTTGGTGTATTTTCCAAACGCATTAGATCAAAAGTCAATATAAAAAACTATATTCAAATATATATTTAGAAATGAAATATTAATATTAAAAATGTTCTTTTCTGGATTTCATAATTTATTTTTTTGGTTGTATTTTTCAAAAGCATCAGATAAAAAGTCAATATTAAAAAAAATATGCAACTATATCTAAATATATATTTAGAGATGAAATATTACTATTAAAAATGTTCTTTTCTGGATTTCATAATTTAATATTTTCAATTTTTTTGTTGTATTTTCCAAACGCATTAGATCAAAAGTCAATATTAAAAAAAATCTAAATATATATTTAGAAATGAAATAATATTTTTAAAAATACAATACCTTTATTTTTGATATTTTCTACATTTCATAATTTGACATTTTCCAGGTTTTAATTTTTTGGTTGTATTTTCCAAAAGCATCAGATAAAAACTCAATATAAAAAAATATGCAACTATATCAAAATATATATTTATAAATGAAATAATATTATTACAAATACAATATCTTTATTTTTGAACCCCCCCCCAAAAAATATATATTTGGAAATGAAACAATACAATTAAAAATGAACAATTTTAGTTCATTTCATAATTCCAAATATCCAATTTTTCTTGTATTTTCCAACTTAATTTTCTCTTCAAAATCCCTCTCCAATGTTTTTGCCAAATTTAAATTCAGGCTTCAAAGGGCTTTTCACGGTTTGCCATTTTTGTTTCAATATTCTTTTTGTATTAACCCCGCCCCTTCATTTTTTTCTAGTAATTTATTGTAGCTCCGGCACCCCCAGGAGACGACCGAACACGTTTTTTTTGCGCCACCTGACCACTATTTATCATGTTTTGACGCCACATTTGGCATTGAATTCATTTTTTTCCAGTTAGCGGCCTTGAAGAACAATGGACACTCTTAACCCCTCCCCCCAAAAAACACTTACCCTAGCCCCGCCCCCCCAAAACCCCTCTTGGCTCCCTTCCGTCCCTGTTGTTGACATTTTTGAGAGCACTTGGACACGCAGTGGACATCCAGAGACGCCGACGTCCTCCAAAGGCTGTGCTGTTTATCGTTGTATATTCTGAACATTTGTGGCTTTTTGTAACAGTTTATGTGAATTTTTTTTGGTCTTTTTTCCCAATTTCATGGCAGGCCGCGTAGCAGTCCTCAATTTGCTGAAATTAAATTCAAAAGTCACCCAATGAGTTTTCTTTTATTATTTTATTGTCTTATTTTTTGGTTGGACCGCCACAATTAATCAATACTTGATCAATTGTTTATAGATATATTGTTGACTTAAAATGACACAATATATTCATTTTTTAACATCTTAATAGCATTTTTTTTATTTATTTTACATTTGTAGATTTTTGTTTATTTTTGATTATTTATAAAAGGGAAAAAATCTTTTTTATTGTTGTTTTTCATGAGGTAGATAGGAATTATTTTTTATTTTTAGTCAATTTTATTTATTCCGTTTTATTGAACCGTAAATATGCCATTTGAAAGTTTTTTTTTTAGGAGAAAAAATATATATATTTTTGTTTGTCTTGTTTTTAATGAAAAAAAGGGAAAAATATCTTTATATTATTTTTGACTTTTACCATTTCAATGTAAAAAGCAAAAGGGGAAAGCAGAATTATTTCTTAAACATTTTAAAAGGAAAACACTTTCTCTTTTTGATTGATTTCAAAAGGGAAAAAAGGGAAAAGCTCATGAATATTCCTTGATTTGTGTCCTTGATATTTCCATTTGATTTCAGCAAGAATGATCCACCGGTCGCCAGTCAGTCAGTCAGTCAGTCAGTCAGTCATTAACCCGATTCGCCGATAGCCGATTGCTGACGGCGCGACACTTCTTTTACAGTCACTGTCATCCAAACACAGACATTAGGGATTGGTCGCTGTCGATGGAACATCGGCGCAGGTAAATATACCCTTTTTACTTTTTATCTTTTGTTGCAATGAATATGCTAACAGGCACTCATCTGTGTTCTCCTTCCGCTAAATGCTAACGTATTGTCATTAGGGCACTTTTGCCTGTTTCGGAATTCAAATTGAATTTGTTTAAACGTCCATTGCCGTCAGAGCCATCTATCCCTGGCTTATTTTGCACCCCGACCACACAACCAGCTCTATAAGCTGCACCTTCAATGAATGACACATCTTAAAATTTGTTTCATAACACGCAGTAGTAGTCGTAGTGGTGGTAGCAGTAGTAATAGTAGTAGCAGTAGTAATAGTAGTAGTTGTAGTAATAGTAGTAGAAGTAGTTGTAGTAGTAGTAGTTGTAGTAATAGTAGTAGAAGTAGTTGTAGTAGTAGTAGTTGTAGTGATAGTAGTAGTAGTAATAGTAGTAGAAGTAGTAATAGTAGTAGTAATAATAGTAGTAGTAATAGTAGTAGTAGTAATAGTAGTAGTAGTAGTAATAATAGTAGTAGTAGTAATAGTAGTAGTAGTAATAATAGTAGTAGTAGTAATAGTAATAGTAGTAGTAGTAGTAGTAATAGCTTTAATGGTAGTAGTAGTAGTAATAGCTTTAATGGTAGTAGTAGTAGTAATAGCTTTAATGGTAGTAGTAGTAGTAATAGCTTTAATGGTAGTAGTAGTAGTAATAGCTTTAATGGTAGTAGTAGTAGTAATAGCTTTAATAGTAGTAGTAGTAGTAATAGCTTTAATGGTGGTGGTAGTAGTAGTAGTAATAGCTTTAATGGTGGTAGTAGTAGTAGTAAGAGCTTTAATGGTGGTAGTAGTAGTAGTAGTAAGAGCTTTAATGGTAGTAGTAGTAATAGCTTTAATATTTAGTATTAGTAATAGTAATGTCAGTAGTAGTGGTAATGGTTGTTGTTGTAGTAGTGGTAGTAATAGTAGTAATTGCAATTACTAATGATAGTGGTGGTAGCAATAGTTGTTGTAGTAGTAGTAGTAATAATTGTAATAGCTGTAGTAGTAGTAATAGTTGTAGTAGTAATAGTTGCTAGGCTAATTGGATGCTAAATTGACTAACCCCAGCTTTGTTTGCTTGTCCTCTGTCTCCTCCCGCCCCGCGATTGGCCGGCCAGTCGGCCACCCATTCAGGAGCCCGTTCGCCGACTCCCGGGAGGTGATCGAGAGCGACCTTGACATCTGACCTCTGACCCCGGCCCCTCGGGATGCTCTTCCTGGCGCACACGGCCCACTTGCAGTTGGCCGGCCTGCTGTCGGGCTGCCTGGCGTGGATCCTCACCATGGCGGCCACGGCCACGGACCAATGGCGCCTGTGGCGCCTGCGCCGCGCCAACGACACCGCCCACATCACCTCCGGCGTGGCGTGGGTGGGCATCTGGCGGGCCTGCTTCCATAGCCACGCCCTCCCCGAAATGGAGCACTGCCAATCCATGCCATTCTCGGACGCTTTCGTCCCGCCGGAAATCCGGGCGGCGCAAGTCTTGATGATGCTGGCCGCCGCCACCGCTCTGGCCGCCAACGCCGCCGCCGCCCAAGCCGTGAGGCGGGTCTATTTCTCCCTGGAGGTTCGAGGAAGAGTCCGCGCCCTTTTCATCCTGGCGGGGGCGCTCTACATCCTGGCGGGGGCGCTGGCGGCCGTCCCCCTGGCCTGGAACGCCAAGGCGGTGGCCGACGGCGCCGCCATCCACTTCCCGCCTATCTTCCGACTTCCCGCCACGCCCGCCGGCCAGGAAGTGGGCGTGGCCATCGGGGTGGGCTCGGCTGCGGCCATTTTGATGCTCGCCAACGGGCTGGTGTTTCTCGCCCACCGTCACGTTTGGAGAACGCTACCCACGGAGAAAATGGAGGACCAACCGGGGACGGATAATCCGGCTTTTCAATGATTCGACCAATCAGGTTAGTGGAAATGAAAACCAGCCGACACGAATGCGGATAGAAAAAATGCAATATAACTCACCAAATTGTAGTATTGCAGAGCCCATGTAAAAACAAAAAGGAATTTTATAGTGTATGTACAGAAAGATTGAACTACAAAGTCATGCGGAACACTTTATCATCTTTTCATGGACCAGATCGGACCCCCCGGCCCTATGTTGGACGCTTTAGATGCCAAGTTGTTTGTCGTTAGAACCAAATGAAATTATTTTTACATCATAGTTTAGGAAAGAAGGGTCATTTCGGAGGGATCGACGGCCCCAAAACAGGATGCAAATTTGGACGTGGGTAGGAGGCCGGCACGTGAGCGAGCGAGGGGTCGCCGGCCGAAGAATGGACGCCGATTGGCTGGTTTGGGCCCACTCGGGGCAAACAAAAGTGGCAAAGAGCGGCGGCGCTGGGAGGAAGAAAATTCCCAAAAGCGAAGGAGCGCGACGCTCTCAGATAAGGAAGGACGTGACTCCTCCCCCTTCTCTTCCTCTTCCTCCTCCTCCTCTTCATCCTCCTCCTCCTTATCTAATCTTTTCGTCGACTTATCGGCAAAGCCAGAAAACTTTGCCGCTCGGGTTCAACTTATGAAAAATGAATAATTCAAACGCCAGTGCAAAAATCATCCAATGTCAAATACGACCAATCTTGGAAGGAAAATAAAAATCAATGATATATATATATATATATATATATATATATATATATATATATATATATATATATATATATATATATATATATATACACATATATATATATATATATATATATATACTATATATATATATATTTAATTGATTTTTATTTTCCTGAAAAAACTAAATATTTATATATATATATATATATATATATATATATATATATATATATATATATATATATATATATATATATATATATATATATATATATATATATATATATATAGGGTTTTTTTCGATTCATTTTTAGGGATGTTTAATTCAAGACTCCGTCTGCAGCGTTATTAGTAAAAAATATACATATATAATAATAAATAATAAATATATATCATTAATATAATAAATAATAAAATATATAATTAATATAATAAATAATAAGAAATAAATATCATTAATATAATAAACAATAAATATATACCATTAATATAATAAATAATAAAATATATCATTAATATAATAAATAATAAAATATATCATGAATATAATAAATAATAATATATATCATTAATATAATAAATAATAAGAAATATATATCATTAATATAATAAATAATAAATTTAATTATTACAATGAATACTAAATGTGCTATCCTTATTCTTAAAATATAATGGAACATTTTTAATTATGATAAAGTTTGAAATATGTAAATCAATATTTGTAAAAAAAATCTATATCTTCAGTTTCAAGACACAAATATATTTTAACAAAATTTATTTTATGTATACACTATAGTGCACACTACATGTGTATTTTTTTATATATATGTAAATTGTATATATGCATACATGTGTATGTATATTTACTAATTATGTAAATATTTTTGTGTGTGTGTAAACAAATATACTATATTCATTTTTAATACTTTTTTAAAATATACTTTTATAGCACTGCTTCAATCGGGCGTCCCACCAGGCTTATAAAGAATTAAAATACATATTTAGCATGTCCTAAAAGCTCAATTTCGTGGAACTTTTTCCACATGTATGACACAAACATTTTTTGGGTCCAAGCCCCTCCCACTCATCGTTAAATTTAACGCAAGATTCGTGACAACGATAAAAATGTGCTCTCTGAACCCCGACTTCATCTTTTATCATATTCAATCTCATATTTTTTACGACAATTTTTTTACAGCTCAAGATAAATCGTCGCGATAACCTTCGTACCTTTTTAAGACCACCTCAAAAAGGGGGAGGGCTCCAGATCTCGCTCGCTTCTCAAATGTCCAATCCATTTTCACGTCAATGCTAACCAATTAGCCAAACTTTAATCTCCCCGCTGTTTTTATTTGTTTGTGTTCCACTCCACGTTAGCGGGACGCCATTTTCCAAATCCGCGGGGGGTTTATAATCCCAAACATCTCGTGTTCGCGTCCCCATTTTCTCTCCCCGCCGTCCAATCACAGCGGGGGAGCCACTCTTGCTAATTTGCGTCCAATCCAAAGCAATTAAGATAATTAGCAGTCACGCTAACCACGAAAACAACACTACTTTTTCCTTCCTGTCCGACCAAAACTGAACTCTGGTTTGCTGATTTTTGCGTGGTTTTTACGGGGGGAGTTTTATCATTAAACGAAGCGAAAACGGGGGCGCGCGAAGGGCGCCGTGCGCCGCATTCTTCGCAGTACACGCCGCCCGCCAAGGCGTTCATTAAACGCAGCTTAGCCGTGCCGGCCGGCAGGAAATGCGACGGAATTAGCCGCCTCACGCTGCGTTTCCACTAGACGGCGAACGCGTGACGCAAGGGCTTCTCCGTGTGGGGGCGCCGGAGCACCCCGAGGCGACCCAGATGCCAAAAAACGGGTGCTCGTTTCAAATTAAAAAGTTGTTTTTATATCACACAGCTGCTTTTTTGCTAGCGGAACTCTAAAATGTTCTCCAAAATATGGCTAATGTAGCGTAGCTACGTGCACAAAATGGTTAGCGCGTCGGCCTCGCAGTTCTGGGGTCGAGGGTTCAAGCGCAGGGTGGAGTTTATGTTCTCCTCGGGCATGCATGGGTTTTCTCCGGGTGGTCTGGTTTCCTTCCACATCCTAAAAAGATGCAAGCTAGGCTAATTGTATGCTAAGTTGTTCCTAGCTATGAATGATTGGTTGTTTGTTTTCATAATAAGTAATAGAGTAATAGAGTTAAATAAGCATTGTAGTCAGCCATGTTTTTTCTTACAGCTCTTTTTGACTAATATTTGGTAACATAACTTATGTCAGTTTTTTACCCAAGTTATGGCTAATATAGTGTTATGCTACAAACAGTTAGCTGTAGACCAGGGGTGTCAGACTCGGGTTGGTTCGCGGGCCATTTTAGATATAATATTTAGATTTTTTTAATGAATGGATTAAAAGAACTGGATTAAAACCCCTGAATATTCATCTTTTATAGATCTGAAACAATGTTTATTTTAGCTTTTTTATATATATTTTTAGATTTTTCAACTCGATTTCATGTGGGCCGGACCATTTTAGATATAATATTTAGATTTTTTTTTTAATAAATGGATTAAAAGAACCAAATTAAAAGCCCTGAATATTCCGTTTTTTATAGATCTAAAACAATGTTTATTTGAGCTTTTTTTAACATATTTTTAGATTTTACAAAATGATTTTTGAACTAAAAACACAGAAAAATGGATAAAAAAATGACAATGATTGATTTAAAAGGGGGAAAATCAGGAAATAGAATATACATCTCTATCTATCATTTTAATTTGATCCTAAAACAGAAAGTCGGCACTGATCATTTACTTTCCCGGGCCACACAAAATGATGCGGTGGGCCAGATTTGGCCCCCGGGCCGCCACTTTGACACATGTGCTGTAGACTGTAAAATCTTAATAGTAAATAAACATGCCTCCAAATAGCAAATTATCAAAAATTTACTGGACGTGACCTGTAAGTACCCTAAAATGACAAAAAAGTGTCGCAAAATTGTAATTGACGATGCTAGATGTCCAATCCACTTGGACTGGGAGGGGCAAATGAACAAATGTTCACTCAAGGCTTCCAATCAAAATGGATTGGACGTCTAACGCTGTCAACGGGGGCCAGTAAGTTCACTTTTTGGGCCAAAAATAAACCGGTCCGGCCAACTAAACAGAGTTTGACCCCCTGACCTATAGATGTTGACTTAATTTTTTTCCAATAATGGCTGACATCCTTGTGTATGTGTGTGTGTGTGTGTTTGTTTGTGTGTCGCCGCCCCTTTAAGAGAGCCGAAAAGACAAGAATCAAAGAAAACGATGGACACATTTCCTGAATATACGTCTTTATATGATCTCCTCACAATCCCAATTAACGCCCGACCTCGTCCCAGTTGAACCGGATTGGACGTCCACGGCCGTCGAACAGCGCCTCCTATTGGTCTATTTACACACGTACGTACGTACATCGGGAAACGGGCCCATTCCCAGTCCTTCACACGTACTCGGTCCGCGGCAGCACCGTGTTCGTCGCCCTGCGGCTCCCCCGCGGGCCGGCCGGCGTGGGCGGAGCTCGGGCGGCGGAGCGGGCGGAGACCCCCAGGAGCATCCCGGCCGCCGCCAGGCCCAACCCCCCCGCCCAGCCGCAGAACAGGGCGTCGCCGAACTCCCAGCGCGGCGCCACCTCGGGCAGCGCCTCGTCGAAGAAGCGCAGCACGGCCCAGCGGGCCACGTACGAGACGGGGACCAGGCACAGGACCCCGGCCAGGACGCCCAGGAGGGCGCCCGCCGCGCCCAGGCTCCTCTTGGCTCCGCCCTCCTCGCAGCCGTTGACCAGCGACAGTCCGGGGATGGCCAGCAGGAAGCCCAGGGCGCCCGCCGCCAGCGAGGCGCAGGTCAGAACGCGGCCCAACTGGAGTTCGGGCGAGAGTCCCAGGAGGCCGTCCAGGGCGCGGCACTCCATGCCGCCGGCGTCCTGGACCACGCAGGTCTCCCATAGCCCAAGTTGGTAGCTCTCGGCGGGCAGGAGCGAGGTGGACATGCTGAGCCAGCGGGGGGACACGGCGGCCCCCAGGACGCAAAGCCAGGCGCCGGCGTACAGCGGCATGGCCAGCAGCTCCAAGGCGCGGGCGCGCTCCGCCATGGGCTCGGATCGCTAAGAACCTGGAGGCTCCTGGCGCCGAGTGCTGCCTCTCCGAGGAGAGCTCATCCTTCTACTGGAGGGAGAAGAGGGGCGGTGGGAGGGGCTTAGGGCCAGTCCTCTTACTCCGCCCCCCCCTCGCCAGCCTTCTACTTTCTCTGCCAATGGGTGGCATGGGGTAGAGCTGGTCTCCGGCCATGGAAAATGCCCTACTGTTCTTCTCTAAGGTACTAAAGGTGATTTGGACGAGTTTGCGTCGCCCTAGTGGCGAGCACGGACGTAAAACTAACGCGGCTGGAAAGACGTCGTCGCGAGCTTTAATTTGAGGGGTGACTCCGTAGGGTTTCGTGACATTTTTACCATTAGCCCTAGTTTTTCGGAAATAACATCCGGGGTATTTACGTGATTCTTTTGGGCACCGTTTTATGTCATTGTAATTATTATAATCGGACACAAGCTTTGTCATCATCATTGACTTGACAAAAGCCTAATTGTCATCATACCCAGAAACTGCATATGACGAAATTGGTAAAGGTATGTCCTCCATTCCTGTGCTAAAATGTTATTTTAGCTAATATTTTGCCTACTTGCTGTTTTCAGTTAAGCGTCATGGTCACGAAAAAGGTGAAACTTGAAAGACATTGACGCCATTTTTAATTTGAGGTATGAGTCCGTAGGGTTTCTCGAATTTTTTACCATAATGGCAGTTTTTCGGAACTAGCGACGTTTAGCATGAAGGGTATTTTCATGATTTTTTGGGGGGGCAATGTTTTATATCGTTGTCTTCCATCTAATTTTAGCTAAACTTGGGCAGCCATTTCCCTCCTGTTTTCAGTCAAATTATCAAACACGTAAAACTGGAAAGCTATTGTCGCCACGTTTAATTTGAGGTACGACACGATAGGGTTTCTCGAAATTTTTACGATGACGGCCATTTTTCCGAACTAGCAACGTTTGGCGTGGAGGTTATTTACATGATTATTTGGCGATTATTTGGCATTTTGTCATTGTCGTGCCTTCCCGTAATTTGGAAATCAATTAATTGTTTTTTTGTTGATTTAGAGGCGCTTTTAGGTGATAGATTTAACTTTTTTAGGTGTTGTCTTCTTACTTGAATCTGACTTTGGCGCTAAATCACATGGGAACAGTTTTAGCTAACAATTCTTGAATATCACAATCTTCCTTTTTTAATGCCTTTAACAACAACAATTACTTACATTTTATAATGTCTGTGATTGGCTGTGATGATTGACAGATTTGCTATAGCTAGCTAGTTTGGGAAGGTAATGGTACATATCACTTTTTCTTGGTTCCTTGTCATTGGTCACCATTGCCGCGGCGGTTTGTTGCGTTTGTGTGTTGAATTGTGGGAAAGGGACCGTGGGAGGCGGTTGCAGATGACAGTTCGGACGTGACACGCTCTCGTGGAGCGTGCAGGAGATGAAAATTCCGAGATAAACTCCCCCTCGGCTGGAAAACAAACGCTCGGCTGATGACGCAGACGCACGCACGAGGCCAGTGGTGGGAAGTAATCGAGTACAAATACTTTGGAACAGTGCTCAATGAAATGAGGCCTCGTTGTCGTCCTTCTACTGGAATTTTATGTCATTTAGTCAATACTAGTAGACATCCGACGCATTTGTACTTGGCAGCCAGCCCTCCCGGTTCAAGTGGATTGGACTTCTATTGCTGCCATTATGTACTAATTGTGTCAATACGATTGGACAGATTTGAATCAGTAAATAAATGAATACCATTATGTTATTTGGATTAATAAATACGGGTAGTCATGGTAGTTTGTATTTTTCTATTGACATGATAAATTCCTAACTTCTATTATGAGTATTGAGATTTTTTTTTTAAATATTTATGACAAAATTATGTCTGTTCTCATCGGTTACAGGAAGTACTTTTGCACACTTAATTAGTTAGATATTCAAAAGACAGACTTGTTGTCTTTATTTTCTATAATTTACATTTTCAAATGAAAAATCCACGTCTTAAAAAAAAACTTTATTTGCTTGTTTTTATTGAACAATACACAGAAAAACAATTCCAACCAATTATGAAGTATAAAAAAATTATATATATAAGCCAAGTGAAATAATGTTATATTAAATAGATATCGAATTGAAACAAATATGTTTTTATATGTTTATTAGCAGCTTGTTTATGAACGACAAAACGTCGCGCGTGATGACGTCATCAAACGGCGAACAAACAGGCTGTAATGCACAACATGTGCGCAAGATGGAGGTAAGATATAAGAACTAAAACCGAATCAAAACTTTTAAAGTTGTACGAGGCAAAACTTGTAACTCTATTGCCATAAATTGGATCAAACAAGCAAAAAGACTCAACTATATAACCAGATAAGTGAAAACACTTGCATTAAATGTCGTAAAACAACAGTAGGGTATAGAAATAATAACGCGTGAACCGTGATTAGCCGCAATTAAATCGAGCTAGCGACTTGGAAAAAAATGGAAGAAAAAAAAACTTTTTTCCTCCCGAAGTTGAGCTTTAATGTGGACACGTAAAAGGGAGACAAGAGGAGGGGATTGGACGGAGGGCCCAAACTCGCCCCGCACGTCCGTCCGTTTATGCAAATCCGCCCCGAGCCCGAATAAGGACACGGAGGAATGAAACATGGTGGCGGAGGGAGCAGGCCAACATGGAGGCGAGAGCACCGTAAGAGTCGCCGCCGCCGCCGCTAGCACCGCATCCGCCGCCTTCTTCGTCAACCCCCTCAAAACTTGGTTCTTTTCACTTTTTTTTGCTAGTAATGCGGTAAAGAAAAGACCGAGGCGAGCGTGAGAGGACACAACAACGACGACAACGACGACGACGACGAAGGGAGGAAAGAAGCAACGGGGCTGGAGCCCTCCGCTCTCCAGCGGCGGCCCGCCGCGATGCCGTGGCCGGGCGGAGGCGGCGGCAAGCGGCGTGAGAGCTCCGAGCTCCCGCTGCCCGCCGGCTGGGAGGAAGCCCGAGACTACGACGGAAGAGTCTTTTTTATCGACCACAACACCCGGCAAACTTCGTGGATAGACCCCCGAGATAGGTAAGCGAGTCGGGAGAGTTATTTCAAGTATTTCTGGAATGACAATGATGCTTTAAACAAGGGGATTTGTTGACTTTTATGACCCTCAAAAATCATTTCAACGGACGAAAGCGCTATCATGACATCGTTTTTACGTTTTTTTTTAATGTCTGCCGTGTTTTACACTTTTTCTCCCCGCACAAAATGTTTTACTCAGTCCTATATTTGTTTTTTTACTTCCACTACCTCTATTTTTTTTCTTAATTCTGCCCCTTAAACACTATTGTTAACCAACCTTGACCTTAATAACTTGTTCATTTTACATCCCCTCCAAACAAAAGTCTTTGTGTATCTGACTTCCAGTCTTAAACATTCCAACATTCCGATGTTTTTCACCTCACAAATTGTCATCCGAGTCTCCGACACTTTTTCAGCCCCGACGAAACGCCAGCGTTTAACGGGGCCGTCAAAACTGCAATTCCCAGAAATCCGGGTGAAAATATGCCAGGAATGTGGCTAAAGTTGTGCCGCTGGGAAAAGTGGCGAGGAGGATGCGCGCCTCCGCTTGGGAACGGGAATTCACCTAGATTTCGGAGCCATGCAACGGCGAAACTTTTTAGCTTCCGAATCTTGCTAGCTTTGGGTCTACGACGCTTCAAATTTAGCGCTAATGCTACGATCAAAAAGCCTAAAAAACGTTAAAGCAGGGGTGTCAAACTCGGGTTGGTTCGCAGGCCGCTTTAACGTCAACTTGATTTCACGTGGGCCGGACCATTTTAGATATAATATTTAGATTTTTTTAAATAAATGGATTAAAAGAACTGGATTAAAAGCCCTGAATATTCAGTTTTTTTATAGATCTAAAACAATGTTTATTTGAACTTTTTTTGGTATATTTTTAGATTTTACAAAATGATTTTTGAACTAAAAACACAGAAAAATTGATTAAAAAATGACAATGATTGATTTAAAAGGGGGAAAATCAGGAAATTTAATGTACATCTATACTCTTCATTTGAATTTGATCCTAAAACAGAAAGTCGGCACTCGTGATTTACTTTCCCGGGCCACACAAAATGATGCGGCGGACTAGATTTGGCCCCCGGGCCGCCACTTTGACACATGTGCGTTTAAAGTAAACACCATTTTAAATTCAAATTGACAACCACAAACGTCCGATCCGTTCGGACCCCTGCGCCGATTTACGGATCGGATGTCTGTCGCCGCCAATGGCGGTGCAACATGAGGATTTGAGTCCGATTCCGCAGGCGACCGATCTTGTTGCCGATGATTCAAACCTAGGGAATGCAGAAGTAACACGCCAATCCAGATGAGAGAAACCTGATTTCCGCCACAGTTTTTTTGCCCCATCATCATATTTTTTCCCCCCGACTGTTTGTGAAGTGATTCATAGACGTATCCGGCGGAGGAATGCCTCCCCGTGCTGACATTTCAATAAATCGCCGAGTAAAAACACGACAGGCGCAGATGTTAAACATGGGAATGTAACTTTTTTTAATGGGTTGTTACTCAGCCTTGAAGTGGGAAATGACGCACGCTAGTGAGGATCATTTCATGTTGGGAAATGTGTCTTTAATTTAAATCATTCTACCTATACGTCGACTCTGGGGAATAATTGCTTTGTTTGTTTCTGAAAGCTAAAGTACAAATGTAAACGTCACCCCGCTAAAATGTTGTCATTTGCGACCCACAGATATTCAAAACGGGTTAGTTTGGTCACGTGACGTTTATCCGATACATTGAATGTTTGCGTGTCAATCGGCCGATTGACGGGTCATCGGTCTGTGGCGTACGTCTCACCTCGTACTGACGCAAAGTCAGCTGAGCCAGACCTCGGCTCGGCCCCGTGACCCTCGACAGCATAAAAAGGCGGATGGTGAAAATTCCAAACATTCTTTTAGCATTTACTCCTGCGTGACTATTAGCAGCGTGCATTGACTTTACATTTCATCAATGCGCACACACACACACACACACACACACACAAATATATATAATACTACAACAGCTCCATCTAGTGAATCTGTAACCCCCCCACTACTACTACAGCTCCAGCTAGTGGATCTATAACACAACCCCCCACTACTACTATTACTACTAGTAGCATGGTTTAATCTAGTGGATCTATAACACATCCCCCTTTACTACAGCTCCATCTACTGGATGTATAACAACCCCCTACTACTACTACTACTACTACTACAACCCATGTGGAAGATCTATAACACAACCCCCCCACTACTACTAATACTATTACAGCTCCATCTAGTGGATCTATAACACATTGCTACTACTAGTAGTCCGTCTTAATCTAGTGGATTATGACACAATCCCCTACTACTACTACTACTATTTTTCTACTACTACAACTGCTGCGACAACAAATCCATCTAGTGGATCTATAATACAACCCCCTTTACTACAGCTCCATCTACTGGATGTATAACCCCACTACGACTACTACGACTACTACTACTACTACTACTACTACAACTGCTGCGACAACAAATCCATCTACTGGATGTATAACAACCCCCTTTACTACAGCTTCATCTACTGGATGTATGACAACCCACTATGACTACTACTACTACTATGACTACTACTACGACTACTATGACTACTATGATTACTACTACGACTACTACTACGACTACAACTACTACGACTATGACTACTACTAGTACTACTACGACTATGAGTACTACTACAACTACTACTATAGCCCATGTGGAAGATCTATAACGCAACGCCCCCACTACTACTACTACTACTACAGCTCCATCTAGTGGATCGATAACCCATTGCTACTACTAGTAGTACGGTTTAATCTAGTGGATTTTGACACAATCCCCTACTACTTTTACTACAACTGCTACGACAACAAATCCATCTAGTGGATCTATAACACAGCTCCATCTAGTCCATGTATAAC
The DNA here is from genome assembly GCF_051989625.1 of Stigmatopora argus. Lineage (NCBI taxonomy): Eukaryota > Metazoa > Chordata > Actinopteri > Syngnathiformes > Syngnathidae > Stigmatopora > Stigmatopora argus. Next base: position 17,299,797 of record NC_135394.1, read on the forward strand.
AACCCCCTACTACTACTACTACAACAGCTCCAACTACTGGAACTGCAACACTACTCGTCGTACATCTTCATCTAGTGTTTGTATAGGACAATCCCCTACTACTACTGGGTCTTATAATGCGGTTCGCCAATACATATGACACAAATTTTAAGATAGGCCATTCATCTATAGTGCGGAAAATACGCTATATCGCCCACTAAAATTTGTTACGTACCAGGAATTGTAACATTTTCTCGTTTAAAAAAAAAAACTGCTGTCATGAATCACAGTACGACAAGAAAATTAAAGGCACGACATGGCAAAGAGATACAAGCGAGAGGGAAGAGCGGGATTGGTCTCCTGACGAGCCAGCAGTCTGCTGACTGACCCGTCGGCGAACAACACAGGAGCCATTGAGGGCCGCCCGGGCATAATTGGCAATGTCGTGACGCGGCCGGGTTCAAGTTTGGTCGCGGCGGGCCGGACGCCGGCGGGCTGGACGCCGGCCACATCTCGTGGCGTGTCGTGAAAAATTGGACTCTCGTGCGAAAAAGGGATTCCTGGCTAACGCAGACGGGATTCCTAGCTAGCTCGTTCGTCTGGTCCTCGGCGGGACTTCAAAACGCATTCTTAGAATTCGTCGTGCAACTTGGAATTGTTTCCTCTTTTCAAAACAAAACAAAACAATGTTTACTGAGGCTTTTTCCAATCAACAAACAAGGATTTTCTCTTATTTTGAAAATCGCACATTCCTTCGTTTTCCATACCGCTTTCCGCCACACACCCCTAGAATATTCTGTCCAATTTTCATTACCAAGGCAGCCCGGGGGCTTGAGTGGTTTGCGCATCGGCCTCACGGCTCTGGGGTCCTGGGTTCAAATCCAGGTGTGTCCACCTCTGTGGAGTTTGCATGTTCTCCCTGGGCCTGCGTGGGTTTTCTCTGAGTACTCTAGTTTCCTCCCGCATTCCAAAAACATGCATGCTAGGCTAATTGTATGCTAACACTTCTCTACCTATGATTGATTGGTCGTTTGTCTCCTTGTGCCCTGCGATTGGCTGGCCGTTGATTCAGGTTGTCCCCCTCCTTTGCCTTGAAGTCAGCTGGGATAGGCTCCAGCACCCCCGCGACACTAGTGAAGATAAAGCAGTTCAGAAAATGAATGAATGTATTTCATTCCTATTCGTCCACAAAAAAAATGCTATTTTAGTCCATGTCCTCAACCCCAAAAACAACAAGACCAAAGCGAGCGACAACTTGAGACCTCCCCCTGGCCTTTTTTGTAAAAATAACAACAAACAAAAGCAACATAAATGATATTTAACAATAGCTATAAATCCCTTTTACAACAACACTACTTTTTTCTGCGTTTTGAAAGCTGAATTTGGAAATAAAACCCACACAAAACCACCACAAACGAAGCCACGCCCCCTCGACTTGTCACCACTGACTCCATTTTTTTACTCCGGCGTGGGTCGGAAGCTAACATTTTTTTTCCTTCCCTCCCCGGCGGTGGAATGAGCGTCACGCTCGGCATGTCTAGAACGCTAACGCCCGCGGGCCGCGCTCGCTAGCTAGCCGGCGGCCCCAGACGACGCGTCAGAAGGGGGGCCAAGGGGGGGCGGGGGAATTTCCCACGTGTCCGCCGGCCGTCCCGACGGGCCTCCTTTATTAGCTGGGTTATGCAAGCCCGCCCGCGCCGGGCAAAGAGGGGGGGTCCCATTATGCCGGGGGCACAAAGCAAGGCAAATTGAATTATTCTAGAAAGGGGGGGGGGCTTATTCATGTGCTCGCTCAACTCCGCCTTTATTCGACTTCCCGCTGACTTTTCCCTATGCGTCCTGTTGGGGGGGGTTAGTTTTGCCTTTGATTTATTTAAGGAAGGGGCAATACATAATAATTAATGGACATGTATATTTATCAGTGTATGCTAACCATTTTAGTCCCTTTTTTTAAATGTATATAAATCTTTGTAGGACTAATGTGTGTGCGCTTTATGAATTAGATAAATCATTTTTTTTTAAATTAGATAAATCATTGAACTTGTAAAATGAGAAAGTTCAATTCAAATCCTATGAATCTTTTGTAGTTTTTATCATGTAGTTTTTAAATCATGTCGTTTTTTTAATGTCATTTTTATGTTTTTTTTTTAAATGTAGTTTTTAACGTTTTTTTTTTAACAGTTTGTTTACGTAGTTTTGAACAGTTTGTTTACGTATTTTTTAACATCGTTTTTAACAGTTTTTCAATTTAGTTTTTATAATGTAGTTTTTTTAACATCGTTTTTATAACGTAGTTTTTTAAACATAGTTTTTTAAACGTAGTTTTTAGATGTAGTTTTTATAGCATATTTTTTAACGTAGTTTTAAATTAGTTTTTATAACACAGTTCTTTAACAGTTTTTTAACATAGTTTGTAAATCAAGTTTTTTTTAACAGTTCTTTTATGTAATTTTTTTCATTTTTGACATTTTTTAACAGTTTTTAAATTTAGTTTTGTAACTTAGTTTTTTAAATTTAGTTTTTATAACGTAGTTTTTTTAACACAGTTCTTTAACAGTTTTTCAACATAGTTTGTAGTAGTTTTTTAACAGTTCTTTTACGTAGTTTTTATAATGTAGTTTTTTTAAGTTTTTAAATTTAGTTTTTGTAACTTAGTTTTTTTAACATCGCAGTTCCTTTACGTAGTTTTTAAATTTAGTTTTTATAACGTAGTTTTTTTAACATCGCAGGACTCAAGGACACGAACATAGCTAGGAATAAGTTAGCATACAATTAGCCTAGCAAGCATGTTTTTGGGATGAAACCGGAGTAAACCCATTCAAACCCGGGTCAGAACATGCCAACTCCCCACATGGGATCAAACCCTCGACCCCAGAACTGCGAGGCCGACACGCCAACCACTCAACCACCGCTTTAGATCATATCGAGCTTTATTTTTTTGACGCATCGCTAGTAAATGTCACTAGGATCATGAAAGGGTCACAAAATCTGATTGAATTGTCTTTGCGTTTCCCCGTAAAGGACGGACGGCGAAATCCCACGTGAGCGCTAGCGACATTCCTCGCAAAGTTGTTTTCACATTTCTTTTTTAAACACACAATGGCATCGGGAGGCCGGCACCACCGCGTGCCTTTTCGCAGGGGGTGGGGGTTGGGTTTGGGCAGGTGCTTTTTCCGCCTGGATTATTCGCCGCAAAATCTGTCAAAACGCCGGGGAGACGGGGCACGCCATTTCTCACGCCACCGCCTGTTGCCGGGCAGAAAGTGGCAGATGAAGGATGGAAATATCCTCCCGGGTGGATTATTCTAGAATTAGCAAATGTCTTTTGATCACTAAATATATTTTGGAGGGAAGGCCACGCCACGCAGCTGGTTGGCTAATTTCGGTAACATCCACGCGACCCAATCGGACGCTGCCAATTTATTCGTTATTTTAGATTTAAGAAAATGAGTGAAAACTTCCAACAAATACAAGAAAATTAATAAAAATCGGGCCCCATTTTCCTTTAAACGATCGCAAAGGTAATATCTATCCGTCTTGGGGTCGCCGCCTGTCGCCATGACGACCGGGCGCGAGGCAGAAGCGAGCCCGCCGTCTTGTGACGGCGGAACAAAGCTAACATTCTCATGCGGCGTGATTGGGATCTGCGGCCGCCGTGTTTTTCACTCCGGGATGTTGACGTCGCGCCGCAACGACAACAACAAGAGAATGATATTTCTCCAGGAATGGCGTGCCAGCGCCCAAATTTTAAAGATGAGGGACGTGGAGGGGCGGCAGCCCAGTGGGCTAATTTGTTAGCAAGTAAGTCCGTCAATGGGAAATGATCCCAAATTAACCGAAAGTGACCTGGGAAAAAAAAGATAACAAAACAGAAAAAAAATACAAAATAAGATATACAATGACTGTAAAAAAAAAAAAGAAACATTTCTTTTTTAATCAGGATAAAAATAAAAGGTAGCTATTCCTTCTTTTAAATATATTTTTCATACCTTCACTAAAATCATTCCTTAAATTTTCTCATTTAGTTTTAAAAATTACTTCTTCTTTATTTTCTTTTGATTTATTTTTTTATTTATTTTTTATTTTCGACTTTTAAAGAGTTTTCTCTTTCTTCAATGCTTTTTTAACGTATATTTGTTAAATTCAACTCCAGCCATTAAAAGTAAAAACATTTAATATTTTTGAATTTAATGTGTTCTCATTTTTTGTACTAAAAATTTTGTTTTTATATATATATATATATAATACATTTTTTATACAGAAAAATGAACATGCATTGAGTTAAAAAATATTAAATGTTTTATTAAATCAATTGTATTTTTAAAAACATTTAATATTTTTGAATTTAATGTCTTCTCATTTTTTTGTATTAAAAATGTATTTTATATATATACATATATATAAATATATAAAATACATTTTTTAATACAAAAAATGAGAAGACATTAAATTCAAAAATATTAAATGTTTTGGAAAAATAAATAAAAAAATATATTTTTTAAAAATGTTTCATATACTTCTGTATTTCCTCAAGGCTTTTTTTCATATTTGTTAAATTCAACTCCAGCCATCAAATGTCTAAACATTAAACCCTAAGTCGTTGAAGCTAAATACAACTGAGCTGGTCTTGATAAAAAATCTGTTGTGGATCAAGTCTTTTTTAAAATTCCATTCCAAATTTTGCCAACCCCTAAAGTGCGGCCCGCATACCACCGACGGTACGCAAGCCGCACTTTGACCACCGCCGGGCTAACTTGTCGTTGCGCAAGCTCAACGTGTAAAACGCACTTTGTCTTGACTGGAGAATTTGACTGACAAGTGGGACTTCTTGGAATGTGTGGCAAGAAGTCCTGAATGAGCGCTTGGAATTTTTCGGACTTATTTGACTGGCGTTGGTCCTCCTCCGCCTGTCGGCGGTTGTGTGCGCACACGGGAGTGTGTGTGTTTACCTTTGGCAAACACTCCAGATCAACTGTTTGTCGTCTGGGCGCGTGCACTTTCACCTGTCAATCACCTGACTGACACGCGACCGTTCAAGCCGATGAGTGGGCCGGTTTTCGCGGCCGAACGTCCGGCCCGACTCATTGATCCTGTACATGCTACAGAATGAAATGCTTTTATTTTTGCAACAAAACCGGATGTTTGTGAGTCGTGTACTTTGCTCCATTTCCTATCTGCAATTGGATTGGTTCATTCGCCCCCTGCCCTCAAAATGACGGCTTCAA